>NC_135059.1:4375000-5000000 GCF_051014685.1 Ptiloglossa arizonensis | reverse complement strand
AGATTTTCAAATTCGATGCGTCGCTTTCGATCGGTTTCACCGTTTCGTCGCTACCTCGAGGGGAAAGATATCCAAGCAAATGTTTCATTTTATTTCGTTCCTATTAAAACGCGCAATCGATGAGTACCAACGACGATAAAACGTCTAAAGCGTCGCGATACATTATCGAGCGTATAACAACGGAGAGACAAGCGGCTGATCGTAATTGGTACTAATATTCGATATGCGGCAATAATACTCGATCGAACGTCGTGTCGACGAGCCATGGAAGTTATTCCAGTTGGAAACGTCCGAGTGCTGGATAACAACGAATTGTACGAGGAATCGAGGGGCAGGGGAAAAAATAACGCGGGCTTGCTCGCGTTGTTGCACCGAATCGCAGCGTTCGGCCACCACCATGGTCCATGGACGGAGGGAGGGAGCTCTTTCAACCTGACGGGATGGGGTACCATCGGCTTTACAGTATTGTGGAAAACGCCATCGGTGGAACCGACGGCCACTTACCGGCCAGTACGGAAAAATTGTAGCCTATTCCCGACGAAAACGTTGAAAGCGTATAAAATAAAAATTCATAGCCAGACGGGGCTTCCGGATTTGTCTCTGGTCGACGCGCAATTTTCGTTCGTACAGTCGATTGTTGCGCTCCACCGTTCCCCTCCGCGGCTCGAAAAACGGGACGAACGAAACGTAAATAATATCGTTCTCATTATTCAAAAATATCCGCGCCTCGTCACACATCCGACCTGGACGTTCCGTTGATTAATGACACGGAAACGCCTCTGCCCGCCCGGCCGCCCTCCCGCTCGTATTACGCGCTCTCGTTGTTTCGTCGTTTCGTTTCTGGCAATCGGGCACAAAGCGGGCTCTTAGCGGGCCGATCTACCCGCGTATTTTATGTAAAAACCAACGAAATGACTTTTCAAATTTACGACAATTGTGCGCGCGCGACCAGCTGCCTCTCGCCACACTCTCGCCACACTCTCGCCCGCGCACTATCGCCACCAGCGGGCCGAAACACGCGGCAAACGCGCTCGTATTCCGGATTCGTTCGAGGGAAGCAATCAGCCGACAACCGTCATACTTTGCCGCGGAAGCGTGTAATTTTCAGCAACGGAGGAATAAGCTGGCACGTAGCTACGCTCGAATGTCAATTTTTTTCGTCTTTCTTTCACGCTTTTCCTTTTTTTTTCACACGGCACACCCGCTTCACCGCTTTGAAAGCGAACCGTCACTTTCCCGAGGAGTCGCGAACGTCACGTTCGTTTCGAGCGATTTTCGACCCAGATGGCTCGGGATCGGCTCGTCGAATTCATTTTCGAAAGAATCGTAAGAGGATCAATCGTTAGAACGGATCGAAGACGTTGGAAAATTTGTCACGTTTGTTGAAACTATTAACGGCAGTTCGACAATGTCGTTATCCAGCGCGGAAATATTAATCATCGACCGTCACGACGAATCGGGTGCCTGGTGTCGCGGAAAGAATACCTTTTGTTTCCTTTTTTTCGAGCCGGTCGATCGTAATCCTCGCGCGTCCGTACAAAAGCGTTGTATTCTATTTCCGTTGGTACTATATTCGGTTACGTAATACACCGAGCCTGAAACCATTTCTCGATACAGTATTTAACGATATTTATTTAGTCGCGTAGGATAGTATTCGATACGAATATCTGAGATTTTTAATCGACGCATTGAACATTACGCATCGTGAAATTGTGACGATTCTCTCGGAATTGTTGTAAGAACACAGTTTATATCACTGATACGGGAAGATTCAATTTATGATGTACAAGTTTGAGAAATTTACCATGGATACGTATTATGGGAATGGTAAGATCATCGAAACAAAAGCACCGGATAATTTCAACGATCTATGTTACGAAAGGTCGCAATGACGAGATACGCGGGAATATTGAACGATTCGAAGAGTCGCGGTCCGATTGTCAATCGAAATTGTTTCGTCGCGACGGACACAGTATTCGTAATCGTAGAAGTAAGGTCGATTACTGTGCACGGGAGTCTAAACTGCGATAAATTCGATTCCGTTGTTGGAATTCGATTTCACGGTGTCCTCGGTAAATCGATACGGAATGTATCTGTTTTGCGTTAGCTCGCGAACCCCACCAGTTCCCCTCTCCCTCTGTAATTCGAGAAGAAATACCCATTGTTCCGATAGAGTTTCGTAAAATATTTAGAGAAATGATCTCCGCGCGAAGACTGGCCGTAAAAATATCGATGCGGGTCGTCTATCGGGGATGAAACGTCAAAAATACCACGCATTGGAAATGCAGTCCTTGGACGGTTTCCAATCGATCGCGAGAGGTCGCGCCTAAATCCCTATTTGTTGTTGGCCGTTGTGCTTTCGTGGAACGAGGAAAGGAAAATTATCGGTTGGCCGAAATAATGAGTATCCGAGGGAAGAGTACTGCTCGTTTTGCGGTATTTTCGCGATTCGGGGGAAATCGGGAGAGGGGAATCGCGGCTAACCCGCGCAATCCGTTTCTACTCGAAACATTTTCTAGTTGTTGGAAGCTTAACGTTAATACGGTATTAAAAACTTCACGCGCACGACTGTATGAATTTCCGTTACCTACGAGCAAACTTGAGTGCATTAATTACGCGTTATCAAAAGTTTCCGGCGTTGGGCGTTAGTAAGTACCGTTTCTTTCTTCACAAGTATTTCTGCAAAGATAAAGAATAGAAATTGGTAGAAATGAAATTGTGGTCGATGTCCACGGGTCTATTCGGTCGACAAGATTTTCAATATCGATGAGTAGCTCGATCGTAGGGAGATTAGAAGGAGAGTAAAGTATTAAAAATATGGTACTTTTCCCGTATAAAGTATTCCCAGAATCTGCTCTTCCTCGTAGTTCACTTACGCGTAACAAACTTTTCCATTATTGGATTCTCGAAATCTCGATCGCGTCTTTACGAGCGAATCAAATTCTTCGAAATATTCCGTAGTCGTAGGGGGAAAAGTACGGGACGAGTGAGAGACATCTGATGGCTGACTCGTACATTCCACCACCACTGGGGCTGTTCGTCGCTTTCGTCGTGGACCGTTGCCCCTGTGTCAGCATATTCGCGGGTAATACTACCGACGAAATGGTAATAATGCAGGATAGCGTGGGTCGCCCGTAAAAGCTTCGAGATCCTTCTCCCGATAATCGCGTTAACCGCGCAAACGCACCGCGTCATCGTCCCGGCGTCATCGTCCACGAATCGCTCTCGAACAACAACGCGAAACGTTTTCATAAAAATACCGCGCGTTACCCTTCCACTGCTCCTAAAGAAAAAAAGAAAAAAAAACAAAAAAGTACAACCGGCGCGAGTCGCGGTGTGCAATTGTACGCCCGTGCATCTCTTCCACTCGCGTTCATCCGGATACAATTTCATCGGTTCAAAGGTACGCGGCGACCAAAGAGAACGAAAATGACGATAACGCGTTCCGATTCCCGAACGACGACGATGAAATCTCCGTGGAAAATGCTTCTATTTCGCCCGTAACCCTCCGCCGTCGGATTGATGATTCGCGGTTGCGTAACACCGACATAGACGCCGGGGTCCCGGAAACAAGGAGACACGACGCGGCAGGCAAGTGGAGCTACGGTGTCGCAAGAGGGGGTCCTGAACACCGAAGAAAGGAAATGGGAGACGAAGTGGCTCGAAAGTGGGCTCATCAGTATGCAAAATGCACGTAGTCGCGAAGGGATGGGGGGGTTGCGCACGTGGCTCCGCGGTGCCCTCCATTTGCCCGACCCCGGCCCCCGGCAGCCGTACTACGCGCCGCGTTCACCCACCTTAACCGTCCGGAAAAGCGTCGTTCCCGCTCGCCTGACCCGTTTCTTCGTGTTTCGAGGAGGACAGCTCGTGCAAACCGGGCGAAATTCCATTCCTTTCTTTTTCTTTCACTTTTCCCTTCTCTTCTCTTTCGTTTCTTTACACATTTCGTGCACGAGCTCGCGCGAGAACAGGGAGACGCACTCGCGACTGCAACACCGCGGAACAGGGGGTGGTCGTCCTCGTCGCCCGGGTTCCCCATCGAACGTGAAAACTAGGAAAGTGCGGGCGATGGGGCACGTGTCACGACTCGCGTAATTATTTTCGTTTCCATTGGCCCGCTCTCTCGTTGTTTCCCTCTCGGTTACGTCTTATTTTCTCGGATACTCTTATCCCTGTCTCCATCCGGTCGCTCCCGAGCACGTCTCAAAGAGTCGTTTTATTTCTCCGGCGTTTGCGTTTTCCTTTTCTCCTCTCTTTCTCTCTTTTCTCTTTCTTCCTCCGTTCCCTTCTCGTCAACGTCGCGGTCGTTTCGTCCCCTTCTCGACTCGTCCACGCAACTTCCTACCGACGCGCTCGCCGAGTCATCTTTGATGTTCCTAACGAAGTTAGTTCGCTAAGAAACTGCATCGGCAGTTAGATTCTCGTTCCACGCCCGTTGCCCCTCGTGGTTTTTCCACGGCCTCGGTGGATACTGGTGGCGCAAGGAGTTTCGTGTCGTCCCGCGTTAAGCTTTCCTTTCTCGAGCCATCTTTTTTCCCGCGTTTCAACGCCGGAAGAAGAGTGGACCCGACGAGATCCCGAGAGACACGCCTTTCGTAAACGTATCGCGCCGCCGGAGACGGGAAACGCGTGGCTTTTTATTCATCAAACCACCGCCAACCCCGTTTCCTCCCCCTTCTCGCTATAGGTCTTTGCGTTCCAGTCGTGGGACGCGAGTACGCGACCAAAGAGAGAGAGAGAGAGAGAGAGAGAGAGAGAGAGAGAGAGAGAGAGAGAGAGAGAGATACTTCGTCGCTGCATAATTAAGTAGTCTCGTTTGTACCAGAGGCATTAGCCTCTGTTTAGACTTGTGAATTTTAAAACGCGAGCTCCCTCGGCCCACTTGAAAAATTAATACACGCCTTAAGGAGGAGTGGAGCGGTGAGATTGCGCTCCGAGGATGATAAATTCATGGCCTAGATGCTGGGCGTTACTCGCGGTGGGATAATTCGCACGAAATGGCGTGCTTCGCGCGAAGCGGAATAGTCGGCGATGACGATGATGATAATTCGCGGCCGTTTCGAGTGTCAATCTTCAGCGTTTTGCCGTACTCGCAGCGCACCGCTTGACGACGAAATTTAGCTCGTTCCAAATTCCATTATTCGTCTTCGGTCGTCGTTATCCCCTGTTTCAGCAATTTTGTGTCTTTTCTTTTTTAGAAATTTCTCCAGCGAACTATTTTCTTGCAACTTTTATTCGTGGGTTAATATCCATTGATTGATTTGTATCCGTTAATTTTGGTTTTATTTATTTATTTGACGTCATCGTTGTGCAAAATTTGCGGAAAAAATTGGGAAATTTGTAAAACGGTATCCATCGTTAATTTTTAAGGTACGACTTCCGTATGCTTGAAAAATGTACTTTCGAGAAAAACGGTTTCAAACTATCGAATCGTCGTTTCCAAACGCTCGTAACTTTTTGAGTTCAACGAATTTTCACCTAAAATTTGAATCGAAACATTCTTGGTACTATAAACTAAGAAAATGCAAAAGAATCGATTTTTCGTTCACCCAAACGTTGTAATTCCCTTCGAGGTTCTTCGTATAATTGTATTCGATATAATTTTCAGTTTTACTCTGGAACTCTTAAGAATCGTTAATTTATCGTTAATTTTGTGCATTTTTCGATGGTTATCGGACAATATCATCGCGCGTTCGACGTTGTTTCGCGTGTAATTTAAAACGTATCTTGAAGGGAAGGATTTGAAATTCAAACTTTGTTCTGAAAATATTCAATCCTGTGGCTTCGGTTGCTTTCAACTTACGGTGGCGGATCTCTGTTTGGTTACACGAGAGAACACGAAAAATATGCATTTCACGAAAAAATTGGTTGCGAGTCAACAATAAGAAGCAAGTTCGAGTAAACTGATCTGCGAGGTACAGTTGTAAGACTTGTTCGATATGTTCTTCCAGAGATACGAGATATGGAAACTGTATGGGAACAATCGGCTCTCGATAGGTGTTCCGTGCTTTTAATGCATAGAATGGAAAATGAAATGGAAGAAAAAAGAAGAAAAAAAAAATAACACACTTGTAATATATTTTTCCCGGATGCACTTTTCTTAAAACTAAACGGATACAAAACTTAGCGATGTTGCACTCAAGACAGACGAAACTTTTAACTAAATCTATCGGGACACTCCAAAGCTGTCTTTTCCAAGACTGGCGAAGAACCTTCGCGAAGTGTCCAATGCCGATTTTCGGGTAACTTCGTACGTTTGTAAAGTCCGGGAAACCAGGCAACAAGCATTTTGTTAGTTCTAGTAATTTTAATTTACGAGGTGAATTCACCCACAAAAAATTTACTCGATCGTTCTCTCTCGATGTCACTCCACAGAGAGTGCGAAAAATTAGTTCCACGTAATTGTTCCTAAGTAACTTTTCAAAGAGATGAAAGACTATTTATCCCTATTCGTGTATTACTTATGAAGCTTGTGACTTATATACGAAAATATTTCTAATTTCTAATTTCTAATTTCTCCTCTACTTGCTCTATACTTCTGAGTTTATCAACGTTAAAAATACTCGAAGAAAAAAAGTTAGGGCCAAATGACCACGTCGTGTCACATTTTACTAAAACAGCAACCGATCGAAGTACTGGACTGATTTTTCGAACTTGAAGAAATGAAAAATAACTACTCCCAATTCTGAGCTCCTATGAACAGCTTGCATTCCTGATTTTACAAAAATATTCATAACAGACACGAAGGATACAAACACAATTGTCAAACTTTCTCGTCCACCTGTGCACCCCATGTTTTCCATCAAGGAGGACGAAACATTCGAACGAAAAAATCTCCCCCAGTTTTTTCCGTAGTCTTCGAGACAGGGCCGGAGAGGTGAAACTTTAGCAAGAAATCACGTCCCTTGAACTCGAGTCGCGAAACGACGAAGAAAAGAAATTTTCCTTCGTATGTCTCGCGAATCTGCAAACTTTACGAATTTTGGACAATTCGCGAGTGTTCGTCGCCTGTTCGCGTTTTATGTATCGAGGCATCGATTCAGAATTTGCCAGTACAGTGTCTGTCCATCGTGAGCTTCCGTCCTACCCGGAGACGAGGGTCTGCCCTGAAACACCGCACGGGGAAGTTAATTGAATCACGCGCGATACGTCGAATCATAATTCGATGCTCCCGGAGCGGCAGGGCCGATGTACTCCGAGATAACTTCGAGTTAGTCAGCGGTCCTATTGTACGCGACAAAAGGGGGACGCGACAAAGCCCCGTGGGTGCTGGTTTCAGTCTACGTCCATTCGGCTGAAAAGCGTAAGAAAGGTAAACTCGAACAAGGAGAACGAACGAACCGCGCGGAGAAAAAGGGGATGGACGAGCAACGCGGGGAAAATAATTGGAGGGGACTCGTGGGGAGGTGTTAAATCACGGTATTCAAAAAATGGAGACACTCTGGTCGCGTGTACGCTAATTGACCGTGGTTCTCGTCGAATCGTTATCGTTCACCTCAAAGGGAACACGTGGAAACACGTTTGTTTTATTATCCATCTTCCATCTGTCGACTTAAATAAAATTCTTACGGTGCAACCGTAGGAGCGCGAGGGAGTTTCCCCCGGTAAAAGAATTTTTTAAATTTGTTTTGCTTCTTCGTGCTTTCGTAAAGACGGTGTTAAATCATAGTATTCAAAAATGGAGACACTCGGCCTGGTCGCGTGTACGCTAATTGACCGTGGTTCTCGTCGAATCGTTATCGTTCAACTCAAAGGGAACACGTGGAATCGTGTTTGTTTTATTATCCATCTTCCATCTGTCGACCTAAATGAAATTCTCACGACGCAAGCGTAAGAGCGCGAGGGACTCTCCCCTGTAAAAGAATTTCTAAAATTTTTGTTTGCTCCTTCGTGTTTTTGTAAAGACGTCGATATCGATATCCGGTAAGATTATTCTTCTTTTTATTCGAAATTACCAGTTAACTCGGCGAGAAGACTTCCTCGAAATGTACAATTCTCTCGAAACGTGAACAACGTGTAGCTGGGTAATTGAAAAAGGGAATGTAAGTAGAAATTCTTCCTGTTTGCGAATACGATTCCGATTGAGTATTCGTTGTAAGAAAATGAAAAGGAATACTGTGGATATCGGTAAGAAGAGTCGAAGGTAAAGGGCGCGTTGACATCGAACGAAGTGTTTCGGTAATAAATTGAAAACAAGATCTAGAAATAGATACCGTGTGCTCAAAGTGCTAGGTTGGCGATATATTTCGAATGGATAAAAAAATCAATTAATAACTAATCAATTAATAGTATTCTAATGTTATTCTCCGTACATTATTCCCGCACTTGCCTCCAGAACTGCTAGAATGCCTTACCAACGAGTTCACTAGCAGTCCCATGATGAAACACGCTCTCCTTTCCTTTTCCTACCTTCGCCACATTTTCAGCGCGCCAAAATTATACATACACTTTAGAAAAATAAACACGCAGACGGTCTGTTCCGCACAGTTCCAAACACTTCGTATCCGATTCTCTAGCGTTTGAAACAGTTTCAATAGGTACACACAGTTTGTCAATCTTCCCACAAAGATCACGTTCGTTCCTTAACACCAGATTTACCAGTTAAAATGACCGGTTTCAAACGCTTTTACAAAGAAAAAATTTACTTCCTTTGTAAAATTCAGCTTATAATATTATAGTTTATTATATTACGTTGTTATACTACCGGTAGGACAGTAATTGTACATACAAGAGTATATAAAGTTGAGATAAAGAAATATATACAGCAATATAACTTGATGTGAACGACAACAGTGTCGTTGTGTTGTTCGTGACTTCTCTTGACTTTGGTACTGGAACAAAATAGAACAAACCGGAAAACAAAATAACAAAACCGTTGACTGGGTAGTGGACGACAGACCCTTCTGCATCAATACGAAGACAGTCCTCGAAACTAACATCAAACCATTCGCTAACATCTGTCATTCTTTAGATCGTTATTACGTTCCAACAATTTCAAGTTCCATAGTACGTGTTTCCGAAGACGTTGTCTTCAATTCGGTAAATTTCTCTTATTCCTCGCCCCTATTAGTTTTCCTAAGATACATACGAGCTGTACATTAATACACCGATATCTATCGATAGTTACAACGTTTTACGTCTCGAACGCTCTTGTGTTCATCGTCGTTATCGAAGCAGATTTCTTTTCGTTTATCCCTATCTCTGTCATTTCTCCATATTAAGTGACTTGCCGATCGCGTACATCCGCAAACCCCCACGGTTATAAATTCGCTTCCATCCCTATATCTACGAAAGCACGCGAGGTATTCCCGTTTCAATGGATGGCGCGGCGTGTATTATTCTTCCAAACTGCATTAAGGTCGCGCGTTCGGCCATCGCCGTGCCGGAAAATGAATTCCCCCGCGATCCTCCCACGGGGTGGTTTTCTTTTTTTTTTTTTCCCTTCTCCCGTACTTACTTTTCTCACTTTCGCGGCCCGTCGGACGTAACGAACGGTTCTGGCCGATTTTAAATTACGCAAAGAGAGGGCGGTAGAGGGGTCGGTGGGCACGGGGGTTAGAAGCGCACGGTTAATCGAACGGCATTACTGTCTCGGCCCAAAGCAACGTGTAACGGAAGAAAGGTAATCGATAAAAGCTCAGTGACCTGGGACCGTTGTTGGTCACCGATTAGTTTAGGTTATCCGAGGTCAGGTTTATGCCGCGCCCACGTTTCCCATCCCGGGCGTCGATGCGACGGCTGTCCCTGTACCCGTTCTCTGCACATTATGTTGGCTGCTTGCAAATAAAAAAAAATATTATACACACAAGCGCGTACAGTACGCTGGATTGTCAGACTCCGCGAGAACAATTCAAATTTCGTTCGTTTGTAAATCGTATCGATCGCGATGCGTGTTTCGAATCGCGTTGCAACGACACGCGGTGATAAAAATTCCGGAAATCGAGCAGAAATATTTCGAATTCGATGGAAGTCACGATTGCTTTCTTCGCTCGATGCTTACTTGGAGTCTGGAATCGAACGGCGAACCGAATTTACGAAACTTCTTCGGGAAACTGCTTTGGAGTTTTTACTATTTATTGGAGGCTTTGCAGGTTACCTCTTGAAGGGAATTCGTAACACGAGTAGTAATGTGAATAATATTATTATCGATAGCGAGTAATAATTACTTTTGTAAAATATTAATCGCTCTTCGTATGAAATTGTGTCGCGGTGACGTATCCACGAAATTTTAACTTCATTGATGTTTTCTTTCTTTTTTTTTCTAAATAAAACGACGTTGCGCTCGATGTCGATACGAGTACGATCAACGAGCACTTAATTTTTGGTCTACTGGCAATTGCGTTGCATCGAGAAGAAGTTGCATTCTATCAGCAACAATTGCTGATAGAAGCTATCAAAGTAGCTGCATTCTTCCCGTAGTGATAACGATACGTCCACGAATTCTAGTTCCCCGTAAATGGTGCACGTCCGGAGCGATGTATTGTTTCCACTTTTCAGTCCTTGTATCTTTAAAAATTTTTTTCTAATACCACTGTTCTCTTCCAACGTTCAGTACCGTGTCAGCTCCTGTAGCTTTGTCGGATTGGTTTCTTTAGTTTTAGGTTGCGTGCTCTCTTTTTTCTTCCCTCGTTCATTGACGTCACGTTGGCTTTGTTTTTTTTTTTTTTTTCTTTTTTTCTCCTCTCGTGAATGGCGTCATTATTTTTTCCTCCCTTTGAGGCTGAATGCTGTTTTATCGCGACGCGGGATTACGAAGTTTATATTCGAACTCGTTAACGTATAAATATTTTCTAAAACGTTTCGTATCGAAAACCAATTCAAGAAGAACGCGGCGATTGATAAATATTTACGCAATTACGCGAAGGGACAAATAATAATATTCAAATTCAAAATCGCCAGGAGTTGCGAAATTCAATTGGCGACCAAAGGTGCGTTAGAATACGCAATAAATTGTTATCGCGACCGATGACAAGAGTATCGCGTTAGTTTGCTCGAGCAACGTCGACAATGATTCTCGATTAAGAATCATTTCTTAATTCGTCCACCGTTCATTTTACACATAAAGCCATCACGTTCGATTTATAATCGTTGTTCAATTCCATTCATCCCCGAATTTTCGAATGAAAGAGTGCAAAACGAGAAGGGCAAAGGCGAAGAGAAATTTTAATGGTATCGAGTTGAAAATTACAGCGCTGCTCTCCGCGAAACTTATTTTCAAACAGACGTCAGCGCCAGTTCCGCGCGAATTCAATTTACCTTCAATTCTTTTAATCGAATTCTTTCTCCGGAAATGAAAAAGATTGCAAACACGTTTTTGTATCATTTTTTTTCCTTTTTTCTTTTTCACCGCGGAATATTCCGTGATTTTCGTAAAGCGTACGAATAAGAATCCCGGGCGATCCAGTCGCGAATGTCCGAGTGAAAAACGGATCTGTTCTATCGGGCGGACAGACATTTCGATGCCCGGAATGGTCGATGGTGGGTTAATTATTCGGACATCGACGGAGTCGAAAGCGTCGTGGTTGTCGAAGGGTTCAAAAAATCACGACCCGCCCTAGTCCTCCCGCCGCGCGTAATCCGCTTCGACGGATAGACGGCCGGGTTCTGTGTATGCCGTTCGTTCCCGCGTCGCCAGCACAATTTTTCCGCGAACGATATTCGACTTTTCTCGATAAACGAAATCGGATTAAAAAACGGACGGGCAAGCATTTTCGTATCGGTCGATGCAAAAAACCTCCTCCAGCTTGCCTCTGTCTGTACCGCATCAATGTTGGAACATTTTGCCAGGACCGTCTTGTTCGTTCTGTGACAGAAAATTATCGAACCCGTGCTGGAAGGGCAATGCCTTCCTCGAACGATTCACCGTCTGTCTCGAGAATTAACGAGCGACGAGTTTGAATTTCATCGCGACGAGGACGAGGTGTGCGGCTGTTCCGTTTGGACGAAAGAGAAGAAGAAACTCGAAGCTCTTAAACCAGAGGAGACACGTTTCCTCGCTTTCCTCTCTCTTGACTGGCTCTCGTTCCACTTTAGACTTTTATTCGCTGGGTGGGGGTAAATTTGAAATGGTGGGGGGTTCTGAGATCTTAGCGCGTAGGCTGGGCTAGGAGACCAGAAGACCAGAGTCTTAAAGAACATGTTTCTTGTTTCACCTTTCGACTCGCGCGTTATTTGTTTACCTTCAGGGTTATAATTACAGTTTAGAGAGAAATGTGGAGACCGAGAAACCATAGTATCGGACTGAAAGAAGAATTCTAAAATAATAAGAAATAATAGAAACATAAATACACCGTGAATGAATCGCAATCTAAAAAAGAATAACTCGTTAAAGACCAACGATCAACATTCGCTTGTCACATCGACGAGCACGCGTCCCTTGAAATCTTCAAATCGTTCCGTCTCGACTAGAATTTACTTTTTACAACTCCGAAATCTCGCTCCACACACTTTACCACGTATACCGAATATATAATTTACAGGAGGATCCGTCGAGTCAAGATTTACTCAGGTGCGCGGGTACGTTCACCGGATTCGGTGTGCATGTTCTCGGAGATGAAACTCACGAGGCAAAGAAAAAAAAGAAAAAAAAAGAAAAAAAGAGAGAAAAGCACGTCTCGAAGGATTATCTCCGTCGTGCCGTCCGTGACGAATCGCTCCGGATAAACGAAGAAAATAAATCGTATCTTCCGGATGGCTGCGTACCGTTCGGATCGAGCCGAAAATTTCCTTTCGTCGCGCACGGTGTGTATCGAGAGTTCGCGAATGCGACACCGAGGAGGAGATTGCGATCGTCCGACGACATTTTCGCGAACCGGGGAACCATCGGCACCTACCCTCTCGATGAAAACGGATTCCCAGCGAAAAAATTCATTTCCCACGAAAGACAAGACGGTGGTGGTACATTTCGCGTTACAACGCTCCCAGCGGCATCCGAGTGAATCCGAAATTTTCCAGGTCGGTCGTGGGCTCGCGACACGGAAGCGTCTAATTTAAGAAACACTCGAGGAGCGAGTTCGTGTCGCGTGTGTACGCTCGGTCCCGCAAACCGTGAGGGGAAATGTTCGATTCGCCCCGGTTTGTTGGCGCGAGTGTCGGAATGGCGCGCATATCGTAGCTGCTCGAGGAGGGCGCGTGGAACGAGCAGCGAGGCTCGTAAGGTTGCAGCGAAACGACTTGGTAGGAGTTGCATTTTTATCCGGCAGACTGTGTCGACGTAGCAGATGAAAGCGGTTATGCCGGCACCGTATATTGCCATCCTTTTGTCTCCACGCCGCGACGACTCTCCGCGAGCTTCCACACGTACACGTACACGTACACGTATCTCGCGTACCGTGTACCACGTATCACGTACCACGTGAACACACGTGGAACGCGCGTGCGCCCGCGCAACCGAGAGGAACCCCGCGACGCTTTTTCCGTCTTTTCCGCTTTCTCGCTCCTCGCCACCGCGACCTCAAAGCCAGTTCTATTTCGGTAACATCCGACGTACACTCGAGTAAACTGGCATACGACCAAATGCCGTGATACACCGGCCCCACCGCGCCGTACATTCTTCTCACCCCTAACGTTATGACCTTCGCCGTAACGCCGTGGACCATTACGCTCCGCCGTGTGCTGCTTACGTTATTATTGTATAAATCAGCCGCACGCGGCGCCCGGATTCTCTTCTCGTTATGTCTCGCGCCGATATCGCGCCTGACCCCCCCCTCCCCACCCATCCCTGCTTTTCGTTGGGTTCTTCCGTTCCAAGAATTGTTTTATTTTATAACGCCGGAACGCACGTCCGTTTTAACCCATTTGTTATCGCAACAGGCGAGGTCAGTCTTCGATCCAACGGTGAATTGCATTCGAGTGGATAACAGCTTCCAGCTACGATTCGATTAACGGGGAAATTGTATTGAGGAACTTTCCTCGATAGGAGGTGTTAGGTAAATTAGTAGGAACACGTTCAACATTTTTTTTTTCTCTTTTATATTTAGGATACGTTCCGTTAATTTATTCAATGTTCTCCGAGGGAAGACTAGTTCGGCAGATTAAAGGGAGAACGTAATGAAAATAAATTTTTGAATCGATTTACAGGCTTTTGGAAGTTGTGTAACTTCTGTTCGATAAAAATTTTCAATATTTTTTCATTCGAGGGTATCCAGGCGTGAATAAAGTGGGTGTCTTTGATGTGAAAGGTGTTCTCTCAAAGTCGACAAACTGCAGTAATAAAATAAGGTATAATTGTTAAATCGAATCGATGAATATTAACGCGAAGTCTTTGCAAACAGGACGACGACAATTTTGTTACAAAGTCTTGGCTGAAATTGAAAGATAATTTTATAATCACCGAACGTTAATAAATTTGCTGATAAAAAGTTAAGTTATTACAACCCTTACATTTATTAGCATCGCACGGTAACTGTAACGTTACTTCTCAAAGTGAAAATGTAAATCCACCCAAAAGTCTTTGATAATAAATGAATTCCAGAGCGCTATTATTCTGGCTACGTTATATGAATTAATAACTTCAAAAGCTGCAGAGTAATTTTATAAAGTAAACACGGTTTGCGCCACCGTGGAATACTTTCCAGTAATTATTAAATGTAACCTACCGATGTTTTTCAACATTCTTTTACACGAATTTCACAAATTTCGAGAATAATGGAAATATAGTCGAACACCGATTAAACATCGATTATAGGAAAATCGTGTCTCTCGTTGTTTCTTTCTACTTGAGAACTTTATCCCAACAATCGAATAAATATATTTACTACTACCGATTGCTCGTAATCTCATAGTAAATTATTCGTCTTTTTCCGATAATTGACGTTCCTTAACGAAACTAACGGGAATTGCACATTTAGATTTTTAATTGACGGACGAAGAACGAAACGGATAAAGTTAATCGAGAATTTATCTCTGTACGAAGCCGATGATAGTATTTTACAAAAAGACGTGAAGTAGCTACTATAAGATCAATACAAATAGTGTTAAACTATTTCACAGGATAGTAGACTGTCTGTTTGAAAAGTTTTCAGATTACTCTGCAATAAAAAACGAATAAATTGACCTCGACTTCTCTAGACATCGTTGGGGATGCTCGAAAAGCCATTGGAAGCTGTTTTTATATACAGTTTCGCGAATCTCCTTTGCCACAGCTCTCTGTATCTACACCATCCTAATATTTTCCTTCAGGATTCAACTTAAATAATCAAAAAATGTATTCGATCCACACAAAGTGATTAGAAGAAACGAAAGGTATCGACTCGTTGTTATTCGATGCTTCTAGCAACGATCAGATTCGAGAAGAATATAAACTTTACATACTCACGAATCGTCGTTTAACAATTTTCAATCCGCAAAGTGTCTCGACTCTCGAATAACATTGTCCAGTTTTTTCTAATCGAACGTTTATTCGAATCGTTCGTCGCAGACACTGGCGATAGAATTTCAAATATAAGTCGTGTTCATCCGTTTGGATTGAAACCGAACAAAGTATTTAATTCACCTTTCCCCGTGAAATTTTTGATCCCGCAACACCGTTTATGCAAATAAAAAGTCGCAACACCGTTCGAGGATTAAACCGCTCGGATTTATTCAAGCGCGATACACGCTCATTCCCAAACGCAGGTTTCATTAACGCGCGAGTTTCTGATTGTGTTTTGCCCAATTTGAAACAAAATTTCGCAGCTGTTCCGTTGTTCTGCGTTGAACTCGTGATAACCAAAACGATAAAAATAAATTTCGTTCCGTATGATTTGCACAGCCTGTTCTCCGTTAATGTTTATACGTAACGGAACTTCGTAAACGAGTTGCAAAGAATCGTAAAATTGTTGTAAAGAATTCAACAACGAACCTTCAAGCGCGTTCGATTATTCGTTGCGTTCCAAGACGATCGTGAACCTAACGATTTCTCGTACGATATTTTGCACAATTATTGGTGCGACTCCTTGTATCGACTAGTCGGTGTCATAAATCGTCGCGTCTGTAGCCATTGTTATTTATTCGTTCTCTCTCTGCTAGCCGGAAAAGCTTCATGATTCGTGTACACACGATCTCGTTTCTCCTAAAGCTACTGTTCGCGCGCGAAAAGATTGCATTCGGGATGATCAAGTTGCCCGCTGATTCGACTTTCGTTCCATTGGCCGAACCAAGAGTACTAAAAAGAAAAGTTGACGACGTCTCGGTCATGAGACGTTTCGTTTCGGTCATTCGCAAGATTCGAAGTTTCGGTCATCCGTAAGATTCGAATTTTCGACAAGTTGAAAGTGAAAATCGAAAAAAGAAAAATTCGCGACTAATACTCTTAGAAAAACATACAACTTAACATTGTACGGTTTGGGGTTGCGATAGTGTTCGCGTTATTAATGCCGCGTTACGATTAAGCGTCGCTTCGGTCGATCGCGATAACAGCGAGTTTCGAATGGTGTCTCGAGTTTCAGCAAATGGGGCACGTTTAGGAGCGTTTGCCCGTTGGAGAGTGCCCGTACGGGCATCGCGACGAGCTGTCAAATTCGATCGATGTCGAACTCGTCGAGCTTCGATCACGATCCGTGGATAAACAAAGCGAGTTCGATTTCGGTACCGGGAACGGTTACGCGACCGTATCGGTGGCGTTACGGTTGCCCGGTGTCGATTTAATTACCGATTAATCCGGACTCCTTTTGTCCCTCTTTGAATAATGTTTCGCACTCGCGGCGACAGGCACGCTCACTTCCCTCCCTCTACCGTATCGCGACGGTTCTTTTAATAACGACGATAAATCCACGGCTGACCGAACGTATCGAACCAACGGCCAGGTGTATCCTCTTCTTTTTCTTCGACGTTGGATTATCATCGCGCGTCCTCTCTTCGGCGAAACATCGTGTCGCGCGCGCGCGAGCGGAGAGCAATTCCGTCCTCCTGGTATTACGACATTATTAAAAAGCGCGCGCATGGAACGATGGCAATTTAGATTCTGCGTCTTTCCCGCCGCTCCGACGAGTCCTCGATACTCTCCTCCAACAAATCATCTCGTCGCTCGAATCGTTTGTTCTCGGTCGTTTTCGTAGCGGTTTAGCCCCTTCGTGTCTCTGCCCGATCTTCGTGGAACGATCGATGGGAAACTGGTAACTGGATGCAGATCGGAAATGACTGCAGCCCGATAACCGGATATCTAATATCCTGCTGTTTGGCCCGTCGAGTGACGAAAAAATACGACCGATCGGATAAACTTTTCCCACTTCGGTTCACGTCTCGTCCGACCGACCGTATTCAAGGGACAGAGGAGAGCACGGTGGACCCGTCTCGCCTCGATCTTTCCTTTCGGGACCGTGTCGCAGACTCGCCCTTAAGGTCGCGGGGAAATATTAATCGTAACGAGGAAGGTGGCTCGCCTTTTTGAAGAGTCGTCGTTGTCGGCTGTGTGCGTATACCCGTCCCTGCGAGGGTCGCGCAAACCTTTGCTCATTACACGATGGAACGAAAGTCTGAAAGGGAATGGATTAACAGAGGGAATTATGCATGAGCGGGAGCAGCTTGACGCAAACGTGTTTTTAAACTTGCCCTCTGGCGAATCGTCGCCTTGCCAACGTGCACTGCATTACTTACCCCCGTGTTGGTCAATATTTTCGTGCATTTTTCTCGATTAGTTTCTCGGCTCAAATATCATTTCTGTTCGTTAACTTGCACGAACGTTTTCGTTTCGAGCGCTCTTTCCGCTCGAGCGGAGCGACCGTTTGTATCGATGGTAGTCGATCGTGGTACGAGCGGAAACTGGATGTCTGTCAATTTGAACTTTCTTGAAAATATTCGTGTTAACGCATTCCTCGATATCGGGGATGTGTTAATTTTGTATAGGTAATTGGTAATATCGTTACGTCGGAGTTTCTTAGTGCTTGTTGCGTCCTCCGACTTTCTCACTGTTGAATCGATCGGTAGTAGGAGAAATATGTCTTTGGTTAATTTATTTTTTAATAATTGTACTTACGAACAGATGTAACAATTGAGTAAAGAAAAATGTAAAAGTTTATATATTCTATGCCTTCGTTAATTCGAGCATATAAAATGAAATTGTTACTCTAATACACTTGAACACGGAGTAAAAAGAATAAGGTTCGTATCGTATTAATAAGGAACGAATGTCACCGAATGTTTAAAATACTATTTCTGGCGAGTTTTCATTCGTTGAATAATCGATGGGGTTTACCGCCGTTTGGCAAAGAGTACAAAATCGATTAACACGATGTATCTGTACCGTAAAAGAAATTAAACGTACAAGAAGAATTACAAGATGCTGTAACAAGATGTACAATGCTGGAAAGTAAACTCGCGCGCAGAGGCGCGCGATACCGGTACAATACTATCGTTTATACTATCCATAACAAAGATGTGACTCCTTAATGTTCTTATTCATACGATCGATGTATTCGCGAAACGAACGAGAATCAAGAACGACGTTGAAACGACAATTTCGTTTTTACACGGCCGGCGAAAGGGGAGGCAGACATTATGGCACGTCGATGAAAGTTAAAACACACTCATCGATGAAACGATCGTTCCAAGGTAAACTGTGCGCCAGGAATTACGGGTTTAAATCCTTCGCCGGAAAGATGCGAGGGAGGAGAAAACTCATAAGAATTGATGAATCAAGCTACCACGGAAGCAGAAAATAGTTCGCCAGTTGAGAAACTCGTGAATTTAACTGAGTAATCAGTAAACTCCCATTACCCGCCCCCTTCTCGTTTCTGAATGCAGACGTGGAGGGGAGCGGAGCGAAGGTAGTGGGGATTAATTATTTAGCCCGGAGCAATAAGATATGTCAAAGGTGGCTCTAACTGCGGAGCACGGGGTAAGCGGGGATGGGGTTCAGGGGGGTTACGGGGTGGGCGCTGGCTGCCGGAGAGTTCGTTTTGCCACGTTTTATTAATGGAGCTTGCCAGTGACATAAGAAAATCGTGATTTTATTCCACCCCCGTCTCCCCGTTGCAAGAAAGAATAATTGCGTCCGTATATTAACTGGACCGGCGTTTAAATTGCTCGGCGAATTGTTGCAACGATAAAAATAGTTTACCCCGCGCTAGGTCGGGCAGCCAGGCCACTGCTCGCGCCTAATAAAATTATCACTGCGTAAATATCAACCCGCGGCCGTCTCTTCGCTCTCAACGAATGGAATTCCCAGGTTGTTTCAACGTTGGAAATTTTCGAACTTTTCGCCACGTCTCGCCTCTCGCGCCCCCCTTGGTTCTCGGCGTCCGCGGTAACGGTGATTATCGCGCGTCGCTCCATTAAATCCCACCTTCGTCTCCCCTCATCGCGCCCCCACGTCTTTTTCCCCTCTTATTCGAAGTTTCTTTTAACAGTCTCTATCCTTTATCTCGGCCATAAGGTAACGACGTCGTAACGTGTTACTATGTTATGTATTACGTCTCTCGTAACACGGGCGTAAAGTAGCGGTACCGGGAGGGAAATAAGTCGTAACGGAGCGTTGATTTACGGGCCGCGAGTGTGCATTCCACGGGCTTCGGTTTTAGGAAGAGGGGAGGGAAAACGAGGATCGGGAAGTGCGGACCTCGCGCATCTGTAGTCGTGCGCGTATCGAACGGGCCTAAATGACGGCCCGGTGCTGACAAATGTGCGTCATTAGCGGTGAAATTTTACACTCAGCGGCCGGAACGGTTGCACTTATCCGACGATCGACGCGTTTCTTTTCCCCCCGTGACGCTGGAACGCCACTTCGGAGTAACAGGATTCTTCGTTCGAGTCGCTCCGCGCGGGAATTGTGAAATCAATTTCTACGCGGGTATCCGATCGGTCATTTTTTCGGGAACACGTTTTCGAAGAGTCTAAACTAGATCCAATGTTGCCGTTGAGGCGCAACCAACTATAAAAATCAATGAAGTAGAAATGAAAAATGACGAAGGACTCGCGTTCGAAGTGCACGAATTTTACCGAGGTGATGCAAAAGGAAAACTTGACGGTTGCACGATGAATAAATCGCGTGATACTCGAAACGAACGAAAATGTCGTAGGTAATAATGTCGCGATAATTGTAAGTTTAACGAACTTGCAAATTACAAACTAGCAGTCGACTTTACGAGTGGTCTGGAAGTCGGGAAAGGAACCCTTTGCGAGTAAATAAAATTATCACTGGACAATTATCGAGGTCACGAGGACGTAGAATATTAAAATAAAGTAACGAGTAACGAACGATTGTAACGTATCTTGGCGAACAAATCGCGTAAAGTTCGATTAGCAAATTAGCGATTGGTTTCGTTAAACCGATGAATTCGTCGAATTGTAGCGGCGTAAGGACGTAAGACGAAAGAGTCAGTTTGTACGTAATCAACGTCCGATACGCGCATGAATCGATCGGTATCGAGAAAATTGGAAAGGAATTTCGAGAAACGCGCTGCGAACAGAACGTATTTGCTCTTTTTATTCTGTACCTTCTCGCGCACACTCGATATTTCGTCGACGATCGAGAGAGAATACACATTTATATCCGGGGATAGAAACGATCTTTTGAGCAAATTCGTTTATCGAATCATCTCTAAACGAAGGACGATCGTAGCGATATTTACGCGTTGAAGTCGATGGTGCGACGTAGGCGCATCAAGTTAAATTAATTAACGAAGAATTTAACACCGTCGACTATTTACCGACTTCAATTCCTAACCTTAACATTGTGAAATATTTGCACGTCCTCCTCGCTGTTCGAGGCGATGAAAGCCGAGTAATTGCATTACATCCGTCGTAATTCCACCATCGACCGCGTGTGCTTTGAGGTGTCCTGGATGAGAAGCAAGGACCTTCACATCCTCACGTCCGGAAACACGCCGTTCAGCTCGGACGCGAGGTTCGGGCCTCAACACACACCGGGAAGCGACGCGTGGACCCTCAGGCTGGACAACTCGAGGAAGACAGACTCGGGCAAGTACGAATGCCAAGTGAACACCGAGCCCAAGATGATGTATGCTGTTCAGCTGTCCGTGCGAGGTAATTGCTATTCCCCGGTCTCCTTTATTTAAATCCACCCACTAAATTGAATTGCCCTTAAGCTGTTCTTCGTTTAATAACTTTAATAATCACCGCTCGCAACGAGTACCTACCGGGTATAGAGTGATTCTTAATTGTACCGCCACACTTCGGAGAATAAATTTATAGTAGGGGTCGGCAACCTCGCGAGCGAGACGAGCCGAAATTTTACGTTCGAAAAGAGAAGGGAATTAAACACGCGTGTATTATTACATGTATATTTATACGGGCGTTGGTATACCGTTACAAAGAAGTTGGGTTTCATTTGTCAAGCGTGTTCACGGTTAACGGTTAAATATTGTTACGATTATTCGCGGTATCGAAAGTTTCACTTTTCGAAACGAACGAAAGTAATAAAGAAGGTAGCTTTTCTTTTCTATCGACCCGAACGCCTTCAAGCTTGAACGCACGCTCGTAGACATAGAAACACATTGTTCGACTTATACTCCTTCGTAGAAGTTAAACGGAGAATGCATCCAATGCAACGAATGCAGGTAAAGTATTCGTATTGCGTATTTTTGTAAGCTGCGAAAGATTGAACGAAAACACGATTCAAATAATCTGATTCGAATCAAGAGCAGCAAGTTGCTGACCACCGATTTACGTTGTACGAACAGAGGTATCGAATTGCTCGGAAAGTCATTTCGTTTTTTTTTTTTTTTTTTTTGGGTGAAAATGAAACACGATTTTTTTAGAGCGTACGAACATTTTATTAAATTATACATCCTCCATATCGGAAAACGAAACGACTTTCCGAAAAACCTGATAAATTTGTATTAAATTTCGTCCGGTTAAATTTATTTTTGCACTTACTGCTAATTGAAAAAGAGTGCACGGTACCGCCGTAATCTGTTTTAATACGATGTACTCGACCTATGCACCATCGTCCACCGTCTATAATACTTTGCACGATGAATGACAATGTTCTATCTTCGTGTGGTATTTTTTCCTTCTTTATTACTTCGAATTTCAAAAAAAAATAAACGTCACGCGGTGAACGATCTCTCCGCTGGCATAGATAAATTAGAAATAAGAGCGATCGAATTAATTTTCAACACTGTCGCGAGACGAACGATTAGAAAAATAAATAACTCGGTATCCCGGGCGATTTGAAGAGTTATTTATCCGTTGGGCAATCCGCGATCGTGTACGACAAATTGCATCTCGATGACCGCCTACTGCACTTTTGCTTTTAGATCTCGACAAGCCGGAGGGTTACGACGAGCCGCATTCTCAGCAGACACGCATAAGTAAGTGCGCATCATGGAGGCGTGGGTTTATTCCTGGCCAGTGTTTCCTCAGTTTCATTGTAGCGCGTCTTTGCGCCCGTTGGTTGCTACCCGACACGGACCCGAGATAAATTTAACCACGGTGGACAATCGAATCGAACGTTTCGACGCGAAACGGAAATATTTCGCGTCGAACGCCCGATCAAATTGAAATTTTCTGCCGGGAGAAGAATTTTACGCACAAAACTAAACAACACTGTGACTCTATATTTTCATAGCCATCCGGAGATGATTAAAAAATGTTTTCAATCAAAATCTAGCGATGGATTGTCGTTCATTCCCAACGTTTTATTGCAAATTTTTCGACGCGTAGCCGACAGCGGCCATATATATACGCGCGCATACATACGTCAGCAATGCAATCAAAATTTCATCGAAAGTTTTTCCGTGCCAGCTACTCACGGGAATTAATCCCACCTATTTCCACACCGCACTTCCTCTGGATTCACTCGCAGTTTTTGCCTCTTATAGGCGCGCGTTTAACTCGATCATCGTAATGAAATCGTGGCCAAAGACAATATCGCGTAATTGAAATTTCTTCCTACAAAAATCTCCAAATTACCGACCGCTGGGAATCGACCCACTTCCCGCCGGATTTAAAAATATCATTTTCGGCCTCGCCATCTTTGTTTCATTTCGGGGCGAAGTTTCGAGAATATCGTTAGATCGCTCGCAAAACAGGATTCGGACGAAGTTTCTCCTTGGAAATGCAATTTTTTCGTTGGCGGATCATTTGCCCCTGATTTTTGATCCGCGATACTTTTCCCGCGTGTTTTCGTATTTATTCGGGAATTTCCCACGCGAAGCGAATGAAATTTTGATGCGCGAATTACGCACGAATTTTACGAGCGATACCGCAACGCGGGTACGTAGGTACGTAGGTAGCCAACAAGGTCGCTCCACGACTCCTCGCGCAACTTTTCGGCGAGCGAATTATTAGATATTTCTGTTGTTCCCTGGGATTGTTCGTACGAAAAGCCTCGCGGATATATCGCGAGTAACTTTGTTACCAAATTTGCATATTCCCCGGCGCAGGAAGGGTATTCCGTCGTTTTCAGGACGATACTTAAATTTCCGTTCTGAAGCGAATAATTAGTATCGTCTATGCCAAGGTTGGCGAACCTTCGTAAGTGCGTGACTGAAATTCGTAAAAATAGAACGAACCGTATGCACCGTACGAAAATTTATTAAAAGTATCGAGCGACGTTTCGTTCGCTTAGTATTTAAATTATTACCACACGTTTCATTCTTCGAGGTTGGGAGAAGAGTAATTGAGAGCTCGAGAAGGATTCCATATTGTTTCGAACGCAATATCAAAGGTTCGTTAAATTCTCCCGACTTAATTCCAAAGTTTCATTTATATTAGTATTCACGTATTTGCACAGTGTCGGTAGATTCAATATTCTACGAGGAAACGGAAGGATGCTCGGCGTATTTGTATACAGGAATCGCTTCAGCGCGAATACCATTCTTTCGAGAGATATGTACATTTATTATCAAATATTTTTCGGTTCTCGTTTATTTGGATAAATATCGTCGCGCGTTTAAAATTGATATCGTTAAATGAATTTCGTTTAGAATTCGGACGCGTGCTGTTGGTTCACCATACCCGGTCCACGTTGCAGCATTTAAAGCTGCCCGAGTAATTATATCGCGCAGAGTTACGAGACCTATGGGAATTTCTGAAACGATATTGAACTTAAACGTTTCTCTCGTAATCCGGTTCTGGAGCGGTACGATACGGGACGGAGCACGGCGTTGCGTCCCAAACTAAACATTCGGGGCCACTCGAAACCTCGTACCCGGGAAACGACATTATCGCTCCAAGTCGTAACCGAGATTTTGGACATCTACGACCCAGATGGACCCAACGCGATCAAAGAATATTCCTACGGTTCGTCCGTGTAAATCAATTTCAAATTTACGAGACGACACGCGCGAAAAAGCTCTCTTCTCCTACAACTCCATGCTCGGCGATTCGTACAGACATCGATCGATTTCGCATCGAACGAGTTAAAATTTATAATAATGAATACTACTTATAGTTTACTTTGTTCACGCGTTTATCGTATCGTTGTCGAATAAATTATATCATGTTCCTTAAAGTTCCATTCGAATCAGTTCCGTTTCATTGATTCGGTGAAGGCAAAGCGAGATTTACGGTCTCGCGGAATTCGTAAAAAGGCACGTTAAGCGCGATAAGTTTTCGAGGATCGATCGCGCGTGATTTTCTATTTATAAATACGCGATGTTAATGGAGATTGATGTATTTCCTTGGCGCGAAGGAGGATGTAGCGACACCTTTATACACCGTTGACCCGTTAAAAAATCATCCGACAGACGCTTTTTATTCCTCCGCCGGATCCAGCCGACATCAATCACTTAAGGATAAGTGCGCTTCCTCGCTGGCTTTGACGGCCGGGATCTGTCGTCGATTCTTCTTGCAACGTCCTTCTAGACGCTTCATAATTCTTTCCAAGTTCCATCATTTCATCCTCGAGACGCGAGATTTCTGGACCTTTTCTTTATTGCTTCTAACACCGGCTGAACGTCTTTCCGGCGCTCGTCGAACAGTTACGAAATTACCAGCGATATTAAGTCGATGCGAAAATAAGCAGAGATGCTTCCAATGGAGATACCGTATCTGCACGGTAGATTCGTTTTGGGAATTAATATTCGTAGAAAGTTACGAACGATTCGGTAGTACCGTTTTCATCGATGCTGCTCCAAATTCCGAACTTCTTTAGTTTAAATTCACCTCAATCGAATTTAGACATCGATTTATAACCGCATTACGTTCCAGTTTCGGAAACTGATTTCAATGCCGTGGATATTACGTTTTCCAATTCCCGAGTATCGTCGCGATCGAAAATTGTTGCAACGAACTCGTTACGCGTGTTTCGATGAAATAAGAAACAAATTAACAAAATTTATCAGTCCGATAAAACGATCGATACGAAAGCAACATTGACAAAACTTACAACAGGCTACGCTAGAACAATGCACAACCATTTTGTGGAAGAAACACACTTTCCTAGAAAAATACCAGGAAATCGTTAACTGCACGGAAAAACGTTAAAAAGTCATTGCATTCGACGAAGATATAAATATGCATACATATTGTATTGAATACAGTTGTATTTTGCATCCCATCATCTGTTTCTTCATCATTAGCGATGAAATTTGATCTACAGTCATTTTGCATATTCTTTCC
Organism: Ptiloglossa arizonensis; assembly: GCF_051014685.1. Lineage (NCBI taxonomy): Eukaryota > Metazoa > Arthropoda > Insecta > Hymenoptera > Colletidae > Ptiloglossa > Ptiloglossa arizonensis. Next base: position 4,974,497 of record NC_135059.1, on the reverse strand, counting down.
AAACCGTTTTGCACCATGTTCAGGTCCGTTTCTTAAAAAATTATCCAACTTCGGATACTATCTCACTTTTTTGCAATTTCTAACGTAACAACGAGTTTCTCGAGTGAACGATATCGCGCGGGATAAATGAAAAGGTAAACAGAAAGCGTTCGACGTATAATCCGTTAATCTCCGACAAACAGAACACGTCGTTAATAACCACGATAATGAACATTTGAATCCGCTTTAAACGCTCCTCTCGATAAAAAAAAAGAAAAATAAACAAGAACAAAAAAATAATAAAGCCACTCGCGTATCGATGGGATATCTGACTTCTTTATTTCTCGTCTCGATTTTTTCTAGCTCATTTGAAATTCTTTTTACTGTCGGAAAAGTGTCGCGCTTAGCTGAAGGGGCAAGAGGAGAGTAGAAGAGAGGAGAGGAGAGTAGTAGAAGTAGAAGGAGCCGTTGGCAATAAATTCGCGACGGAAGCGACCGAACGTCGCGGCGATAATCGTGAAAGTTTCCCGTGCGATGGAACGACGAGGGCGGAGAAAGAGCGGGAGAACCGTCGCGGAAAAACAGGCTGCCGCCTCGTGTACAGTAATAACAGCATAACGTAATATTTCGCCGCGGAGAAATGCAGTTCCCGGGGGATTAATTCAAGTCTAATAGGATTATCCTTAATCCCGGTAGTCCTGGAAAACCTCCTCCGACCTGGGGTCTTTTTCCTCGTCACCTCGACCGCGGCCATAACCGCGCCTCCGAGGGCACGGTCGAAGACAACGCGGCGTTAAACGAGTCCCGACCGCGGTTCTCCCGTTGAATAATGTATGCTTGTCCCGGCATTATCGCGAGGCTATAGAACGGGTCTACGATCTCGTGCGCGCGAGCGCGCGCGCCCCGTGCACAACCTACTACCCCATCCCATTGTTTGTCCCTTTCGCTCGTAATGAATTATTAGGCCGCGCGTCCTTGTCTCGAGAACGCGACGTCGGACTCGGCTCTCGTTTGTTCACACTTCAAACTCCAATTTCCGGGGCGAGGATCTCTCCCACTACCGACGAGCAACCGACGAGCAACCGACGAGCAGCTTTTTCCACTTTTTCCACTCTTTTCTCGCCATTCTTCTCGGCCGACGTAGCTCTCTTTCCCTTTTTCTCTCTCACTCTTTCTCAGACACTCTCTCTCTCTCTCTTTCTCTCTTTCTTCTTCTTTCTCTCTTATCTTCGTCTCGCGCCCAGACCAGAGAAATAGGTCGCGTTTTAATATAGAGGCAAGACTTAAGGCTCGACTCGCGGTAAGTGAATCGTAATTGTGATCCCTTTGGGGCGTCGCTCGACCTTTGACCCGCTCTCGACCGTGGATTTTCAGACTTTTACGAGTCTCACGGAACCCCCGTTTTTGCACCCGCGTTTCGAGCGCCGATTTTTCATACGTTCGAGAACCTTTGTTTTACGAATCTTCGACGAACTTTCGAGTCGCGGTTTTTTTTCGTATTCGCGATCAATTTCTCGATCGATCCGATATACGATGTTCTTTGTAGATCTTCTTCTTTTTTTCGTGTTTCTCTGCTGGTGAATATTATTTTTACGTGTTCTTTCCTTTCTTTTGATTTATTTCACGTTTTACTCAAACTAAGTTACCTACATGTACATACTCTAGACAAGAAGAATAATAGTTGTTTCTTAAGGAAACGAGACTACGTTCCAGAAGAATCGTGCTCAGATCTTTGTACACATATCGAATTAAAAATCTTTCCTAATGTTTGAGTCGTAACGTTGTACATAAAATTTAGAAACTTATTCGTAATTTACAGTTGTACTGTTCAAATATGTGTGCGTTTTATTCTTCAACCCGTTAGTGTAAGTTTACATTGATTTAATCGTTGATTCGAAAATCAAGATCCAAATTCTTACACGTTGTTATCGTATCAATAATAAGAATAAACTGTGCTGAACAATATTTACCACTATGTACACCAAGGTTTCCTACCATTGTCACCGAGCAGTTGTATCGCTGTACAATATTCGAAGCTTTCATACTATAGACACAGACTCTTAAAGTATGAGTCTTGTCCGTTATACAACTGTTCCGGAATAGTTCTGGATTCGTTTCGAGTTTGCCCTCGATTCCGAGTTTAATGCATTTCAACTTTTCGAAAGTGTGAGGTCTTTCGATGACTTCGTCATTTAGAAAATACATATAAATCTTCGAAATATGTCTCGGATTGTTTTCAACGTCTGCGTGAGAGTCTTTGCGTTTCCTATCGTTCGTTGTTACCTAATCGATGTCTATTTCTGTCGCGACACGATCCTTTAAATTTTCAACCTGACGTAAAGTGTAAATTCGATGGAATGCACCACGTCCAGTGTCATTATCGGTAAAAGTAAAAAAAATAGTCCACCTCGGATCGCGATCTCGAATTGAAAGAACCATAGTTCGATAGAGTTTAGAATCGAGGAGCGAATACATTATCGAGATTGCTAGTACACAGAGTCGACGAAAATGGGTGGTACAATCGCCATAGAGTTTGTGCAACGTGCACAAATACAGTCGGGAACAAAATTGAGTGGACAACCTTTTGTATCGGATGAAAAGACTGTATGTCAGGAATTTTTCTTCGTTAATTGATACTTTTTTAATTTTTTGTTACAGTTTACACATTTGTAAAGATATTTCGTAAGTCGTTTCTCGAAATAATGTATTCCATTTGTGTTCGTTTAATATTTTGTATTTCCTCCTTTTACTTTAATGACTACTTTTGAACGTTTTGAAATATTTTCTACTAAATGTTCGATGATGTTTTTCGTTATACCTTCCTACGAATGTTGCCAACCGCTAGAAAATGTAGTTTTATATTCTACTGATAAATGATACTCCTTTATCCAAGAATGGTCACTTTGTGGTGATCGTTTAAAAATTTCTATTCTTGAATCCTTGAAAATATTTACTCTTCCTTTTGCTTACTGTATTGGAGCATTGTCTTGCTAGGAGACAAAATCGCAGGCAATACACATTTTCTCTACAAATTCTTTCAAATTTTGATTTATTAAATTAATATATCGATTAGCATTACAGAGTCCACCGATTAATATTAAATTTCAAATTCCGGGTTAAGAAAAACATCCCCACACCATCGTGGAACCTTCAACGTGCTTTGCAGTATAAGAGATGAATTTTTGTCCGAGTGTTTCGTTCGTTTTTTTCCAAACTCATTCTCAGATTAACAAAAATTTGTCAAAAGACAATACGAGTATGATGAAAATGTTAATACTAACTAGAATCTGAAACATTCTGTATTCATATGAAAAAGTTTGAAACAATGTAACATCTACAAACCTCGACACTATATGGAAAACAATGTCCAGTCAATTTATTCACACCGTTTCGTTCGTGTGAAGCTTGTAAATATTCTTCTTCGAAATAAACCACTTTATTTCGAAAAATGACTTACGAAGTATCTTTATAAATGTGCAAACTACGACAAAGAATTCCAAAAATAACAATTAATTAGAAAAAATTCCAGACTTACAGGATTTCTGTCCAACACAAACGAGCGTCCACTCAATTTTGTCTCCGACTGTACATCAAAAGCGAAGAATAAAAGTTTTCGATACGGCTGTTGGTTTTCGAGAAAATCGATTTCGAATATTTGTCGTGCACACGCGCGATCGCGTCTGTCCATTACTCACTATTTCTGCTTGCATCGGTGTTTGTAAATATCGACAGTGATGTGTCGTTATCGGTTTCAACTGATTCTAACTAAATGGACGATAGCATAATCAACAAGAAGCAGACAGTACTTAACCAACGTAAATGTTGGTTGACAATACTCAACCAGTGTTAAACTCTAATATCGCTTGAAAAAATGTGCAACGGATAGTCAAGTCGGTCGAATTGTATCCTATGGAAAAAGAAAGATCGATCTCGCGTTGAAGGACGGTGTAGGATAAGTTTTGCTTAGATCTAGTGAAACGAAACATTGGTTCAAATACATTGGTAAGAAGATAATGTTTACTATCGTCAGATAGTACTACAATCTAGATATATACAGAAATCTCGCGTATCCAGTAATATAGTGGAATATACAAAGACAAACGTAAAAACGAGAAAAGATACAGATTACAACTTGCACGTTTCGCGAATTATGTCGAAAGAGTCGTGTACTCTTCGTGGTTCTCGGCTTGGAAGCCGAGACCAGAGTCGAACTAAATGAGCAAACCTTCGTCCACGCGACAAACGACTCTTCTCCACTAACGCTACGACAAGGCTCTCGAAACTAACGCCAGCTATCGACTATCGATGTCGTCGCACGCCTGACATCATCGTCGCGTTTCGAGCACTCGTTCCAACGCAATCCGCAATTCCTTCCAGGACTTTCTTTCTCGTTGCAATATCCGAAATCGATCGTTCCGAAAATAAAACCCATTTAGAATAAAAAAAAAGTCAACAGTTGACTTTGACGGAGTTCCGTGTTCTTTATTTATTTTTGCACAGGAAATTATCCTATGCAAGGTTGTACCGTTCGTCTTTGCCCGTCCTTTGTAGCGAAAGAAAATCAAATGGCAGAGACGGAATATTGACGCGGTTGGTGCCTGCTTGGCTCGCAGAGAGAAAGAGAGAGAGAGAGCAAAAAAAGAAAAAGAAAAAAAAAGAGAAGAACCAGTCGCGCGGTTCGATTTCGAGCGTGAATTGGAGCGTACGAAACGCTTTTACGGCGAAAGAGGAACGCGTCGTTTCACGGCGGCACGCATATTAAACGAGTACTTGGCCCGACCCTCTAAATTAAAACGTAGGAACTTGACTGTACGCGTCCCGGTGCCGCGTTCTTTTTTGCCGTGTTCAGCGGGAAATACGTTTCCTTTGTGCGGTGTCGGGGCACGGGCGCACAGGCACAGGCACAGGCACACGCGCGCTCCAGGCACACGCAGCATTAATTAAAATTATTGCGTAACGTTAAAGGGGCCTGACGTTATCGGTGTGCCCGTTTGCTCGCGTAGGATGGCCCGGCGGTTTCTTCGACGCGGCGTTAAATCCGTGAACGGATTACGTCAATTACGTAGCGCTCGCGATACGTCAAGCCGGCTGATGCTGTCAATTAAAAAGTTGCGAAAAGTTGGTTTCGCGGGGACGGTCGATCGTTCCGCGGCTTCTTGAACTTTCCCCGGTAATATTTCCACCGGCGAGCGTAATTAATTCGCCTCGAGGGGTGTTTTAATCAGCGTGGCCGAAGAACGAAACCCGGTCGTCTAACGAAGTCATCGAGAAACCATGGTATTCTCCATCGATCTCCGCGCCGATTCCTGAAACTTGACCCGGTCCTCGTCTACACATCCTAACGAACCCACTTTTCCAACCACGGGAACGCAAAATGAATTCGCAACATTCTGTCGAACGGTTTACAACCCGTGATTACTTTTTGGAATCTTTCGGGAAGCTGCTTAACGTTGCCTCGGGCATTCGGCTGTGATTTATTTATTCAAGTCGGAGGGATAAAACACTCCCGAGTGTAAAACGGTAATTCTTCGCTTAAAGATAGAAGTTTGCCGCGGGATCGAAGACTCCGAATCTCTTATATAAAAATAAAAACCGTCACTTGGAAGCGACGTGACTGCCCGCTCAAAGACACGACTCCAGTCGTGAGAATGTTGTCGGTGCGTCGGCGAGACGTTCCCGATTAAAATAAATCCGAATACGATCTTACACGGGCTGTTTTTAATTATTCGCGGTCGAAGGTTATTCCAAAGTTATAATTAAAAAGTTATAATTAAAACTGGTCCGAATGAGATCCCGTTTCGGCTTGTTTCCACGGAGAAAAACTCGCCATTCGATTAATATTACTTCCACGAAGGTATAACGAGTATCGCTTTGAAGTTCCGTTCGCTCGTTGTTGCCTCGGTCCTTCCATTCTCGTTCTCTGTCACCTCTTTCGTCGGTCACGAGAACAGAAAAAGAAACCACCTACGTACCCTCGGTTAAAGATGACCAAGTCGTGTAGAATTCCATCTTTAAGCGAAAAATTACCGTAGTGGGTTCTCCGTGAATAACACCGTGCTAGCAAAAAGTGCACGCACCGAAAAGACTCTGCTCGCGACTCTCCGAGTAAATAACACGCTCCTGGTTCCTCTTTACCCGTTTCTCTCGTCTCGAGTCTCCAACACTCGCTGAACCTCGTGCCGGCTCTCGTTCCACTTGTTTCACCGCACTCTTTTGATCACGCACACGCAGCGACGATATGCGTATCCCTTCGCTCTTAAAATCTCCGCGCGCGCTCCGAGAGCCAACGAGCGGGCAAATTTCACTCGGAGACGATTACTCTCCGGTGTTTAGTCCGGTGAACTACCGTTCCTCGTTCGCTCGATTTCGAACACTTGTCGTTCGCACTCGTCGAAACGTTTCGTCGAACCGTAATCACCGTGCGTGTATGGTCGTAACCATCGTGGACGAAAACACATATATCAGCGATACGTACGCAGAGAAGAACCTTTTTAAGTCCCACGTTGGACGGTACACGTTTGAAAAGCTCGCTGACGGTGGTGTATACAACGCGCCTCTAGCGGTTCAACGTTGCTAGCAATCTCCGCGGCACGAGGCGTGCACAGATGCGATCTTGCAAACAGTCAAACGAACCACCGGTAGACTAAAGCTGTTTGCTGCAATAACATATCCCGTGCATCGTCCGTGTGGCGGCAACGAGCCGGGGACTAAAGAAGCGAGAAGGGACTGGCGATGATGAGCTTGACGCGCTGACAAACTATTTAACGTCACCTTAAGCCCGTCTAATCTCGCCGGTAGACCGTGTCGGCTGTCGTATGATATTTGTCCGTACATGGGTTGCAGGTTACGAGAGCACGGCGCCAGTGGCAGCCATAATGGGTCCTCGGGAGCAGAGGGTGCCATCGGGGTCGACGATCACCTTGAGGTGCGTCGTATTGTCCCCGTATCAGACTCGACCCATCAGGGGCGTGCATTGGCTACGGGATAACAAACTCCTAACATTCCAGGTAACGCAGCCGAGCTCTTGTCCCTCGGACTCTAATGAAATTTTTTTACAGAAACCTCTTTCCCCGCGTTTCGTGTTCTCGTTCTCGTTCTCGGAATTTCGTCCCGAACGAAAGAAACGCGAACTGGAAACGTAGTAGCGACGGGAGACGCGGTTCACCGATATTAAAATTAGTCGAGTAACGCTACTAATAATTATCGAGCAATATCGATAATTGGAGTATCGAGCGCGTATGGACGATGCGAATTAAGTGTATTGGAACGATCGGAAAACGTTCGGTATTGTCGAAGCTTTGTCGATATATAGAGGTTATATCTATAATCGTATATTGTGTATACATATGAAAAATTTAAAAACACTGCACGAATAATGTCTAGCTACGAGAATCATCGTAACTGTAATATTCTGCGTTTCGTTTCGAAGAAACACGGTTTCGTACTGGTTTAAAACCTCTCGGACACGACCCGAGAGTAAAGTTTCTTTTCCGCGTAGAGTTAACTTTTTACATTTCTTGTTACATTTCTTTTTACATCGAACCGGTACGCGATAATCGAAGGAGAAGAGATACGCGCGAAGTTTCGATCGTTTCGATAAGTTCACCGATATCGCGTCCACGGTATCGAAAAATATTTTAGTTTAAAGAGCGCGCGGATTTATAACCGATTTCACGTCGAGAAAGTATCGCAGGTAATTGTTCACGCATCGATATAAAAAATTTGTTGCAATGTTCAGATTGTAATATGTACGACTGTCGCCCATCCAGTAGGTATAATGATTGTACGTATGAGAATATAAAATCGGGATAAAGAAATATACAGTAATATAGCTCGAAAAGTCCAAAAAGGAAATAACTAAACCTTAATCGCGTACCAGTCGGCCCTTCCGCTCCAATTCGAAGACAGTCCTTAAAAGCCAACATCGGGCTCTGAGATTTGGTAATCTTTAGATCATTGTTGCATTCACTGCAACAAAATTCAAACGACACGTTTTCGAGTATACCAACTTTCGAAAACTTCTATAAAAATGCTCGATTCTCTTCGACGTTTTCTACTAGAAATCTCGTCCCCTTCCCTTGTGGATAAGTTTCGTAGTCCAGGTTTCTGGGAAACTTGAATTCAATCTGGTGCTCTCTGCGCTTCGAGATTAATTCGGACGATATCTCACGATGTTCGCTCGACGGTAACAATAACTCCGAACGGGAGCACGCAGATTGTAGTAATTATTGGGCACGGTTAAATTCGTTCACGCCGAAATGAAAAACGCCTCGATTCGTGCGGAGGTCGCGTTATCGATCGATCGGAAATTTATCCGAGGAGCTCGTTGCAATTTATCTTGCCGGATTTATTAGGAAATTACGAATCGTTAACGTTTCCCGTAGATTTATATTTAACTTTCCGTTCCCCGCGATGGTTTTCCATCGTAATATTCGCACGGTCAACACCGGCGGGAGCACAACCACCCGGAACGATGTATATTTTACAGATGAAATGGTATTAATTGTAAACACTCGCGTTCCCAGCGTTCGAAAAAGTTTGTCACCCGGTGAGCACCGTCGACCGTCCAACGGAATTTTCCATTGAATTTGCCACTTGCATTATTTACAGGCTGAACGAGGCGGAATAAACGTGGAGACTGAAAGAGGCGCGGCACGCACGATCTCTGAATTGACTTTGGCGTCGGTCACGCTAAACGACGTCGGAAAATATTCGTGCAGACCGACGGAAGGACGGACGGACACCGTGATGCTGATCGTCGAGCCAGGTTAGCCTCGAAAATTTCGTTTCGAACCCGTAAACCACGATCCGGAATTTCTTTTCCCATTTCCCCGGTCTGCTTCGTTGCGTTTACTCTCGCGGCTTTCACGGAAAAATCGATGAAAACTGTTTACTCGGAGAGTCTGTATTTAACGAAAAAATAAACGAATTTCGGAAAAAACAAAACGACGATACCCTCTCATATTTTTATACGGATTGCAACGTGTTCCGATGGGAACGGAAGCCCGGCCAACGAGCGCAAAAGTGATCGATTTGACGCGGAATCGCCCGCAGAGACCGGTATACGTAATTTCACGGATTTCACGGGAGCAAATGTTTGTAATAAACATAAATATAAATTCAGAAATGCGATTACATTTTTCTCCCGAATAGAAATCAATTTCTTTTCTCGTACGCGACGGTTCGTGCCAATCTGTAAACAATACACGGTAAAAAGTAATACGTGAAATATCGAGAGAATTCTCTCTTGTTCGTACTAAACGTAGTACACTATACTGTACTATATTATACTTGCTCGAATATTCGTGTGTTTTACGCGCGCAAAACTTTCTTAAAATTCCAGCGTAACAATATTTCATCGCGCAACATTTAACGTTCGAGCCGAAGAGGACCGTTAAGAGTGGCCGGAGAAGTCGTCCTTTTAATTCGAATAAATTTCTTCGTTCCCGCACCGAGGAAGGTTTCTTGGTGGTCTCTCGAAATCGCGCTCGCGAAAAGTTTTACGGTCAACGGTGTTAATCTTGCCGCGAGAACATTGTCCACGAGCAGCCGCTCCTGTTCGTCGAATACCCCGAACCCTCGAGAACTTGGCGGCCGAGAGCGCGTGCATTTGCATTTGATTGGCCGCGACTAACGTCTCTCGAGATACAAGGGCGATGGAGAGAGAGATAGATAGATAGATAGATATATAGATAGATAGAGAGAGAAACAACCGTCGACGAAAGAGGGAAACGACGAGTGGTTTGGAGGGTTGGTGCGGGCGTAGTTGGGCGTCGGATGGCGGGAGGCGGGTATCCCCATGATCTAAAGTCGCGCCTTAGGATTACTCGAAACACTTTAAAGTTTTAAGGAGGCGGCGGTATTTCACGGCGGAACTATTTGTCTAGCTCAGCCCCTCGGTTCGCCGCGGACGTCGTTTGAGGTCGCAAGAAAGAGAGAAAATCCCGGGGAAAACGGGTGGTTCGTGTGTCCGCATGAGAAATAGAGAAGGAGCGGGGAGTGGTGAACGTGGCGCGAACGGTGTGGAAAACGGAGTGGGGCCGAGTTGAACGGGTTTGGGGCGGTTTGAGGGGAGTAAAGGAGAGCGGTAAGCACACTTGCATGCGGAATTCACAGCCAGTAGTCTCTATTATCGTGAATTTTCCTTCGGAAGTTATTGCGAGGAAGCGGCGGCCCGCGCGACGTCGCATTTTTCCTACCCGACCGACGACGACGACGACGACGACGACGCCCACCGACGCCCACCGACGCCCATCGACGCCCTCTTCGTATGCACGTACCTACACACGCGTGCACCGGTACGCTCTCCTCGCTTGCTACACTCTTCTGTTCCTTTTCTCTTGTCCCGCGTACCTGCGGCGGGACGCGTGATAAATCAGAACTTCGCCGACTCGTTTCGTAGTTTCACAGATTGCGAATTTACGCGGTTTAAAGGCGTCGCACTCGAGCACCGTTCTCTCCCGATTTTTTTACACGCGTTCCGATACAATTGCGGACTCCGGGCCGCACCGATGCCTCCCGGCCCTTCGGACCGCTCCGGGGTGGGTTCATCGATCGCGGTGGTGACCGAGACGTCTCAAGTATTTTACGATGAAAGTACTTCCAAACAAGAGACTCCGTGTTTACCGTCGTTTCGCTCCAAGAGTCCTAACCAAGAAGGAAAATTCGTAATCCGGACGAGAGCTTTTTCGAGCGAGAACGGAACGAAACGACAGAAAACGGCGGGCATAAGCAAACTATGAAACATTCGTTACGGAGTTACTTCTTAAGCTGTGTCGCATTATTGTTTGCTTTGTTAATTTAACGCTTCTATCCGTAATCGAGTTCTCTTCGGTACAATTCAGCGTAAAAATCAGTCTACTAGGTTCTAACGTGTCTCGTGATTATTCATCGTTCTCGATAACACGGGAGATAACGGTCGAACGACGAATATTGCCTTTACGGATCGTTCGAAAGGTCTTTTACAATCTCCTAGAACATAGGTACGATGTAGAGACGATTTATAACTTATCGAACGGAAGAGAGAATGTTATAGAACGCTCGTCTTAAATTAGATACGGATTAAGAAAAAATCTCAGACAAACGTCGATCCAAGTGTCTCTTCCAACAGCGTCGTTGTCGTTTCTAGAATTTCACGATGCTCGCGCACCTTCGTCGATAAATAAAAAATACAGTATCTATCTCTACGTTTTCCGACAATTCGAAGAATTAACGACGATAAATCGAGCAAATGTTTCTCGATTCATTGATCCGCGTGGCTCGAATGCAAGAATCGACGAACGTTGAATCGGGTGCAACGACGAATGGCGTTGAAAAAAAAAAAAAAACACCCGTGCAAAATAACTAACCATTTTCCACTTCGAAGCCCCAGAATTTTGGGTAACTCGATCCGTTGTATGATGAAACGGTAGACAAACGTCGTTCGTTACATCGAGCGTGCAACATTTTGCTGGGATATCGATCGCGCTGATAAATCAGAGTTTCGGCAATTCGCCACACGGTTTTCCAAATTGCGAATTTACGCATGTTTATGGGGCCCGGTCCGGTGGCCGGTTACCAAAAGAATTACCGCTCGACCGGAATTAAACGCGACCGTCACGGCGATTCGACGTCGAGATGATTTTTACGAGCTTACACCGGCGCAAATGTTCTCGTAAATATTCCCGTAAATACCGTGTAAACTGTGCGTCTCGATGAAACACCGTACCAATCGCGGGGCCGAATAAATTGTGAACATCGAACGGTAGCGGACCGGCAAGGAATTATTAACAACGACCGAACGTAGTCGGTACTCTGTCCGATGGAATCGCGCGATTATGGTACAGCCACCTGAGAAGTGTGCCACTCTCGTGACCAGAGCTTTCGATTATCGAACGCTGGACCAGCGATACCTCGACTGGTCTATCGATCGACTGGTCAGTGAATTCGATCCATCGTCGAATCTGCGGGAGCTGAAAATTGAGAAACTCGAAAAGAAACAACGAAAGAAGAAATAATAACCTTCGCCTCGATCCTGCTGCTGGATTCGTCGTAGGTCGCGCTCGAAGTGCACTTATACGCGAGCGATGCAACTGCAATGCGATGAAGAAACAGTGGCGAGCGAGAATCACGTGCCAAGTAAACGGGATTCGTTCGTTCGAATCTAAAAATAAATAATCTAAACTCGAACAATTAGGAAGAGATTTAACTCGTTTGGAAACGTTTAGACAGATTTTGTCGAGAATATCGATGACTGGTAATTTCTCGACTCGGAAATTTTCACAAAGGGGTTGAATCGTGTATAATTCTCCTAGCGACCAACGTATGCATGTTAATTATGGGTTTGTAATCACGGACATTAACGATCAAGCGGAATTAGCGTTCCGGGCAACGTTTTATCCCCGATGTAGTATTTCCCGGTTAATTAATGTTCCTTTTCCTCCGTTTGCCAGCCAATGTCTTCCGTTCTGTTTATCGTTGCTGTTTGAACTGCAACGAACGACTCTCGTAATTGAAAAGTATAAATACGATCGAGAAGCTTGGAAACGTAAGAGAAAAAAGTGTATAGATTCGTTCTTCCACTATTTTCCGGGCGTCGGAGACCAGGGCAGTTACGTACGTACGCTCGAGAGCGTTTACCGAAACGATAAATCAGAACTTTGGCGACGCGTCCCGCCGTTCTGCAGATCGCGAATTTACGCATTTTATCGCGACCGTGGCGTTTCCATCGTTGGGATGGGATTAAAGGCGCCTGTCGTGGCGATTTTTATGCGCATACACCGAGCTACACGCGTCGCGCGTTCTGTAAACATCGACGACAAAATTGCCCCGGTGCTCGTCCGCTCGGCGCAATCGCGCGCAAGGTAAAACCGTCTAGCGCGTTTGGTTCGCGGAGAGGGGTGGTAGGGGGTCGGTGAATCGATCGTCTTAAATAACGAACGGTAACGGTCGGTTTTATTAATCGATCCCACCGGTTGAACAAAATCGACGTAGCGTGATTAATTAATCGCGGATGCCCCTAAAGGACGCGGAGAAAAATGACTTTCCGTGGCTTTCCAACGAGCGCTCGGCCCTTAAAAGCGTTCCGTGTTAATTTTTCACGCGGCTGATACGATTCGTTGACAATTTCCCCGGAGCAAACGAGTTACCCACCGAAACGAACGCGACGATCGCGCGATTTCGCGACTAAACGATATCTTCCGAGGGAATCGATCCTCGAGAAGAACAATTTTCACACCGTGGAACTGTTTATTCGCGAAATTGTCGATTTGGTGTACCGTGAGACTGTTACCGCAAGAAACTTCGATTGGGAGCGATCTTGCAACGTACAAGCTGCGCGCGAAATTCGAGAATACGATATTCGCTTAGAATTTTAAGTCAATTTTCAAACATCTAACAACATGTATCTTCGTCTCAAGTAAATAACGAACGATTCGACTGTATTTATTTCTCGAGTTTCGAAAATTTTGAAAAATCTTCTTCAGTTTTAAATACCTTCACTTCGTTCTTCTTATTACATTACACCTGTCGCTCAAGTATTCGTATCGGTATCGTAAACGAAGTACGAGTACATTCGTCGCGATCTCTTCAACGTTAAGTATAATTTCCACAGATACAAACTAGCATACGTTATATACTTTCTCCGTACATTATTTTTTCATATTTTCATTTTAAAGAACTGTTGTAACTTTCCTCGTATTTACCATTGGTTTACCTGTTACGAGGGGTTGGAAAAACGTCGCTCAGATTAAAGACGAGCGTAACGTCATCTGTAAGAAAAATATGGACAGCGTCGAGGAATTTTTGGTTTTCGAAGCGTAATTAATATTTCTAGCTGGTGACATCTTTCTAATTCTCCGCGATAGAAAACCTGAACGGAACCAGAAAAAGGGAGGCGTTCGTAGATTTACAACGGGTGACGACCGATAAAGTAACGAGTTCGGTTCAAACGAGGGTAGGGAAACGAAATAGTGGGGGTAATCGTTCGCGAATGGCCTACGAGCGGCTAATTCGTATCGTTCCGACTCGGTTCTATCGATCGGTTTACGAATCTCCAGATTTAAATTGCGGCGTTGTTAACGTACCGTTTCTGAAAGAGACCCGGTTCTTCCTGTTTCGATGATCCGTGTTTTAAGAAATGAATTGTCACATTGACGAACACGTCGCAGACAACCGTACACTCCTATAGATTCGCGGCATTAGAACGCACCAACTGTCGCGTCCTGTTTCGCGAATGGAACGGAGATGCCGGTTCCATTAGGAATTGGGGTACACGAAGAGCAGGGGGATCGTAGCTGGGGAATTAGCGTCGCCTGAACTCCCATCGATACAATTCGCGGCAAGAAGCGTCATTTGGCCGATTCGTCGAATACGGGCGCGAGATTTAACGACTTTTGGAGGAAGCGGAAACGGGTGAAAAACTGGTCGAGTACAGTAGCAGTCCGCGGGCGCAAAGTCGGCTTTTTGCGCCCCGGCAGCCAGAGCGGACAGGCAGGCAGGCATGCTGTCTGAGCTAATTCTTATGCGATCGTAAATAACGTCGCGCATATATCAAAACTTAACAGCGACTTCCCATCCTCCCTAACTCCATCCCCTTCGTTCTCACAGTCGTCGCCACCGTCTCCTGCAACAATCCTGTCTTATACCGCCGACCCCTTATCCCGTTCGAGCACCTCCCTCCGTCCCGGAACCTCCCCCTGCGAGGTTTCATCTTTCGCGATGCGCCACCTAGCGTCCTCTCCTCCTCGTTCCACCGAACGAGCACCCGGAAGGTAGCCTCCTCTCCTTCTCGCGACAGAGGCTGCCAGAACCACTTCCAGAAACGCGACCAGATTAAAGATACAATTCCGCGATTCTATTAATTAAGAAAGTTAATTACACCCGGAATTCAATTTTCCTAATTGCACATCAACGAGAAGTCTTTCGCGCGTCTCGTCTCGAGTCCTATCTTCGATATCCTCGTACCTCGAAGGCCACTCGAGCCTTTCGTCCAAGGCTCGTTTTTTTTCTCCACTCTTCCACCCTCTCTCTCTCTCCTTCACCACCAGTTTGAGACTGTCCCGTGTCACGGTGGCGTACCCCGTCTTTTTCATCGATATTTCCGCGTCTCTCTCTCTCTTCTCCACCACCACCTTCAGACTGTCCCGTGTCACGGTGGCGTACCCCGTCTTTTTCATCGATATTTCCGCGTCTCTGTCTCTCTGTCTCTCCGTCTCTCCGTCTCCCTAGTCCCCCGGATCTCAGCCCTTTCTCTCTTTAACTTTTTTCCCGTCTTTTCTTACCCGCTGCCCTCGAGGGCACTCGCTTTGAATTTTTCAAGGACCCACCCGGCTCCCGAATTCCGGAATTTCTCGAGGTAATCTTTCGGAATCTGTTTTAGACGACACCGAACCCTCCCGCGTCTTTGATGTTTGTTTCGGTGCCGGAGATTTTAATATTTGGCCCGTATTCAGCGCGCGCGCTATTAAGGATCGCGCGACCGGGCTCGGCGTGGCGCACCGACGAGCTTTTAGCGCCTTTGCTTTCGGGATTACGAGTTTCGCAGTTTGCCGGGGGAAAAATTTGGCTAACGACTCGGAGGGGAGGGCGCCTAAGTCGCCGGCCGTAATAGCGCGGAAACTACGGTTAAAGCGGTGCTCGCGCTTTAACGATACGCCCCGGATACGTTCCGTGGGAAAGGGTTTTACTCGCGAGCTTGAACTCGATGTACCGAACACCGCTGAAACCGAGTGTCTCGAACCGGTGTATCCTAGATGGGTTTACGAATTCTGCGTCATTTTCGAAATTTCTCGTTCGTTGGCTATGCTCGAAACTTCGGGCTCTCTTCCCTTACAAGTGTTCATTTTTGTTCATCGAAGAACGTTCTTGTTTTAAATAACCTTTTGCGCATTATAGATTCAAAAATCGAAGTTTTACGATGAAATGTTTGTACCCGAATGTATAAAATTCGATTCAAAAGAAATAATATAGTACGAAGATCGAAAGAACGCAACAGGGTTAATCCAATTCTTACTGCGCATGTTTTGCTTGTAAAATCGCAAATACGCACTTGTTTCGTCGAACAATATTATACACGTACGTTATAAGTTATATTTTCGTTCCTATTCTCCTTTCCATTTTCCAGAGAAATTTATGATTTCCCGAACCGAAGTTGCGCAGATGGGCGCGAAACTGTTCGCAAAGTTGAAAAATGACTCGTGACTCGTTATCGATATCGACATCAAGGGACGGAGGGGATCCAATTGTTGGCCTTAATAAGGCTCTAAGCCGAGAACAGTTTAGGCCAATGGCCGACGGGGCCTCGCGAATCAGCCTTAAGAGCGACCGTCGCTGATCCAGTTTCACCGAGGTTGGCGGGCGGCCTTGCCGGATCAGTGGTGGTAGCGGTAATGGATCGTATAAATCAGCCATAAGTGGTCCGGGTAAGCCAGCCTACCGAGCTTACCAAAGAACTGTAGATCAGCCCCGGTGCTATCAGACGCTACGAATTAAAATATATAACGCAACGATTAAGGAAAGTTATTAGCGCCCACTCGAAGCCATTCGTGGCGTTTGAACGATCCACCGGATCGACGAAAGCTTTATTTCCTGTGAATTACCGCCGCGACCATTATCGACCGTTAATCGATTCGCGATATTCTCATTGTTTTTCCCCGATCGTGAATTCGAACGATTCGGTTGGTCGTCGTCGTCCCGTTACACGACGTACCGTTTATCAATCGTGGTTCTTTTCGCTCGATGATTACGAAAGGGACGACGATAACGTTCGATCGATGTTCGCGCACCACGGTGGTATCTTTTCGCAATTATCGTCGGTTTCGCGATATCGAAGGGATATATTCGTCCAGTCCCGGTCGTCGGTCGAACTTTTGTTCCAACGGAACGCCGCGTCCATGCCCGAAGACGGTCTCTGTTGTCGCCGGGGGAAGTGTTTGCGTTACCAACGACTCGGATTCGTGAACGATCTACAAGCTCCGAAAGTTGCGCGAGTGGCACTCCAGTTCCTCTAGTTTCTGGAGCGCTACTTCGTCGCAGCCCGGCCGTGCTTCGAGAGTCATTACACCGATCGATCCTCGAACCTCGTCGAATGCTTCCGACCGGACGGTATTCCATTCCAACGGGAACACAGAAAAACTACGCGCGACGCGACCGATTCCGTTCCTGCGTCTGCGTGTGCGTGTGCGTGCCACCGCTTTACACCGGCTAGCTACTCTTACAAGTTTCGGTATTGACTCTTTTGGAACACAGTGAGTTGAAAAATAATTTTCGATTCACAGAGTATTTTTCAACCTACCGTGAAAGATTAAAATAACGACGCGAATTGAACGGTGTTATCGTTAACTCCAAAGCATTCTTCCGTTTGGAGTACACGATCCAAGTTCTTTTTAAAAATAACCGGTATGTATGGAAGTCGTATTTTTAAAGTTCCTAATTGAATAAGAGGACTTCGGGAGCATTCAATCGTATGCATTATAATAGTTGTAATGGCGGAAAATTTATATATTATTAGAACGAGACTATGTGTGAAACGATGGATTTCTCAGAAAACACTAATTACATTGATAATTATGTAGAAGAATACAAAACGAATAGAAACGCAACATTGGCGACTCGATGGTACCAACGACGGGTTAAATATCCGATCGATCTATTTTTTAATTTCGGTTATTTTCTATAATTTTACGCATTCGTTAACTCCTACGCCTCGAAGAGTTTAATCTTTTTGCCGCTTGATTCGTAGGGGTGAGTGAAATTCTTCTATTGAGTTCAGTCAGTACTCGTACGGGCCAGAAGTCGCGTGTCCGTACGTTGCACTCGTAGTATAAAAGCAAACAGATCGTGTTGCAAGAGTATCTCTGCGAGTGGATGAAATACACAAAGACTGAAATATTCGGTTCCTTCGTAAACCGGTCACGAGTTCAATGTATTTTTAATCGCGGAACGAAGCGAAAGAACGAAACAAAGTTCTTCTCTCGGTTCATCGTTCGCGTTAGATACAACAAAATGGTTGTTATCCGAATCTGAAAGAAATGAAAGAAATTTGTTGCTAGAATTCGAGGAAGCCAGCACCGCGTGGTTCGTGTTTCCACGAATTCAACAGCCACCAATAGCTACGAAAACGAAACCAACGAACGAAACTTGTTTTCTATCCGAGATTCGTATATCGATAATCGACGTTCGAGATATTCTTTAAATTTATTTGATTTCATACGGAATAGATCAACGTCGATAGAAATTTTGATAACCGACAAGACGAATCCGATCGTAGAAACTGTGCCAAGTGATCGTCGTTTACGAGTAAAAGAATTATCAGCAGTGTATGCAAGCTTCCAGACACATTTGTAACAGTCGAGAAAAAAAGAAAGATACGGTCGGTGGGTCTCGAACTCAAGGCCTCGGTCTTTCCAACGAGCCACTCTGTTCCCCATCCTGTTGTTTCAGACTCCTTTTCTTCTTGGGTACGGGGACTCGATCCCTCTCGACTGTTCACTGGATTCTTCGTGATCATTCGAGGACGAGATGAGTTTCGAGGCTTCTGTCAGCCAGTTCAGCGTCAACGTCGTATATGCGCGGTCATTTCTAAAGCTTTGCGAGAATAATGCAGATGCGGTGATGCGATCCATTGTAACCAGAGGATGAAACTATGGTGCTCAACCATGGAGCCGCTTCGTCGAAAAGGGAGTCGATGGAACGACGGCGAATAGGTGAACCACTCACTTAGGATTCTTAACGTATCAAAATTTCCAAAGGCCAGAAATTCGTCAAATCGCGAGAGAATGTTATCAGCGAATTTCAACGAAAAGAGGGCCACGCTACTGCGTAAGTCGGTGACGAATAATTGGTTTTACTGGGGAAGAACGTTTCAGTTCGTACCACTGCAGTTTCGCAAACTGCCGTTAAAGACCGAAGCTTTAAACAGTTTGACCATCTTCCGTATCGTTCTGACTCGTCTCTCTATGTTTAGTATCTATTTGAAGACTCGAAGAAGGAATTTCGGGGAAGAGATTCATTGCTTTACAACGAAGTGAATATTTTTATACGAGACTTGTAATTATGAGTCCTACAAACTGTATAGAAATTAAAGGAAAATGCTCGAGTACCGAATTGTTCAACTATCCTCTCGATGAGAAATTCAAAGACGATTCGGGATTTAATTTCTAATTTCACCAACTTAAAGTGTTCCAGTCTATTGAATCGTACCTGCGAGTCGTTTTGGAAATTTTTGGTTACACGAATCCCGATAAATCGAAAAAAAAAAAAAGAAACTATACTGCACCGTCGGAGAAATTTCTTCGCGTTCAGCCCGCGCGATCTGTCCCGTGAATTTTTTAATAACACGAAGACAAAAGGGGAACGGGAAGAAAATGAATTCTCCGACTGCGATTCGCGCAGATATTTCGAGTCTGAAATTTAATAATATCGCGGGAAGCCGAGTTTAAACGCGGCAAAGTGGTAGAAAGGGGAACGAAGAGAAAAAGAGAGAGAGGAAGAAATGAAATTTGGAGCCGTATAAACGGCAGCTCGGGGAGTCGTTAGGTGTTAAGCTACCTACGAACTTGCCGCCGTGTCCCGCTCGGTGAGTGCATATACAGGGTGTTCCGCTGGAAACGGCCCACCTTAATATCATCGCTGGATTAAACAACAGGAAAAACCGTTGCTTGCGAAAGTAACATGACTTCGAAGCGGATGTAACCTCGTGGCAAGGTTAGGACAGAGGCGTTTAAAGTATCCGAGAATAGGCTTTGTTTCTAGGAAGTGTCGTCTGGCAAAAACTTGATCTCGATTCGAAGCACTCGACCCGACTATTAATTATTGTCATTCCGCGTACGAAGTTAAATTCTCCTCGTTTTTGACGAAGTATTTTGCGTGAAATCTCAAAAGCAACGATTACGTTCCTTTAACGAGAACGTTAAGAACCAGAAGAATATTCAGCATTCGATCAGAGAATTCGACAAAGTGACGAATTTTGATAATAAAAATACGAAGGTATCTTAGAATAGATCCTTATCGATATTTTCAATCTCAATTCTATAATATTATTTGTTTTTCGTTAATATACGAAATACGTTAGTCATCTCGAATAACTAACCGCTGCAAAATGTCAGCCTATCGGATGGAATGATTCTCGAAATATTAAATGTTAATTGTCATCTTTCTGTAGCGTTACTTTTAAAGTAACGAGGACGTTAACTGTTCCACCGTCTGATCAAGTAAAATTACTTCTGTTTATTGCGACAGTCTTCGCTGGTTCTTCGATCGAAACTACGGTTGTTCAATAAGTTTTGTCTAATTTTCCATTGTAAAGAAATACTATGAGATTTCAACTTTGATCCTTTTAAAGAGTATTCTATAATACCCTATAATTATGCGAATTCATCTTTGCCCGATTTCGTCCTCACCACTGACTTCACCGCACTTCACCACTGACTCTTGGATCACTCCCTTGAGAGTCTTTTCTAAATTGTCGAAAAAAAAAAATATATATATATATATATGGGAGGATCGTTTCTTGCAGGACACTCTGTACATTTGTAAAAATCTCGAAGGCAGCCATGAATCTCTTGGCCGGAACGGCAACGTATTGGAGCACCGAGAACTCGTTGGACGGAAAATAATGTTGAGACTTATTACGGGAATGTCTGGTCCTCTTACTTCGAGAGCCAGGTGGAACTTCACACGAGGATTTCATTTGGAAACGTAATAGAAATTCCAATGAAATATTATCAATTCGTGAATCATCGATACCAACGATACGGGTTCGGACATTTAAAACGATCGCTTGGGAAAAGTTCGTTGCTTTTATTTAACGAACGACGGAATTTTCGAGGAATATCGAGGTATTTTTAAAACGACATCGAATATTCTTTTACCGTCAACGATTCGGTCAACGTCAAGACCAATTTTATAATGGTCGGTTAACGTTTAATGCAAGAATTTGCACTTCAATTTTTGGAAGTGTCGTCTAGCAAAAACTTGATCTCGATTCGAAGTACTCGACCCGACTATTAATTATTGTCATTCCGCGCGCGAAATTAAATTCACCTCGTTCTTGACGAAGTATTTTGCGTTAAATCCCAAAAGCAACGATTACGTTACTTTAATGAGAACGTTAGCTGTTCCACCGTTCGATCGAGTAAAATTACTTCTGTCGATTGCCACAGTCTTCGCTGATTTTGTCTAATTTTCCATTGTAAAAAAATACTATGACATTTCAACTTCGAACAACTGTAAATATACCAATGAATGGACAGATATACACGAAACCTTCACACATGTTCGTTGAACAGTGATACCGTCTCTCGAAAAATAAAACGACGAACCAAATATCTCCATTTCTTATCGAAGGACGAAACTTGTCGCGCGATCAATTAAATCCCCGGATAGTTTCAATTTTCAAAGCTTCTTCCGCTTCCTCGGTCGATGTCATTGATGAATAATTCGAAGCTCCAGCACGGAGATCGCCGATTAATGCCAAGCAACGCTGACCGAAAATCCGTCGATGCCCTGCCACTCTAATTAAACGCTCAATTAAGCGTGCCCTATCCCGGCAGCCAATTAACCACCCTTGATACCCATCCTGGACAAAGGACGAGAGCGGATCGCGCGCTGACGTCTGGAATCCATCGTGATCTTCCGACCATGAGACGCCAAGTAGGAACAGACTCCTCGAATTCCGAGGAAATTCTGTAAACCGCAACCGATAGGCCCCGATACCACGGACGTTACATCGACCGTGAACCAAATCGCGTTGGCAAAGATTTACATCGGCCGTGTTTCGTCTCTACGGTCGCTTCTCGTCCGTATTAACGATGAGAATTTCACGTGTGCTCTTCGCGTGTGCTCAGACCGGCCACCTAGGTCAGCGGTTTCCAGTAGGATTGTCCAACGGTAGCTATACTCGACAGTGTCGGTGGTATGCGCGCGGCGAACTTCCTAGACAATCGAGGTTACCATTTCTACCCGTATGTTTGCATTTTTACGCTGTAGTTGAGAAGTCTGTGTATAGCTTGACCATTTAGAAGAAAATCTGCGACAGCGTGGTGTGAGCGTGGTGGGGAGAGAAGTGTTGGTGATGGTACAGCGCGACGAAGGGGGAGTCTATCGAGTGTCTTTCGATATTGGTTGAAAGAAGCAAGACCATGAAAGAACGACAAAGATCGAATGTTACATTGATGAAGATTAGAAACTTTGAAATTTTATATTTCGGTAATTCTTCGAGAGAGATTTCTTATATTTTGCAGCGTTTGATTCTTCGAGATCGTTAAAATCTGCTATGGATTGAAAAGGAGCAAGATCTTGAAAAGAAGAAGGAATTCGATGTATCGATATTTATTTTTTTTTTAATTTTTCCTGCGAAAGCTATAGAAGCTCCGCTATAGCATTGGAATATTGCGTGTAAAGGATTCGATAGTCAATTGCGTACATCAAAAGCATTTTGTTATAGATGTGTGAGTGACCACAAACTCGTGTACCTGAAAAGCTTTTTTCTCCATTGAACGTTTCGTACGATTAATAACGTTTTTCGCGCATACAACCGGTTACGCGTTTCAATTTCGCTACCACCTATGTGCGCGCTCTAATGTGGCCATTTGAATTCTAGAAATTAAAGCTGATGTTGTATAATAACCTTATTATACCAAACGCAATGGATCGCGTATCTCTGCAACAACGTTCGCGAATACGATTAAACGTAATCGAGGGGGGGACGATAATTTCCCGTACATCTGTGATATCGATGTTGTTGGAATTTGATCCTAATTTTTCAATCGTTAATCGTACAATTGGACGAGTAGTAACAACGATGTCACAATGTTCGCGCGATTGAAACGTCGAATCGTGCGTTTAATTGTATTTACAGGAAGGGAAACGATCCGGAAGTTTCGAGCGTCGTTTTTCTCGGTTCGTCGAGTAATCCTTGCACGACGTTCGTTCGATTACGTTTAATTAAACGACGCGATTCGTAATTGCGCCATCGACGAGACGCGCTTCAATTTAAAGTTTGAAAAGTAGCACCGGCGTGGCAAAGTTGAACGCTTAATCGTTCGAGAATATGGAAGTATAATTATCGACCGGGGGACTGTTGGAAATTTTCGCTGGAAACGGTTCGTGGAATCGGGGACACGGCCCGAGTACCTGTTACAGAGGAATTAGGAAAAAGAAGCCGAAACGAAGAACGAAGGTATTCGCCAGTTCGTAATGCACCAATGACCCGACGTACAGGGCGGTTTCTTTCCCTCGAGTTGCTCGTATTTTCGCCATTGGGGAATCAGGGCCGTCTAATCAGAGAGGAAATCGTTAAGAAAGTAATTTGAGAAAATACAGTACCTGTCGGCAGGTTCTTCTGGAAAGTCGAGACTTGGCGTGCCGATGGCCGTAAAGTGCCGCCAAGAAGAGCACGTTTCCCCCCCCCGTTGTAAGGGGCAAACAGCCAATAGTTTCGCCAGGGGGCTTCCACGTCGTTAACGACTTTAACCACTCTCGGTATACGGGCATCGACAGCTCGCGTAAAAGCGAAAATCCTGGAAATCCTATCCGTACTCCGTTAGCCTTTACGTCGATTCTCGGAGAATCGAAATCCCTGTTGGAATTTTTTCCGCTACATGGAATTCCACGCGTCCCCAATTAACCATTGATACGTTCGATGAAACACACGAGCCGTTTGTTACATCCAAATGCATTATCTCGTGTCTCGTTAACGCACTTGCTGCGATGGATTTTTATATTTCACGATACGGATCGACGGAACATCGTGCTGTACTTAAAATCCGGGGAGAACTGAGAACACCGAAATTTGGCGAATATAGTGGAGAAATTGTGGAGATACTTTTCTTAGAACGTGATGTACGGGATTTAGGATGAAGTAATACGAAGAACAATATTGCGGAAGAAATGTTTCGGAGTATCAATAATACAGGAGAAATGTAATAAGAATACTAAAAGAAGAAACTGATACTAAAAAGCTTGCAAGATCGAAACGACTCAAACTATTTTCCATAGTTTCGAATCGAATACAAATTTGTCAAAATGATAATTCAATTCCACCCTGATAGAAATGTTCTTCAAAATCCCATTGAAAAACGAAATTCGAGAAACACTGTTCCAGATGATCAGATTCTACGATTCGTATATTGTTCCCCAACAACAATTTTATTTTTCAAGACGATAATGCACCCATACCCACGTTCACGGAAGTTTCGATCGAATCTTCGTTCGAGGAGTACCGAGATGAACTTGGACGCATTTGGTCAGCGCAGTCATTCGATTTAAACATTCTCGAACCACTGACCAGCTTCGGAGACCAGTCTCTCTCCGCCGACATCTTCGAAGCGATTCTAAAATCAACATCCATAATATTCCACTGAAAACCGTTCAAAATTTGGCCAATTCTGTTCCAAGAAAGGTAGGATTCGTATTAAATGCAAATAATGGCACAACGCTGTGTCAATGGAATTAGAGTGCATTTCACGTGCGTTAACTTTCTTTTGTCCACCCAGTGTACACGGTTCGTAGCGCGGTGAACCCGTTAACGCGTTTTCGGAGTAATTTCATCCGTTCGCGACCGATTCGGTGTCGTTTTTGAACATCGAAGTCACGCCGCGAGCATCTTCCGAGCGATTTAATATCACGCTCGTGTTAAACCGCGGGAATCGTCTACGCACGCGGCTCGACGTCTTATGAAATAGATTTTGGCAGCCTCGAGCGACTTCTTGTAAGCGCAGCCGAGCACGGTTACACGTGTCCGTCGCCATCTGCTCGCAGCACGTTCTTTACATTTACGAGGGAACGTGCAACATCTTTATCGCGTATTACAGCGACCGAGACGTCTTCGAGTTCCACGACTGCGAATCTCCCTCGTTCGAAATTCAATATTTCCTGCCGCGAACCAGACGGTTCTTGCTTTTCGTTCCCGCGTCTCACGGCTTGGCTGACGAACGAATTTCATTATCAGAGAGCACGTGAATCTTCCTTGACGCAAACGACTCGATCGAACAATGCTCGACCGTTTGAGTAGCTACGGTCGCGACCGAGACTATTGACCGCTCAAGGTCACAAGGAAACAGAATCAGAATCGAAATTTTACCTCCAGGCGTGAGAAGGTAGTAATTTACTCGAGCTAAGAGGAATTTCAAATAATTCCACCGTCTTGAACAATTTTAAATACCGATGAAAATATACTTTCCTTCCATTTTGAAACAACATCGATTTTGTTCGTATTTACGAATAATTAAATACATTCGCTCGATAAAATAATCTCTTTACTATTGTTCCGAAAACACCCATCGAATCGGAAAATGTATCACTCGAAGAATTTCGTGTTTTTTATTTTTGACAATTTTTGAAAAATTGTCTGCTTCGAATACAAATCCGTGCTAAGGTATGTGTGGCTAGACGGAATTCTGAATTGGACGATCGACATTCGTATCGCAATTACGGTATCGCATCGAGTTTCGAGTGTACTGAGATAAAAGTGAGAGCAGAATATTAGAAAGGTTACGATGTGAAACATAGAAATCGAGGAGAGATCGTCCAAGTCGAAAATATCAGTGTTTACAAACGCGTGCGACGTACAGTAGAGAGGACACATTGTATCCTTGGGTGGATTATAAAATCAAGTTCTTCCGATTCACGGAATACTTCGCAGAGCGAGTCTCTCGGGAGGTACTCGGATCAATGGTATTTCAAAAAGTTCCGATATCTCGCAAACAATTGAGTTGGCCACCTCGGTCGAACAAAAAGACGTCCCGGTCCGTGGCCAACCGCACTAAAGAGTGTGGTAATTAATGAAGACCTTTCGCCGGCACTGTGCCCGGTAACGCAGAAAAACCTATAATCCGACAGTCCCCGCGAGACGTTGATTTACGAGGACCGGGGTTTCATTATTCTCTTTGGAAACGCCGATACCCGGCCCTCCTCCGTCCCTACTTCGAGACCCTACAGGTTCCACTGAATCGCGAATACGCGTTCACGAATCGACGATTGTTCGTCCCGTTGCGAGACTGGAGATCCCCCTACCCCGATCTAGGTGGAACTGAGAGAGTTTTATTTCTGTTACAGGAGAACGTACGGAAGCCATGCAACGTGACGCCGGATACGTCTCTTCCGGATGCGACGTCAGCCACTGGCCCGGGCTTCTACTTCCGTTCTCGTGGTTTCTAATACTCGCGCGAAACAGCCAAACTTTCCTGCAATAGCGCCACACCCCGACAGTATTTCACGCGTGCTCCTCTGTTCTCTCATTCCGGGGAGGGGAGCGAACGGAGCCCGAGGAAGTACCTATAAATTTGACCAAGGACGACTAGACTGTAAGCTAGATACATAGGAATTATCGACGAGGGGGCAACAACGCGTCGCTGGGCACACCGCGAGGATATGGGGACGCGGTGTATCGTTTCAACTTCGGATCGAAGTTGATTCTCAAAGATGAGATTCACGTTTCGCAGTGACACATTCACGGTTCACGGTGAGCAGCTTCGCGGATTATTCGTCCATGGGTTTCCGTACCGTGTGAATTCTTCTTCGAGATAGAGACAATTTACCACTTGGGAAACGATACGGAGATTGCGAGGTATCGCTCGAAGAATCGTTTGCGCATATTTTTTTTATGAATCGTTTGCGCATATTTTTTTTAAGAAATGTTGGTCAAGTGAACGAAGGTTATGTATTCGCGTTGGTTACCGAACGCAGGATTGGTCTACACGAAATTGATAACAATTTTTTGTCTATGTTTGAATATAACTGTACCATTTGCATCATATTGTACGATACGTTCGAATAGAGAGCAAATATTTTTTGAACGATTGAAGTTGAACGAAAAATCGATGTATTCCCTGTGGTATTCCACCGATACGGTATATCTATATGAATATATGGTAAAAGATTAAAAATACTCAGGAATGGAGTAGACTTTGTAACAAGTATTCGAAGTACAGAAATTCTTCGTTAAAATTCCGGATTTCTACCTCGATAAAAGTATCGGAATCATTCCCACCATTGTATTTACTGAACGCGAGTGAGCTGTCGTGACGTTGCTAGTGAACAAGAAAGGTTGATTACTAGAATAAGATCGTCTACCACACTCGATAAATGTCTTTACACGGATCTATTTTTGCGACTTTTATCGAGGCGTTTCTGTCAACTCGAACGTAGCTGTTACAATACTCGATCGTTGTAAAATAAATTTAGAATCCTTTTTATTGTACACAAATAGTTAGTACTATCGATGATAACCGATGATCGACCTTTCCTGTCTTCGGTGTTTGTTTATTTCTGCCGAGGAAAATAATACGAAAAACATTGCGTGGCACGAAATTCTAAACAAACCAATACATTCGTGTACAATTTTTGTCTATGTTCGAACACAACTGCACTATTTGCATCACATTTTACGATACGTTCGAATATAGAGCAAATATTTTTTGAACGATCGAAGTTAAACGAAAAATCAAAGTATTCCCTGTGGTATTCCACCGATACCGTATATCTATATGGAAATGTGGTAAAAGATTAAAAATACTCAGGAATGCATTATACTTTGTAAGAAATATTCGAAGTACAGAAATTCTTCGTTAAAATTCCGGATTTCTACCTCGATAAAAGTATCGACAACATTTACAATTTCCTTTGGAAAAATATCGAGTAATTCAGCTGGTTTTTTAAATATTCGTTTCAAGTGATCGGTCGGAAATTGAATACAATCGTTAGAACCGATAATGGTTACGCTTCTAGAGAAGAATTATTGGAACGCTAGCGAATCGAGAAACTTTTCTTACGTCTTTTGTATACCGCATTCAGCCCTGGTGTTGTGCCTAAATCTTACCAACCACTCTGTATTAATGACACTTGCCCCGCATTTGCTCGGTAACCTCTTCGGGAAAGTTGGCTCGTACGCGTACATTCATTTTTAAATATCGTAACACGGAAGGAACGACTAAAATTCCCGATGAATATTCATAATTACGTGTACGCAATAACACGCGATCGGATAACACCGCGCCATTATCGCGAGGAAGATATTACGCGAGCGTATAAAAATTTATTAACCACAGATTGCAAACGGTGGAGTTAAATTTACAAAATTAGTTTACCGTAAAGATTGCATATCTCGCCTCCTCGAAAATTAATTTCTCAAATTTCTACACGCGCGAGTAAACGTCGTTCGGAGTTTTCGTTTGAAAAAAGAAAAATATTTCGTTCCCGAAGAGGTGAACCGAGGTTTCGAATGCTCGTGTTTCGACGTGACAGAGAAACGCTTTGAACCGTACTCGAACGAGAAAGATTCAATCGTTTAAAGAATTAGGAAGAGTCTTTACACGCGCTTCGAACTCTTGGCTCGACGGATTTCCAGCGACGAAATTATTAACGAGCAACACGGTAACGGAGAGGCGCGAAAAGACGGTTGAAGAGCAATTCTTCGGAAAAGTGGCCCGCGATCAGGGTCGCCGCGTCTTCGTCGACCGTTGAACGTATTTTTTCCGTAAATAATTCAGTAAGTGACCCCGCAATGCTGCGCTTGATCTCAACGCGTCGGAACGTCCTTTTCAATTTGCCGTCGCGATTCACGACGCTCCCTTTGAGCGTCCCTCGGTGAATCGAGTAGGATTAAAGTGGCCGTGCTAGCGTCAAAGAATTCGAGGATAATTGATATCCGCCGTCTTAGCTCGGCCGATGCGTCTCGCAGGCTAAGGGACGACGGTATTAATGAAATCTTTAATTCATAACTTCGTTCGCGGAGCCCGTAGAAAACGGCCGTAGGAGTTTTCGCGCTCTCGCGTGGATGCGTCGCTGGATTGGAAATAATCGAGCGACGATTGCCAAGAAACGCACAATTTCTATCGACGACTAGAATAGTATTTATTGTTACGATACCATAAGCTGAATTCTCAACGCACTTCTCGATACCAGTTCGAACGAATTTATCCGTACGCGTAGGCATTAGTCGCACATCGATATTTATACGAAATGCGCGAATCACGTGGACGCGCCCTTCGAAATGTTTAAACGCGCATTACACTTTGTACGATGTTTCGAAATAAACCTTTTGGAAGTACACGACCCAGGTGTCATTTGAACCCCGTTCCCTGTCACGCTCTGCTTGAAAATTTTTTAATGTTCAACGACGATTCTTCTTGCAATAAAATTCAATGTATGTACAATATTTCGGTTGATCGAGCGAAGAATTCATAATTGACATTACATTTACTTTCTGTTGTACGAGTTAATACTCCAAGTTTAAGTTAATATTACACGTTGATACGAATATCGTTCTATTATCAATACTCTAACAGTATTTTCGAAAGTAGAGATCGCGACGCCTAGAGTAAGGGGAACTATCTAATCCAAGGAAATTTTCTATCCAAAGAAAATGTTAATACAGATATAACATTTCCTTCCAAATTAATAATTATATCGATCATTAGACATTTAAAAATTGCGAAAGTATATTTTCCTCGCATCATTTTAAATGTACCACTTGTTACGAGCGCAGAAGTTCTCTCTTCATCGAGGGGTGAACCTTTCGAAAAGATTCCTATTCAGGCCTCTACTTCGAAGTAAGTGTTCGTGCATTATGAACGACGCGAGATTAGGGGGATGCATGCTTCCCGTATGGAGGGGTTGAAAGAACGATATTCGATTCGAGATTCGGTAAATTCGAGAAGTCCGCGACCCCGAGCTTGAGGGAAAGATGAAGTACGTGAAATCGGTTCACTGTTCGCGGATTTTCCACATTCTCGAGATCCATGTATCCCAATGTTTTATGAATTAAAAATAAACTACGGCGCGACGATTCGCGCCGAGTGACGTACGAATAGATTAAATGTTCGATTGTCCCGGTGAATCGCGCGCGAACAGAACAAGAGAGCTTGAAACGAACGTATTGCACCCTCTGTTTTGTTCTCCGGGTGCGATACGCGCGTGTTCATCGTTACGCAGCCCTGTCCGCTCAGGTTTTACAGGCCATGGGTCCTATTCACAAGTTGACGACTACACGGACCAGGCTAATAGACTCCCGCGAGTCTGTCAAAGTGGTCACGGAGGTATTAGTTGTAAATCGAACGTTAATAAGATTTTGATACCGAACAGAACCGCCCTTGGATGCATTTTCGTTGCATCACTCGAAGGAAAGGGTCGTAGTCCATAGAAAATAATATATAATAAATTATCATTTGTATCGATCTTAAAATACTAACTCGAATTTATACTGTTAACGCGGAATATTAGCTGTTACAATACAGTTTCAAATTTAAAATACTGCTCTTGTATTACGGAGTTAGATTAAAATAAATCAATTGAAATTTTATTTTACTTTCAGAACTGTAATTTCCATTGTGAAAGATAACGTAGTTTCGTTTAAATTACCGACGTTAAAAAAGTACAAAGGCAGAAATTACGAGGATAGAATAACCTGGATCGGATATCATAAAGAGATAGTATTATACTACCTTTAGAATGAAAGCCATATGGTTATCTTTCGTTCTTTCTTCGTATTGAGTTACGCTTATTTTATCGCGTGATTACAATATTAAGTCAATATTTTTAATTACTCTCTTATTGGAAAAGTAAGCACGCATATTTTTTCATTTCTTTTAATTTTGTGTACGAATCGTGAAGCTGAATTATAATATTTTCTATTGTCGTTGGATTTTTGACGAAGTAAGTCGAAGTTAAATAAAGACCTTTTACGAAGAAAATAACTCATTGCTCTTTCATTATACACCTCGTGTCAATTACTATCTATGATACGCAAATAATCTGAAGTTTCATTATTGTCTACCCTTATGAGCAGATATTTCAGCCCTATAGTAAACGTTAGTTCACATATGATCAAAATTTGAACATATCGTATAATAATTTTCACCTTTTCAGCTTTTAGAGTAACAATTAATTCATGGACCTTCAAACCACCCGTAATTCCTATCGTTCTATACACATTATGAATGCATTTTTGTAAATTGGATGCATAAAAAGCAAACGCATACAACAGCCATTCTATAAATTAAAAGACATCGATTTCCAAAAATAATACGGAGACAAAAGCTTTCGATAATCGAACGTTTCATTGGAAAACAAAAATTTTGAAAATTTAAAGAGAATATGTAATTTGTATTATCAAACGAGTTGCGATATACGTTTTAAAAATGGGCCAGATGAACTAGGCTTATCTCTTCGAATAATGCGTGGACTGTTCGAGTTGATTAACTTACGGTTTGTTAAGCCAGTTCGGTTGGTCCCAGCCACGTTGCACAATTTATTCGCAAATGATAATTCTACAGACGACACGAACTTACACGCGAGTACCTGATTCACGGGGACGAACACGTGATCTGAATCGCTAAGCGCGATAACTTATAATGCACGAAGTTGTTAGAGGAAAAGTCTTTGCGGTCGTCAAGGATCGCAAGGACGATTACCAGAGCGTTGGTTGTTGCGAGGTCGATTGAAAGGCAACTGAAGTGTTTGGCTCTCGGATATTACAACGCGAACGTTCGAGCTACTAAAAAAAAAAAAGGTAACATTGGTAGATCGTTCAATTTTAATACCTGGAAACGAGTATTCCGGTAAACAATACAAAATCGATAATTTACGGTTGTTATTAATTGTTTGTTATTGAAACAAAATGCGTGGCAGTGGAAACAACATGTACGGTGTGTTTTAAAATTTATTATATATTTCTGAGACGATTAATTTTCCAACATAAAATCACAAACAATTATAAAAGTATTTGACGCGGTTATTTTCATTGAAAATACCGAATCGTTAAAAATAATCCCTATGTTTGGGGATAGAAACTATTTCGTTCATCTTGGACATTATTGGATGAAAGAAAAATATTCGAATGCCATAAATTGTGCATTCTTTCTGGTATCAAGCTTCTAGAAAAATTTGTAATAGATTTTTGTTAATCTTTCGTGTGAAATACTTTTACAATATACTCATCGCGTATGATCAATGGAGTTACCAACTTTTGTGTCATTTTCAATATATTATATCACGCCGTGTCCCGTTAATTATTTCTCGAAGGACCAAAATTGATTCCTTTTCCATTTCCTTCCAAGAATTATAGTAAACAATTGACTTTTCATCTGTCCCGTACGTTTTAAAAGTTTACGCTGTACTCTACAAATTTTACATTATTTTTCAACAAACAAGTTTGAATTGTATGACCAAACCTACAGGGCACCCGTAAAATTTCCACGGAGAACTTTACAGGTATCGCAAATTTGTGATTGGTTTCCTTAGGTTTCTAATGGGGCACGGTTATGCAATCCAGTTAATATTACATAAACGTGATCGGTTAAATAATTAGTATCGTTACCTCCCTTGCAGCGTAAATAATTACCAAAGTAAATTGCCCTCGGAACGTGACGTCAAAGAATCCCCTAAAAACATGCCTGAGAATTTGTACAGCCACCTACGAATTAATGACACAGGCGTCGTTTCGAAGGGAAACATTAGTTTCTCGAAGTCAGTCAAAAAGTTCGCGAATCGTCTTATGTGAGCCAGATAGGAGCTAGGTCGAAATGGCATTCGGAAGACCTGGGGGAGGTTGAACCTGAATGATAAGGCTCCCGACCGGAAACAGTCAGCACCGCCAACGTCGACTACTTCGGCTGCAACCACCGTCGACGCTGTCCGAACTTGAAAAATAATTCAGCACGCGGTAATGTCCTGAATATAAAATTCTCAGGGAACCAGCCAATTCTGGCGGCGGAAAGGATGGATCGTGGTTCCGGCGAATTTTCATTTATAAATTCCGAAAACTTCCAGTTGAATCTCGCGTAATATCGCTCGCGACCGTGGCTGCGTCGCACGGGGTGTCGATTCTTCGAAATTACCCCTGGAAGCAAAAATATCGAATGGTTCGTATTGTAAAATCAAGGAAAGCACACCAAAGTCGAAAATTCGGAAAAATTTCGAAGAATTGTGTACTTCGGAGTAGTTGGTCCATAATGGAGAAACTGGCTTTCATTGGCACGGAATTGTGGTTTTCAAGAGGAATAAAAGCGCCCTCTTGAAAAAAATGCAAATCCTTTGTTCGCATGGAATATCTCCAGAACGGTGCGAGAGATATCGAAAAAAAGTTTAGACAAAAGTGAAGTTTACGTTTGGAAAATTGCGAACAAAATAATTGTCGGAAAATATATGCTTTCCAAGTTATTGCGTTTCAGTTGCTGCTTCTTTTTTAGAAACATTCCGACGGACCGTTACGGAGAGTAACATTTATGGCAATAATATTTATCAATGTACAAAACATCGGTGACCGCGTACGATTTTCACGTTTGCACGAATGTTCTTCGAAAAGTTTTTCGTTGCTTTTTTTAAACCAGTATTCCCATTGATTTAAAATCGATGCATGGACATCAGACTGGAAAACAACAGCGCACCGAGGAGATAACGTACTTTCAAAATTTTCCAACAAAAACACCTTTTGGTCCTTCAAGGGTTGATCGTCGAACCGAGCGAAACTTTTTCGGATTAAAATCGGCCGAAGCGAAATAATGGCCCGTAATAATTAATTACGGCCGCGGTTTGGTTCGATCTCTGTGAACGAGGCGGCGCGACTGACGCGCCTCTCTTTATCGCCTCGACGATCGTTATCGATATTCCATCGTTAATTAAACCGTCTGGGCCTATTCAGGCTATGAAACGCGGTTCGTTTGGCTAACGAAGCGTCCTGTGTCTTCAGAGAACTAAATAAACACCGAAACTGATAAAATTTCTGGAAAGGAAAAAAAAAAACTGTCGGGTAGAGCTTACGGTACGAGCGAGCGCTTTGCGAACGAGACCGAGTTGAAATTGTGAGTGTCGATAAATAGAAAGGAACCGTGAAACTGGTGGACATCCAACAAATAAAATGTTTCGTTGTAACGCGATAGAAAAATTCGTTAAAATGAAAATATATATAGTCGATATCAATATTTACCAATATGCCTTGCCATGTATGGCTTCGCGAGGTCAAAGACGTACACGGAAATCGACTTTAAATTTTAAATAAAAATTCTTCCACATTTACTCTGAAACGAGAACCAACTCCGTACGCGAATAATGAAATTTGAATATTCAAAACAATTTTCCTTCGTAACGTTTCGTTAACGCATTCATCGATCTCATTAATTTAAACACGGTTTTATTCCATAAACGATCGTCCCGTGCTTAGACTCCTCTACGGGATGAAATGAAATCTTTCCGATTCGGCGACGGTGAATCGATACGGTCTGGGTGTTCCGACCGGAATGTATAATACTCGAAGTCGTTCGAAATATCCGTTTAACCGACGCCGGTGCAAGAATAAAATAACGCTAAATTTACGACGGGCCGTGAATCAACGTGCTTTATGATTGTTCGGGTTACGGATGATAAAGGGTGAGAGTGGAGGACTAGGTAGACCGGTGAGGTCGAACGAAGGCTCGCATGGTTTTGAAGAGGGTGGGGGTTGAGGGGCGAAGTAGGGTGAAAATTGGAAAACTGCATTGTCCAGCCGTTCTGGTCCCGCGGGACACATTCGTTAGCGGCATCGTCCACCGGTAATAAATTTCGCGTATCTTCCGCCTTCCCGTCTTTCATTCTTGCTCAAATTAAAGATCAGCTCGATCGACCGTAATACCTGCCGGGATAACGGTGCGCTCCTCCCGTTTTTTCAGAGATCTTCGATCGTCTTTCCTCCGCCCGGGCTTCTCTACGCCGCGATACCGCGGTAACCTGGAATAAATCTACAGAGAGAAAAAGGAAATGCTTAATTACCGTTAATTATCCACGGATGAATTTCTCTTTTACGGATATCGTGAAAAATTCGCACACCCGTGTACCTCGGGGCTCTGCCTTTGAGCCCACATTGTTTAATACCTTACCGACCTCCTTTACGTTTGCAATCGTTGATCAGGGTGTGCGTGTGTCGGTGACGTGCGAATTCTATAGATGTCAGAGACACTCAGTATTGATATCACGATACAGGAAGTGAAGTCGGGGCATTGACAGAATGGTGGTTCATATCTCGCGATAGTAAGGAGGCTCAAACTCGAAGAGACGTACTGTTTCAAATTCTATTTTATTGTTGGGTGTAGCTTCTCCTGTTTCGATCTCCATCGATTCTAGCACCATTCGTCTTGTTCGAGTTTTGACAAATCTTGATCGTCGCTTGGAATCAGTTGGAATTTTGACAACGAAGTTACAGAGTTCTTCGTCTTTGTATTTTCCTCTCGTTATCTTTTATCCAAGACTCAAACTGAAAGAGACTGTTCCAAATTCTATTTTATTGTTGGGTGTACCTTCTCCTATTTTGATCTCCATCGATTCTAACGCCATTCGTCTTGTTGGACTTTTGACAAATCTTGATCATCGCTTGGAATCAGTTTAGAATTTTGACAACAAAGTTACAGCGTTCTTCGTCTTCGTATTTTCGTCTCGTTATCTTTTATTCGTATCTTGAAAGAGTCAATTGTTCCGTTCTCTTGTGAACTCTTCGATTATTGCGATATTTTACAGAGTCCTTGTTTTCTCTCCCGTCTTGTCTAAAATTCTCGTCCCCGCTTCATGTACAATGGACGTAAATTTGATCACGTCTCTCCCCTCTTTGAAACGTGTGGCGGGCTCGACACGAAGTAGGGGTGGATTTTCCATCCCTGTTGCCCCGTCCAGGGGATCCCAACACTGGTTCTTCGTCTTACCTCGACGATCTCATCCGTGCCAATCCTTCATACCGCTAACTCTCATCCTATTCATTCGCAATTGTCCATTTCGACTTCGCTTCACCGCACATGTAAATTCCAGACTCGTTTCCCTACCCCTCTTCTCATTATTCCAATTGCCTACCCCCTTCTCCTAGAAACTCGTGATTACCCAACCCTCTACTTCCAAACGTGTTACACAGATATTTTACACACCCAAACCTTGCATAACCTGTCGTTCCTTATATTTCCATATTATTTCGATTTATTTCTCTGTTTTCTCTCGATTGTCGTTTTAATTGTTTACATCTGTGTGACAATTTTGAGGTTAGGATTGAAAGGAAACGATCTTCGATACTTTGCAAATTATTTTTTGCTCGACAATGCATGTACGCTGCTCCTGCAAAATAAAAACGTATTATAATAAGAAGAATACCTTCTCGAAGAATCACCCCTTTGGGGAAATTTAGCGAACTATTTTATATCACAAATTTATCAGAATCTCAATATTCTCCGACGTAAGCATTTTAACGATTCGTTAGTTAAGTCAGCTCGCTTCTTTGACGCGAATTTCTATAGAAGATCTCGAAAATAATCTTGAGAGGATGTTTTAGAAAGTTGTCGGACAGTCACCGGTTGTATTTGAATATAATCTAGGACAGAGAATCTTGAAACGGTGAATATACAGAAGAGTGAATTACCTCTCGTTTAGAGACGTATTAGCTCCTCGATTCTCGCACGAATTTCGGTAATTCGGTCTTACTTTTAATTAATCGAGCCTTTAATTTACACACAGTCGATGAGCGTTCAAGTAAGCGTTAAATTTCCAATAAATTTGCGACACAGAATTGTTCGTTAATCTCCGTGGAAGTTGCGGTTCTTCGAGTATTAATCGGCACACTGCTTGCAAGTGTAACAAGATATTCGAATGAAGAAATTCAATGGCAAGTGATCGAACCAATTACCGCTTGTAGCGCGAAATGAATCACTTTCTTCGATTTCGACGAGCCAACGAATCGTTTCGTGCGAGAAACGACAGTTAACGTTCATCGTTGCGAGCTCGTCGGGAGGCTCGTGTTTTTCTCAAAAATTGTTCGTAATTTTGCTTTATTGACGCGCGATTCAATTTCTCTGTAACGTATAAATAGCTCCGAACGAAAACGCCCCCAACCAACCCCTCTCTCTCCTCGCGGTGTTCAGTATACTCTCCAATTCGATGGATTCGTTCGAGTGAACAGCGGCGAAAAACTGGGCCGATTTAAAGCCACCGTCCATCCGATGCCAAATTTCGCTAAGTGATGCGATTTCGATAAAAATTCAATCTACCGGAGTAATCCGGCGTGATGCGGGTTGCGCGAAATTCGGTCAAAAATTGCTCCAGTAAACTATATATCCGTAACAATTTTTTGTTTCGCGACGCGTTCAAGATATCGGTTTATGCCGTAAGTCTGCTCCGTTTTGTATGAGACGTTCGCGATGCGGGTCGAACGCACTCTGTACGATTTCGTGCGTTTCCTTCATCTTCTTTTTGTTGCAATGCGCGAGAATGAGGAATTGCACGTGGTACGGAGAGAATCTGAAGCGTTTGGAAGAAACGAGCGTGTGAAGTGTTTTCGAGGCGTGAAAGACGAAATTTTGAACGAACGTGACCAGATGCACCAAGTGAGAGAGATTAAGGATCAGAATGAAAGGGAACGAATGCGCGCGAGGATATAAGAATATATTTTCCATTGTTGGAAAATAGTCGAAGCGTGTCGTATCGCGTGCAATAAGAATAGCGTAGTCAGCGTAGCTATAATTTGTGTGCTTTTTTAACGTTTCGTTCCTACTACTACCTCATTCGGTACACGTATATCCTAAAACTTTATTCATCCTTCTTTCATAACAACCGGTAATAATTTCCTACGTTCTTATTATACATTTTTTATTATGCATCCAGATATTCGTACCGTAAAACGAGGAACAGATGATACGACTGCTGATTGGCTGTAGCAAAGTAGCTCAGCGTTCGGAGGTATACACAAAGAGATAGCGCACGTGCATTTCCCTAATTGGCCGAAAGATCGTTCGACGATTGTAGTAAAACGTGGCGAAGAAAGGGA
Source organism: Ptiloglossa arizonensis (assembly GCF_051014685.1). Classification (NCBI taxonomy): domain Eukaryota; kingdom Metazoa; phylum Arthropoda; class Insecta; order Hymenoptera; family Colletidae; genus Ptiloglossa; species Ptiloglossa arizonensis. The sequence continues at coordinate 4,936,774 of NC_135059.1, read as the reverse complement.
GTAGGATAATATCGAACTATAGGCCGCCTTTCGTGTCTTCTATTCATCGCTCCACAATACATATAGCGCCGCACAAAGAATAATTTATACAATGGCAAGGGTAAAGACTGTTTTCGAACCCAACTACAAACTTATTATACGAACAGAAATAAACAGAGATAAGTGTATCGCAATGTTGCGTGTGTAAATTATATGGTGTAATACTTACGTCTTTAGTTCGTAGATAAAAGTAGCTGCAGCTATTGCTCGAAGTAATGTTCTCGTTTGAAAAATAAACTACAAAGTTTCGGAGATCGATCCTCCGAAATAATCGTACTCGTTACCGAGAATTTTAATGCCACCAAAATCGAAACTACGATTACACGTGACTCGATGTACGGACAGGGAGTTAGCGTAATTTTCTGGGGAACAGATGAGAATTATATAAACGATTGAACATCATTTCGTGTATATTTGTTTTCCAAATGACCACGCGCGAAGGCTTATGAGACAAGTCGTTTCGTGGAGAAGTACTGAGAACTCTACGAATAACTAAATCATTTTTCCGCGTGTGTTTCTTTTCCACGCAAGTATATCGAAGGTTTGTGAAAAACGTGAACACTCGAGAATTCGAGAATTGTACAAACGGTTAAATAATTATTCATTGAATAGGATTTGTTGGTTTGAAAAACGAATATACCCAAAGATATTATACTCGTGATATTTTCAACGGAAGAACCATCGGAAGCCGTGCGAAACACCCAGTCTACGAGATTTCAATTTAGCGAACGTAACGCAGAACGCATACGTTAAACCGGGTGCATCTCCTCGATAGGCGAGCGACGAAGTGGAAAATTTCGGGGACAGATCGATTACTCGAGTCACGGGTCCGAGTTCTATCCCGAGCGGAGAATTATGCCGCCGATAAAGGGTGTACGCCATCTTGGCCCGTTAACTCGCGATTCAGTTTCTCTGTAACGAACTGCCGAATTCGGAACACTCGCACCTCCCTTTTTCCACGGTGGGTTGCTCCGCCAATCGCACGCGAAAATCCGGAATTGCCCTCGACTATCGAAAAACAATTAAACCGGTAAAATATCGGCAAACAGGACTCGATGGACGGCTGATATTTTACCCGGCAGCGGGTTGCGATCGGCTCTGTAACCCTTTGGCACTGGCTTACACGCGATGTCCGACGCACTTAACCCACTTTCTCTCTCGTTAACCTCCGCGGAGTCAATTTTCACTTAACGGATAGTTACAAGTATAGCGAGAGAAAACTGCCACGAGAAACGATCGTGTCGTACGTTTTCATAGCAATTGCCCACGGTCCGCTGGAACTACCGGGGCACACTTTTTCTTCGCGAGAGAAAAAGGTAATTTTATCGTTGCTCTTTCTTTGCAATTTTTTTTTCGACGCGCGATGATTCTGGAAAAATTGGTCGAGAGATCTATAATCGCGATGTTCGTGTACTGGCAAGAGGGAAAATATGAATAAAAAACTACGGCCATATTTTTTTTGTAAATGTCTCTTAAGTATCTTTGTAAAGAGTACGTAAGAAAGATGAAAGGTTGGTTCAAAGAGAGAAGAAGAGAAACGGAAAAAAATGAAACGAGAAAACGACAGGAAAAATTGTACCTGCGCGGTAAGTGAATAAGTGTAAAGAGTGGGAAAAAGATAGAAAGAAATACAAAGATCGAGAGGAATTAAAAGCGAGGAACGCGTTAGAGGGAAATTTTCCAGGGGAACCTAAGTTACACGGAACGATCCATTAAAATTGCTGTTGCGTATTTTCGTAAAAATTGTAATTTTAAAGTATCGAATGGGGAGTCTGGATCCATTGTATATAACAGATTGGTTATTTTCTAAGTATATCGAAAATTGTTAAGCGTCGAAGGCAAGGAAGAAATTGGTATGTAATTTAAAAGAAACAAATTTAGAAGTTTAGAGGACATTTCTTGCAAAACGATAAATACCCCAGCCGAAACACTCTGTGCACGTTCGAGAAACCTATCCGTGTATCGAGGATCGTCCGCAGATGCGAAGACAATTCAAGATCTCGTTAAGGACATCAATCCCAAGCACGCGTGTCTCTTTTCTTTAGTTTTCTCGTTCGGTCGTACAGTCCTCTGGAACAACGAGAGCACACTTTTTTCACAAGAGAAAGATCATTCAATAATCACAAACGCGCGCAAACCTCGAGAGATTAGCAACTGCGAATCGGTGTTCGAAAGACTCACCAAACGTGCGCGATTATTAAAAGACGACGGATCGTATCCGACACTCGGCAATATATTTGAAAAACGGTGCTGCATATGTAAAATTCATCCTCCCTCGGTTGTTCAACTATTTCTCTCGTTCTTTTTTTTCCCCTCTCCCCAGTTTCCACCGTTTCCTCGTTTATTCGTGGATATGTGTTTGCACGGGGTCTCTCTCTCGCGAGTGTGTTGTCGTTCCCTGAGCTGCGCGGGCGTTCAGTTCCGCGAGCGTGGAAATTACCTCGTGCCGGTGCACCGCGTCCACGCATACACGCTCAAACGGGAAACGAACGACGGGATAAGCTTTCGGGCTATCCGCTGCGTGGACACGACTGTTTCCAGCTTCGCCGCTGTCACAATTAATGAACGAACCGGTCCACCTGCTGTCGGCCGATTTTGGGAAACGGGGTGGGGGACAGTCCTGCCAGCTTTTCCAAAATCGCCTCCGGAGTACTTTCCGACGGACAGACGACCGGATAATAGTGGCTTAGCACGTGGCGCGCGCGATTCGGTATCAGCGTCATCCAATGACACCACCGTTAAGACCGTCCGGATCTAGGTTCACGATGCTCAGGTACTTGCTCTGCGTCGTTCAACATCCTGAGTTTATCATCGCGAGAGTTGCGCGATAATCGAGGAACGTCGAAGCTGGATTTTTCGGCTGCGCTTCACAAAGAACAAATCAACGTTATCGGGATCCTTGGAAATGTAAATTATGAAATTGCATCGATCGTACGTGTGTAAGAACGCTCACCGAATGAATAGTTCTTCGTGCGTAGTTGCTCTTTACACGGGTTCGACGCATGTTCTTATTGGACTTCGAAGTGGACATGGTTGCGCGCGATTGAGTTAATTTTGCGTCGAAAGAAGAGGGAACACGGAGTAGACATTTTTCTTTCTTGATGTCCCGGAGTTCTGGGAAGTATTGTTAATAAAAATTGAAAGCTTGGAAAAAGATTCTTGATTGTCTTGTAGAAATTGTGCAGCTGTTCAAGAACCTCGGGTTATGATCACCGTGGATCGTGATGACCAGTTTGGAAAATTGAAAACTACCTGCCAATCGGAGGTACTGTTCCGCTGTCACAAACTGGAGTATTCCAAGAACTAGTGTAGACCGTATGCACGTTTTAACCCGAGGTTTTCACGTTTCAGACGATCTCGCGTACCGTCGACTATTTAACGCCGCGTCCTCGACGGTGGATCGACGTAGCTAATGATGTTGCCACGTGTACAACCTCGGGGCTTAATTTTCCATCGCAAAGGGATCTACCTTGTAGCTCTCGCGCGGCAGTTGACTTTTTCGAAAAACCAATCCACGTAGGCACTCGAATGTCGATTCAGCGATTCGTATTGCGCCAATGTGTACAGGGTAATTTAGAAATACATGTTCACAGGGTAAATCTGCCCATTAAGTAAAAACTTTCTTTAGAAATATATTCTATATACCTTAAGTTTTGAGTATAGACGATCGAAGAAAGTGTTACATCTTCTCTTTGTCCTTTGACATTTTGATCGTTAGGTTAGGTATACCCTGAAATGTAGACTGTGTTTGTAAATCACCTATAGTATAGAACTCGCGGACGGCTAGCGACGAACAAAGTGAAACGTATGATTAATAACGTTATTAATTGATTAATAAAAGTACCGATAAGTCGACTCGATGTATCAATTTTTCTATCAGTCGAAGTGTCGTTTTCTTTCCACCGTTTGCTCAGTGGACAAAACCTGGAAAAAAATACGTATCGAAAGATGATTCGTTCCGGTTTATGTATCTCTAAAAAAAACACATAATTTATATCGAAACACAGTTTCGCAATTACATTAAAATCCACCGTGCACTAAGTGACCCGTATCGCGACGAATCTCTCGATGTCGAGAGGTGTACCATCTCCGATCCGTACCGTGCGAACGTGCCACTGAAACACGAAATAACCGGCAAGCTGAACCGGTGTATACTATTTTCCAGAAATCTGTGAAGAATAACTAGCGCTCCGGGGGGGCTGGGATTGAATTTGCATCGTTCCACGTTCCAACTCGGAGCTCGAACTGCTCTGATTAATTGAGTCGGCCGGGTCGTCGACAGACTCTACCTACCTAAATCTGAAATCTCGAACGACCGACACCGAGACTATTTTCTATGGACGGAGGGCATTTCGCTCGCGAGACGAAGGGCGTGAAAAATGGACGAAAGAGGAATCGCGAAGACAGGTACGGGGGTGGTAGGGCGTCGAGAAAGACGCCAAGGGACGCGAAAACCGGGCCGAGGGCGGGAAACCGGGGAGAGGGAAGAAGAAGTTTCGGCGGAGGAAGAATATCGGGTAACGTTGCGCGCGGGTAACTCCTCGATTTTCTTTCGGCTCGACGGGATCGCGTCGAATGATTGCATCGAGTCCTGGAGTACCCTACCCGGGAGCTGGTTTGTCGGTGTTCAGGCTCCGAATGATGTCGAGAGACACTTCGGGACCGGTCGATTGTTTTTTCGGCGACGGACGAAATTGATTACTCCGGCGTCGGGGGAAATACGACGTAATGGCGCTTTGTCGTAAGCGTATTATCCGCTCGTTTCTTTTTTCTCGCGGCAAATATGGGGTGGGGCACGGTGGGGAGGACGGAAGGCGGGGCTGCTTGAGAGATTGAATCTGAAAATGTCCCGAGGAGAATTTGACATTCGCGAGATTAAGCAATACCTCTCGCGGTCGCGGTGTCGTCGCCGGCGACGATGAATCATCGGTTCGGCTTTTCGAAGGTCGACCGTATCTTTTGGGATTTTCCATTCAGGGCGGACCTCGTGTTATCGTTTTTTCTTTCTTTTCTTTTTCTCGAAATTGTTTGCCCTTCCTCGCGAGTATTCGAAACGCGACGATCGTGCGAACAAACGGGACTCGTTTCCATTCGATCGCGGCGAGATAATTGTGCCTCGAGTATCGGCGAGCGAACGACTAATTCGCGTATCGCGAGCGTAAGTTTCGATAAATGTTCGCGAACCTTCGGGAAAAAAATTCGTCGACGATGCTCGGTCTAACACCAGGGGAAGAATATAAAATCGAAAGTGTCGTCGATGCGGGTGGAACGAACGTGGTAGTCGTTGTGTTTTGTTGTTGTTTTTTTTTTTTTTTTTTTTTTTTTTTATATCATCGTTACATTTATTGAAACAGTATTCACGTCGATGAATATTTTTACAGTATAATATTCCGTACTCGCTCACGCCGCTCTTTTTCGTCTCTGTTCGTTTGATTCGTGCTGACGTTCCACTATAACATGATACATTATCGATTATGGATTTTATGTACAATGCGATCTAACCCTTACTTATAAATGTGCAACATTCTGTAATTGTCGCGGATATCGATTATCTAACGTATGTGATAACATTTTCTCGATATCTTTCTGTTTGACCAGCGATTGAACCGGCGCGCGTTGATTTCGGTCAGCCACTCGTGCTCGTTTCTCGCGCGTCGATGCCACGGGTGGACGTCGACGTCGCGATGTCGCTGCGTCGCTGACCCGGGATCGACCGAACGATGGCCATTCGAAAGGAACGAGTCTCGAAGGATCGAGAAAAAAGTTTACGATAAAGATTTAACGAAATTTCACCGATCAACGTATATCGCTTCCTGTTTTCAACGCTGCGTTGAATCGCGCGCAACGTACGCCGCGAACTTTAAAAAAAAAAACTCACCCGATTTTTCGTCGCACGATCAACGTTCAAAATCTGGCCCGATCGATCGACGATCAACGACCGCGCGTTTCCTGCCACGCGTCTCATAGATCGTTCTCGATAATATTCAATATTTAATTCACCTAAACGTGTCACCGTGTTGAAACTCTCTCGTCGCCATTCTCACGCGTCAACTTCAAAATATTGTCCTCTCACAACGACATAAATTACCGTATATAAACTATACAAGAAGGAATAATATATCGCGAACCATATTTCGTCCGAGTGTTCGAAACCTCTTTTCATTGCAACATACGCGAACGTGCTCCGACAGTCTGTTTTACACCGTAGATTCCTACCCACCGCCATGGTACAACGTTATAAAAAATCTATTTAGACCTAATGGTAAGTCGCACCTTAACACGCTAGACATTATGATATCGTTTACTCGTTAACGTTACATCGTAGTAAATCTACTTAATTAAGTTACTACTATCGTGTCCTTGAGTCGCGATAAAGACCTAGGGTGGCTGATTCGAGATTCGGACAAAAGAAAATGACAATTTTTCAGTCCCGACCTAGAAGAACGTGAATCAATTTTTCTTAGCACCGTTTCGACAAGTATTCGTTCACTCTCGGAAGCGAAAGTGAAACGATGAATTTCTTCGTTATATATATATATATATATATTTTTTTTTTTCTTCTTCTTCTTCTTTAGAAAGACTTCGACGCAGAAATACGCTACGAAACGTAAACGAAATTTTCACGAAACAACGAGATTTATATTATTCATATACGTCGCCCCTTTAAGCGCGCTCGTTACGGGCGACTCGACAGACATTTTCGGATATCGGATTTATACACGCAGTCGTCACGCTTTCGAATCACCTCGATTACAGTTATTCGAACAACAGCGAAACGTCCATCTTCGAGCACGTAACGAATAATAACTATTTATCGACGCGCTTATATCATACATTTACATTATCCTTACCTAGACGGGCCCTGTGATCGTTGGGATTCGTTCACAGAGCCACGTGATCCTTACAAGGTATCGAATGTGATTGCATTTTGATTAGACGTTAAACGACAATCCGGGACACACTCGCTGTGTCCGGGAGCTCGCGAGTGCAAGAGAAGGGACGATAAAAGAACACGAATCGAAACATTTACGTTGCCCGGTGTTCCTCGCTCCGCTTCGAACAAACAGAAACATATCGAGGAAGATTACTGGTACCTATTATCGTTTCTAAAACGACTGAAAACAACGACGAAAGCCTCCCGTGGAGAGAAGGAAACCCTCCGTCGTTCACGGCGTCCCATGGGAATCGTTCGCTGACTCGCTGCTCGATCACTCGCGTTCGAGCGTCGGTCGTTTCGGAATTACAGTCATCTCGAACAGACCTCGACCGAGTCGGACCTGGGCAAACCGCGAACGATCCATTCGTCGCGCGAAAAATAGTTTCGCGAGTCGATCCTCGCGAGGAGAATCTCGCGTTCCGAATGTACCGTCGAAACCGCGCCGACACTGCCCAGAGGGGTGGTTTTGCCCAATTTTCGAATAAAAGTTCATTTCTTTTTTTTTTGTACTGCCTGTCCCGCCGAATATCATCGTTAGCACCGGATCGCGCGGTATTTATCGTTAGTCGTCCGAGCGTCGATCGGGAACGATGGTTCCACGGTTCTCGGGCGAAGATAATTTCGGTCGTCGAGCCGGTGAGGGTACTTGGAAAATTTTTAATGCACGGAAATTGGTCATTGAACGCTTCCTCTCGAAAAATTTGTTCGTTATTATTCGATGTACACGGAGTTCTGAAACAAAGAGTACACTTTTCGGCATATTTGGGAGCTCGATCCAAGCAAAATGTATTACATGCATCGTTGATCGATTTCTTTCGTAACACTGTATTTCGAGACTTTTAGGGATGTTTATTCGATATGATAATACATTGTTTTTATACGGATTCGCGCGAATCGTTCTAAAAATTATGTCGTGTTTCAATGGGAACGAATAGACGTACTCGCGTTGACCTCGTCCATCGAATATTGGGCAAGATCATTGTTGTCGATACTAACAGCGCGCGTATTAGATTTTCTCTCCATACAAGATGTAAACACCGCGGGAACGAACGGTCACTCTCAATGAACACGAGAATAGTGTCCTGATCGAATATTTATATGCGTTAGTATTTCAAAAACGAAGACAAATCGATCCACGGTGTATTTATAACATTTTTCGTTCGAAAGAATCTTTCAAATATGCCGAAAAAATTCGTCAATTTCGTTTTGGAGCAAATTGTATATTAATAAGATTCCCTCGTATCTTTCGTCGATGATTGTATATAAATTTAGTTTCCATTGGCAACGCCGCAGCAGAAAATACGAGATAACGTGGATGGGATTTGCTTCGTGAAAATTCCAATTTTTTCCGTGCCACTTTTTAACAACATCTGGCTACAGGCGCGGGAGGAGCTAACACGATTAACACGTTTTATCACGGGGCCTCGTAATTGGACGAAGATCGCTCTCGCGCTCCGAAACATTCTGTTTTTTTTGTTTTTTCCGGAATACTTTGCCGCGGTTCACACTTTGTTAGCAAAAAACAATTCTCTCGGTCCAGTGTTTTCTCGTCCAATCGGTGTTCAGCGCGTAAGACCACGAGGGCTCGACGACCCACGATCGAGCTTCGAAAACTTTTCCCACAGGAAATTGTACAACGGGCAAAATCACCTTCGATTCGCAGGTAACACCCCCCTTCTCTGTCCCCTCGTATCTCTTAGCTATCTTAACCTCGGATCTTCGCTTTTTCGAAAACAGATTCACGAATTCGTGATCTCCGGAGACCCGTATGGTCGAAAGAAACGAGTTGAAAATTTACGAGGAAAGTTTCGGAAAAGTTTCCACCGGGTAAAAAAGCGGGCAATGTCGTCCCCCTTTCGACGGTACTCGTTAACATCGATCCGAAGCTTCGCGTCACCCTCGCGCGAGTTTTATGTACAAAGGTTGCCCAGATCGTACGACGTTCCACGAACCTCGTAGGTGTTGTACTGTACAAACGAGGTCGACGAACCCTACCGTTCAACGTCCGTTTCTCTTCTTTTATGTACAGGAGAACTTACGTTACCTACGCAACACCGTCCAATGGTAATAAATATCGATCGTCGAATTCTCCGATTCGTCCGTGCCGCGTTGATTACCCGTGATCCGCGTTGATCCGGCTCCCTCGTTCGTGGATCGCGTCTTCCTCGAAGCGTGAATCTTGTCGGTGTCCATCGAGCGTGCGTGGAACTTCACTGGAAAACTCATCGATCGCTCGTGTCGCGTTCGACCGCGCGATCGTAAGAACGAGAACCGCGAACAGGTCGGAGAACGGTTTTCACGGCGGTCGTGGGCTGCCGAGAAAAAAAGAAAGAAAATCGAAAGCGTACGCGCGGAAAGATGGTGCCTCGTATCGCGCATCGCCGCGTCCATCGAGCACACGCCGATCTCGCTGCACTTTGTCCACGCCCGATCCTTTTTTTCCGATTTCAATTGCCGGCGACGCGAATTAGATCGATTCGTCCTCCGGCTACGAAAGAGCCGGGGGTTGGTTCTTTTTTTCTTCGTCTTCCCTCTTTGTTCGGTTGTTTTTCTTTTCTCTCTCTCTCTCTAGTTTCGTTTTACTCGAATTCTTCCGTTCGCTTTCGTTCACCGTTATTTCCGATCCGTGGTTTCGTTGGGCCGTACGGGAACACACGTTCCCCCTTTTCTAGCGATCGCGTTCTAGGCTAGCGACCACCGGTGTGCGCCTCCGCTCCGCGAATACGTTCGACCCCCTCTGTTCGAAGTCGTCACGGTTCACAACGAGACTGCTCACCTTAGCAGGTTCGCGATTAGGAGCGTCGCGGTCGCCAGAAGGATGGTGGGCGTCACGCCGCAGCTGCCCCCGTGTTGCATGGCCGCTGGATGCTCGCCTGGAACAGAAACAGGGAACCGATTCTTGAACACTCGGGACGGGAGTATCGATTCTGTCGTAGTTAAATATCCGTTCGTTTGATCTACTTTATAGGCTTTTCGGCCAATCTGACTTTTTTTTTAGTATCGTTTTACCGTGAGTAGTATTCGTTATACGTTCAGTGACTCCACTTCGAGGAGTCGACGCGTCCTCGTTGGGAAAATATTCTCCAAAGAGAATACTTTCGAAAACATTGGGACGATTTAAAAAACAGTTATCGGACGAAAGTATTACCATTCTCGAGGTGGGCGTTGATACGTTGTGCACGCTGTGGGTAATTTTATCGTTTTCGCGGAGTTTCGAGGCCGCAGCTAATGGATGTCTGAACGAAAACGATACAATAACCGGTCACAGGGGAGCACTTTCATCGCGAGCGTACGCCATCCGAAACGAGTTCGTTCTTCCCGGCACTCGCGCGTGTTAACCTCGTCACCTTTCGTTCCGTTTAAAAAAAAAGAAAAAAAAAACCTTTTACCACCCGCGACGATCGTAATTTCTTTTCCATCCGTGGAACGCGATCTGCTTCGTTTGTCCGCGTTGCGTCTACCGGAACCCCTCCCCCGTTGCGCCCGAAAACTCGTTGGTCGTTCCGCTCCTCCGCGAGGTTACGCGAAATCAGAATTCCAATAAATCCCTCACCGACCACGGGGAAACCTATTTCCGGAACAAACTTCTAATTCACGGTGTCGCGCTGTTCCTTCCATTACAAATAACCATTAATAATAGCGACAGTGGTCGTTCGCGTAGGAGAGGTGCGGTGTACGCGGGCATCTGCAGAGGACCAGAACGCACGACACCCGGCAGAAGCAGCGAACCAGCGTTAATCAGGAACTATCCCCGAGGCAGGGATTTCCATCTATATTTATACACCTATATATATTTCACGTATCCCGGACAAATATTAACGATGTATCGGGGTGGGGCCCGGATGAACACGCCGGCGCGGCACCGGTAATAAAGATAATCAACACCGTTGTAACCGCGAGTTTCTCGCTTGTGCCGGTCGATGGATCCGAATTACGATCGAGCTGGAAAATCTCTCGCTATCGTTACGATGGTAGACAGATAGATAGATATATATATAGAGAGAGAGGAACACGATCCGAGGCGTTTGTCCGCGGCGGTCGTTCCATCGAAAAATGACGTCGTTCGTCGTGACGGGGCGCGAACGGCTCGCTCGCTCCCACCATTTTGGTAATTGCGTTAATGCGCGCGGATACCGCGCCGCTCGAGCCCCGGCACGGATAACCCGTAGCGTCGCGTACGCTCTGATCGCGAAATAATTGAAATTTGCGGTCAATTTTGCCGAGTAATCAGCCGTGTTTGAAATAACGTCGATGGCTGCACGCGTGCGCGGCCGCGAGTCGAACGCGAGCCCGCGGACCGATGCCGCGTCGGAGCCGATTGTAAATTAATTATGCAGACGAACTGCGTCGCATTAATTTTCATCCGGGCCGGCATCGCCGCGTATCCGACCGGTGGATCCGTGCGGTGCGTTTAGAGCCGATCGAAAGAGTCGTAACGCGCGCGTGATCGATGCCGCTGTCGTTTGTTAGTCACCACCGTATCGACTGTATCGGAAACAGCTCGAAAGTATGCTCGATCGAAACCCCTATCCCCTCCTCGTACAAACGTTAATGGAATCGCGCGCGCTACTCTTCGCGGCGTAATTCATGCAGCGTTGATTAACAGTTCATTGTCAGGCAGAACGCGCACGCACGCACGCACGCACGCACGCACGCACGCGCCCGCGCGAAACCGATCCTCTGTACACGACCGAGTGCACGATTTCGGCGACGAGAAACGAACGATGCGTCGTGCCAAGCGTCAAAATGATGATTACTCGCCGAGCGGATCGAACTCTCGTATAGCAGGGAGAAGTGCAGAGGTAGTAAGTTTCCGCAGGAACGATAAAATTACCGTGGGAGGCTCCGTTCGCGAATGCGGAATTCTTATACGAGTGGTTGCCTCGGTGGATCGAGAAACGCGTACCAACGATTGTTTTTTTGTTTGTAAATGGATGAATACCGTTTGCGTGTTTCGTGGCAACTATCGTATTCGTCACTAGAGGGAATCGATCGCTGGTTTACTGGAAGTTCTCGTATCGATTCTGATCGGTATATACACAATTTTTTATCGATTTTCCAATGTCCTGAAGTGTAATGCAGGACCTGCTAGGATGCCTAACCGACGAGTCCAGGATGAAACGCGCTTTTACTTGCTTTTCTATTTTCACGCAGTCATTTCATTCGACACCTTTAACAACCCCCAAACGTGCAAGGAAAATTTTCTTCCGGGTGCTTGTTTGCTCATTTGTATAACAAGTATATAGTTGTGCAAAGTACATTTGCACAAAATAAATTAGGTCGAACGTGTACTCCTTTCTCTCTTTAAAGTTTCCAGTCCTCGAAAGCGTCGTTACGAGACTATATATATTTCTGCCCGATAAGAGACATCGTACGACCACGTATATTTTGAGCGATGTATCTCAACCCTTTAGAACTGGCAATTTGACTAGCCTAATAGGTTTCAGTTGAGTTTCGTTGATAGACCATTCTCTTTCAAGATAATTTGAAACAAATTGTGAATCGTATATTGGTAAGGATCATTGAATAGTTTCGTAAGTATACTATCCCAGTGCCAAGTACGAAAGAAGGAAACATTTCTACTACACACTTTCCAGTGAAAGAACGTACCGATTATGATACGAAAATCGAACGAAAATGCTGAAATTTGAGCAACGATCAATTTTTTCCAAACATATATAATACTTTTGCTCATTGGTACAAAAATGATCCCTGCTCTCAAAACATTCGATCTGTTTCCTTCGGTTGTCATTCACATAAAAATCCTTCAATCTTCTTTCTTATTTCTTATACAGTCGTTCGTTAATCCATTTCGAACGATGAAATCTTTCGAACGTGACCGTGTCCGATGTACACGCGATCGTAAATTGAAATTCGAGAATCGACGCGTCACCGAACCTACGAATTTTACCAAATAAACGACTCGATCGTGAAGTTTCATCGCGGGTGTCGGTGATCGTTCCTTCGGGAACGTTACGTCCGTAAATGAGATTACATCGGCCATGAAGCGAGTAAGTCGTTCGCTTCTACCGCTGACGTGTTTCATCGTGACTTTCTACAGGGGTGCGTGCGCGCGAGAGCTGCCGATGATTGACAGTCTGGATTGGCGAACTTGCCGAGCAAGATATTGCGTGCGTTATCGCGAGTGTTGCCGGCTGACAATAGATCGGAGAACCAAGTGTATGCGTGAAACGTGGGGGGTACTTGCCGCGGCCCCAATACAGGAGCCTGTCAAACTTTATGACGAGGGATTCCGATGCTTGATGAATGAACACGCCGTGTCCCTTTTCCTTGCCGCGTTTCTACGCGGTACCGTTCAAGTTACACTCACGATACGGGGACAGCCATTGTTGGAGAATTTGTCGAACAATCGCGTCGCAAAGGCCGACGATACGTCTTCGACGTTGAACCGAGTGGACACCAATGGCTCGGTTCTCTGATTTTCCAAGCGTCAATGGCCGCCCGGCTGCGGAACAGTTTAGAGAAATAATATCGATGCCGAGTGCCCGACCCTTTCGTCGCGACACCTCGAAGCATCGATCGAACGATCTTCCGTTAATTTTAGATCGAGAACCCGCCATTTGCCTGGAGATTGATAACGGAAAGGAAGACAGAACGGATAAGTGACGCAAAATTGGAGGAAATCTTGCCAAACACCGATCGTAGTAGTATATTAACGCAGTGGAGTTTCTATTATTGAAATTAATAGAGAGGAGGCACTGTTCGTTGTTGTGGGTCCATTGTCCAAGGTAAGAAAATTGTGTGTATGTTAGTTACACAAATAATATATATTATTTATATATTTCAAATTACGAGAACCCGTACATCCGGACGTTGTCCACTGTTCGTACGAAGTTCTTCTTGTTGTCGAATCTCGACATTTCGTTTCGCATCATTTTTGCGGGACAACGATTTCAACAACTTTCGTAAAAATTGTGTTTCGTTTGAAAAGAATTCGTAATCGTGACGCGAAACTTTGAGATTTATTAACGGGGAAGAGTTTGTGGCGGCACTACCCACGCTTGCCACCAGAGGGAAACTCACCACCAACCGTTTCCCGCAAGTTCCCGTACCTGCTCCGATCGCTATATATACGACCTCTTACCGATCTTCCAATGTCCCGGCGTATAAGGCAGGGCCTGCTAGGATGCCTTATTGACGAGTCCACTAGCAGGCCCGGGATGAAACGCTTATCCCCACTTCCTTATATCTCCGTTCGCTCCTTCCTCACATACTTTAATTTACCGCCGCCAAAGTGGTGACCCCGTCTAAGAACCAACGCAACCTTCTGGACAACAGCACAGCAGCAGTAGAGGTGCAGCACAAGACGATGGATGGAACGCAACGTGTAAAGGCCGATTTTTCGTAAATCCCCCTCTCCGAGGGTTGACTCCTTTACCTGCCAGCGACGATATGACGCTATACTTCCGGCTAACCATCAGGATCAACCCCAGGAGGACAGCAGGCAGCTTTAGTCGACATTATTCACCGACCACACGGATGCGTTTCATAAGTACCGGTACGCGCTCACGCATCAACGTCGGACAACAAGCAAAAATCGCGGCTTGAGCATACAAGGCTCGCCATGCGTAGTTCGTAATCGACAGCAGCTGGGCCTTACTACGAAAAAGAACCATTCCTCTCGTCCACTACTCTAGACAACCTCCTCCTGTGCCTTGTTGTGCCACCGAACAACGGAACAAATACCTACGCCACTGGGACATCAGGACGGAACTTCAAAGTATCGTTTACCACTGGCAAGGGGGTTATGTGGCGGCACTACCCACGCTTGCCACCAGAGGGAAACTCACCACCAACCGTTTCCCGCAAGTTCCCGTACCTGCTCCGATCGCTATATATACGACCTCTTACCGATCTTCCAATGTCCCGGCGTATAAGGCAGGGCCTGCTAGGATGCCTTACTGACGAGTCCACTAGCAGGCCCGGGATGAAACGCTTATCCCCACTTCCTTATATCTCCGTTCTTTCCTGCCTCTCACATACTTCAAAATAGAGCCGCCAAAAGTTGTATACGAAACCAATTTCGTTGCTTTAAACGTACCGAGGAAGGTACGCGTTTTCATCTTTCTTTTCAAACACGTATGTATGTATACGTACATATTTCACGCGAAAGTGAATAAAATCAACGTTAGCGTAAAAGCTCGTAGATGCTGTAACTTTTTGGCCGCTAAAGTGCATTAATTTTTCATCTTGTTCAACTTGCGTGAGTTTGCGTTTCTTTTGTACTCCGAATCCTCCATGCCTTTCTTACGGAGCCATGAATGCTTCAAAATGAGGCACGTATTCATCGTCGCGGTCATTAATTTTCTCATTCCACGGAGGCGTAACGATGTTAAAATCGCAAAGTTGATTACTTTAAGTGTAAAATAATTCGCGGAATGTCGTCCAATATTTTAAGCGTGCGATTGTTTCGATGTAAACGAACACTCGATATTGGACGATTTGAAACCCTATTTGAGCAATGGAGACTCACTGTATGACAAAAGATGAAATTCGATAGTTTCGTAAATATACTATATGTATCCCAGTGCCAAGTACGATGTACGTTTGGTTACATATTTCTATAATACTGACAGAAATCAAATATTCGTAAGTTCGAATCGCCATTGTTTTCTAAATTGTCTTTCAACGATCTTTGCCTCTGCTTTTAATAATTCCAAACGATTCTATTATTTCTACAAAAAGTTCCTTCGTGTTCTTCGAAGATTACAACGCTATCGGGGAATTCTCGCAAATTGATTCGTTAGTCGTTTATAACGTTGTCGTCGTCTACTGGCCAATCTTTAGCGCCAAGCTGACCCGATGAAGAATTATACGAAATCATGCGCCCTGTTGAACGCGTTAAAAACTTTCCACGCCGAATTTATCGAATAATTGCACGCTAAATGAGATTCACGGTCACGCACGGAGAGAACTTTGACCGTGACGTTTGAGTTATGGAAAACGCCACCGGCCTCGTTGGCTAAGGTGCAACAGCCCGAAGATGTACTTATGCAATGTAAATTTTCGATGGAATCTTGACGTTGACTTATGAGACCGGAGGCACTCAGCGGCGAATTCGCTCGAGAATCGATTAGGAGCTCGGAAACAACTTTGTGAACGTTCCAATTCCTTAATGCACTTTTTTACAATAAGAAACGCGGCCCGTGAAATCAGAAGGATCGTTCCGAAGCATGTGTCGGCTCGATGAGCGAGATTATGCGAGTGCTCGCGCCAAAATGTTCCCGACTTAACCGTCAACACTGGAAAACTCTTGGTAATTTTAAACTTCACCGTTTATTCTTCCGAGTAATTGTATTAGTAAACGGTAAGATACTTAAATTTTGCAGATTTTTGTGTTTTGCGAATTTCTAGTATTTGCAAGAAGAGGCGACCTATCGGTTGCTCACACGGCAGCCAACGCGTTAACTGTTTTTTATTCGCTACAAAGAAATGAAATTTCTACATACGAAACCCATAGTTTCGCTTTGAATCGATCTAATTTTGTCAATTTTTCATAATTAACAAACTTCGAGAGTTCGTGTCCTACCAACACTCGTGATACGTGAAACTCTATTTGAATTTCCATTTCAGATTATTCTGCATCGAGACAACTTGTACATGGGCTACACAAATAAAAAAAATGATTATGAAACAACCTCTTCTAAATCTCACGCATTTACCGTTAATTTCAATTTTTCTTTTGTTTTTTTTTTCCCCCGTTACTACGTCGAATAAAAATCGAATACACGAACTAATTGAAAAGCGACTAACTTTCGATGTTACTTACGCATTTCGACATTACGCATATTTTTCGAAATACGAGGAACACGCGCGCCAAACTCCGAATCGATCGACTCGATAGCTTTCTCGGAGAAACATCTTAAAGAAGATCCGTTTGTACGGTCTCGAAAGGTGAGAGCCTTCTCCTAGGTGTATTTGCGCCCGACGTTTATGGCGTCGCGTGTGCACGACGTGGTATTTGTAATCGTTCGAACGATTCGCGCGTATAGAGCAAAACGAGAAATCCGCCTAATACGCGCCGCGTAACGACGGGCGTATCCGGTGAACGCCACAGATTTCGAGCGGATAGCGACGACCGAGTGTAAAAATAAATCGACGTGGATAAATTTTCCCTGGATTCGATGTCTGGACGAAACCAGACTCCCTTCTACTCCACAATTACGACTTTGTCGTTACTTCGTCAATTCCCCAAATTTATTCGCATTAAAATGTCGCGCTCGTTCGATTCGTCCGTCCCCTCTTTAATCAGTTCCGCAAGAGACGGTCGATAGAATTAATCCGAAGTACGTTACAATGAACGACCGCGGGTTAATATGAACGCGGGTATGTAGGATTAGGATTTTAGGGAAAAAATCTCTTTGAGGTTACTCTATCTCCGTACAGGTATTGCACCCTATGAAAAATATCTCTCCGTACAGGTATTGCACCTGATGAAAAAGAGTTCTGGGTACATGTATTGCACCCTACGAAAAAGATCTCTCCGTACAGGTATTGCACCCTATGAAAAAAATCTCTCCGTACAGGTATTGCACCCTATGAAAAAAATCCCCTGTATAGGATTTGAATTCGATTTAAAAGATTCCTTTCTATCTATCGTTAACAAATTCCAACGTGAATCAAGTACGCAAGAATCGAAATAAAATCGGTTCGAATAGTAAAAACGATCGTGGGTGTAGAAAGTGGGCTTTTAGGCGGAGAAAGGATAGAATCGTGAGGAGCTTCCTCCAGACAGGATAAGCGGTGTTACAAGAAGAAGTGCGGATCAATATTAAGAAACTTGTGTGTCACGGCGCAGCTACGTCTGGGCGCAAGACTGATCGTCGCTGGAGCCTCGAAGAAATTAAGTTAACCCGCGGTGGGAAGAGGGTAGGGGTTGAAGCGAACGAGAGACAAAAGGGACGCGGAAGGGGGTTGGAGTGTCTCGGAGGAGAATTCGGGGGAATAAAAAGGTCTCTTACCATTCAGCACGTGGACCATTACGCTGGCTGGATTCGCGTTGCTGGGAATGCAGGTGTAATTTCCGCTGTCGGTCAATCTGGCTTGTGTCACCAGGAGTCTGCTCGTCGTGCCGCTTTCCGTCTTCTCCGTCTCCAAGGAAACCCCGCCCCTGTGGTGAACGCTGAATTATCAAAGATACTTTGGTACTGCTCACACCGCCGGCACAAGGTTATATTACTTTGTTAGTAGTTTCAAAGGTTTCTGACTTCGACACGTTAACCGCGAACTTTGCCCGCGAGTCGCGTTGTCGTCGTCGTCGTCGTCGTCGTCGTCGTCGTCGTCGTCGTCGTCGTCGCGAGGAGCGACGCCTTCGCGCGCTATCGCGTTCCTCCCTTTTTAACGAGAGCATTTACGTGCCCAGTCTTTCCCGTGAGTTTCGTGTTCGTGGTTCGAAATTTCATGGCTCGTGTCCAAGTAGAAACTACCGTATTCGAACCGACGATGTACCGACCAACTTTCGAACGAAGATTGCTCAACCCTTTCGCAGTTTAGACGGAGACAAGCCGATGCGAGCTCGGACGATTCGATCGAACGCAGATGACGATGTATTTCTCGCCGTATTCTTCTTTCCATCTATCTATTGTGTTTCATTTAATGTCGAAAACGAAAGGACAGTCCACTTTTGAAATCGGCGCTGTATAATTTTTCAGATCGTTCGCGCGATACATACGTATATATATTTCTTTCACAGTTCTCGAGTTCGTCTCTTTTGTACGTATTATTTTTAGAATAAATAACGATCGTTCGACCGACGACCCCAAAAGCGATAGTTAATCAACGCGCAGATCCCTTCTGATTTATCGCGCATCGATTTCGACGTGAAATCAGAAATATCGAATTGAATTTATTATTTTTCACGATTGGAATAATTTCGCTCATTTTTCGGAGTGTGACTGGCTGAATAAAAATTGAAGTAGAAAATGAGTTTACAGTCAGGACTGTAACGCGAACCGATGTAAGTACTGATGCAAAAAATGGAACACAGCGTCCGGATAACATGTTCCTTGTTCAATTTCTCAACACGAACGAAAGTAATTTAGAACGCAAAGAAATACGCACTTTGTCAAACGTTTCTCGCTCTTTTACTATACTGAGAAAGGGTTAAAGTTATGTAAGACGGATGTGATGATTGACAGATATTTTACATACTATAATAGGATTGAAATTTGTTTTCCAGGATGGAAAGATGTCGAATACACAAGAAAGTTGTTGAGTTGATGGGGAAACTGTAGAATGAAACCGAATATCTTCAAATTATGTGATCGTGGAGGTCCTATTACTGGTTTTTTCCACGATACTTATTTTTATTATCAGAAGACAAATTCGTCAAGTTTGCTAATGTATTCTCGATAATTCTTTTCTAATATTGTTGATAAATTAGCGATAATCTTTATGTTTTTAAGAAAACGTTACATTTCGTTATAGTGCTACTTTTTATACAAACAGCTTTCTTATATCTTTAACTCGTTGATTGGGAAAGAAGAATTAACTACTCATTAATGGTCGTCTATATCTACCGATATTATATAATTATACAAAGGTTCCTGTCTACAATCGTATCGTAATATTTCCAACAAATTATGCCGTATCCACGTTTGCTGAGTGGCAAGACGCGTTAAATTCAGGTATTTGCGATCGAGAAATTACTCAATCTACGTGTTAACAAGCTAAGAAACAACTAAATCTATTTACATGCGTGCACGCTATTTGGCAATTAGCAATAACCTTGATTGTTTGGAGAATCGAACAACCCTGTCGCACGACTGATCGCGAGTGTTCCATCGTGAGTCGAGATAACTGTATGACGGCCATTATCACGAACGCGTGACCTCGTCGACCTAATACCGGCCATTGTCACGAATACGTGAATTTAGTCTTTCAATCGTTAAGTCAGCGTCCACATGACTTGTATCACCTTTGTTCAAACATATCTCTTACGTTGTGCCTTCGTAAAAGTACATCTACTCGTACATCTCCGTATAAACAATATTCTTAACATCCTTCTGGTAAATTTTCCTACTATCCAAAGTCTATCGATCTATCATTTCCAATAGCTCGTCTCAAATTGTTCGAAGCTGTATTTTCGAGCTCGATTTCAATTCGTCGATATTTGTAAACTTCAGACGATCTTAACATTGTTAGTAGTGCTGTACAATAACAATTCTCCAAACTATCTGTTCCTATTTTCCCTAAACAGTTCGAAGAGATGTCGTAAAAGAGTATCCTTAAACACGGAACGCTTGGTTAGCCGATCGAGTGAACGTGTTGATCTAGTTCGGTCGAATGACGAGATTAAAATTCACGGTGATATTTAAAGATTCACGGATGCCGGAATTGGACGATCGTCGATGAAAGAACAATTTGGAAGCTTTCGTTGGATCTCTTCGTGCGAAACACGCGGCCGTCAATGCGTCGAGGTCTCGTTAGCCATCGCAAATCCGGCGTGCAAGCTGGCTCGGAGAGACTGACATTTTACGGGTACACGGGAGGGTGGTGGATGGTGGATGGTGGATGGTGGATGGTGGATGGGGGCGTGCAACGATAAGCGTAACGCGAACGATCGAACAGAGAGGGGACATTACAGGAGGGAACTCGGGAACTTGATTCCCGTGGCTTGTACCTGGGACTGTCGAAATCCACCACGGCTCCTCCGTGATGCCACGAAACGCTGCTGGGTGGTGTACTTTGCACATTAACGGTGCACGTGAGGCTTATCGTGCTGCCCTTCTTCACGTAGACGTCTTCCGGGCCCGTTATTTTCGCCTGAGCGGCTGCAACACACATTGGAAATCGGCCGTTTAAATATTCCGTTCTCTCGGTCCCGCGCGAGTTTCGTTTATTCGTTCGGGAAGATGTGGCATCTACGGTCTCATGAATCTTGCAGGCACCTTTAAGCGTGTTTCAAGCGACAACCAGGGCAAAGTATCGAGTAAGCGACGCGACGCGTATTAGAAGTCGACCCGTTCGTTGCCAAAGTAAAATCTTTCATCGTCTTGTTAATGCAACTCGATCGGGAAAATTGTCGAATTTAATTCTATTTCTTTCGAATGGAAACAACGAGTGCAAGGATACAAGTGGTCGATACCCGATGTATACTGTATTCGTGTGATGGTAACAACGTTTGAATGAAAATTACTCCAAGTATTGTACGAATGTCTGTACCAATACCTTTGGTATTGTACAATACCTGTACCAATTGTCTGTATTGTTATTTTATTCGCCGATATGACAATTAGGTACCTTTTATTAGATTACAATTTAGAAAGGAATTAAATTTACCCTCTGTTACGTAACGTATCCGAACGAATATTTAACGAAAACCGAAATGAAAACGAGTATCGTTACCTTGTTATCCATTTAATATTAAATGGCGATGTGCATACAGAGCGATACAATTGAAATCGATTTCTATTATTTCTTTTCTTTTGAGATGTTTGGAAAAGGGCCATGACGATTACTAGTTCACTTAGTCGAACTAGTAATTGATTCGTCGTTTACGCATTGATTGGATAAAAAATGTACGCAATAGAAGCTTCATGGTTCCAGAGACTTGTCAGATTTTGTTCTCGAATAAGGCACGCGCTCGAATTTAGGTTACTCGTAAAACAGATAGATGAAAAATACTTCGAACGAAAGATTGAACTTTGGCTGTTTCGGAACCAAGGTTGCGTGCACAGTGCGAGCAAAGTTCCGTTCAGTTGAAAATGTTTATGTCTATAAATGCTCGCTCTGGACGTGTAAGTTAGTCCAGTACATATGATATAACTTTTCGACGGGCAAATATTGAATTACCGATGCCTTTTTGCCGATAAAACTCGCCCGAAACGGGAGAGGAAAGTTCGATCGAAATTAGACAGGAAAATAGCAACGAGGCGTGGTGCGTTATTAATGCAGCGAATTACGGGATCCGGTTCCGCAAATTATGGTAAGTGAACTTAAATTCGGTTGTGTGTAATACTCTATGCAAATGCCGACGGCGGGTATCCGCGAACTCCATGGTTCTGCCCGTGACTAACATTCGAAACGAATTCCGCTGAAGTTTTAATGGAACTTCGAAGTTGAGGTCGACGGAAACAAAAATAAAAAAAAAGGCCAGAAGGACACCCATCTAAACTTGCATTATTGCTGTGGATATTTTAATTGCAACGGAAGTGAAAAATTGAATAAACGAGTCTCATTCTGCCCGACGCAACGCGGACTTTTTCGAACAAACATTTTTACCTCCCCGGTGGCTCGCTGTCGCTGTTGGTCGTGACTTGTTCACAACCGTTTTGTTTCTTTGTAACTTTCGTTATTGGTTAAAGTAACGGTTTATCTAGGTACTCGCGCGCACAGTACGTTCCAAAACCCGCGATCGCCGAAAGAGAGCAATTCATTGTGGACGAATAATTCAGAAATTATAGAACGAATGTTTCTCGATCGAAAAAATTCCTTATCGAGGAAAAGGATTTTTGAAAATCTATGTACACTCGGCTCGATCCTTTTGTTCGTTTTTTAAACGCAAGGTTCAATCAAGAAGAATTTATGATAATTCTCCTGTAAAAAAAAAGTGTGTAATGTTATTAAAAAGGTTTATACAATTCTTCAAACCGTTCACACCTACTGAGAGCTAAAGAATCACAAATGAACCGATCGAAGTGTCCAATATAAAAGTATTGCAAGCAGTCGCGAGGGATACATCCGAAATTCGTCTTTTTGCTCGTAAATTCCATTCAGAGGCATTCTTTTCAGCTCTTCGATTGAACGTTTATGATCGAGTACGAGTGCTCTCGGCAGATTTTCAAGATTCGTTTTCCCGAAAACGGGAATCCATTTTTCAATCCTATGAAAAATGTTTATTCCACGACTCGTACCTATTTTTCGCACGCAGAATCTTTCAACACTTCGAGTTGTGCAGCGGTACTTTGGAATACCTTGTGCATTTTGACATTTAAGAAAATTGAGTTCATGCCAAATGCTACGCGAAACATCGCTCGTGCCACGGTAAATATAAAAGGAACCGCGCGTGTTTCGTTCACTTCAACGGAATCGCGCGTACAAATTATCCATAATTTCGAATATATTCTCGCCGATCGACAATATGTACGACCGTTTCGTCGTTATCCGCTACGCTCGATCCGCGATCGTATCGAGTTGTAACAAGTATTCGTGCAGTTCTCTCGACTTCGAGACTCGTGCGTAACACGATATTTAAATGACGTTTCAGCGGCCATTTTAATAAATGGTTCTCGCGGTTTGTGGACTCTACCGTCTGTTGCGTAATTTTTACCACGACAGAAAGTAAAGAATATTTCCAATGAGTTATTAGAAAGATACATTTTGCCACCGTTCTTACTAAATCCAAGTATACGAAGATTTACAGCAAATTGAACGACGAGAAGAAATTCGTGAACGAATTTACAATTTTTCGTTTCGACCCTTCTCATGGTTTCGTTTATTGTGAATTGGCTACGAAGATGACGAAGGAAGATTGTAAGTTATTTGTCGATGCATTATATAAAAAGGAAAAAATTCATTTACTTATTTATCGTGGTTGTATGTGGTACTTAAGGTTTAGAAAGACACTGGAACCTATCGATCGTGACAAATATTTTGCTAAAATGGCCCATGAAACCTTTCGAATGACACCTTTGAAAAACGAAGGCTTCGTTGAGAAGAATTCACGGAAAATGGATAAATATTTACAATTAACAAAGCTTCGAAAAAATATAGAAAATAGCAGTTCGTAACAGTAATAGGCGACTCATATTACCAACGATAATAAAAATATTAAGCAAAATAATACAACGATCGTATAATTTCTAATCGACTTTCAAAACGATAACGAACCACCCATCTTCGTCCCCGCACTATTAACTCTCAACCGTTCGGGGGTGTAAATAACCGAGGTTATCCGTACGAGGGATTTTCCTTGACCATCGACGAGATCGTTACCAATTTCAAAAGTATTCGAAACAACGCGAGCTGTTCCAGAAACACGAAAACACGGTAGGTATAAAATTTCTTCTCGTTCGTCGTAAACAACGCGTTCTCGTCTCGAGCTGTTCGAACGACGTATGTTACAACTGGATACTTCCGATCGAGCAAACGAATCGTAAACGCCGAGAATTATCGAGCATTAGCGCGGCGGAAGGGGTCGTAGGGGGATAGGCGATTAAAGTGCAATTCCGAATATCCGTTGGAGGGCTGGTCGAGCACGCGTGTCCACGAAACCCGAAACCCTTGCCTCGTCGAAGCTTTTCCACGATGATTATCGCGATTACAATAATTCGGTGGTAATTAAATGTGGGACGGATCGAACGGTCCTTCCTCCTCGTCGTCCTCCTTCGTCCGTTTCACCGTAGATTCACGAAGGTGCGACGATCAGCGAAACGGACCTCTTACCGCCAATGTCAGCTCGACCCGCTCTCGTAAAACAAAACCATCCGTCGGGGGGTTGCATTAATTAACGGTAAACGGGTACTTGGTGGACGTGCATGCACTGATAGAGCACGAGCCGGGCACACAGACACGCCTAGCACAGAGAGAGACATGCTAGCCAGCTGGTTGTACGGGCACAGGCAAAACGATCCTCTCTACTACAACATCGGTCGCAATGGAACGTCTAGGCAGCATGTTCAATACAGCTTGGAAAAGGAGTTCTGTTCTTGCGTGATTCTAACCTGAGTTGAACGTCCGGTGAATGGCGTTCGGTGTGGTGATGGCGGGGACAGGGGCACTTTCTGGAACGGGAGGACAGAAAAGATATCGAGTTAATCGATTTGAGCCGAGAGGGTCTACTGTTTCGTGGCCGGGACCCGGGGGATCGAACCGCCACCCGAATGCACCGCGGATACGGGCTACGCGCGCTCTTCGCTCAATATGCATACATATGTGCACACGTGTGCAATGTTTCGAGGGATGTTCGTCGTTCGTTGTGTTCGTGGGCTACACTTCTTGGTTACCCCCTTTCCTCTCAGTTCTCTCCGATACGCCTCCTCCTTCTTTTCGTCGCGATAACAGCTTCGCGGTTCCTTCTCGAGAGGGTGTACGTTTATCTTTGATTCACGCGAAAAGAAGTTCGTCTCGCGCCGCTCGCAGACGCACCGAGATTTCCCGATCAACGTTCGGTTATTGGGAATTGGGGCAGAGGGTGGGACGTATCGTGACACAGTCAACGGTGTAACGGAATTTAGAAACGTTCCTTCGGGTATCTCCGCGAATCGATTACCTTACCGTTGGCAATCGGACGATCGCGTTGCACCGCGAATCGAACGAGTTTAAGGGATCGTGGGACCCGAATTTGGAATCTCCTCGGTCGCTGAAAAATCGATGCGATTGTTCTTTTCGAGACCGAACCAACGGTACATCGTGTTAATTGCAAGAGGGTTGAAACAAGGTGAAACAAGTTTCGGATTAATGGAGCTCAAAGTTCTCCGGAGTACTTCGAAACAACGCGTCTCGTAAAATGTAATACCAGCGGCGAGAGTATGATCCACCGCGAAGAAATAAATCGAATACGCGGTGTGAACATCGCGCAACGGGCCTTCTTCGTTTTCGAGAAAATCGAGTCAGACTCGAGTAATCGGTCTGTCGGTTACCGGTTCATTTTACCCGTATCGAAATCGAGTTTCTCGAAATTTTACCCCATCGTTTTCCCCCCAAACGAATGTACCGGCGCGTTTTCGAAACACCCGCCACGATTCTTAATCCCTTCTCGCGAACGGATTCATCGTAATTTACAGAAAGGATCACGCCACTTCGAAGTTACGCAAATTTGGCAAGCATCGAAAATTGATACGTTTCACGTTCGTCGTACCAACGTCTCTTCCGTGGACCCGCGAAGCAACATTTTCTTATTCATCGGATACATTTATTCTGTAAGAAAATCCAGCGCCCAGAGATTATACTTAAAGCTCCGTTTCCCTCGGTCTGGTTCGACGGTCCTCGAATTCAATTACGAGCAAAATGGTATTCCATTGGAGCTCCGTGTCTGAATCTTTCGGCGGCATTAAAGATTCAATTCTCCGTCGTGCGACCGACTGTATCGCCTCGGTTTTCATCGCCCCGAAAATATCGATTCCGGGCCAACTGACGAGCAATTACTGTTACGCGCCCTGGCACGTCGGTTCGTGATAGGGACAGGTACACGTGGAGGATACGAACATAATTAATGAACGGTGGTGTTCGTGCACGCGGAGCCTCGGAGATCTCGCGAACCGAGGAGGGATGGAAAGAGGAAGAGGGAGGGGGCTAACAATTTGCGAATGCCGGTCAAAGAAAGCCGCTCCGTACCTAAACAACGACTAATTGCTCGACCGGTTTTCGCCTAGAGCTATCGAGTGCTCGAAAATAGACCTCGAGTGCTCGAGCTCGGTGATTAATCTTTCGTTCCAATTTATTAACACCCGAAAACTGCACTCTCCGAACAGTGAAAGAATAAAAGCAAAAAGGAACGACTAAAGTGTATCGATTCAATTGCAAATAAAATTTCCACGACACCGATGGATCTATGGTAATCGTCCCTTTCTGTGAAATAATATTTTTGAAAAAAAAAAAAAACACTTATAGTTTATTTCGTTCTTGACGTAAAATTCGTCGATTTATTCTCGCGTAAAACGAACGATGAAATCCTGACTGATGATTCGGGCAAACACGGTTTTGAACAAATATCCCGCAACATTGTTATTCTCTCGAAATTCCGATCGAAGCATCCGGGAATGTATTTTCGAACGGTTACACGTATCGAAGGAAATATAAATAACAATTGTCGAATATTTTCCACGCGAGCAACAATGTTGCGCGCACTCTTAAGTCGTACGGGAATAAGAGAGAAAGAGAAAAAGAAAAAGAAAGAAAGAAGTGCATACATTATACACGGAGCCATCGGTGCAACGAGAAAAGAAACAAAATTTTCGTTTTTCGGCTAGGAAATACGCAATTACGAGGAATGACGTGGAACGTTGACAGAATGAAACGTGGATCGATTCGTTTGAAAGAATCGACGAGGGATGAAGGGAGACTGGATGAGCGAGGCGAAAATAAGCGATCCGGACGAAACGATCGTGTAAAGTTTTCGCAACGAGTCGTCCCTTGATTCGTCTAGATCACTCTGTTTCTCGCGACACGATCGCGCGAAACGGGACGATGCTCGATAATTCACGAGGACTTTTAATCGACACCGGTAGCGTCACCGCCGCTGTAACCGGAAGTATCGTAGCAGCCACCCACTCGACGTTGACGGGACGATCAATTGGACGAATTAATCGCGCGACAGAAGTAGCATGTACCAGGGAGACAAAATCAACGATTATTGCACGGTGCACGTTCTGTCGAACGTTATTCACAGTGGATGGTGAAGTGCAACGGGGAGCTGAGAAAAAATCAAACAAACTCTATCGACGTTGTCTCAAAGATTTTTACACGGTTTTTTTTCGTTTTTTTTTTTTTTTTTTATTCACGCTGACAGGCATGCAAAGGCGGTAAGCGTCAGTCCTTGTTTCGCATGCTGGTGCGTAGTCAGGATGTACCGGATGTGTTTCTCCTGACCAATCGAAAGTTTACACACGTACACAAGCGTTTTCTTTATTGGGATGTATCTTTCATCTACCTTCATTACACATGATATTTACAGCGGTAACTTATGATTTTGTAACGAACCCGGTCAACCCTTTCGCGATTCCATAAACACTCGAGAATAGGAAATTGGATACGATTCGAACGGGACAAGTGGAGTTGAATTATGTTTACGAAACGGTTGAATACGAAAGGATTTGGAAACTTTGTAAATTTCTTTACGTTTCGATTCCAGTGTGGGAGTTTTCCAAAATTTTCTTTACAGTCGTTAGAAAGATTGGTAGAGAATTACAAGGGTTGGTAACGTTATCTTTTCTGATTAAACTTTACCACTCGTGAGTAATTTACTCGTCAATGTAATAGTACAGGTTGGGCTAATCGCTCTTAATTTGTACGATTATATTCGGTCAGTAAACGTTACAAATTTGTGTAATTCTTTACGAATTATTCTAGCATAAATACAAAAAAATTTCCGAAGGAAAGACACCGGGGCGATGATGTAAAAAGATTTACAATTGTTCTCGTCTCTTTTGCCCGACCAACTCCGAACAAATTCTTCCAATAACGTCGAATGAATCTTCATCCAGATAATTGCTCGAGTAAAACTGTCTTACTTGAATAAATCATTCGAGAAATTGTTATTTATAGCGTCTGTCCGTAACGAAAAAAGTTGATCCGGATCAAAATTTATTCGGATAAAAGTTTATTCGAATAACACAGTCGGTCGAATAAATATTCATTCGTTATGTAAAGGATAAAACTTTGTTTCACGTACGCTTGGCCACGTATTCGCGGTACGTGTTTTCACGCGGTATACACACGGTATTTTTGATCGTGTGCGTACCGCGTTACATATTTGTGCGGTACTCGTACGTATGTTGCACGTCACAAAAATACCAGACCTGTACACACTCCACACACCGGATAACACACCGTACGTTAAATACAGTGGAACGTATAGAACGAACACGCTGGCACGCGTACGCGAAAGATAGTTGTATCGTTTACGCGAGAAGCAAATATTTATTTGTTCAGCTACGTTATCCGAAAAAAACTTTTATCGGGAAAAAATTTGTCCCGAATAAATACTCGGGCAGATAAAAGTGTCTTCGCTACCCGTGAATAAAACTTTGTTCGTCATTCGTTATTTAGGAAAAAAAATCAACGCGACTGTCCGGTAAGCGATGCCACCTAGTTAAAGTATAATTTAAAGATTCATAGAAGATTCTTTGGAAGATTAGAAGATTCTTCTTCTCGAAGAATCGTTTAATTTTTCGAGTGTGCTCGTTTGAAGCACAACTCGAAAGAACAGAGAAAAGACACGTACAAGGAAAACCTGAATTTGTGTACGGGTGTTCGCTTCGGATGTACCATTCATTTGTCGATCGCGCTCGATGTTCGATTTCCATCGGTTTCAATTTCGTTGCTACGCGTTGGTCGCGAAAGGGTTAACCGCTACGATAATAGTCGCGCAACAGCAGCTTTACCTTCGATTCTCAACACGAAGGCTAAATTCATTTTGGGCTCGGTGTTAACCTGGCATTCGTAAACCCCGGCGTCACGTTGTTGGACGTAATCGATCTTCAACGTCCATTCGTCGGATGCTTCCGGGTGCTTCACGGAAAATCTTCCGTCTCCCGTGTACGTATAGATGGACGAGGTCAGTATGTGTAAATCCCTTTTACGAATCCAGGATACCTGAAACCAAAATGGCCGCCGGTGAGCATACGTTGAAACGTCCTCGAATATTTTGGGATACGCACGCCGCTAATACTCCTTTCGGGGTTTCTCTTACGTTATAATAATCGGAATACCTGCAAATCAGATTTTAATCGAATATCTACATTCTCTGCGATCTCTAGATCGGCTGCGTATTACCCGCGGGGGTCTCGGAATTGTACGACAAATTCAGAGAATAGTTCCCTTTGGAGCGACATCGAAATTATCGATTTCATAAACTCGTAGAGAAGCACGAATTTTTTCTGCTTTTTGCCTAACGTTCGATACAACGGTAACGATACTTTTACTATTACTTCTTGCTTTATTTGCAAAGTTAAGTAGTTTTTTTTTTTGAATGGCATGTTGCTCTATTTTGTTGATATTTTGTTAGGTAATTTAGTCTTTAAAATCTTTTTCACCCGTTTACTATTATATCATACGCAATTGCAATTGGTAAACGAATCTCTTAGAGAAAGCATAAATTACGATTATTGGTTAATTAAATTCAAAATCGAATGTAAGTAACACTTATTTGAGAAATTGAATTTTATATCCTTCTTAGAATTAGTCTACTAAATTTTCACAACTTATAATCTTTATTACTTAGTTGGGGAAGATTTCCGAAGTCTCTTTGAGCTTTTCTGAACAAAATAAAGTCCAGTACGCTATCATTGTGCAAACTGTAGACGATCGCATACTCGAATTAACAAAATGGACAGTTCCTGTTACAATATCACTGTTTGTACATCTGCACAAGAACAGTAGAAGAAGTTATTCGCACGACATGTAAGAAACCCAATCGTATTGGGTCAAATATTTTAACAACGTTTTCAACGACTAGGCAAAGATTAGTCCCAATTGGTTGCTCCTCGTCAATATTTAATTCGACTATTGCCTTTATTTATATATACAGTTTAAGGATACATTTGAGGTTGGGTTTCTATACTCTTTGTTTCGCTAGCGTAATCAAAACAATAAACGAAAAACGAAATAAAACGTTCGTGTACCTAGGAGGCAATAAAGACCGTGGAAATGAAACCTGTGAAATGGTCGCTCGGAGGTCGGTCGTTTTGTGACGAGTAGAATTTCAAGATTATTCGTACCCGAGCACGGGACAGATTTACAAGGGTATTGCTGAAACAGTTACAGCAAAACAATGTTTGACGGGAATATACATCTGTCAAATCTGTTAACAGTCGTGTAATAACATTCCCATTGATCTATCGGTACACCTGTGGCGATCTAATAATCGTATCGGCGCGCAACGCGTATCCAATTTTCGGTGTGTATTAGCATTCACGAAATTGTGGTTGGGCAAACGCCATTATACATCGAACCGTAGACGAAAATCGTTAAACCCCGGCCGCGTGACGTTACGCTAGCCGACGACGACGACGAGGCGACGTCTCGTACAGAGAATTGAATTTCGGGTCCCGTCGTTCGTAGCTAGCGTCGTTAAAAAGGATAACGGTGGCGTATAAAACTGAACGCGTAACGGTGGCAGCGCGAAGATGATCGAGCGTACTCGTTTTATCGCCTAATATTTGCACATTTTAATCCGTGGGAATAATTCCACGCGTTAACGACCGCAATGAATCGATAGCTACCCGTGACGAAACTTCATGAAGCCGAGTCGATGTGTCGCGCGCGCACGAAAAATGTTCGAATATTTTCCACATCTCTCTCCACTCTATCGGATCACCGGCGTTTACGATGATCGTTAAATGTCTCCGTGCCGGCTGAACAATTACAGAAGTACGTGCCGTCCGTCGACTGTTTCTGCGGCAAAAGTCACTCTTCTCTCTCTCTATCCCCCTTACGAATCCCTTTTCCAACCCTCGCGTTTACGGGTGGCGGCACTTCTAACCCCAGCAATGGGGATCGTTAAGCGTATGTTCCCGGTGAAGAAGATCTTCTCACCCTCGTTAATTATTCCTGACTGCATCCTTCCGCGACTCGGGGATAGAGAGACGAAGACCGACTGTCAGTCGGGAGACACCGCGACCGGAAAGAAATGCAATCCCTCTCGGCAGACGGCTGAAACACGTCGAAACGGTACTGGAGATATCTCTCGAGAAGTTCGCGCCGTTAGACCTTTGATAAGGGTTTGCCGTTTCGTTTCACGACGTATTAATCGAACATTTCGTTACTGTTGTCTTTCCTCGTTCAATCGGTTCAAGCGTTACACGAATTACGGGGGGTAAATGAAACTAATCGGTGGTCAATTAAAACCAAGAAAGGTGACGAGAACAATGCTCGTGCGTTGTTGAATTTTATCTAGAGGCAAAATACACGTACTGTTGAACCGGTGTGAAATCCTACCGCTGCAAAACTTTATGCCCCAACTATCAAAAAAGTTTGAATTTTGTTACGTAACAAGTACAATTTTTACTTACCGATTAATAATGTTATCCGCAGTTAAGAATACTCTACTCGTGCGAAACGCGATGGTTATTCGTTAAACCTGATTTAAAAAAAAAAATAGCTCACTTCTAATAGTCTTTTCGGTCGTGACAGCCGTTTTGGAACACCTTGTATATTATAAATCACGTAAATTGGCAGAGAACGTATAATACCATTGTACACCGACGCACTGCTCCCGGAAGGTTTCGGTGCACGTATTAATGAGAAATTCCTAAATTCCGCCAAGGCGAGTGCGCAGCGATGAACAATTAACACAGGTCACCCGACATTTACCGCAAATCGTTCTTTCCGTGGACCTTTGTCTTTGATACGTCAAAATTAGCCGTGAAAATTGTCCACGGAGATTGTTATCGTCTTTAACGCTCGGTGGTTCGCTCGCGAGGAAATGAAAAGCGGAAATTAAAAAAAAAGAGAAACGATATGATTCGTTTTACCACGAGTTGTCGAATACTTTTTCGAAATTCCTCCCTTTCCGAGATTCCTCGTGATCGTAAGCCAGTCGTGTTCCACGAATTTATTCGTCGTGGCGCGAAACGTGGCCGAATTCTTCGAGTATAAATGTCGCGTACGTATCCCCGGTTATCGTTGCGCCATTTTCTTCTCGCTCAGGATCGGACTGGTTATCGTTTCGCGCCTTTTATATCTAACGAACGACCGTCTCCGTGGAGGAAAATTAAATATCTTCCGGGTCTTACGCTCTGCCCCCCAAAGGGGTTGGGATCTTCTTCGTAAGTTACCCTCGCGGACGCCTTATAGTTTCGAACTTGGCTCTCCGAGCGTCGAGATTACGGGAACAAGGATGTTACGTGCTCGACGTGTTATCGTGGAATTTCGCCTCTATTAAAGTACAACGGGGCGAGAAATCTGCAAATAAAAGAACGTGAGCGTTCTTGCTGCAGACCCGCCCGAAACATTCTTCTGGACCGTCTACGCGCCAGCATTTTAATTACAGAAATATTTCCCGGGCGGAACAAGGCTACAAAAGTCGATTCTAGTAAACACGGACATTGTTTCAGCACTATGGGAAAACGTAATATGAGTTACGGTTGGGTGAAGTTTCTTCCCAGTCTGTTTCTTTCTTTCTAGTGGGGTAGTTTTCGAGACTCGCGTCTATCTTCCTGTAGGTGGGTTAAAAAAAATCGATTTTTTTTGTTTTGAATTTTGTCAATGTTTTTGCACGGTGAAAATATTATTCTAAATTATTGAGGCTTGATAAAGTTTGGGAGAATGCGTCGAAACACTTTCTTAAGAATTGTATTACTTACTTGTGTGGATGTTTAAAAAAATATTTTAAACGTTCAAAATTACTTTTCCGGTTGTTGTAAATCCAAGTTGGATCAATGGCATTGTATTTGTTCGATGAAAAAATATGAATTGTATTGAAATATGCATAAATAATTACGAAAAATTTGAAGGAGCTATTATGAATAGTATTCGAGTACGAAATTCGAAAAAGGATGCCTTTTAATTCAAAGTAAATATTTATGCGAGATATTCGAGCGAACAAAATCGTTCCATTTAAATTATTCATATAGATGAGAACTAATTAGCCGGCTTTAAATTGGTTTATTCGATTCTAATAATATTAAGCGAATAATTTATCGTCATTTGGTTGAATAAATGCATAGTAACCTACGGACAGCTGCATGAAAGGAACCAGAGAAATATTTGATGTACATTTAACCAATGCGACGCACGTTGTTGCATATAATGAAAAATTTCTTTTCCGTCAGAAATTCGCACTAATGGTAGCGAGGATAAAAATACGTTGTCTGCGCGAAACAGCATACAAAGTAATTAATTCGTAAGAGATGCATTAGCAATAATTAATTACAAAGGGGGCATGTGTGTAGGATTTCTATTTAAGGGTCAGGATGTATTAGAAATATTTATAAAGGTAACACACGAGTAATAAACAACAACGAGTAGACAAAAATTCTCGAGGTATTTCGAGAGAGCTCTCCTCTTCTCTTTTTCTCTCTCTCTTTCTCTCACTCTCTCATTTGCTAGCATCCTGCATATAATTTTCTTGGGTCGAAGCAAACAGACTATCTTGCTAAAACTTCTTTGAATAATAGTTTGATTTGTTCTCTGCAAATGTTTATCATACAGATTATTTATATTTTCTTTGCTACATGAAAGCACGAGTGTTGGTTACAAAATGATGTAGCATACTAGTCCTGTATACTCTCCGATTTTGGAAACAGTTCGAAAAAGGTAAGAGTATGATCAAAGTCGATGGGATCAGATACATCGAACGATTATGCAAATTTGGAGCAGAGCAGATAAAGTCTTTTTTCGAGACGAAGTTTTTTGTCACTTCGAATAAATATAATAGCAATAGGTATACACCAAAAGAGCAATATCGTGCATTGTGTCGCGTATAGTACGTGCAATCGCATAAAGATTATGCTATAAACTAGAAAACGGATACATTTCTATGAAATATAAATTTCTACGCGAATGTTCGCGAAGACATTTTATTCCCCTTAGAAGATCACGTTACAATCCAAAAGAAATGCGATAAAAAATGTTAAATATAGAAAAATCTAAATAACTTAAATATTTCCTTCTTATCGATCCATTCTATTATCGAAATTTGACTGTAGGAGTACGTTTCTTGTATCATTTTGAACGTTTCACGAGTGTAGAAATTCTTTGTTCTTCTATTTGTAGAAAGGACTTCTAATAAGTTTAAAAATTGCTATTGTATAGTGTGCACGAACGTCAGTTAGGTTGCCACACCGACGCGTCGACCATCCGGTCCAAAACGGAACGCGTTCTCCATTTTTCCTTTTCTCCCCATCTACTTTCCACCTTCTCATTTTCAGCTCCTGTATCGGTGTATAGCAGACCCGAACGGTTTTAGCCTTTCGTAGCCACGAAGATCTAGCATTTTCTGCTCAGGTCAACCCGAAAACAGCCCGCAAAGAGAGCTCTTTACACGGATATATGTACATCTTCCCTCGCGCCATTCCTATTTCCTATTAAACCGACAGTGGTGCTTGTCAAGATCAACCCCGAGTGTTTTGGTGCGCGTAGCGCGTGGATTGGACGAAAACTGGTAAAGGAGGGGCGAACGGAAGAGAATGTTTACCAAACTACGGGTAAAATCCAGATAGTGGGTCACAACGATCAACAGAAAGATCTATTCGCCTTTCAAAATCCCGAAACAATAATTGTATATCACAAAGTTGAACTCGGTGTCCGAGGAAAGTTCGTCATCGTTCTCCATCAAGATCGAAAGAAAAAAAAAGCAGCTTCGTTGTTAAATAGAGAGACCGACTAAAATTTTCGGCCATGACACGATTAAGAACAATGGAAAGAAATAGGCTAGAAACAATGCTCCAAATACGCACCTACCATTGTTTTCTCTTACGCCCTGGCTCGGAATCAACTTGTAAACGAGCAAGCACATTCGTCGAGTTGCGTCTCGTCTTTGCCTCTTTCCATTTTCCATATCGTTCGTTAAATTTTTTTCTCTTTTTAAACTGGCGCGTACCAAATTTTCAGAATTAAAATTTGTAAACTCATTTTCTAGACATCCATTCGAATATCAAAATAATATTTAATTCTTTGTCACGTCTACCTTGTCACGAGTACTATCCGTCCGCGAAAAGAAGGTCGAGTGTTTACATTTCCACTTACGGTCTACTATCTTCCCTTACTACTCACATACTGTCTCTATCGACCATTGCCTCTCTTCTTCCTCGACCAATGCCGACACTGACTACAATGGTGAACCTACTAGACCGTGAACTAAAATGGTGGATACAAACACTCGTTAGCCTTCTTCTCGCACGTAGACGGACAGTAGATGCACTGAGTGTGCGATGTAAATAATTTGTAAACGTTTCCAACGAAACGTGAACGGGAGGAAAATTCCACTCTGGAAACCGAGAATCATCGTAGGGAAGCACACGTTGAACACCCCAGTCTCGTTTCCGCGTGGAGCGGTAAGGGGCGCGCGAACCGTCTCCGTAGTTTCCGCTCGCCATCGCGGCGAGAAAATGGAAGCCTACAGCTCGCAACGATCGAACGACGATCCTCCCAACCGCTCGTGGTAATTCTTCGAGATAAAAGGTTTTCCGCGCAGGTATGCTACGAGGTCGATGGGGGCGGTAGCAAGGGATCCGGCCGAGATAGAGAGGGTGGAAGAGGCGACGCCAAGCGTTCGTCTGAGGTAAACTTGATTTACAGACGACTCGATGTACGTCTCTGCTTTTACTTGTCTACGTGCGCGGCTCCGCTTCTGGTTTTCTTATTTCGCTTTTACCGCGGCTTTCGCGGGATCCACGGGCGCAGCCGAGCGTGTCAGTCAATTTGGAGGCGACAGATCGGTTTGCCTCAATTTTCTTTCGTACGTAGCCAACGAGGGGCGGGAGGTAGTTTCGTGACAAATATTGACTGACGCACGGAACGAAGACGTAGTCGGCTTGCTTCGATGGATTCCGTAAAATGTTGCGCCTCGAGAGATCTTCGGAGAGGAGGGAAACAGCTTCTCGACGCTTCTCGGGATATAATTGTTTCTTTATTTTTTTATACAAATACACTCTGCGAGTAAATGAATCGTTCCGACAATTGCGTTTATTTCGTCTCAGAGTGCTCCGAAAAGGAAACAGTCGCGTAGTATTACACTGTAGGAACAGTGAACTGTGGTTAATTATGTAGGATACTCCCGGTCGAAAGCTCTATTTTTATATTGGAACGCGATCAGAACTGGAAATATTTTGGAATTATTATCGTAATTCGATTGTCTATTCTCAATCCTTGACATCGACTGAACTCGAACCGTTGCTCGATCGCCAATTGCAAAATGAATTCTTCGAAGCGTTGTACTCGCAATCGGTAACACGATAAATACGGTTCGAAGTATTTTAACGCGCATAAAAATAAATAGTTCCGGTGATCAGTCATTCGTCTCTGTTGCTAGAAGATACCCTAAAAGTCAAATGTAACCACGAAGAGTAAAGATACCGGGTGATAGCTGTTCCTTACAGCTTTCGAGATCGCTCCTCGAAACGTTACAAAGAAAGTGAATTTTCTCAAACTTTCCAGGTGTGATTCGCGCTGTTCCGGTATTGTTATTTGCAAAACTCGTCCACGCTTCCTTTTACACCCAACGCGACGTCGCGAAACGTTATTTCGCGAATACGGAACAACATCTGCACGATGCGCCAAGATACTAGACGGTTCGATCCCGTCGCGGAGCCGACCGATCGAAGTCCCCTCGTGCAAATCCCCCGAAGCGAGATCAAGAGCATCATTCGCTTTGACGCGCGGCAAATTATTCGCGACCGCGGAAATGTCAATCATCGGGTCCCTGACGATCATTTTATCGCGAGCCGGTCGGTACACGGCCAATAGAAATTAGAGATACCAATTAGCAGGTGGTATCAATTTAATGGCCCCTCGGTGTCGTTCGTCATCGTTGTCGTTGCGGGAAACTGCGCCCGATACGAGTGTTGGCCGTTGATTATCATCACCGTCGTTATCGTTGTCATTACTTGAATATCCCGTCGGTTTTGGTTTCTCTCTCCCGATCGCCCGTTCCGCGAGTATCTCTATCTCTGGCGCGGATCTCCTAGCTTGCTAGGTCGTTCATTACCTGGCCATCCATGCCAGCTACTCGGCCAATGGCGAAATGGAGGCTCCACCGTTTATAACACTCGATATGCGAGCTAATAAATCGGCAGCATTTCGGTCAATAATCCTCAGATCGATTCGCTGTATCGCGCAACAAATTCTACGCCCGCTTACCATTGGCTATCCAAAGAGATTCTCGGAATTTCGCGCGCAACGGTTTCGCTGCCGCTTAAGGCGAGTGCCATATTCGAATACTTTGGTCTTAATTACGGTTTCAAGTCAAACAAGTCAGTAGATACAGGGTATTACTCGTAATGAACGTTTCGATTTTGGATTATCGACCTCTTTGTTGCGCACTTGATTTTACGCAACGCAGATTGTTGATCGTTGCTCGTTGAAATTGATATTATAATCGTTAATCGTACCGAGCAAACGTTTATTCAACGCTTTCGATTCAATTGAAGTCATCTTCGGAATTCTATATCATGGTAGAACAGGTACGGCCCGAATTAAGTACAGTGAAAATATGGTAACTGGAAAAGTAATGTTGGAAATGAAAAATGAACGCGAACGGTTTTATTTTCTATAATTTCATAATCTATTTTGTATTCCTCCGGTCTGTACATTTTTCCCGCGTTTCGTAATTTGAAAGACGAACGAAGCCAAGAGCTCGAGAGGGTTAATTAAAGATTTCCACGGTACGATCTTAATATTAGATTTCCATGGAATTCTCGATGGACGTCTCGCAAAATTGAGTCGCCCGAACGTCTCACGGAACGATATAATTCCCGGGAGCTGTTTAACCCGGCTGGGTTAGTAAAAACACAGAAACTTGCGCGCGTCTTGAAGAATCGCGCATCCGTAATGAAATAATAGCGACTGCAGGGGCACCGGGGAAATTGCTCTCTTCGCGCCCCCGACGAGATGAAACGAGACTAATGCCTGGTAATTGGACGAGTTTCAGGAGTGCCAACCAGAAACGTTCACGGGGAGGACAGTTAGGCATGGCACCGGTCCAAATTTCGTGCAGCCTGCCGCGAAAAGGTGGTCCGGTATAGAAAGCAACGGAACGAAGGGAAAGGGTGAAGAAGAAAAAAAAAGAAAGGAAAAAAAACAAGCGAAAAGAGAGAAAAATAAAAGGCGAAGAAGGTGACGCGTTGCTCCTTTCGACAAACTTTTCCACCGTTTCCGTGCGAGTTCCCGTTCGTTGACGTCGCGCGATCGACGGGGCGTTCTCTTTCGTGCAAAAGCTAAAAGAGACTCGAAGAAAAATGAGAATAGAGGTAACGAAGGGAACTCGGTCGAAAAACGATGGAGGAAACGGGCGAAGGAAGCTTCTGCCGTGGAACGATCGAACCGATGGGCTAATTAGTATTGGAGCGCTGCAGGTACCTCGCGCCCTAACGCGCAGACTACTACCACGGGTTTCTGGCCCGGTTCGAAGGTACTGCTAGAGGTGTCTTGGGGATAGTTCCCGTTAATGAGCTTCTGGTAACGACGCCTTTTTCCACCGTGCCCATATATCCAGCCGAGATCTCCTCCTAACCTGGCCCGGCGCATTCTCTCATCCTTGAGCTTACACCCTCGCCCCCGTTGCACCGTACCGTCCTCTCCTCCTCCTCCTCCTCCCCTTTCTTCCAACCGCCTCCACATCGTCACTCAACTATTCCAAGAGTCGAGCACATATACCGGGGACCCTTCTGCGTTCGACGTACACCGCCTTTGGG
The DNA here is from genome assembly GCF_051014685.1 of Ptiloglossa arizonensis. Taxonomy (NCBI): domain Eukaryota; kingdom Metazoa; phylum Arthropoda; class Insecta; order Hymenoptera; family Colletidae; genus Ptiloglossa; species Ptiloglossa arizonensis. Next base: position 4,897,765 of record NC_135059.1, on the reverse strand, counting down.
AGCGGTTAAACGTCGATGAGATAGCGGAGTTCGAAATTATACGCGAAACACTTTGCGCGCTTGGTAGTTACGAGGACGCAAAGTGCAGTCGCGTAATTTTGTATTTTTGAAAATAATTTCGCCGAGCGACAGAGAGAAGACTTCCGACGAATTTAACGTCGACCCTTGTCCGTGCCCAATCGAATACGCGTCTACGTACACGCGAGCTTGTAAAACCACGTCCGTGTTAATTCCAGTACACGCGGCTCTCCCCGCTTCTACCGTACATATTAACCGAAAACAGCGCATTGATTTTACGTTGCATTGCGAAACTCCGGGGAGATTCCATCGACTCGCTCCAAAGGACTGCGATAAAAACATATTTCATTGAAAAATATATTGGCTCGCTCGGAGAGTCATTTTATTTTCCAAAATGGGGAATACATCATTTAATCAAATGTTTATACATTCGAAAAAAATCGTGTTTCGTTTTCACTAAAAAAACAAACAAACAAAGTGACTTCCCGAACCCAATATTTCAATGAGGACAATTTATTTAAAAGTTTATCGTATGGAAACATTTCACGGAGTAGTGCACAATAATAACGCAAAAATTGCTACTAACTTCGTTTCGTTCCGTATAGACGACAATGAATTTGTTACGAGGAATGAATTTACTGGAAAAATGATGTTGCAGGAATTTCGAATGACGATAAGGTTTGTCGAGGAACTTTCTTTGTTCAGTACACATCTTCAAGATTGTAGGATAATATGCACGTATCTTTCTAAACGCCATAAGTCCATCGCCGAATATTCTGCATCGTATATCAATCGATACTCACTGAAAGTTGGTCACAAACTGATAGTCGCTGGAGGACTTCTTAGAAATGCTCGACGATTTGGTCCTCAATATTTACAAGAATGTTCTTGTTACCTTCACAGAAATTGACGCGTATTTCTTTCCAGGAATATTGCGTTCGACGATTCGTGGATAAACACGAGGGACAACGTATACTTTCCAAGTCCACTACTGTGTTTATGTTTCGCGTCGCGAATACCTACCCTCGATATTTACCCAAACCGATGAATAAGACGAATAGTATCCCAATTACTTACCGATATCAACCCCTTCTTACTTTTGGCGTTATATCTAATTGTATCCAAGTTTCCATTCCTTGGGAATGGAAGGCGTTAAAATTCGCAACGTGGTGTTCCACGACACCGTTCGAAGAGCTTCATAAATCTGTGGAGATGTTGCTTGCACCGAGTGGTCAATAAACGGCTACGTGCTGGCTAGTCCCCGGCTGGTTCGTGAATCGAGAGGTGGTACCCACGGGGAAGGGCGGAAAATATTGGGTAACGGACGAGACGGTGAAAAGGGTCGGCGTCCTTCGGTCGTCGATATCGAAAATTAGAAATTCGGAGCAGGTAGACGGGTAACGTGGCCGCGTTTGTGTACGTGCTCGCTGTTAAACATGTACGTAGATTTCGCGACGCTGACAGAGCCTCGCGTGAATAGCCGCGGTGGTGGTCGCGTAGCACTCGACCATTGCTTGCGAATGCAGGCTACGAAAACACTTCGTGATCGCGCGGCGATCGTCCGCGCTCTAGCACCGTATAAATCAAACAATATCGATCACGTGTTTACTTTGCCATTGGTGCGTCGTCGCCGCGGTCCAATATACACGGAAATCCCTCGATTTTCTAGCATGTTTGACGGACCGTTCCAAACAGAAAAGGTCTTGTGTATCGTGGCTCTGTTTTCATTCCTTATTGAGATAAATGTTGGTAAATATCGATGTCGCGTGTGACGATACGATACAAGTCGATGAAACTCGATCCACGATCGCGAAGTTGTATTATACATTGTAATTAGAATTTTTCAATCGATCGGTCAACGTACTACGATTCCTTTTATCGAACAATTACAAGGAAATAAGTACAAAGTTGTCGCTGTGATTCTGTCCAAAGGGACAAAGGTAAGGCGGTTAAGGGGAAGGGTAGTCGGTATGGTAAAGTTGGTTTCTTTAGTGGCTTTCGATTCGTTTTATTTCGATCGAATACCGGGGTCGCAGATCGTCCGCGATATTCAGATTGCTTCTGTCTTTAACCGTGTACTATTTAATTACGTTTACAAATATGGGAATATTCCCGACTAGAAAAATCGAGTAAATTATCGCCGAATGTAATACACTTTATTCGCGATATATTATAGAAAAGGTTCTAGAACGATATCGGTGCACTTTATTTAGAATTTCATACTTTACGCATTCGGTGCTTTAATGCAAATGAAATTAAAATAAATTCTAATATCGGTGATAAAAAGTTTCTTGAACATTCAGAATGGAATATTGGTACTTAAAGATTGTCTCGTACCTAACCCAGTAAGTCGTTTTATGAACGTTATAACGAAATTAAAATAAATTCTAATATCGGTGATGAAAAGTTTCTCGAACATTCCGAATGGAATATTCATACTTAAAGATTGTCTCTTACCTAACTCGGTAAGTCGTTTCACGAACATTTTTTCTTCTCTCGAACGATTCGTACGTCTGGTAGGTACTGCACGCTTCGAAATTGAAATTAAAACACGTCCACTCGGTGTAAGTCCTCCGAATCGGGCACGAAACGATTACGAAAAACGAAACGTAGGTAGCCGAAATCAGTTCGGGCAACGGTACAGGGGATGTTGATGTACGCTTCGTTCCAAAACGCAAACCTTCCGTGGATTTTCGACGTTGCTTTTTCCACCCGTTTTTCTCCCCGCAGCGAAACGTTTTGATGTCGAGTTGATTGGAAAACGTTCATACTCATTTGTTTCAGCGAGCAAACGGGATACACATACGTCAAGTGTACACGTGTTATTATCCTGTAAAGCTCACTTTTATGGACGCGCTTTTATCAACAGTACGGACATCTGTTCCGCTATCGATATCGCGGCCTGGCCTAAAATTAATGGTTGCTCTAGACAGGAAACAAGCCGTCGCCATTAAAAGTATCGCGCACGGTTTAATCGACCGTCCTGGACTAAACTGACTGATGCGATCGAACTCGTCCTGGCTGCGTGGAACCAAAGAGAGAGAGACAGAGAGAGAGAGAGAGAGAGAGAGAAAATACAAAAAGCAAAAAAAAAAAAGAACCATGTTGCCGCCGCTACTTCCACTCTCTGTCGCGGCATTTTCCTAACGCATAAACGTTTCGAGCGGACGATTTTTTTCTTTCGTTTTTCTTTTTCCTTTTTTTTAATTCCTCCTTCCAACGATCGACTCGCGCAACGTGCACACACGGTACCCTTTAACTCGATATTCCCGTGTTCCGATTTCGAAACGTGAAACGTTGTTTGGCAATAATTCAATCTCGCTGTTTCCGCGTGAACGTTAATAAGTAACACGATGGACGGTGTTGCGTAAATTATATCGGGCACGTTGATCTGCGTTGCATTACTCGGCCGTCAAATTCGATGTAATTTGCTCGTAATCTGGCAGGTACATCGCGTCACCTACGTTGTTGTGCGATAGCGTACACGTTCAACAGCTACTTCGAATCGTTTATCCGTTTCCATCGTCTAAACGACTGGTCGGTGAGGCATCTCGCGAAGTTGATCGATATCAAAGGAAGCCTCTCGAGGCGACGATTACCCGCGGAAATCGATATTTACGAAGCGCGGACGGAACGCAGCCGGAACGAACCGTACCCGGTAAAGTCGAGGGAACGAACGTTACTCTTCATTCTAAATGAGAAATCGTCCCGTTCCGTCTTGCGGGCGATAGACGCAACACCGAGCGACTGCAAATCACGCGAGCTTACGTGTACGGGTCCGAAACCCCTAACTGCTGCTCCCTTTCGCGGGAAAATGGCATTCACGGTCCTGCCTGCCTGGGTATATTCGTTCTCATTTCCACGAATGTCGGGAAAAAAGAATCGTTTCCTTACTTTGCCTAATGAGATTCTTAAAAAAAAGAAAAGAAAAAAAAACGTATTACGCGTTGAAGGGACTTTATTCGCGAATCATAAACTTAGGTAAAATGTATATTAAAAGGAACTTCTTCTTTTTCTTTTTTTTTTTTTTTTCTTTTGTCGCCGTTAAAAATACGAACAACCGCGTTTCTCTCCCTGGATCTGCCAGTGGATTATTCGAAAAGAATTTTTCTCGCTCGTACCGGTTGTTTCCTTTACTTGGTTTTTAATTAAACTTCAACACTTCCCGCGTTTAGCCGCTCGGTGGCTTCTATTAAGATATATCCTCGTTGCCGAGTTTGATCTTAATTCCCTGCGTACATGTTTGTTTTGAACTATTTCGCGCGTCTGAAACGGGGTCTGCCGGTGCAACTCATCGAAAAGTTCCATCGGATGCAGATCCGGAGTGAAATACAGTGATATTTGTTCTTGCGATTGATGCAACGAATCATTCGACTCTTTGGAAACAGTCTTCGGTTGACGAGAGATTTGTGTATGATTTGGAGAAGATACAGAGTGCACAATTACAAAGTCAACGTCGCGTTTCTACTATTCCTTACGAGAGCTGATACTTCTACTAATTGAACAATTAAATGACACAACGAGGTAGTAAGAAATTTGTATGATTTTGTATCGATAGCTTTTGACAAAAATACAAAAATATTAAATTTTACATATACTCAACGGTAAGACGTAAGTTTAAGCCTAAGCTATCGATACTATACGATGAATTATTAACCACTTTGTGGCGGCACTTGCCACATTTGCCATCAGTACGGTATACAAACGATCCCTTACCGATCTCTAGAATCCCTTACTGACCCTCTCCTCCCTTCTTTTCCTACCTACCTTCTATCTTCGCTCCATTTTCAGCGCACCGAAACTTCTAATATCTCTAAGCTGCCTGGTTAACATAACCTCAATATTTCAATTCCATTCTTCTCGTAGACAATACGTAATATTTAAGATCGATTCAGAGGATCACAATAGAACTAACCATAATCCTTCTTTTCCAAATAAACTGATTTCTCGTCCTAACATTTCTTATTTTCTCCCTTCCGAAAACCTGAACAATACCCAGCCGGTGATTATCACCGCGCGGACAGTTACAGAGTCAACTGGCTGTATAACGTTTGGGTAATGTATCACTATTATACCGAGCGTTCCACGATCAGAAACGCGAGAGAATCTCACCGCGGATGGTTTTCCGGTAAAGGGTGTGGGGGCCAGGAGGGTGTCAGAGAGGTCGAGATCCGGCTAAAACGGGACGTATTCGCGGTCGGTCGCAAGAAAGGCGTTCGCCAAAGTCGTAAATTTCCCCGGGCGAAAAGTCCCGGTGAAACTTGCGCCGAGTGTGGAACACCGAAGTAATTTGAAAGACAGCAGGGCTGACGCTTACGTAAGCTCCGGTTGTCAGATCGAAGGGGTGGCTACGGGGTTGCCTCGCGTTCCCACCCTTCGGTCGTTTTTCCGTGGCGGTCCTCGTTCAGCAACGTCGGCAATCCGGCGACTGCTCGTTGCCTTTCATCGGAGTCGCTCCTTTTCGCGAAAGGAAAAGTTAAATTTGCATTCGGCGCCACCGCCTCAGCGGGAGCTCCGTGTTTTATCCTGCACCGTCCTCTCCTGTCGTATTGCTCTTTCGACGCGGACCTCTCTCGTACCCACCGACGTCGTTCCGTTCCCCTTTTCTTTCCACGACGCGATCGCTGGGCGTCCTCCGGTTGACGTTTCTCCCGTGTCGTCCTTGAATTCGGATTTATCCGCGATGCACACACGATATAAATTTATAACGCCGAGACCCGGACCGGAATAAAAATTCACTCGTCGCTCGTGAGTCTTACCTCGACTCGGATTTCCCATCGCTTTTCCACCCTACGTGTATTCGGCCGATGCACAGGGCGGAGCCACGCGTAACCTTGCGAATCGATCTTTTCGAAAACGATCGACGATATCGAAAAATATTAGCCGGGTAGAAGCGTTCCGAGGAGCGAACACTTTTTGATTCGGTTTTCTTTCTCGAATGGGAACTTGAGGAGATTTTCAGTTTGGAAGATTTTCGTTGGAGAGTACTGTGATTATGCGTTTCAATATGCATATTTGTGGACCGATTCGACGACCATTGTCATTCGAGTGACTTAGGAATTATGAAAGAGAAACAGGTAGTTTAAGGAACCGTTTAAGTATTCTTGAGAATGTATGAAAAATGTTCAATATATTGTGGAAACGCGAAGTTACATTTTTCATTATGACGACACCGCGATACACTTAGCATGTGTATTTCTTTGGATTTAAATATTGTAGACAGCGTTCGAGACTGATTCTATAGCACAGAGTGCTGTATTTCGATTTTATTGACGTTAAGAAAGAAGTTTGAGTTGATATCAGAGAAGAATATTTATATTCTATAGGCGACGAAAGGTGCTAAGTATTAACAAACTATTGTAAGCAGATTTTTATACATTTTGTTCGAAACTCTATTAAATAGTAACATTCTTCCATTTTCCGTGACCTTGTCACGAATGTACTACGAATACAAATGGAAATTATTTATTTTTCGTATCGGTATGTATAATTTATTGAACAAGCAGTCGAGGTTATTCGAGTAAACAGTTCTATATTCAGGACTTGGTGTTTTTCCATCGTTCAATTCCTTCGAGGTCGTTTCATTTTTCAAGACGCGGTCAGATATTAATGTTACGGAATACGAGAGTGCGAGTTCAATATACATGGTACATCGAACAGGTAATGGATTCTTACATCAATATTGGAGACCACTTTGAAAGGTCGCTTTGGATTAAGGTGAACGAATTCTGTTTGTCGGGCAACCGTACAACCGTAGTTTAATTAACGTCGCGGAAAGAAGGTTCGAAAGGAAAGAAAAGCTGTTCGACTCTCGTTGATTTTTTTTCAAAATATACAGGACCACCCGTAAACCGGTCGCTACATAAACAACTATGGTTTTTCTGCGCGAGAAAATGAATCGAAAACATGAAAGACAATTTTATCGCCCGAAGCTTTGGTTTTCGAAAAAAGAAAAAAAAACAGCTTCGAATATCTGTCGAGTATGCGTGTTCTCGACTCGATAGACTTTGCTCTAAATCATAGTTATATCAGGTCACGTTATATCTATCGCATATAGTGGCGATGTAGTTAATGTCGAGCAATTGAAAGCCAAAATTACTGTACCATTTTACCAATTATAAATGCAAAACGTTACATTCGAAAGCTTTGGTCGAAATTTGCTAGAAGCATTATGCATACAGCACACAGGAGATCATTTTGAACCACTTCTTAAGTCAATAAAGATATAAAAGATAAGCTGATAAAAGAAATTGTACAGAAACCAACGCTTTGCTATTCGTGTATCGACGATTATCGCAATTCGTGCGACAAATTTCATTTAAAACAACTTGTACAGACAAACTTTAGTGTATATTTCAAATTTATATTTTTACGTGAAACGATCGTACTACTATAAGAGTAACCCATTCGAGATTGAGAGCACAGAGAACGTGACGACTCTCGATATTTAATTTCTACAGAACATTCCTTAAAATAACAATATGTATCTAAACCCACCAAACTCTCGATTAAAACACTCTGCATTTTGAAGTCTACCTGTCGCCACGTCGTTACGCTGTCCATTTCAATCCAACGTTTCTCGATTCCGAATAATTTTCAAGTAAAGTTCTCAGTTCGGATTAGGTGATCGCGACTCTCACCAATCCTCACTATATTTAACTTCGACCAAAGTGACAGCTTGGAGTTCGCCCTATCGCAAGAACAATTGTGCAAAACACGAAAGAGATGACCGAATCGAAAACCTGTGTTTCCCGCGCAATTACTAATTTCCCTGTTCGCAGTTTTAAAACTTCCAACAATTTTGGTTTTCCCCAGTTCCTTCTCCCCTCGTGCGAACGTAACGTCGCATCAATTACAAAGTCACAAACGGAGTTATTTCGATTGTACCGTATACTTAAGAACACGTTGATTTCCTCGAGATAGTTTACCGTGTTTCTTATCCTAATCTGTTAGAGTCGTGTCCGAATTTACGTCGTATTTTCGTCGAAACGAGTTCTCTGCCCAGAATGTGGCCGGTCGTTAATATTCAGTAGTTGCATAGGTTACAAGTGGGGCGGTTCTGATTTCTTAATTAAGCTGTGCCACGTAACCTCTCTCTATTCGGTTTCTATTGCGATATGGTTTCGTTCGATGAGAATTATGCAATAGGAAATTTTTGTTCGTTCGATCGTGGTCCGTATTTCGTTCGGTTCGTTCCTTACGGTTGCTCCTCTTCTCCGTTGAACGATAGTGAAAAAAAAGGGACGTTTACCAGCGCGAAATGCGAGCACAGCCGCATGAATTTGGAGAGTATCGCGGCTATGAATATATAAAAGTACACTATCTTAGGATCCGCGGGAGTTCTTGTTTTTACACGGGCGCTGCTTTGAATATAAAGTAGTGCGCAAAATATTCGGAGCGTCAGGTGTGTATTCATACATCTCGATGCCTGTTGCTGGCTTTCCGCTCCTCTGGGTACGTATCTTTTCGCTCAACTTTTTATATTACTCTTGGTTTCACTTTTCCTCGGTAATCGATCAATCGTCCCTGTACAATCGGTCACCCTGGTGGTGCGGGGCGGGGCACAGGGGGGAACACGAAATGGAAAAGTTACGCTCGACGTTCGCGAAACACGGTTACGCAAATACATCGTTGTACTCGTATTGAACACTTAGGCCGTTGGAAATTCAATTTCACCGTTACATTCTCGTAACCTTCGTTCTATCCGGACAAATTTCCATCCGACCCGAAACCCCTGAAAGACTCGTCGAGGATGGATCGAGCGATGAATTTCCACGAGCAAATTACCGACAACCGCGAATAATTTATGAAGTCGCGGCGGTTGGTTCGAAGACAAACTCGTCGAGCGAGATGATTAATACGGGGGTCAAAATAGGCGTTGAGGGCGATTCTATTAGCGGAAGAGGGAATTTAAGGTAAACGTACCACGCGAAGTTATCACGGGGCAAGGCTTGCTTGTTAACAGTGGTAACGAATCTGGAACATCGATACGGAGAAATTCTCGATGTAAATAGAACAATCGTAACTGCAATGGTGTCGAAATGGCAGTAGATACAAATTTAATCGAATTACTATTTTACACAATTCCAGGGTGCAGAGATTACTGGAGAAGATACGCATCTGAGGATAATAATATAAAAATACCAGGATGAATTTTTGTCAGATATTTTTGTGTACAAATGTAAAACAATCAGGAAGCAGATACTTGTCCGGACCATCGAATTCGATCACGATAGTACGGTTATAAAGTTACTTGAACGTCCCAGAACGTCGATTTTGAAATTGGAACGGTTCCTCCTGCATCCTTACTACTCGAACTTCGCTAGTAATTTAATTTTCTAAGGAACAATGTCTCCGAGAGACGTCTACGGAGGTCTTCGAGCACCATTACCGTTCACATCGTTATTTTATTATCGATTCATCATCGGTACACTCGCGTTACTCGGCTCGATTGCCCTTTGTACAACGCGTCTGCGATACGGTGCACCGTTTTCACACATCTCCGCGGCACACGACACACGTAGACGCGAATACGTCGCAACATCGAGACACGTGCGACCCACACTATCGATCATCGCGCGAAATTAATTACACACGGTCGATCGGCCGACCGGATGAAGATCGAAGGCTCGTCGCGGATGTTTAACGCGACGACAATACCCACCGCTGTCCGTTCGTAAAATGCAACTATTCGCATAAGTGGAACGGACATTTACACGCGTTCGTTGAACGTAATTAATGACCGCATTGTTCGTGTAAAATAAACTACGGGGCGGTGCCGAAAACAGGGCCATCGGGGCCGCGTTCAAAAGAGGATCGGTTTATTTCATTAATCGTGAATTTAACGCGACGCGGGAGCGACGCGTATACATCAGAGGAGGGGAAGAGACGTGAATTGGGGGGGAGGGGATAAACTGAATCGACCAAATCGAATTTCCGTTCAATGTTCGCCCCTAATAACGCGACGCGTGGTTCTTTTTTTATTTTTTTTCCCCGTCCGCGGGACCGTTTACCGTACGCGGTTTCGCCGCGTCACGGAAATACCCGCGCACGTGACCGGATTTATTTATTCTAACGAAGATTACGCGCGAGCCGCGAGCACGCGGCGGCGTGATTGATCGCGCGACTTTGCGCCAGTTTATTCTCCCCTGTAGTTTTTTTCCCCTCTCTCTCACTCTCTCCTTTCTTTTCTCTACCTCTTTCTGTTCTCTTTCTCGTCCTTTTCTTTATTTTTCGTTCGTTCGTTCGTTCGTTCGTTCGTTCTCCTTTTTACTTTGCTTCTTTGCCAGACTGTCCACGCGTGCCTCCCGCCACAGCCCCCGTCGATCATTCCTTTGAGAACTGAACGTTCCACGTGTGTCGATATATCGATTTCCTATAAAACCTTCGGGGAGATGCGCCGCGTTCAAAGGAGCAACGCTATCGCACACAGTGCTCGCGGTCGGTGAATTTTGAACAATGTCGGATGGAACTGATGCGCGCGACCGTTTCATTTGGCTCTCGATGGATACGGATGAGAAAAAATTGCGCGTCGCTTCGCCGCGGATGAATTACGCGAGAGGAAATAAACGCGGGGCGAGCACCCCCGAGCGCGTGCCGCGCGAGTAATTCTTTTACCGCGTGGCGGTAAACTTTCACGCGGATCGACACGGTTCGACGCGATTCCGTTCGCGATATACAAACGAGGAGACAACAGCTTTTTACGCGCAGAGTTTCCTGTAACCCTGAACGAAGAAAGGTTCATCTTCTTGTCAGTTACGATTTTGTCCTGAGACATTAATTATACGCAATATTGGCCAACTCGATTCAAATTTGATACAAATTTTGCTTATCGCCAACGATACGATTTCAAAGGACCATCGAATTAACGACAGTAGAGTTTTGGTCCGTTTTTCTTTCGACATTCAACTTTTTGTACGTTCAATTTTTACACAAGTGTTCCACGAACACGTTCAACATTTTACGAACGATCTTGGAATTTTTTGTTTCGCATATTAGATAGCAGGTTAAAAAAAAAAAAGAAAAATTTCCTGCCCTGCGCATTCAGTTTTCTCCTCCCTCGTCAATTTTCCTCTGTGGCAGAGGCACGTACACACTGTCGAGATTTTTTCGCAATATCGAGTATCGGCAAAAATATTGATCGATCAATGACGATAACGTGGATAGATGCAATATATTTAAACGCTGAAAAAATGTTCGATGTTATCGAAACCCCGTCAGCGTATTGAGACGATTGTAAACAGTATTGCACGTATCGTCTCAATAATATTGTCTATATGTTATTGTTTCTATACTTTTTGGCGCGTGTTTATCTTCGCACAGTCGTTGCTCGTAACGATATCGCGTTGTAAAAAAATATTGTTCGCCTCGAAGTCTCGCGAAGAGACATCTCCAAGAATACATCAATTTCAGGTGCACTTTGTTAATAAGAAAAATTGATCGGTACATTGGAAAAGAAAACGTACGAAGTACAAAATATCGGAGAAAGGAACATCGAACGAGTAATACCATTAATAGTATTCTATCAACTCGAAGCGAAAACAATTAGTTCAATTCTGCATATCGGTACAAACAACACGGAGGTTTTAGGTATGACCGAAGCGAGGGAAACATTTTGTAAAATAAACGAAACAAATTCTCGAGAAACCGTAGTCCGTCGTTGATATCTACCGAAGAGGAAATTGTGATAATCTAAACATATACAATCTTCTCGGGTACGTTTTGGCTGGAATTCTCTCAAGTTCGTGTTATCGAGGAAAATAAAATTTTTCCGAGAAGAGTGCTGCGTAGGCAAAACAGTTTGAAGCCCAAGAAGGGAAAGCGAAAAGCAGCATCATCGTATTGTTTCGGTCGTTCCAGTCTCCTGATGCAAATTCAGTGGAAAATGGTCCGTAACGAAGCACCGGTTCGAGAGAAAAGTTATTTTAAAATGAAAAAAATTCCAATAGACCTCCAAACATGAAAGTTTCTATCTGTATACGTTGAAAAATTGGTAGAGATCAGTTACGGATCTTTGTAGCAATTAGCTGTAATTGCTAATTGAGGAGATCGGAGTCATTGTTAGGTAAGAACGCGTTGGTTGTACATTCGACCAATTTTTTGGTAAATAAACTTATATTGTACGATTCACAAATTTTTTGGTAAATAAACTGATATTTCCAAAGGTATCGCCGACACGTTCTCGTGGGAGAGAGTGTATCTCGCGCGAGTTCGCGTCTCGCAATCGCCGAGAGCGTCCTCGTCGCGAACCAGAGACAAGAGGTCCTCCAAAGGAACTTTAATTCTGTTTACGATATTCGTCGCCCCTTTCTAAGCGGGGCCAACACTCCGGACCGTTTAATTAGCGACCCTATAGCACCCAAGGCGCGCGGTATCAATTGATTTACAAGGGTACAACGTTTCAGAGAGCCGAAGAGCGGAAGGGTTGCTTTTAAGAGCTTTGCGACGCGCGGATAGCGGGCGACGAGGGTCGACGAGAACTCTAAGAAGAAACGGTGCACGGGAATGGTGCCGGTTGGGAGAAAGAGGTGGAAAGCAAGAGAGCCGGAAAAAGAAGGAACCGCTAAGGTGGGCCAGTCCTTCAGGATTAAAATAAATCCTAATCTGGCGCGGGTCGTAAAGTCAAGAGAGAATGCCGACCCCTCAGGCCTTAGGATGGGAAACGACTCGGGAAGGTGGGAGGAAAAGTGGAAGGAACGGAGCAAATAAAAGGGTCTCGTACACGCCGGGAGGAAATGTTACCTCGGATACACTAACATTCTCTCACCTCTACTCTTTTCACCCTCGAGATTTTCACCTGGACTTCCGTATAGATATTAATCCCCCGCGCGACAGAAAGGGGATTGTAAATTTCAAATGTTTCCGCGTCGTACCCAGACCGGGCCCGACAAGGTAGTCGGGACACTCGAAGGGCTATCCAGTCGGGGACGAGTGCAATTTCGTAAAACCAACGATGGAAGTTGTTATCTGCGGTCTCTACGGTGATTCGGTTCCGTAGGTCCTCGAGAAATATTCAGAGAGCTCGAAACTTCGTCGAGGAACCACCAACGAACTGACTTTTCGACAACGTATCGCAAAATGTACAGAGTCCTGAAACGTCGCTGTTGCCGAAAAGACAGCTGTCTGCGGGCAGAATATTTCCTTCGGAAGATCTTAAGCGCGATGAAAAGATTTTTTTATCGTTAAAATACCAAGCCTATGATCTTCTATCATCGTTGGAATACCTTTCGCACGAGACACGACGAGTCCTTGAAGGAGTGAAAGAATAGCTCGAACTTTTTCAATGGATCGTTGAAGTACCTTTCATTTTCACCATTCGGATTCGTCATTTTCAACAAGGTTCGCTCGGAACTAATTTTGTTCAATTTTCACCGGTAGATAATCGGTGTACACGTCGCAGTTGCGATCGTTTTATTTATTTACACGTGCTTTCGACCGCGACTACTCTGCATAACACGTTTACACATAATGTGACACTCGGCCGTCGTTCGTATTTCATACCAGCACACAATGGAAAGTCATCGCTGTCGCGTATACGTGACGATACACCAAACAGAAGGAAGTTCGTAACAAACGATGATAACGCGATTAATGTATTGACAGCAGTTACTGCGAATCCCAGAGGTCAGTATTCGACAAATAGCACCAGATAGCGGAATCAGTCGTGGTTCAGCTCCATCGAATGCTACAACTACGCCGATATTATCCGTACCGCATATTGCTGCATCAACAGCTGCTTAAAAGCAATATTTAACATCGAATTTCTATTTTGAACTCGGTGGAAACAACGGATTAATCGTCCTGTTTCTGTTCGCGATTTTCTTTTCCGTCGAGGTGATTATGTCCGTGTTAACGGACATAATTTGTGTCGTTGGCCCAATGGAAATCCTCATTGGATGCGAACAGTAGCGTGTCAGTGTCGATAGTTCCTAAACGTTTAGCCGACATTGTCGGTAACGTAATTATTGGACCACGCTTCCTTCATAGTTCCTCGACAGGTGCAGCCCATTCAAATTAGTTGGAAAACGTTTCAGCAGATCTGTTAGAAAATGTATCCAACGATAAAAGAGTACTGATATAGTTTCGACAAGACAGTGTCCTGTCACTTTTGTTCGAAATATGCGTTTGCTTCCAAATAGCAAATTTAATTGGACCTAATTTGATAGCGAGTCTGTCGAGTGGCTACTCGTTTTACCTAATCTCACGTCTATAAATTTATTTTTTCGGTCATTTATAAAAAATGAAGGCGATTAAAGAAAGAATGAATGTATCGTGACGTCTTGATCTTGCCAGAATATCCCTTATTCGTCGTTTCCGGTGAATATCTGGAATATATTAGACTCGACTTTAGTTCCTTCACTTTCTCTTACAATTTCAAATATTTTCTGGCGTTCTGCTATTTTATATTTCCTGCTTTTTGTTTTCTAGTTTCGATGATTCTGCTTTCTCTGTTTTCCTGTAATTTTCTCCACCTTCCTTTTCGTTTCTGTTTTCTATCTTTTGCTATCCTGCATCCGTCTTCGTCTTTTCCTGCGAGTTTTAAGAACGAAGCAGTAAGATAATCTAGGTGTGTCGTTAAACAAATAAAAGTATTTTAAAGAAGTGAAGGTTTAGTAGCTTCTGGTGTTTTCACCCTTCACGTTTCGGTACATTTGGAAGTAAACGAAACGCATTTGGAATACTTGAAATAATAATATCTAACGCGACAGAGAATTTATTCCCGTGCTCTGTACTTTCTCTCGGAAAATGATTTTTCGGGGATGACTCTACGACCGTGAGAAACGAAGAAAAACGTTCCGGACGAGTGTTGTTGGAAAGAATGAGAGTTGCAAAAACTTTTATGGCATTCGATCGAAGAAATTGTAGGGGCCAATCTCTCCATTGAATGGCTCAATAGCCGTGCCATCTGTGTCGTGTAAAAGGTCTTTCTGTATCCTAATGGTAAAAAAGAAACTCTTCTATCCCTAATACTACTCGAGAAAATAGGTCTCCGACCCCAAGTAGAATACTCCGTATGCGACGGACTTTCGATAGACGGTAAGTAGCTGTTATCATCGAAGTCTGTTTCCTCCATCATTGCGAATAAATACGCGGGGCACGTTCACGGAGGTTTTGGGAAACGGTGAAATATTCATACAAGAAGGATAATGCGCTTTGAATGCCGAAGTTCTCGCAATGGGTGGCCAATGGGAAGAACCTAAGCGGGGTAGCCTTCTCGACAAGGTCGATTGATAAAGAAGTAATTTTTTCCTCGACATTGCGGACCAGGGGAACGATCCGAGTGAAATCGTATCGTTGGCATGTATCGCCGCGAAACGTCTGTATCTTCCGATCCGTTGGAATCAAATTCGGCCGTGTAAGCAACAATCTCTCGAGTGTGTCTTCTTGCTACAAAACGGAATAAACGATTCATCGTGATCCCGATTCTATTGGCAGAAAGCATCGTGCAGAATAATCACGACAGATGTTTCATCAGGTACGGGCGCTATCAATTACGTAAAAGCATCCGTGCTTTGGGAAACGAAAGGAGCCAATATTTGCAGTAAACAACCGTTCGACGTCCTGATTTTGGATTACCGGGAAAACCGGGACTGCGAAGAGTATTCGAAGTACAATAAATAAATACAATCACGGTGCTTTCCGGTTACGTGTTTCGGAGATGCGTCTCACTCCCTCTCCCCCTCTCCCCACGGTGTGCGATGTGTGTCTATGTGTGCGAGGACCGGACGTAGGTTGCGACAGTGCGGCTCGTAGCTTATCCATGTAGCATCGTACATAACACAGGTTCTGGGTGTAGCGGGGTTAGTAATGGTTGAGCACTAGGCAAACAAAGTATCCCCGTTGTCCGTGGGGGTGGCTCGGAGGGGTTGGCCTGGCTTCAGCGATGTTGAGTTAGCTCGAGATAGGTTAGTGTAGTCAGGCCAGAGAGGTCGAGTGTTGTATGATATGATACTCGACAAACGGCTTCCACGACCGAGCGAGTACCTGGGAAAGTGCGCCGGTGCTCGTACCAGCATCCCCTAAAAATAAACATTTCTCGGCGCTCTCACCCGCTGGTAACCGTACCGATCTACGTGTCCTCTCCTCTCGACCGGACGATGCTGCAGGAATGCGACACTTCGAAAACGGTTGACCGGTTATCGCGTTTCTAGAACGGTGACAATCGTCGTACGTATTACGAACGAATTACGAAAGAATTTCTAAATAGAATTAACAACGATCTCGTCGATCTCGCGGTAACAATGTTGGTCGTTGTCACGTTTTAACGAGGGTAGTAATCGTCGTGTGTACGCACAAATGAATTCTACGCGAAAGAAGTAAATTTTCAAATACAGTCGACCGAGATTTCGTCAATCTTGCAACAACAACGTTGGTCGTTGACTTACAAATGAATTGTAAAGGAAGTAAACTTTTAAATAGAATTAAGAGCGACTTTGTCAATTTAGCCACCAACGAAGTTGTTACGCTGTTACGCTGCGGATCGGGTAGCAGTCATCGCACGTATGTAAAGGAAGTAAATTTTTAAATGCATCGATTTCGCGACAACGTTGGTCGAAAGGGTGGAAAGGTTCTCGGAAAAGTTAACAACCGCCGATTTCAATCGTAGAACGAAAGAAATTTTTAAATGGCAATTGAAAGTGATTTCATAGAGGGAGAAATATACGCGAGGTTGCCCTCAAAATTCAGAGTACGTGGATCGTTGAACGCGAGATGTCATCGAGTATCGATCGATAGAAAATAATATTTTGTAATAGATTCGAGACGAGTACAAGTTCTGTACTCACGGTTAATATGTTTTATAGTTTTGTCGAAACACCGTTTAAATCAAATTGTACAAGTACAAGGTACTACGAAGAGAGACTCTTTTCTATGGAGAAATTTTTTTTTCGATAAAATATAAAGATTCACGAAATGTAGGATTAAAGAAGTACGGATGTACTCACTCGTGGAAAGAATACTTTATACGATATCCGAAATTCATACTCACGTATGAAATGTGCACAAGGACGATTCGTCGAAGAGACGAGGACTCGTTCCATACGTCTTTTACGTAGAAATCTAACGAGCGTGCCGTGGAAAAAATTGATGGTCGCCTCCGCGAATATAAGAGTAGGTATCCGAGCCGAAAGAAACGGAAGACAGGCGGTTCGAGATAGGGAGAAGATTCTTATGCGACGTAACGTTAGACCGGAATACGCTCCAATAATTTCGTCGCGTTAAAATCAAAGCGACGAGGTTCGATCGGTGTCGTTACGGTTCCGTCTAGAATAACGTTCGTACCTTTCGTTCAGAATTCTCCGCCCGGCTAAATTTAACAGCGAAGAAACCGGAATAAGGAGAACAGTCTCTCGCGAAAGAATCGAGTCTCCTTTTAGAAACGTCGGTTGCTCGAATGGGACATCGCAACGGTTCTTGGGACGTTCAACGAACATAAATGTAGTTTATCGAACAAATCGACCGCTAGAGAAAGGAGATGGTTCGTTTTTAATTGGCCGCGTTCGGTTCGTCGCTGATTATATTTTTCTGCTTGGAATGGCAGCTCGTTCACTGTTCTCGGCCACGATTTCGTGAAAATTATTTCGCCTGAAATTTTATCGTAAATGCTCTCGCGAGCGGCTGGAGCGAGCAGGCACACGCTCGCGTACCGCGCGAAATCGTGGCTACTGGATATCGTTCTATGGAACGAAATATCCTAGATATCGATCGAACCACGGCTGGAAGGCAAAGCTGGGATTACGGGATGTCCATCGGCTCGCCCTCGACCTCTCTCTGAAAATTACAAACCAACCAATGATGCGCGCTTCGATTAAAATAAAAACGTTCCGGATCTGCCCGGTCTCGAGTCGATCGGCAAAATATTCGACGATTGATTTCGCGAAACGCGAATTCATAAACGTTCACTGGATATCGAAATTACACGTTAGAAGGAAATTATCGAGCGATCGGGGGAAAAATAAGCCCATTGAAACACATTCGATAGATACAAGTGACAGAGTAATACAATGTTTCCCTTCGTATCGAACAATTTTTTTAAGAACACATACTTAATATCTTCAAATTTTCCACGGTAACGAGACAGAACAAACACCTCTGTACACGATTAATTACGCAATATATGTCGATGAGTTCAATATTTATGTTTTCGTGTACCATCGGGGTATTTCTCTAGTAAACAAAATTTTCCGATATTTTCGCGACTGTAATTCTATTCTTCGTTACAGGTCGGTGAGCAAGAAGTGTATTCGTTCACGTATATTCACGGAAACTCTTTGTCTTTGTTTCTCAAAGATGAAATAATAAATTTCCTTGTAAACGAAACCAATGGATACGGAACGGGAACGGAACGAACGCAAAATTACTCGACATTCTCGGGATAAAAACTGAATACTAATTGCCGAAAAACGAAAAAATTTCTGAGGATTAATTCGGCATTCCGCTCACAATAACGGCGTGCACGTAGAAGTTGCGACGGTGGAACAATGGGGAGAATCTACGCTTCGTGTTACTACAAAAGTAAACGTACCTAGGTTGTTTGTAAGCAAAAAATACGGAGAGACCAACAGCTTATTATTCAGCGTTATTACACACAATTGCGAGTCCATTTAGAAAGCTTCGCGCAGTTTCATGCCGGCAACGTAAATTCCATTCATTTCGACCCGAATGAATCTAATTCTTTACATCCGCGATAAGGTTTTTATTCCATCGAAACGAGATTACTTTGTTTCCTACGCCGTGGAAAATGTCTCGTCACTGTACTAAATCCACTCCACTTTGCAAAGACGTTCGTAGAAAGTAGTTTTATTTAACAACTGCTAATTCAGTTTACAGGGTTTCCAAAGACAAATAGTACAACGCTTTTACGTAAAGATCTCTTTGAACGTCCAAGACTTTCAAAACAGTCGAAAGTTTCAAGACTTTCGAACCGTTCGAGAGTTTCGAGATTTCTCGAGACTTTAGAGCACTACTGATTTCAACGAAGTTGATTTGCTACGATACTAGGAATTCGATCTGGATATTTGCGCGAAATCGTGAGTTAGACTGTAACCGACGTGAGTTATCTGGTAAAAAAGGGTTTAACAGTCGAAATACAATCTGACACGGATATTAACTGAGGTTTCTTTAGATTATATTTTTATACAGCGTGTATTGGCAGAATAGAAAAGAAAATGATGTCTCGTGCGAAGGTAACACGAAAATGTGAAATTACATTTTTAATCATCGTACGAAGATTCGTTGTCGAGAAATTCAATTCAATTTGCCAGACACGCGTAAACTTACAATTCGATCTGTCTGTCCATTGCTCGCTACTTCCACTTGCGTAAGTGTTTCCAATGATGGTCCGGTAGCATCTGTCTTGAAAGGTTCGAGTTAATTAGAAGGTAATGATCGTTAATGTTTTCGAACACCGATGCAAGTAGAAACAGTTGGACAACTGTCAGACACGATTTAACCAAGTTGTACTCGGACACGTAACTGTCAAATGTGTAAATTTAATTTTCTCGAAAACAAAATTTCTATTCGTTCTTGCTCAAGATATTATCTTCTTTATTTTAATTAATTATTTCTTTTCTGTAGGACTACTGGTACGTTCTACGCACGCTTTGGGTAGAATTCTAAAATCGCTTGACCCTACGACGTTGTAGATCCACATCGAACGAAATAATTATCGTTTATCATCTGTACGTTATGTACGACAGTACTTCACCAATCGTGAAGAACAATTTTTTCGTCGGAAGAAAAATTCGTTCCAAAGTTACGAGATATCCTATAAATAAAACATTGGTACCCAGAAGTATCTAATAACATCGAAATGTTTGCGTAGCTTGTACAGCGTGCAGCAACGAACAACGGTACTCTAAATTTATTAATATTCCAGGCTGAAAGGATCGCGTAAATTATTGCGCGGATATAATATTTCTTTCGTTCGTAATATATTTATATTACTATTATAAAAAAAAAAAGCCACGAGGAATGTAGAGCGCAGTTTATTCGGGTTTCGAGTATGTGCCTTTAAAAAATATGATATTCGAATAAATTTCAGTGGACGAAGCATCGTTCGCGGCAGTGCTCGAGTTTGGTAAACAAACACCTCGAGACGTAAACTTCATCCAGGGATGCTTGTAAATTTGTTATTCGTTGTGTTTCGAGTACCGGCGGAGCAATTACTTCGTCGATATAGTTTGGAATCACGACTCTCCGCAATATTCCGAAACAACTCTCCGGCGCGCTTTTCACGAATTTGTGAATTGATTCGTCGAGATTCGTACAGACACAGGCGAGCGTTCCGTACGCAAAATGCTCCGCGAACGTGTGACGGACTTAAGCGCATCCACTTCAGACCGAACTTCAAAGGGGACACAGACGGAGGAGAGCTTTGCGAGATTTCGCGTTACCACGGTCGCAAATCGATCTCACCGGGACGTCGACTCGCCCACCCTTCCGCGATTCCATCCTCCTCGTACTCATCCTCCTCCTCCTCCTCCTCCTCCTCCTCTCGACCCTCCCGATGACCTCGTTTTTCCAGACACCGGCCCACTCCTGGTCTTTTTCATTTGTTATTCACGGGTCGGTGATTTTTAAAAGAAAGCCTCCGCAATAATTATTACCGTGGGCAATCTTTGGCCCGCATTCAAAGAAATCGTCTGTTCCAGGAGCATCCCGAGCGCGACTGTCGTCGGTATGGGTCTCTCGGTCCGAAGAGGGTGAAAAGAGGGGTAAAAAATTGAGAATCGAGGAACAGAGAGAGAGCAAGAGAGAGAGAGGATGTAAATAGATAGATGGATAGATGGAAGAAGAGAGAGAAGAGGCGAGAGGGTGCCCGGAGAGAATATAACGAGGGAAGCCTTACGGGTTTCACGGTGTCTATATTCGGCTCGTCATTACCGTCGTTCGTTTCATCGTGTACGAATTTCTTCCTCTTTTCCTTATTTCCCCTTTTCTACCCCTGTTCGCCCCACTTCAACGTTTTCTTTCTTTTCTTTCTTTTTTTTTCTCTCTCCTTTCTATTACTTCCCCCGGCTTTCCACTCAAGGCCATTACGTTAGCGGCACAATGCCCGCCAACGACGATTGTGGAAACGATTGCTGATTCCGTACTCGAACTAGCACGACGAACTCGAGATACAACGAGACGGGGCTTTCGATTACCAACGCTTCCCAAATCTACACCCTTGTCCCCCACGCAACTTTCGAAATCGCAGCGAGCCGATAATTTTACCCGTGGAACCTTATCACGGAACATTTTTTCGCGGGAACGCGACAATGGAACTGACAAAGGAAACGAAGTTTCCTTCCGGTCGATTTTCACGAACCGCAGGTTTGCGGAGCGGTCGAAAATAAAGGCTATCTCGAAATCTATCGCGAAAGAAGGAAGCTTTATCGCGAAAATCTTTGATAACTTTTGATGAATTAGAATGAAACGAACGAAAAAGTTTATACATTTCCTAAAAATCGATACAGTTTCGAACTATTTTTGTCTCGAGTTCGCATTATTGTTTTGCGTTGATATTGCAGGCGCGTTGGAAATTGGAAACGTTAAACAAGTAATTCTAGATACTTTCTTCAAACGATTGGTAGTCTTGCTAAAGTTACACTAACGTCAGTGTTTTCGAATGATTTTTCGACCTCTTAATTTCTTTTTATCGATGCAAAGAACACGTTACTTTTATCGTCAGTAGAAAACCATCTAGAATTTGTTCAAAAGGCTTCCCCCTGTATCCAATAGTTAAGAAGATAGTATCTTGAAAAATTCGCAAGAGCGAAACTTCGTAGAGTAGTTTCACCTCTTAAACTTGAGTTACCGCAGCTATGAAAAATTACGCGTCTCCTATTTTTGGACGCTCCGAAACACTGGAAAGTTTCATCAAAACCGGGACACGGGTAGATATCTTAGGAAATTTATTACTTTTGTTATAATAAACTCGAGATGGTACCAGATATCGAAGCGCATCGTTTTTCAAAGCACGGCGGGCACAATGGTGGCCGAGTCTCGCAACGTCGATTCGAATCCCTCGATCTTGATCACACTCTGTAACTTTTCTCGACAGTTCCGACACGTCGTCGACAACCGTCGTTTGTTGCTCGGAGATTCAGGTGGTTAATCAATTTTCAATAATCGATTCGTCGTTGGTTCGTAACATTGCTGACATCTACTGTTCGACGAGAAACATACGTATGGAATTATGCGCTAGATTGAACGCGCTAACGAGTATGCCATTGGATCGATTCGATCGCTGTACAGCGAACTCGCCGCTGTCGCGAAAGCGCGATGGTACCGTGGATTGGGCGAAGGTCGATAAGATTTCTAATAATAGCGTTTCTTTCGTCAGAAATTGTCCAAGAAACCGCGTCGCTGGTCGAGTATTCTTTTTTCTTTACGATGGAAAATTCTTGCGTAGAACGATCCCTTTATCTCGATTAAACGGTCGAGGAGAGGTTCATTTCACAGCTAACGCGTGCACACACGGACACAAAGGGCGACAAAGTCAACGGACAAAGTCGCGGGATAAATAAGGGACTACGTGTAATTACGTGGACAGATAGTTTCGAGGACGGTGCGTTTATTCCAACCTCTGTGGCGAAGCTTTGCAATTGCCCGCGCTCTGTTCAGCCGGCCAGACGACTAGGATTCGCTAATAGGCCTTCAAGAACAGCAGCGCAATCCCTGGAAGCACTATCAGCCGTCTGTGTACCGCCCCTCGCTGCTCTGTGCGCCATCCTATTTATTCTGGATTTGCGGAATCTCCGAATATGGCTTCGCGAGCCGTGGCGGCGGCGGCGGCGGCGGCACGATCAATCCGGGAACAGAGTACACTTCCATTTTAATCGAGAGAACAGTCGTGCCCAAACGTTTCGGTCGTCACAACGGTATATTCCATCGAAAATTACTAGTCACGATTGGTAGCGAGATCAAGTTCAATATGTGCTTCCTCGAATATCGGTCAATTTAATATTGATGTTTTGATACCGTATGCACGAGGATCAACACGCATGTAATTCGAATGTATTTTGCTTCGAGGTGCCTCCATTCCATCCCTAGCGAACAATATTTGGAACGAAGTATCACGAGCGTACGGCATAGGTTGCTTCGAACTCGGTGCGACATTATCGAAATGTAAATTAGTTATCGAGGGATCGAACAACGCGTCTTGTTGAATTTTCGTTGACAATTGGTTATCACAGCTGTTGTACCCGATGCGAGAAACGGTATACTCTTTGAAGATAAATCTGTATTCAATTTTTCATAGAGTCGTCCCTTGAATTATTTCGCAACGAGTAGGGTAATTCTGCTTTAGATGTAATTCTAACGCGCTGTAAATAAATTCCGATTTATTATTATTATCGTTGCACTGTTATTCGTATTTTAAAAGTTACAATTTCCCTTTCGGGCTTGTATCACCGAAACGATTTACAACGGATCGCTGGAATCATATTGTACAAAGTGTCTCGCAATTCACGGTACATCTAAAAATACAAACGATTTCTTTCTCCAGTGGAACATCAATAGAACGCAATAAAACATTATAATATGTACGTATAACCGAGTATTTCAATGTTTCGGGTTTATTTCTGCCCGAATGCGCGGTCTACGTATCGTACGATAAATGCTCAATGAAAAGCATACGAGTGGTTTTCCACTCTGAAAAATCAACCCTAGAAATCTTCTCCTCGATGATCGGAGACGCAAGCAGAGAATCATTGAGATTCTTTACGGTTTGTAATTATTAGCTCGGATCGATTGAAATATTGCCGAGAGCCAATTAGTTCCTGTAGGAAACCCACTTCTGAGTCGAGTCTTCTCTCGCCTAGATTGTTTCTTTTTTTTTTCAATATTCGCCCGGCAAACTATGCAAATTTGCCTTCTTAAACAGTTCCAAGTTTCGTGGTAACGAACACTTGCAATTACTCGACATCATCGTTGCAATAAACAATGTTCCTTCGTTCGATCTATTATACGCCAGAGTGAAGAGTATTTACCTTTATCGTCCATTTAAAACGTGAATTATTCATACCGAACAAACATCGAGTATTTCGAGTAAGGTGAAACGTAAACGCTAATTGTTACAATCAGGTACGCTACTTTATCGAAATATTTCCTCTACTTCCTCTTTCTCCAGATTAAGCGAGTCTCGATTCAATTACTCGCGAGCAGCGTAGCCAGAAAAAGAAATCGAATCGTGTGAGTAAAGAAGTGGAGGAAAGTATCATGGACGAAGTGGGAGAAGTAACGGGTGTTCCTATTGTATTGTAATTAAGTATACTTTAATTTTGTTATACCGATACAATAAGTACACCCGTTACTTCTTCCACTTCGACCATGTTGCCTTTCTCCACTCCTTATACACGAGATTCGGTTTATTTATCCAATTATGCTGGCCGTAGGAAACATTCTGCAGGCGATCTTCGAAACGATCGCTAAGATTAGGCAACACGTGACAAAGTATTTCTGATTGTTTATGCGGTAATACGTGGGAACGAATAGTCTTGCGTGTAGTCCGGAGAAAATGTGAAATATTTGGAAGATACGAGTGAGTGAAGTGTTTCCGAGGCGTAAAAGAAGAGGATTTGTACTGAATGGCGGGGTGTTTGAATTAAGGTGTGAAAGACGAGTAATCGAGATGGCGTCATACGGAGGAATTTTGGAACCTTGAGAAAGATTAAGGATTATAGTGAAAGGGAATGAATGGGCGTGAGAATTTAAGATGAGAGAGAAACACGATTGGGACACTTGGAATTTTATCGAAACGAATCGGAATTGTAAAGACTCGTTTGAAAAGTAAAGACTTTTACAAAGAAAATAATATCACCGCCCTTTAATTACCAACCTCGTGTCTATTATAATTCTTCGACAATATTTGAAAAGTTTCGAAAACATTTGTGTTCGTTTGTATATTTTATCATCAAAGTTAATCGTCCAGATTTGTATTCGTTTGCGTCACTTGTCGCGAAAGTCGAGGCGAAAAGAATTTTCGCGATATTTTATAATGTAAAATCTTGCTTATAAATGTAAATGCTGTCAAATGTTCTTATGCAAAAGAGGATCGTTCTAAATATTTGAATAACAGCTGGGTATTATATTTTTGCGAAACGTTGTTACATAAAGCAGAAATATTTTCGAATTTACTTTTAATTTTATTTCGCGAGACGATTAAACTCGTTCAAAGAGTTCAACTTTGTGTGTCCACGTATTGTAGCAGCGTGTTTCAAACTTTTTCATTCGTGAAATACTTAGATACATTCATGGGTGGTTATTTGATTTTCAAAATGAAATGCAGGAAATTAAATATACGTATGGGAAGAATTTATTAGTTTTACGCTTTTAATTATTAATTATGATTTTTCCCAGAACACAGTGTGTAAAACGCTACACCATAAAATCGATACTACATCAGAGAATAAAAATGCGGTGATACGAATCTCGACGTTGTCAGAGTTCAGAAAATGAGAAAAGAAGACATTTCTAACGAAATTTGTTCGATCGAAAATTCACTTATTTCTTAAACAGGAATTGTTCGATTCAACAATTTTACTTAATTTATGTAGTATAACGGTATAACAGTAATATATTAATATTACTGTCGCGTGTTCTTCATTATTTCTATCTATCTCGTTATCTTCTTCGTCACTCAGTCCACACGTGTCTGTAATTCCCGTGACGAATATCGAACCAGAATTGAATGTGTGCGCGACAATAAATATATCCCTTCCACGTTTATCGCATTCCTCCAACGAGACTTGAAGTCAGCGTTAAAGAATACTTAATCGTAAATTGTTAAATATTATTTTTACATGGAATTTTATTCTCAACGGAACCTACGGACGAAAAATGGTCGAACAACGAACAGATGCTCTCTAGCCAGTGTGCCAAGCGTTCCAATTACATCGTTCGTTGGGACGGCAGAACGTACTCGCGTGTTTCCCGCATCTCAGACACTTCTCGGTCCCTTTGATTGACCGTGAGCATTACCACGCGAACAGGTCTCATTACGTGCCATCCAGTCCCGCGGTTTGCAGCCCTTTCAACCCCTTCTCGTATCCACCTGAGACGTCGACGTCATCACCGTAAGCGACGTCTCGGATTCCGCTACGCCGATGAGGGCCGCTGCGTCTCCTCGCGTCGGGGTTTCTTCTTTTGTCTGGCTGCAATTACGACGCTTCCATTCAAAACATAAACCCAACCCCCGCCATATGCCTCACCGTACGATTGTCACGCACAACGATTTCTCGCGTCGAAGTGCACGAGGGGTCGAGACATCGCCTCCTACCCCACAGCCGGGAGAATCCTCAAGGTTCCTTAATTTCGTTCATTATCTTCCCTCTCTTTCGTCTTCCAATCCTACCCACCCTTTCAGACAGACTGAGAGAGAGAGACACAGAGAGATAAAGAGAAATCTTCCATGCCTGTCTCCCGTGTTTACCCGAACGAGCACACGGCCGTGAATTTGTCACGGAACGAGGCCAGACCAGATGCGAATGAATCGAAATTTTTCGCGAACGGTGCACGATGGAAAAGTTTCGAGACACTCGAATCCGCCTTAATGAAAAAGTTTAAAGCCCCGTTCCTCTTCGAGCGGTTCGCGTCTCGGTTCGCGTCGGCCTGTTTCCTCGTTCGCGAACACCACCGCCATACTTCTTCCCCTGTCGAAGTCCTCCCTCACGCACGAGTCCCGATCGACGCATTATTAAATACTTCCCTTTATTACGCAATTACCGGCTTGATTGCATCCCGGTAACGGGCTTGGCGGTCTCTCGGTTTCGAAACTTTCGTTATACCCGAGATGCCGCGAGTTCGTTTTAATTACTGCGATAATAATCAACGCGAAAATTCGATGCTCGAACGAGACATTTGGCTCTCAACGAAAAGTTAATGAGCGATCAAGGGGTTCGAAATTGCCGTTGAATCTCCACAAAGTGGAGTTGCAATTTAGTGGGAAATATATACAAAGAGAATTGCACGGGACATAAAATATTTGCAGAAGGGAGAACGGTTGCAGGAGCATTTATCGGAAACACGAATAATTGAAACGTGACGAAAAAAATGAGAAATTCGTGTTTTCGAAATCCATTTGTCCGAAAGAATGAAGTAAATGTTTCCTCGAAAGAATGGAGTAAAATTTTACTCAGTTTCGCGTCTATTCGGAGCATTCGATACCTGGAAGGTATAATTTTCAAAAGAATGGAAATTCTACAAAGTACTGTAATATTGAGTAATTTAATTTTGTCTTCGTCTTAAGACGTTTAAATAACTTTTTCTTCTTCGGAGATACGCAATGTGTCGGTACTCATAATCGTCCATTTAAGCGTTAAAATTTATTATTCAAATTATTCTAGTTTCTAGTTTTAGAACATTCAGGCCTATCCTAGTTTTTAGATACAATTCTGTCCATTTTGCTACAAACACTTATCACGAATTACGTCTGTATCCGTGCGAAATGGAACATTAGACCTACAATTTACGGGAGCCTTAATGTCGTCCTAATAGCATTATTTCATAGTAAGTGTTCAAAGCCTCAAGTGACAAAGCCACGGACGACGACATCTCCTGCCATCGTCTATCGCAAGCATTTTCATACGTATTCCCTCCCAGAAATGTCGTGAAATTTCAGTCGACTCGTTATCTCTACGATAACGATAACATCGCAATTCTACGAATAGCATTGAAATGTCAGGAGTGACATCTGTTTTTGATTAATAATTTCTAGTAACCTACAATTGTGTATCGTGTCTCCTACGTATTTGGAGTAGTTCCACTGTCTCGCGTTACGGTTCTCCTCAATTAACCGCACTTTTGTACGTTCCACTGTCGCTCACTTATAAAAGTACGATTCTCGTGATCCAGTTAATTGTATCGTATCTGATAATTGTGAGTACGATTAATTTACATTTATTCTTGGGTTCTGTAAACTCTTCCAAGAGTACAATATAAATAAGGCGTCATTCTGAACGTAGTTCGAACGCTCTCGATGATTTTTGTTATTCGTCCCGATAGCTCGCAACCATGGAAACTACCACGAACCATTAACAAAACAAGAGAAATCACGGGACAAATCATTCTCTGTCCTCCGTCTTTTCGCTCTTCGCTGTTAAGAGATAAGAAAGATCATTTCAATAGCGCGACACTTGGTCAACCCTGTCGTCAACGACTCTCTCTGTATCGTTCAAAGGGATCTCAAGATTGAAAAACGCAGCGAAAGCTTTCCATTTCTCGCGAAAAAACCAGAGAGGAGACGCAGCTTTCGATTAGTTGACCGATAGTCGACTCCTGTCTACGAATTTTTTCACGATCGGCACAGAGAAAAAATCGCGACGTCTGATATCGAGTCGCGACAGGATCGATTAGCAAACTCGTTTTCAGTCGGTGAACAGAGGATACGGACGCCCGTTGAAACACCCTGGGCAACCAAGAGCTGACTTCGACGTATAGAAGGACTCCGACCGTGCAAAAGACCAAGGGCGAGAGGAAGAGGAGAGAAAAAGAGGGCCGCTCGTAATATTCCACGATCGTTATTGCGATCCGGGTATCTCCGATGGAAATCATTTTCAAGCCGCAGACAGCACACCTAACCATCATCTCCGTTAATGACTGTCGCTCAAACCATGCGAATGGTTCTCCGCGTACAAAACACCGCAGTACGGTGTGCACGGGTTCGTATGCGTGTGTACGCGTACGAAGGGAAAAAATCCCCTTCAATCGGCAGTCAGCGGTGTGGCTCTTCCGTGAATATATGGGGGAGAGGGAGAGAAAGATAGAGGGGGGGTACACGGGGTATTCGTATACCGTCGAATGCGCTTCGTTCTTTCGTGCGTCTTTTCGAGTCGCCTCCGACGCCTTTTTTCGGCACCCCGGCCCATTGTCTGAGATTAAACGGAAGGGCGCTAGGGCCGCGATATGCCTCGCGCTGGTCCGCCGAACCGAGCCGAAGCCCAGTCAAAAGCCCTTCGTTAGACTTTTTCTCTCGCGGCTCGCTCGCCTTCCGTTCCCGACGGAGCCGGAACGACCCTTTCAGGGCCAACGCGTTCGTGCCATCTCTTCCCCATGGAACCCGTTGGTCCTTACCTTCGGACGGTCGAAATTTATTTTACGAATTTTTTCGCTCCCGCTCCTCGCTCCGAGAAATCGATTCAACGCGTCGAAAAATCATTTCTCGCAAAGTACGAGCTCGATCGGGTAATGGGAGAAACGTGCCTTATCGGGATTCCAATTTTACATGTAGAAATATAAGGGAATTCCAGCAAAAATTTGCCACTATTGTTCGAATGCAACGAATATTCCGTTAGAGAATTCTTTTGTCTCCGTTCTTGCGTCTGTCAGAACTCTTGTTAATTTAAAGTACAATTCTCTTACTTTCGTTCCTTCTGAGGTGGAATTAGTTATTTTTGAAATCTCGATGAAAGTATATTTATAAAATCTCGATAACATTCACGAAGAATCATTTAATGGCTAAGTAAACGAATTACTTGGTATTTTAAATAAGTTACTTTATAGTTTGTTACATCGATCGGGTTAGCGAAGGTGTTAGCGAAAATTGGGGACTTTCTTCGTGGATCGATGCGAAGGGAAATTGGAAAGTTCTTTATCGTTTTATAATCCGAAGCTTCGTTTTCGAGATACAAGCGGTTTAAGTTTGCCAATGTAATCCCCGGTGAGCGCTTTTGTAGGACTTACTATTACATGAAATAAAAGGTGAATAGAGTTTTGGGATACACGTATATTATACAAAATAATGGATACAAAATAACAGCAAGGCACGTAAATTGTAACTACGCTGACTACACGGTACTTCGTTTAACGCTACCTACACGAACTGGTATATTTTCTTTCATTCTAATTCTTAACCTTTCATATTCCATGGTCACGCTCGCTCAAAATTCCTTAACCCGGCGGCCATTTCAATTGCTCGTCCATCACACCTTAGTTGGGGCACCCTGTCGTTCCATTCAAAAGCTCTTCTTTCGCGTCTCGGAAGCACTTCACTCTCTCGACTATCCCAAACATTTTACATTTTCTCTGGACCACACGCAAGACCATTCACCCCACGCGTTACCGCATTATTTGTATCCCAATCGGCCAATCGTACGCATGTGCACGCGAGAAAAACGAGTCCACGACGTTCAAAAGATTGTAAAACATCAACTACTTACATCTCGGTAACGAAATTTCGAACCGAAAATTGGCAACGAATTTTTCGATTTATATTTTCACAGGAAACAGCAGTCTCACATTTTTCTTCAGTTTTTCCGTCATCTGACCGAGCTAACGTTCCATCGGTATTAGTTCTCCATCCATTGGTACCATTCTGGGACGTGGCATGGATCGCGTAAAAATTCCAAGGTCAACGGATAAGAAGCATCCGGTGCCCTCGAATCGATTTCCGTTCGAAGAAGTGGCGAAAGTGTTCTCGAAGATCCTCGAGGGTTTTTCACGTTTGATCCTCTCGCAGGAAGTTGAAGTTGACGCTCGAATCGAAGTTCCAGCGTAATAAAAGTTTGGTTTCGTCTTGTCTGGAGTATCTTTCGGGACAAAGCTGCTGTTTGAAGCGAAATTTCTGAAATTCGTTGCAGAGTGTCTCGGGAAAGCGGCTTTTAGTATCGCGCGACTGTGTAGGTATTTATCTGCAAGAGCGACAGCGAACAGAGTGCCGCGTAATTCGTGGAATATAGTCGGTTGCACGCGCGCTCGTCGAATATATATATATATATATTCGAAATCGATTTCCTATTAGAGACGCAAAGCTGTCGCGCAAGAATATGTTATTCCACGTTTGACGACTTACGTTCGAAAAAGCAATAGTCCGGGATCTCGGATGTTCCGCGAATTGTGGGACACCCTGAGAAGAGTCTTTCCTCGAACGAGGATAAAGGGCGTTTGTAATTAAACGTGGAACAAAGTGACACTGCTCGTTGCAAAAGGGTCGCGTATTGAAAGCACTAAACCGACACGTTATAAAAAAGTGAATACAATTTTTATTTATCTGGAAAAACACTTAATAAAAGGAATGTGAGTATCGATGTTAACTGCTCTCGTAGACAACGAACGTAAAGCGAGAAAGAGAGAAAGAGAGAAAGAGAGATCGTAGCTTACAAAGAATAGATTCGATGCACGGAGTTTATCCGATAATTGCAGAAAATTGCAGTGTTCGCAGTTTAAAGTCGTATAGTAGACCAGTCGTTAAGAGAGAGTTAAGACAAGCAATAGTACGGTGGGACGTGAAAATAGGTTAATAATCTAAACGGGGCGAAGGAGGAAAACTCCTTTAATTGGGGCAATGGTCGAGTTAAATAGCAGTTAGAAGGTGAAGTAGATTGAGGATAGTTTGTTGACGAAAACATAGATTTGGAGAGGGAGAGAGATACGTAAGAGGGGGTAATAGAAACAACAATAATAGAATTGTTGGAAAACAGCTGGCAAGAGAATAATAGACGTATGACTCGAGATATTTATTCCATTATAGTGATGATAGAACATTGACATTTTAGATTCTTCTTATTTGGGTCCTCTTCGAAAAGAAAATATAGTTTCTCAAATAGAACAAGATCCCTGGACTCGGTTTGACGTTGCTTCTCGTTATCCTTTTACAGTCTTTACAGTCTTACTTGTTTAAATAGACCCTCTTCTTTAATAAAGAAAATATTAAAAGTCTTCGTTCGTAACGATACATATGCAATAGAAGAAAATTCTCACGAAGAATTTAACTTTCGCGATATATTTCAACCCTACACTCGACTCTTCACCACGACAATTGTCATTACTGCGTATCTCCCATGAGCATGGCATTCTTCGCTGATTCTTCACTCGTCGAGGTGCAACGGTTCTCCACCGAAGTTCTAGGAAATCGAACGACGAAATAATATTCCACAAACGTTATCCGTTTCATACGAAAACGGATCCCTTCCCTTCAAGACGAGAGAGCTGGTGGATCGAAAAAGACCCACACACCGACCCGGATCAACTCCTGGTGTACCTTTAAACTCTTCGAATCGTTCGCATATCCAAAATCGTTTCACGCGCGGAACCTCGTGGGAAACAGGGCGGTGGGGTGGTTCGCGTTTCACGCGAGGAATTCGTGTTTCCTATGGTCGAGTCGACGATCTCGTAGAAATCGTACGGTAGTACATACCGAGGATACCGTCTGTCCGAGAGTCGATCCCTTGAACGATGGGAATCGTCCTCGGCGAGTCTTCCATTCTTCGCGCCACCGGCCGCTCCTATCCTCGCGTTTTGTCACTCGAGAGCGGGTCCAATCCCCGATTCAAAGACTGGCGAAGATCCGATGAGAGTCGACCGGTATCACCTAGTTTTCGCGATCTCGAGGAACTACGGCCATTCCGATCCCCCGTGGTGGCGCAACTTCGGAAGATTTAGGGGAGGTCGAGCTCTCATTTGGCAGCCAATTACAATGCCACCGGCAATAGCGTCGAATCCAGTGGCGGAACTACGGTCGGGGAACACTGGTCGAATTGCTACCAATAGTGGCTGTGGCGTGTGGTTTGCGACAGCTCTGTGGCCTCCAACCCCCTCCGCACCCTGGAACCGAACCCACCCCCGCCCGGTTACGTTCAACCCGTTACGAACCCCAACGCCTCCATTCAACGACCCTCGTACCGACGTACTTTACCCTTCGACGCCGGTGTGCTCGCGCAAGCTCTTCAAGAGTTTACGTTTGGCCGAGGCGGGGGAGACGACGAGCCGAGCCGAGCCGAGCCGAGCCGATTTCGGTACGCTCGTGCGGTTGTAACACGGGTATGATTACATGCGTAATTGAAACACCATAAACCACGCCGGAATCCTTGGTAAGCTTCGTATCGGCTGGAGAAAAGGGGGAGGGGGGTGGTGGCTCGGCGAGTGGGGGCATTATGTAGCGTATATACATATATATATGTACATTCCGCTCTTAATGCCGCTCCTCGCCATTTACGAACCCGAATCTCTCCGGATTCGCCGTTCCCTCTATCTGGTTCGCCCTTCTGGTTCTCTCTTTCTCTTTCTCTCTCACTCGTTCTCTCCAGGTCTCGGCAGGAGAGAACCACTCGTACGGCGGTGCTCGTACGTCGTCGAAGATACCGAGAAAATTGTCTTTCCCGTAGAAGTCCTTCTATTAAATTCTCGTGGTTCGACGGTGGACTTCGCCCGCTCGAGAGAGAACGAAAGAGTAGTTCCTTTCGTCAAGAACGCCGTTCCCTTGTTGCTGCCGCTGTTCGAACGAACACCGTCTTGACCGACTGTTATTGACTCGGGACGATCCGCGGGTGCTTCGACCACGAGGAAAACGCGATGGCCAGGAGTGTTGCAACAAATTGGAGGGAACTGAGAATCGAACGATTGCCCCTCGATCATCCCCGAACGCGAGATTTCCGTTGCCGCGTCTGTTTCGCGCTCGAACGACGAGTTAATAGGAGTTTTTTCTTTTTTCTTTCTTTCCACTTTCTCGATCTTACGGTTAGTAAATTTCGATGCTCCAATTAGGGGGATCGGAAGCTTCCCGGTAATTGTCGATCCTATCGCATTGTTATTCGGCTTATCTCTTCTCATCCGTTTCAATCTCGGCACCCCCGCCTCTTAATCTATCCATTGATAGAGCGTCGAGCAACCGTCGTTCATTCTCCGCCGAAGTTCATTCGGTGCAACGAGCACGTTTTTCTACGCGTTCCTCGAAACGATGTTATCTTACCACAGTCGCGAGCCGTGTTCGCGTACTGGGTTATCTGTGTTTCTTGTCGCGAACGAGCCACGGTCTCTTCCGGTGATTTAACGTCGAAAAAGGAGTTCGTGCCGATAGGTACGAATTTACAATTCGTACGGAGTACAGTGAACCGGTTTCGAACACCGCTCCACGTGTATACATAGATCGTTGATTCTCCGGCAGAGTACACGGGTCTTCGAGGGCCACTGGCTCTCGAATCGCCAATAGAGTAGCAGAGTCCCGTTTGTGAAGGAAATTTTTATATCGCTAGAAAAACCGTAATCCAGAAATGTTCCTTGTACTCTTCGAAGATTCTTGTTCGTATCGATATTCGATATTCGTTATTTATATTCGTTTATCGCGTTTAAAAGCAATAAACGAATGTCCCGATCCAGTGTGCAACGTTCTTCGAAACCGTCGCGCGATGAACCACGGATCCTCTGTTCCGTTTGAAAAATTTGCCCGAAAAACTTGTTCGTTATTCGTCGCGGGTTGTTAGCGGTTTCGCGAGTGTATTTCGCGTTTTATTTCGCGCTGTTTCGCCAAGCTTCGGACGAGTCTTTCGGGGCCCAATAATTCAGATATCCGACGACCTGTTAGCCAGCGCCGTAGCTTCAGGTATACGGTGGGCGAAACTTAAGAAAACACGGTCGCGATTGTTATAAGATTTTATGGCAGGAATATTACAGCCGCGCAGACGCTATAAGAGCCCCGCTAATGTTCGTTACGAGACTGTACTAAGTTATTATTCTACGGGGAAACTCCGTTAAGCCATAACATTCGCCCTCCGCGCCATAACACGCCGCGTTACAGCTACGCGCGAATACGGGGCGTTATGTTTCATCGTATCTCGGTTATTTGGACCCGAGAATGCTCGCTGCATCGAGTCGAATGAATACTACTCGCGGCGTTAAATTTCCGCGTTCGTGCGCCGCATTATTCCTGGCCCTAAACCGTCGCCCCGTATTTTCCACCGAGTGCTACGTAATCGAGGTTTACGACTCGACTTCGAGTCGAAGCACGCCGGAGTCTCGCTCGTTTCCGCGATCGTTCGATGACGAAGTAATCGCCGACACCGCCGGAGACATCGCCGAGAAAACACCGATACGTGTATTTAAGCGCGGGTTACTCGTTCGTGGGTTACCTGAAAATTACAGATCGAGAGCATCGAACGAAGAGATACGACCGAATCGCGCGATAAAAAGGTTTTACCGCGGTACTTGGCCGCTCCTACAACGTTTTCTCAAATTCGTTTTTACTTTATCGAGAGTTTAATTACGTTTCCTATTCCTTCTCGTTCTTCACTTTCCGTATACGTAAATAGCGCAACGAAGACGTGGAATAAAATACATAAATTACGGCTAGATTAGCCTTGTATAGCAGTCGCGCGTGTAATTGATCCAATCTCCAGTCGATTTATATGTTACCAATTACTTGAAAGAGGATTGTAAGTGGGATTGATAGTAACGAGAAAAAAGGGTGTCGATGCAATGAAGCTTCTCCTTGATCGTGTATTATACCATTGACTTCTCGTTGTATTCACACATTGGGTTATAAATTCCCAATGGAATTGAAGGTGATTGGTATCTTGTTCTTGGTAATAAATCTAACTGGATTTTTATATCAATTTTTGAGATATTCCATGTGAAAGTGAAGATACTGATCGTTGCAAGGATGATATTGGAAATGAAAGAAGTAAATGGCGACAGTGACAATGATGAAGGCAAGGACAGTAGTGATACAATCATTTTCTCAAAAAGACGAAAAATAGTAATTTCAAACGATTACGAACCTGAGAATTTGAACAATTTTTCGCATAATTTTGAGCGGAAGTTTCGTTTTGGATGTCGAGCTGATGATTGGTAAAAAGAAGACTTTTGATTTAATTTTCAAAAATTTAAAGGTACTTGCGACGTTAAAGTTACACCGTCTGATTCTAAGAACATCGTTTAAGTCACCCACCCATATTATTATGAAGTGGCCATTGGATAAAACTAGCAACAAAATTACAGGTCCGCAATATGTTGGTATCCCTAATTGCATTCATATTTCCAGGATCAAGCCAATCTCGTGATTCCCCAAAGACAAAAATTACCTAATCGAGTTCGCTACGTTTAAGCGTTGTAATTAGATTTCAACGATAACTATGCGCCACGGTGGTAACGAATTGTAGTACGAACGCTTTCTCGTAATCCAGTCCCGCGAAGACTTTACGGTTTGAGTTTCAGTCGAGTTAGAAAAATGGCGAACACAGTTGACTCAAACTGTCTCGTTACCGGCGGAGAATTTGTAGACCAGCGGTGAAACGAGCGAAGACGGCAGAAAGCTTATGATCCGTGGACCAGTAAAATACCTCGAGCGAAACCTAAACTAGGAGCATTCTCTCTCTCTATCTCTCTATCTATCTCTCGACTGGATGAAGCTTGGAAGAAAGCGTCTAGCCACTGACTGCTGGAAAAACATTTGCCAGAGAGCAGTAGACCTCCTGTTGAACAACGCTTCGACAGAAACACGGTATCGTTCGCCACGAACAACACCAGTGTTCCGAAATAATTCGTCCGGAAGGAGTAACGTCCGCAAAAAGAAATCACTCGTACGTGAAACGGTAATTTTCTAGTCTCGAAAACGTGTACTGTTTTCGAGAGGTGAACAACGGGGAAACAAAAACTACTCGCACGTGAAACGTGATCCTTTAGTTTCGGTTACGCTTCGTGTTCCTGGTAAGAGACTGGAACCACCTGCCGTTGCATTTTCCGACCGCTCGTTTCGTCCAATTTTCTAATCGGTTCGCCGAGTTAACGTTTTCTTAATTCCATTAAGTTCGGCCCGACGTGTAATCTATTCCGGCTCGAAACGATCGAGATAATTCGCGGCGGCGTTGAGACGGTGTCGGGTTACGAGAAAAAAGGGCCAGCTGGCACGTCAGCCCGAAGCAACGCCGAGCCGCGCAATTATTTCGGATCGTATCTCGACGGATCGGGTGGATGGGTGGGTTCGCGATGCGGGGGTTCGGAAACCTCGATTCCTCGCGAGACAAGACTCGTAAATCAGCGTCGTCGCTCGCCCTTAACAAAACCTGCAACGCGTGTTCCGCGAGGCCGACTGCCGCGATAAGACGTGGGAAACAAAGACGCGACGGGGAGCTCGACAAAAGACAGAGAAATGTCTACCCGTCTTACGTAACGACATTGTCGCTTCCAGAACAGGCCGGAGGAGGGTTACGGAGGGTAGCCGGTGGAGTGCAGGGTGGTACGCGAGGAAAAGGTAAATGGCGACGGTGGACGCGAGGGCGCAAATCATAACCGATTGTCTGTTGTTTCGACGCTTTGTTCTTGCGTGTTCTCGCGCTCGGAGGCCATTTGTCCGGGGTCCCTCCTCGTTCTCCGGCTATCCTTTACTCAGGACCGAGATTGGCACTCCCTTTCTCGGATCTCAGGTCCTTCCGTTGCACCGTGAGCGCCCGCGTTTCCTTTTTCCTCGCCCGATGACGAGCTGAATAGCCAGAAGAGCAGGCACGACGCGGGGAGGGCGAACGGAACGACTCCAAGGAGAAAATAACGAATGGACGAGGCCGGCGAACGCTCTTCATCCAGACGGGAAAATGGAGGTCTTTGTGGACCGATGAAAATAGTACAGTAATGTGCTTCCTTTTCATTGTCGAACGATCGAAGCGACCGTTCTCAGTGTTACCGGTACGCCTCTGTTCCCATTCACGCGTGCAAGATGATTACGCGGGGTAGTCTCCGGACGAACGTCGCGCGAGATTGTTGTTCAAGGCCGGTTGTACAAACAACGGGGAACATTTTCCGCGCCGTGTTCTACTAACGGTCCGATGCTAACAACGGAATAGTTTTTCTTTAGATGTACAGAAGATATTAGTCGCGAATGGAATTCTCAACGCGCGAATCTCGTCCCAATTTTGATTATCTATTCTAAGTATTTTTAGAGCGAATAGTGTAGCTTTCGTCTACTTTGTACGCAATGTTTATCGCGTTTAAACGAGACAATTTACATAGAAAGTTTTCGAACGAATCGACCGAGGAAATCGCGAATTTTACGTTTGAAAATTAAGATAATGTAATGTAGAAACAATGCCGAAAATTGAATGTACAACGCCTCGTTCGGTAATGAAAATAAAGTTACATCGAGATAATTTCGAAAATCCGATACAATTCTAAGTAGATTTATCGTCACTCGATGACATTTACACGGCTTTTATCTACAGAACGTATCGTTTGATACGCGTATCGGGAATGCGAATAAAATAATATATAAATCGGATCGATACGTTGATTGCAGTTATTTGTTTATCGTATTAGCGAGGACTATAGACCTGTGACTAACATTTGCGATGCAACTAACGTTTCGTTCGTCGCTACGATGTACGATGAACGTAACATTATTCCCTCTCCGTCACTCGTCCGGTACACAGGGCTATCGATTACCTTTCGTAATTAAGGGTCATCACGCATTCGCAACTGCATATTACCGCGTGCAAATAGAACAAAGCACTCGTTCGAATGCAAGTACGAAATAAATGTACACGGCCGGCAGGGGAGCGGCCGTACATCGCCGGCTCGATAGATATTAATTTCTTCTATAATAATTTCGTTCTACGATCATTCTCAAAATTGATACCGTTTCGACTACGAACCGGTATAATTCCGATTTCGCGATCAGTGAATTTTCGCGAGCGTAGAACGATTGAAAGTAATCGTTTCCCCAATTCGTCGAAAATTCTCTAACAATTTTTTACCCAGAACGAGAAGAGACTTTCGTATAAATAAAACATAAGTTACAAGTACTTAAAATAAAGTATAAGTACTTTGAAATGTACGTGCATCGTTGCACGCGCGAACGAAACACAGTCTTCGAAATGTAATCCTCTGCGAACCATTTATCTTTTTCCTCCAGCCACTTTTTGTTCCAATTGCAATCGAAAAGGACGCGAATTGTTCCGGTTCCGTGAACCAACCTGTATATTGCAGATTGGAAAACGAGTGGCCGATACACGCGGCGTTGAGTCTGTCTGTGTGAGGTCTTCCGAGAGGAAGGAGTTTTACCGTCTCTGTTAAGAATTGCTCTGGGATTGCTCGAAATCGACCGCGAGGATCGGGGGATTAAAAGATCCTCGGTCAGAGCCAGGTAAATCTGACGTTTCACCAACGAAAAGAATCCCGAGCTATGATGTTATTCGACGATCAAATGATTTCGGAACTGATATCGGGATTCCCCTGTGCACGCTACGCGATACATTGAAAATTCGAACCCCTATACTCGGGTGGTAGATCGTTTCGCGCCCTTTCTATCGTTCGAAACGTTCCTGTCAGTTTTCGACAAGGAACAATATTTGTGTTTATTTTCTATCCACTTGCACATAGACATTGAAATTGTTTTCATTTTCTCGTAGAATTGTACACGATTAACTTATTTATTCTGTCGCGACGTTAAGTTCGAACTTGTACCGATTTTATTCAATACGTGAAATATCCGTTTCGAACTACACCGACTGTACCAACACAGACAGCGGGATCTCGTTTTTCGCGAAAACGATCAACTTTATTACCCTCGGCGTCCCTTATATTCTGCATCCAGTTTCATCCAATAACTGGCCGTTCGGATCGTAAACCTTCCATGTGAGAGTATCGTAGTTCCACGGTCAATCAAAG
Organism: Ptiloglossa arizonensis; assembly: GCF_051014685.1. Lineage (NCBI taxonomy): Eukaryota > Metazoa > Arthropoda > Insecta > Hymenoptera > Colletidae > Ptiloglossa > Ptiloglossa arizonensis. Next base: position 4,858,399 of record NC_135059.1, on the reverse strand, counting down.
TCAAGCACCGAGCTGTTCGCATTCCGAGGCCCAGGAAGCCCTTCGGCAACCATTCTTCGAGAAATAACAGCCTCAGACTCCACGCATGACCACGTTCCACGTAAACGACGGCATTCCGGACGAAAGTATGCGGAAGAGTCGCGCGTATGGAGTACGGGAGGGTTGTTCTTCGTAAATACCGCGGCGAAAGCGCGGAAAATATTTCCGATATATCGGTGGACACGATCGGACCAACAGGCCGGATCGACGTCCCAGTTTTTCGAACCTCGAAGGACGGATCGAGTGGCTGTCGTCGAACTCCGCCATATTTATCGAATAACGAAAAACCGTCGCTGAAATTTTTGATACGTTTCATTCACATCGATGAAATGGGACAAATAGCTACGACAGTTTAGACACTAGTACAGCGGATATAGGTATACTACGTGTATAGTACGTGTAGGTTTAACCAATTGAGAGAAAACGGTACAGCCCTTCACGTGCACGATCGATTCGTTCTAGAGTCTTTCGTGTAAATCGAATTATATAAATACGATGTACTGTAGGAGGAAAGAAACTGGAGGTATAAATTATATACGATTGTATAAATTATTTAATACAGGGATTGGATAAAATAATACGAGCACCAGTATTGTAGAAGATATTTGTTTTATATTCGACTGGCTGTTATTCCCAATGGTCGTGTCACTACCAACGAATACTTGGGAAATATGATAAAAATACTGAAAAAAGAAACCGAAGCTAAAAGCTCGAAAGATTGGAGCAGCTCAAACATTTCCCGTAGTTTTGAATTGAATACAAATTTAAAAAAAAAAAAATGAAACAAGTGTTTCTTTAAAGTCCCATAGAAAGGTAAAGTTTGAGAAACATCGTTTCAGACGATCGGGTTCGTACCACGATCCACGTATTGTTTCCCAACAACGATGTCGTGTTTCAAGATAGTAACGCGGCCGTGCATACAGCCGGAAAAGTTCGATCTCGATTCGAGAAGCACCAAGATAAATTTCGACATCGTTCTTGGCCAATCGTCCGATTTAAATATTATCGAACCACCGTGGACAGTTCCGGAGGACAGACTGGCGAGCAGATAGTGCTTGCGACCTCGAAAGTCACCGGAGCAATTGAAAGACGAATGATTGGGATAACATTCTACGGAGAACTATTCCAAACTTGTACGAATCTATTCCAAGGTGGATGGGAGCTGTATTAAATGCAAATGGTGGTCCACGTTATTTCATCCGCTCTCGGTGTGTCCCGGTCGACCGTTGTTCTCGATGACGTCTGAATATATTCTCTCCTTCGTGCGTAATTTCGTCTTTACGTTCCAACGTGTTCTATTCCCCGAAACGAGGAACAGCTGTTAAGGAGGAAAAATCGCTGTTTCCACGCCAGTCTTCTCTAACGAGTTCAAAGATCGATTTGTACGCATGAGTGACTCGATTCGTATAGACGAACCGATTTTTCGCCACACGATCGTAAGGATATCTTTATTGTCTTCGATTTTAAGAATAAAACCGAAAATTCGAAATCGTCGATTATAACTCGAAGGAATAATATTGTTTCTTGGGGCACGAGGTATCGAGTGGCTCCATACCGGTCGTTGTTCTTTGAAAAATCGCTCTTTCCACGCGAGTCTTCTCTAACGAGTTCAAAGATCGATTCGACGCGAATGAGTGACTCGATTCGTACGGACGAACCTATTTTTCGCCGCACGATCGTAAGGATATCTCTATTGTCTTCGATTTTAAGAACGTAAACGAAAATCCGAAATCGCCGATTACGACTCGAAGGAATAATACCGTTTCTTGGGGCACAAGGTATCGAGTGGCTTCGTACAGGTCGTTGTTCGGTACGCGACGCCCACTGCGAGCGTATCGTATCTTTAAGCGACGCGGATTCGTTCGTTGGCAAAAAAATGCCGAAGGAAACGCCGGCTCGGTGCAACGAACAAGAGAAACGGAGGGGGAGGTTTAGGGGCTGCAGGGAGAAGTCGGGCGCGGAGGATACCAGCCGGAGGGTTGCTACGCTCGACCGGAAATTAAGAGTAAAAAAATTGGCGAGCCGCCAGATCGCGTTAGCGAAGCGAATCCGGACAACTAATAATGAAAGCCGCTCGGTATGGTTCGGGGCTGCAGCGCGATGGCCGACACGGACGGTGGGGGAGGCAGGCCAGGGTTATACGGCTCTGTCTATAAATTTACGACGATTTACTATAACGACTAGCGGCCACGAGACCGACGACGACGATGGTGGTGGAAAAGGCGAAATTAAAATTATTTCGAGTCCGAGTATCGAGAAAGAGGGTACGAACGATCGGAGGAGAAGTACGACGAAGAATTGTGGAACAAGGGGTGGGATACCGAGTGGACGAGGAGAAACAATCGCGTGTCGGGTCTGTGATTGTTTTAAAAGAACGCGAAACTGCTGCCTGGCGTGCCTACGGGTACGCGTAGAAATACCCTCGACGAATTACGCGATTTCGTTGCAACTTCGTCGGGGTATTAAGACCGTTCTAAGGGTCTTCCTGGGAAATCGCGACGTTTTTCGAAACGAGAAAACGCTTCGACGAACACTCCCAGAAATTCTACGTACGAATCGTGTTTCTTTGATTGATCATTTAAATACTCTTCGCGGCTTGCGAATCGGTCGCCGCAAAAACTTCTTGCGAAGCAAGATGAAAGGACACTGGTCTGTATTGTTCACGGCACGTTGTTTCATTTTCCGAAACAATTTTTCTCTCGGTCAAAAGATAGCACACGTCGTACTATCTTCGATTTCTCGCGTTTAGTAATTCTGTTAACGTAAACGTAATATGACAACGTATGCGAATAGTACGTAAAAAGTACTTTGTGCAAAGTATCAACATGTAACGATAACTTTGATCGATGAAATGTGGGTTAGTACTCTTACGAGACACGTAAACGTATTGTGGTATTGAAATTTTCGATGCAGGCCTAGAAGAATGTATTGCGTGAGGTAAACACTGGCGCCGGTCTGTTGTTAGGTCTCCTGAAGAGCACGTGCGACCCTTCACAGGGGATCCTGCAAGACGACCAAACATTGGAGTGCACGAGAGCGAAAGGAAATGCGTATGGTTTAGAGAAAGTGAAGAGTGTTTCGTAAGACGAGCGATTGAGATGAGTGAACGCGACCGGATGTCTGAAGTTGGAGAGACTGATGATTAGAATGAAAGGGAAGGAATGTATGTGAAGATACAAGGTTCGAGAGAAGAGCGTTTAGGGTAGTCTTTAGCAGTCATTGGTAATCGAGAGTCATGGTTGGAAATCGTGTCGCGTAAAGATGGAATAGCGTAGTCAGCGTAGTGATCGTAGTTAGTTATCAATTGTGCGATTTGTGAATGTTTTGTTTCTAATACTACCTCGTTCGGTACACGTATATCCTAGAACCTTATTCACCCTTATCTTGTAACCACTACCACCACTAATTAAATAAAATTCCCACAATATTGTAGCGGTTAGCCGTACACCTCGGCGAGACGTCTGGCGTGCAAACAGCTAGCATGGTTTATGACTCGGGCACGAACAAAAGCTATTTTCGAAGAAAATATATTTTGCTAAACTTTCTCCTAGTCACGGCCACGTAACTTTCTCGACACTGCCTCAATAGCTAATTGCAGGCGTCATATCCAAGAGTTCCAGAAGGCACGTGAGGCTCGAAGGGCTATAATCGGTTAGTCGCGGGCAACTGGCCGGAAGGAAATTCGGCTACGTCATCAAACTTTCCTTTTGCTCACCGGAGCTTGTCTGTCCGGGAAAGCGCGCTAAGGGCGTAAGGAATAGGCGTAAGGGTGAGGGAAATTCTCGCGGCTATAAGAAGATAAGGACGAGTCTTAGGCGAGCTAACTGGTCAGTAACGAGTCCAGTAACCAGCGCGCGAGAATAGCTCTATAAACAACGACTTTGTTCGACCATCGATCGCGAAGTTTAACCGCGATCAATAAAGACACCGTGATCGACAAACGAAACAGAACACGCAGTTTGTTGTGTAACAACCCAATCCTTCACGTGCTGTAAACTGTAAGTAAATAAATATGAACAAAGTAGATTTATACGAAGACATTGTATGTGTCTCGAATGGTGTGTCTCTTTTCTTATACATGCCTTCCATCTACTTATTCGGTTAGGTAATAAATTGTACAAATATTGAACTTTGGTTTGCGGTTACATTCTATTTTAATACATTCCCTTGACCCTTTTAGATTGTCGAAGTAATTGTATTTAGATTCACTAATATGCTGCTCTTTTCAGAGTGCTGCAACACGGAGCAAAAATTTTTTATTTTAAAGAATACTCCTAGGAAATTTAAAATACTTTTTCAGCGTTTCTTTCTTTTCTTTTTCTATTTCTTTCGGACCGCTATTTATTTTTTGCTCTGCTCTGCAGAAATAGATCAAGAAGTTTCAAATACGACCGAACTCTGTAATAACGAGTACCAGGGGACTCAACTTGGTTTTTCTGGACGGAACCTTAACTTCGAATTTTCATGGGTGGAATTTAATACATCTACTTCGAAAGTAACAGTTCCCAAGATATTCAGCTTCGTGGGTATTACAATTGTGATTTTTGAGTTACCTCGTCGCGTGTAGGTCTCATCGCATCCAATGTAAACAAACACCAGACCGTGTCTCGCGCTACTTTAGAAGCTGAACCTCCTAAGGAAGCTGTTGGTATTAAATTGTAACTTGGGTGGTTGGTTTGAAACGTAGACTCGAGGCAGAGAATAGATTTACTTTTTCCAAGTCCTAATTTCGGTCGTTGCGCTCGTAGATACGAGAGTTCGTTGTCGAAATAATCGTAGAATTATTTTTTTAAAACGCGGTTCATCGATTACGTCCTCCCTTATTTTTCCATCCTCGTTACCGCTCTTTGGGGACGACAAGCACCATCGAATTTCGCAGAAAACCATAAGGTGCGGTGAATTTATCGTCCACTCTAACTCAGAAGTAAAGGCCGCGAATCACGAGGTTCGCGTTCGCCCGTTGAAATTACATTAGAACCGAGCTCGCAATGTCGGATCATCAGCGGCGCGTTAAATCTTTCACTGACCGTGCAAAAGACACGCAACCGTAAAATAGCGCACGATTATACGTATATCAGCAACTACAGCGGGCTAAATCAGCGGGATAAACGGAATATCTGTTTCACGGGAGAATAAACGTCGAAATAATTCGCCGCCTCGCAAACGCGTCGAATCAAAAGCCGCTAAATTCAGTTTCGCGTCGTAGTCGATTTCCAAAGCGAGGCCGGTGCGAGGCGGTTGCCGCGCGATGGAAGGTAGCACGAGAATACATTAAAATGATTGATTCGAAATCGGGCAGTGATTTTTGACACCGTGCCCCGATAAAAGCTCTACGTTTTCACGCCAATCTTGCGCGAGCCCGTATCGTTCCCAGAAGCAGTGTGATTAATGGTTCATCTGATGACGTTCCATCGAAGGTAATCTCGTTATTGTACATACTGAATCGCGATCACCGCGTCACCGCGACGATTTTTACCCCGTAGCTCGCGTTCTCCCACCCTTTGTTGCACACAGGGGTCGACAACGTCGACGCCGACGAAAGCTATGAATATACGATGCAAAAAGTGTAATCCTCTCCGAGCTGTGCTTCTGACACGGCTATCATCGCGTCCATAAAAATAGAATGCAATGCGCGAGGAGAATGTTCAGACCCCAGCGTACGTTGAATCGAAACTTTCGATATTTCGTCGACTGTCAGTTATCTCTTAAAAGCTTCCGTCGTTTTCAGGAAATTTCAATACCGGTTTTCTCGTTCAAGGTACGCCGCTCAGACGCTTCTTCGTTCCTTTGTCGCAACGCTGCGACGCTCTTATGGTAAATTAATATCGATAACGGCGACCTGTGGAGGGATGTAATGCAACGATGCGTACAATCTCCAGTGTTGTTTACCAGGCTGGATATATCGACGAACCGGTACGAGTAACGTAGTAAAATCAGCACCGATTCGAACGTGTACCATATTTCCGAAGTGAGTTCACTTTTAATATTTACAATAGTTTCCGTTGCTATTCGCTCGACCGGTTTGAAAATTTCCTCGATCGTTTCCGACGAATCTTTTTTTTCTTGCGTTATTTCATCTAAGAGACCAAAATACAGGGCTGAAACGAATGAGAGTTACACACGTGTGTGTTATTAATTATTTAGTGCGCATAATATTCGTAACGACACGCGTGTCTATAATTATTAGAGATCTCGATTACGCGTCCAAGTTCCCTTCAACGAAATGAAATAGAATATTTCTGGTGCAAACGATTAACGTACCGAAAGGGAATTTTTCCTGGACGTATTGGGTATTGTTTGAACAATTTTTTTTCCGTACAAATATTCGATACGATCGAAATAAAATCTTGATCTCTGAAAAAAACCCATTGCTCTTGGGGAATAATACGATCGAAAAGAATGTCGGTCGTTCAGAGCCTTTCATGGAAACATAAATCCCTTTTGCCTTTTGGCATGGGTCAGCTGGTCGTAGTCATAACTAAGGTTTTTTTCCGACAGATCCGGCCTTACAAGCGAATTTTTTCTTCAAGTTCAGCCGGTGGCAGTAACCGAAATAAGAACCCTCGGTCATATTCAGACAGCCATGGTGGTCTGCTGTCCAAGAATTTCGGTTTATACGTTACCCGGTGATAAATTTATTTTCAAGGTCGAAGTTACATACCGAATGGTTCGTGTTACAAAAGTTCGACACGTGGAACAGGGCCGAAACGAAGGATCGTAACGCAAAAGAGAGTGCGTGTCTTTGAAAGTAACGGGACAGCCAAGTACTTTGATCGAACGATCAAATTTTATTGAATATCGGTATATAAAGCATGCGTTGACTTTTCGTTCATTTGCAAGGTTTTTAGTAACGACGTTAATTGCGATCCAATAATCGAAAATTTCAAAATGAATAAATTCACCTCCTTCCATGCCTATATACTTTAAATCTCGTTTCTCACATTCAGATTCTATTACACAACAAGAGTGTTTATTTTTAGTAATGAAGTATTTTAATAGTATTGCTCGATATATTTTATTTTTGAGCAAAAAAAATTGTAAAGTTCGATAGAACATAAGCAGGATTATTGTTGCAAACTTCTTTAAATTACAATACTTTCCTTTTTTATAAGTCGAGCACCCGATGTATATAACTTCCAACTGCGAGTTTGTGTCGTTGTATGCAAATCGAAAATACGAAATTTTGTACGTCGATTAGAAGAATTTCCATCGAGTTTGTTTCTAACATTCGTGGAATTGTGATCATTGCTCTATCATTAAGTATTCTCGCCCCTTGTTAACATAGACCGAGTCGATAAATTGATCTCGATAATCATAATTAATCGTACGATCCGTGAAATTGTTACAGGATCTGTGGGAATCAGTCGCTTAATGACTTACCGATGCGTTAAATGATAATTCGCGTAGACGGGTCGGGAAACCAACGGAACTCTTCTTTTCTGTTTCTAAATTCAAGTATTCCGATGATTTGGGATTTACCACACAGTATAATTACTGCGAGGGGCTCTATTTAAAATTTTCGAGGGAAATTTTATTATTGCGAATACATTTTTACCCTCCTATTATCCTCGAGCTACAAAAACAAATACCAGAGATGGACAAAAATTGTGTATAGAGTCTCGAAGGAGGAAAAATTCTTAACCAAAGGGTCCGAGAGTACAGTTATCTAATAAAAAATTCCGATTTTCCATTCACTCTTGCTAGTGCACCTCTTTAACAATACATTCGCAAATATTCGGTTTCAAATGAATTTCGTGAATAAGTAAATAAATAAAAAAATCAACGAATAACTTATGCCTATATTGAAATCTTACAACGATTTCCAGTTTGTGGAATGCAATGTAGACGAGACGCCAAAAATGATACACTCTACTGTATTAGTTATCGCGACAGAATAAATTGTATTAGTTATCGTAGAAGAGTAGCGTCAAAGCAAAGCACGGTACGCAGATACCGGTGAGATATCGGTGAATTTCTATCGATGCATAGGGCGAGCCACATTTATGTGAAACAGTGTTTGTAAACAAGCGAAGAGCAAACATTCGAGAACATCGATTATGTGGGTGATCGAAAGCAAAGTGGGTAGAGATCGCGCGTACTAGGAAACGCGCGCTTGCACAGTAATGCAAGCTGATTTTGTAATAATATTCGATTTGCACTGAATTCAACGCGCATTATACTATCGGTCGTCATTAGGTAAATTATTGGGAACGTTGTCAAGCGTTAATACCTACTCGCGGAATAATTTCGAAAGCATCGTGCGGGATCACGTAGCTCGGCGAATCTTGCGGTTTGGTTCCCTCGGAAAAAAAAATTGGTGGCCAATTTTCGATGGGATTTCTCGATGGTGATAAATTTTACGCGTCGTCGAACGCATAAAACTAAAAAGTCGGTGTTATCGACGCTACGCTCGAAGCTCCCGTCGCATACCGAAGAGAAAAATGTTCAGCCCCGCGTCTTTTAGCCACGCGCGGTGGGACCCCTGTACCTGTTCCTGACAGGGAGATATGCCGTGCCGTGGCATTCATTAGCACGGCATTCGAGCCGCAAACAATCCATAAGGTGTTACACCCGGTAACACGTGGTAAGATAAGTCGGGTATAATTTTTCGAAAGATAACGAAACGTCCGACGTAATCCGCGTCGTATGAAAATTAATCACACGACCGTGCCGTGTTTCATATTCATTTCGTCCCCTTTGTCATCGTCAAACCCATAACGAACACGGACACGGCCACGGGTCCACGATTTCGCATTGAAAATGGTTGCTCGTTGTGTACGCCGACGGTGGGAAGCGGACACTCGTGGTCAGCACGCCGTGATTCGGCATACTGGCACAATTGCTATTCATACGTTGACTCGAACTACTTACACTTTCGGACCGCATATGCGGTCGAGGTAACAACGCGCTGTCTGACTACGCACGTTATGGTACTCGTAGCTCTCGTAGATTCGGAACGAGCTTCGAAACCAACCACCGAGTAGATACCAATCGGACGCTTATTTAGGGAAAAGAGTAAATTCTCCGATCCGGAGAGCAAAACCATCGTGGAGTTTCGTTCCAGATTCGTCGGAGGACTCGATCTCCTATTTAGGACGAGACTTGGTAGCGAGCAAAAAATTTGAAAAGTGAGCAACCAATTGCGATGTTTCGAAGGGGAATTTTTGAATCTCGATGAAAACCTTCGAAATTACTCGTACGAATTGACGAAGATACGAACTGAATAATATTCATCACGTTTTCTGGTTTCGATGAAAAACTTCTCGCATCTCGATCACGTGTGTCACAAATACTTCCAAAGGCAACGAAAATTCAATCTCGGTTTCGGAACACAATGCACGAAACATTTCGAATATCGTTGATAAACTACGATACAATCCTCTATATATATACACACACACACATATATTTTTTTTCCTTTCATTTCTTTTTTTTTGCTTTCGAGGGGAAACTTTATTCTACTTATCTCCTCTACCGTGAACGAAAACGCTTCGAGTCGACTCGAGTTAACTCGTAACTCGAAGCTGGCCTACTTACGTCACATTTAACCGTTACTTCCGACGACAATGGCGTCCATGACGTTCGTTCTGTATTCAAATCTATACCCATTCCGCCGATGCGCACGCACGAAAGGAGTCGGTTGAAGTTTTTGTGCGTTTCGCGACAATAGCTGAATCGCGGACGAGGCGAATGTGGAAATTCTTATTTTTATATTACGAGTCGGGGGTCGGGGGTCTCGGTCGAGAAGAGAAGTGGAATACTAGGGGCAGGGGGAGGGAAGAGAAAACGGAAGAAGGGGCACACCATGATTACGCCGCGACACACCTCGCTGGCGTTGCATAACGCGAAATGCACACCGCTCGCGCGAGTTCTCCGTAAAATTTCTAAGCTCCGGAATTGTGAGCGTCGCACGACGCGCGGTTGTATATCTTGCAACATTGGTCAGGTTTCTAGCGGCTTTCTGCCGGTATTATGGAACTCGCCGCGAACAATCCGCCCCCTCGGCTGTCCGTTTGTTTAACCGCATCGGTGAAACGTGCAGTCAACGTGTTATCAACGGGAGAAAAGCTAACTTCCTGTGGCCACAGCATAATTGGGTACGAGAAAGGGGGAACGGGGGTACAGGAGGATACGAAATGCAACGTGCCGCCGGGTGATCCCTTCTTCGAAGCGCACACCGCCCGACGATGTAACCTGTTTGCTGACGGAGCTGTTACATTAACAACTAGAAGCCAACACGCTTATCGATCCTAATGAAATACCTCCGTGGATTACCTTCAACCGTCAACTGTGTATCTATCAACCTCTGGCACAGCGCTAATTGCGCCGTGTCCGTTAAACGCGAAAATTATGCAACGATCCAAGAAGAGGTGATTTCTTACGTAAAATCGAACGAAACACATGGTATAACATTCTTCCATAGGAGGTTTCGTTTATCGAAAAATCAGTACTGGAAGATTTTCGGGGCACGCGTTCACCAAGTGTCCCTTTGATATTCACTCGCTCAAGAACGAAGCGTTCTGCGAGAAAAAGTTACTCTCCAATTTTGATACGTTTTTATTGAAAGCGTCGTTCCCGTGTCGCGTTATTGAGCGTTTCGATGCTTTCGAAAATTGTTCCGGTGGTACGTAATCGATCGATCGGTCTTTGTTTTCTTGAATTTCTTCGTTCGTTTGGAAAACACTGATGTTAAATTCATAACCCGTTTGACCGCTTTTATTGGAACACCGTCCGGAGATTTACATTTGCAAATTGAATACAAATAGACACGGGTGAAATCTGCTTTGGGAGGGCAAGGCTAACACGACCGTCCACGCTCCAGGGAACTCGATCGAGGAATATATAGTCACGATGGGCACGACGACATCGACTGGAATGGGTCTGGAACGTCCGAGTGCTGTCGCGAGAACGGTCCCCCCGTTTCCCGCCCCCCCCTTGCCCAATGGTAAAGTACAAGTGCCGACGCCACGAAGAAACCGCTCGTGCACGCATTATGAAAGAAATACCAAATGGAGTGGAAAACACAGGCAGTGCTTCCCTCATTTTTCTCCCTTCACGGCCGTTCAACGTCCACTCCCTCCCTTTCCGTGGTGCTCCACCCACCAACCTCCCACCCGACCAATACCCGTCGATTTCGTTCCAACCGGACGAGAAGTTTCGCCGCAGCTGTTCGTTCGACGCGTTGAGTTACAGTCACTCCATCGAGTTCCTTGGAAAGAGGCGAAATAGGGCCAAGGATGTAGGGGGAGGGGTACCGGAAAAGAGTGACGAGAATTGGTGGTTTTTATCTACGAACAACGAGATATGCGAGGAAAATAGGAGACGGTTCGTAAAAATGTACACTTCCGGACGTGTACTTCGTGTGATTAGCACAGCTACTTCGAGACTTTTCTAGATACGTGAGAACCTTTTCCACGCATTCGCCTCGGCCATTGCTTTCGAATTCCATTAAGGGCTTCCATTGTTCTCTTCGTGCGCGTTACTCCTCGTATTCGTTACGCGAAGCGACTTATCACGGATCAGTGCTCTAACACTCGACTCGCGATTTAATTCACGTGCAAACGTTCGTTTTGCATGCAATCCGCTGTTACGTGTAAAATTCCACGGTGTACCGAGTTTTCATTTCGCCATGGACGCTCGTGTCCATATTGTAATTAGTTTCTTTTATCGTCTTGTCTTTCATCGATGTAGTCGATTTTAAAATACGAGGTTCCGTTTCCTCGTTTCGAGAATTTTCATGTTTCTGCTTATGGAAAGAAGGAACCGTACGAATACGTGTATTATATTTTTTTTTTGTAAAAATGTTTAGGTAGATACCATCAGTAGATGCTTCGTTGTATCTGGTCAACCAATATGGTCAATCTTTCTTACCAGAAATATTTTCACGGTATATTTTTATATTATTGTATAATATCAATGTGCCTTCTATTCTACGTTACACTGTTTTGCACGCATTCTTGTTCTGAAAATTTCCCGAAGAGGACCGCGGTAGTAGCAGAGAACGTTGATAAATAAATAATGTTTCGTTTCGATTCGACGAAGAGTACGTACGTACGGAATAGTTAAAATATGCCATTGTCGCGCGGTCGTAAGTCAATGGAATCGTAGCACGAAAATGTGAAAAATTCTTCTGGATAATGTCGGACGTTCAACGATAATACACAACGAGAAACAATAATACAATTTAGGATTATCGTGCACGGACCGTAATACGGTCCACGAATTCGACCCGATATTGTAAGGCAAGCGGTCAAACACGTTTTGCATTTTACTGTTTACTATTTTAATTACTAAACACGGTTTCACTCGCTTATCCGGCGTCTATACGGCACGAGTTACCTCGGGCGCGGCAGTTATGCGGTTAAACCGCACTAGAAGCGGTGCTCGTTAATGTTTCTATTTCTCGAGGCTTCGAGATCACGCTGAGTTCTGGTTATATTATCAGCGGTCGTATTAAATGTCCACAGTTCCTCGAGAAAATCAATTGTTGTGTTTCCGGCGGGCCCTCGAGGAATACACCGGTATTTATGGCGACCTAAATTTGATGGATCTAAACTGTATCGTCTAGATATCGTAACTCGGACATACAGTATTACCTACTGCTCGCGATCGCGCGTCGTAATATTTAAATTGTCGAACACCGTTGTTCCTTTGTCAAAAATCATCCATCGTTCTTTTCCTCGTTTTCTTCGTTTCTTTTCAGCCGATACTCCGATATCGCCGCAATTTTGATTACACTTTTACGATCTATACGGACCGTGTTACGGTTTGGGTACAATAACGATTCCTTTGTTCCCCCAACGAATAAATATAATTATTCGCAGCAACTCGCGTCTAGAGACGCTTCGAAATGCCTCGATGCGAAGAAGAACGAGCATCGAACGGTAACGCGATGAACGAGACGCAATTTGCGTGGGTTTCTTGCGAAACGTGGCGATGCGCTGCGATAAATATCAAAAATATAGCCGGGGAGTAACGAGCGGATGCTAAAACGACGCGTTACACGCCGCAGCGGAAACCCGTCGGTGGTCCCGGAACCGCGAACACGAACAGTGACGCCCTGGCCCGAAATACGGTGTGCAGAGACGGTGATTGCTATCGCTTGCCAGGGGTGTGTACGCCGACGACGTAAACACGGGATTCGGCATATTGCGTCAGTAAACACTGCATTCATAGGTGGAAACGCGCGGACATGCTGTAGACCCGGCGCACTCAGCTGGATATGTGTGTACACGTAGCGGAGGGCCGGTGTTAAGCACCCCGACTGGGTGTATACTTATTCGAGCACACACGCACGTGGATTCGTGCACGCTCGCGCGCATCTACGTACAGGGTGTTCCAAAATGTTCGGGGAGAACGGTGGGTGAGTACGGTTCCATCGATCGACGAGATGAGTCGTTAACCACACCTTCGCTACCTTCGTTTCGTCGCTTTTGAGTAACATTCTTCGCCCGATACCAGAACCTCCCTAACCTATATCTCATTTAAGCGTACTCAGCTAAAGTCTCGCGGAGTCCTCTTACGCTCAATGTCGCTACCTTCTCGTCCTTTTATCCTCTCTCTTCGCCTTTGTTCTTCCATTATTTTCTATTATCTTTCGATGTTGCCGATAGTTTTTACGCACTCGTACTTTGGTACTTTTATTCTTAGACTTTATCACTCTGTAAAATTCCGTTTTAACAGCCAAAACTATCTACTCGCAGAAACGAAATTTATTCTCAAATTTTCTCCGTGTACAAAGAAACTACCGTCGCTATATCGTGCTGTGGAGTTGTGCAAATTTTTGATGCACTGTTTTTACTATCATTCGACGCTGCTTCGAATTAAAATTCTTGTTCGAACAATACTTCCCGATACAAATATCCCGTTTTATTTTCCGCGGCACAAATAAACAGGACTCTTCCGCTATTTGCTCTCGTAAAATAATAAAGGCGAGAAGGCCGATATCTGGATCTGGATACTTCGGTTACCGTCGATTCCGTTGAAAATTTTTTATAGAACAAACGCATTTTCATACGTATTGTATCAACTTCTGTTGCGAACGTTATTGCTGTAAAAGCGACGGTAAACGAGATATCGTACATTTTATGGTCGGCGCCACTACAGTTCCCCATCCTGGTAAGAACGTAGCGAGGTCGTATAACTTAGGTTTTAAGTTTGGCTGTTCTACGGATGCGTTTCAAGTTTCATCGCAATAGCAACAGCCGTTTCCCTTGATCCCGGCGATGCGGTAACAAATAGATAGAATTCAATCTTATTTATCTCGGTTATCGTTCATTTGATCGAAAATTCGTGTAGAATACAAAAGTTTCTAAATTTCATTTACCACAAATTTCATCGAGATCATTTTCGCTGGAAAAGCAGCGGTAAACGAGATAGTTTACACAGTTTCGTAGGTGGCACTCGCCTACCGCTAGGAATAATGTCAGATAACTGGATCGAGGTAACCAGTAGAAGCACCCCGTTCTCCGTCGCAATTACGTTTCATTAACGTTGATTGCTATCAATTTTATCGAAAATTTGTACGCAAGAAAAAATTGTACAAATTTAATTCGTTGTAACGTTTCTGCGATGTAACAGAGACAATTGGAGACGATCTATTCTTCCCTACACGGTTGAGTAAATCTATTATCCTTCTCTATAAAAATGTAATTATAGGCTACTATTACTCGTATAACAACCGTGCAACTACACGACCTACTATATGTAGGTCGTGTAACTACCGCGAGCAACCGTGTCAAATTTTCGAACGTCTTAAACGAACCGCGAGGAGGGTCCGGCGATCGCGAGACAGTAATGCGTCAAGATTGTCCATTTTCATCGGGGCACAGTGTACATTGGATCGGTCGTGCGCAGAGTTGTGCGACCGACTGTACGTCTGTTCTAATCCACGTGACACGACGTCCCCGCACGGGTTGTATTAACATAAGTTAAGCGAGATAGCGGCGTGGAGCAGACGGCGAACCAAGAGCAAGGGGGAATGCGGCGGGATATTACACGGCTGGCACGCGGCGGAAGAGAAAACGGTCGGCAGAACGGTGCTCGGGGGGAGGGAAAGAATGAAACGGGTCACGGAAAGCTGTCCTCGAAGAATTATTTCCATTTAACGGGCCGGGCGTTCGGTCCGCTATCCGGCCTCGAGTCCACCGGCGCGATAACGAGACGTTTGCAATTATTCGGAGAGGCGATAATTATGGGGAGTTACAGAGTCGGCGCCGATGCAATCCGCCCCCGTCACGTCGGCCCTGATTTTTCAATTCCGGGCCACTTCCATTCGGCAGCCGGGGCCGTCCGAAGGACGTTACGACGGCCCAGACCGGATTTTCCGGCGAAAATTAATGAGGCCGTTTCGCCTTTGTCGGCCAAGGTGTCCTCCTGGTCCCTACTTAAATGAAAAATCGTTGAACGCTTCCATCCCCACTCGGATCGGTATTTTTCCCGCGCCAAGGAGAGGGGGCAGTCTGGTATTTTGGGTCGAGAATTCTGGAGAATTTTTTTCATTATTTTTTCCCCCACCGAGGAGTAATCGCACCGGGATGGAAATTAATAGACACACAGCTTGCGCAATGTGGTTCAACGAGATGCATACCGCTTACTCTTTCGAAAGAATTACTTCTTACCTGGGTTATTTATTCGAAAGATAAGAATTCGTTATTGGAGAAGATTGTTACTCTTGATTAATTTTTCTATCGATAGGGCAGCTGTGAAATCAGAATTTCTAATATCATTTTTAATAGGAATATTCATTTTCTTTTCGGTCTTTTTTCCTTTTGCGGAGAGAATCGAGAAGAAGAGGGTTTGGTTTATAGACTTTTCCAGGACGAATTTCTTTTGAATGTAACGTAGGTGTATGTAGGAAGTACGGAGGGAATATTACGAATCCGCGCTGCGGCGCGAAGAGTGAATTTTTAACGTCGCTCCGAAATTTCGCAAAGCGCAGGGACGACATCCGTGGTCGACGCTACGAAGAGTAACGTGTCTCCATTTCCCGTTAAAGTTTGCGAGAGTTTCGGCGTTCGAGAGGTCCGCTTTATTTACACGAGCTGCAAGACGTCCGAGAAATTTAATATCGGGATACTTGACCACGGTTAGGCAAAACCAGCTACGCGAAATTGGAATCGTTGGGCGCGCCAGGGACGGAGCAAGACCGCCTTAATATAACACGCGAGGGATATATACACGGGGAATATAAATCTCTTCCCTCCTTTTTTTTTTTTTTTTTTATCCACCGTCAGCTACGTCCAGAATTACGGGAATTATTAACGCGTTTATAACCGTGACCCCCGAAACATTTCCATGGAAAAGGTGGTCGTGGATCGCGCCGGAGAGTTATCCAGTGTCACGCAAATGAAGGGGAAAAACTGGCTCCGGAGAGAGGTTTAGCGATGAAAAAAGTGATATCGGCTGATACGTTCGTCGCGCCGACGAGCACTCATTTCCACGGGTTGGTTTAGATTAAACGCGGGGATAACTTCGGGGAGTACGTACACTAAAAAGTAATGAGAAACGTTTACGCAGGGTGTTTCGAGACGGATGGTACGGCCGGATAGGAGATGATTTCACGTGGGACGGTGAATCGAGAATCTGGAATGAAACTTTGCCTAGCGAGTCTTCGTCCTCGGGAGAATCGATTTTAAAAATTATCGGGCCACGCGCGTGATCGAGTACGACTTGGCTAGCGTGTCTGTCCATTACTCATTCTGGTAACCATGGAGACGTACCTTCTTATCCTCCAACTGGTCGGTATCGGTTGAAACATACGGTACCAACGTTAATGTTTCCAAACACGAGTACACAAGTGGATGTAAAGAGTAATGGTCGGACGCGGCGGCCAAGTTGCGTTTAATCGCGTAATGGACGAATTTTTGGAATGCATTTTCTCGAGAAGGAAACCTCCTGTGAAAATATTCCATTCCGGGTGCGTTCGATTCTTCGTTTCCCGCGGAATGGGCTCGTGTAAAAATTGTTCGTCTCGGATCTTGTTTCCGAGCTGTAACCTTTTTATTTATTTATTTTTTTTTCACGTTGCACCGGTGCGGTCCCCGCGTCATTGCGCGGAGATTTATTTCACTTGGCACGAAATCAATTGGTGGCTCAAGGCCACCGAGACGAACAGTCCCTCTCCCCACTCCGTTCCCGGCGTGTCGTTTGACCACACCTCGCGCCGCGGTTATATTTTTTTCAATGGTTCCCCGTCCGGAATTCACTCGAACCGGGTCACGCCCACGTGTTACGAAACCAGCCGCGTAATTAATTCGTCGACGGAAATAAATTTTGCGCATTCGAAAGCGGGACCGAGGCTTGCCGCGGCCGTGATACACGATCGCCCGCTAATTTCCATCGGCATTCATTTGCAAATTAATGAAAAAGGCGCATAAACGGGCCGAAATAATATGCCGGCCGGCAGAAAATAATCAAACGGATTGCCCGATAGCCCCCTCTTAATCCCCTCCTCTCTGTACGGGAGAGTTCGTCGCGTGAGACGGATTAAAACGGTCCCGTCATTGCCTCGAAAATATTGGGAAATTGATATCGCGCATAAAACGCTCGGAATTGGTCGGTATCGGCTGTTACATATTCATTGGATCACTTCCACGGGCCTGGGAACCGCCATCGGATTTCAATAATTTATTACAATTTCAATTTCGTCTCCTCGCCTATTCCATAGCACCGTTCTCCGTTCGGTTTTTACCCCACCAACGGTCCTTACCTCGTTCTCCGCTCGCGATACGATCCCTCGTTCCGAGGGCTAAGCCGCTGGAACAGGAAACGAAGACAACTTTCGCAAAGTTACTTGGACTGTGCGGAGACCGAGAGTAGACTAATGCCAATGCCATCCTCTAATTGAAATAATGTCTTCTCTGGCCGTCTCACGGTAATATCTACTACGGGGGTGGGAAGGGCTCGCAAGAACGCAATTTATTTCTTGCATTCATTTCGAATCTTAATTTTCATTTGCCGCTCGTCCGGTTCGTTGTAATTACGCATTGATCCGCGCGCGACTGCCGTCACCGACGCCGAGCATCCAGGGAAAATTAAGGTAGCGTAACGGGAAAATTCTTGGCGTCCCTCCGCTTTTGATTCGGATCCCCGTCCCACCGATGATTACGCCACCCTAAACGACCAAAGTTTTCGTTTCCGGGTCTTTACGACTTATCTTCCGTGTTTCGTCCCGCTCGTCGAATATAAATTATTTATAATTCCGTCCCATTTCTCGGTCGACGAATCATTTTTTCGTCCTCGTTCTCGTCGAAAGACGTTCGAACGTGGGACGAAACGACACGAATTACGTCGAAATTGTTTGCTACGTAAACGACGAGAAACGTTTCAAAATTCGACACGCCCCGAACGCGTTATCTTCCAGGAACACCTACACGGAATAATTTATTCGAATCTGTTTATTCGCGTAAACATTCGTTACGTTAATAAACAACGTTCCACGAACATTTAGAGAAACGCTGTATTATATTTTCAGCTACACGTCGGCTGTAAAATATACCCTTATTCGGTAGGATATTCGCAGCGGTGCGCAGAAAAGAATTATTAATTACGATTTCGTTTTCTGCAACGTACAATATTAGCATTTTTTCAATTCGTGCGCAAACTCTTTAATTGCCGTTATCAGCGAGGCTTTATTTTTTCATCGTTTAAGTAGGTTAGTTTGTTCGCTGAAATTTTCAACGAGGCTTTTATTTTCGTTGTATTCACATCTAGATGCTTTTATTTTTATTTCTCCATTCTTTTGTATTTATATTCTGTCTCTTCTAAACGGTATTTATCTTTCGATCGACGAATCGGATCGTTGTATTCCCTCTCTTAACATTTTCAATTGCAAAGCGAACATCATCGTTCGATCGTGTTGTTGATACCGAATCGTCGCGTTCGTGAGGAAAATTTTTTGTTCACCGAAATCCAGGCGATCCGCGAGATCCGGTCGAGTTATTATTCAGTTACGGTCCGGTGTTTTTCCGTCGCGGTGAAATTAATTGCAAAAACTGGTACCCGTTACTCCGAATTAATGCCTTTACTCGGCGATCTCGAACGATCCGCGGGACAGGCGCGGCGTTACGTTAACGAAGACGTTGGTTGACAGCACGTAAAACGTCGACACGTTCACGGTACATGTTCCTCGCGTCAAGTTTCTAATTAGACGCTCGCGTCTAATCAACGTACACCCGCGACACGGACAGTTGGCGAACAACAGGTACTCCCACGGAATCCACTTTGCGCTGGAAATATTTCGTTATTCGCGGTTCCGCTTCACTCCTCTCCGATAAAACCGCAACCGTCCGTAAAAAAGCTTTGCGAAACACGTGTTACGTTAACGTGTCTCGAGTTAACTCTCTGCATATCCAAATTACACATTTTCGAGCTTTGGACAAATTATACAAGACATCGTATACACATTACAGATTCGTAACTTTCTTTTAACGTTTAATGTTTTCGCGCGCGTTAATTTACTTTTGCGCACGAATAGGTTCTTCCCGTTTATGGATATAAATGAATATTCGTAATGGTATAATAATTGGAAGATATAATAATTTAGGAAGTATAATAATTTAGTAAGAATATTTACACGTTATCTAGTTTGGTACAGGAAATTGTAATTAATATCTGTGACGTATATATGGCTAGGTTGCTGAGTGATTCCACTATTGTTTTAAAGCTACAATAGTAGCGAAACGTCGAGATTAGATTTTGGAAATATAAGTATATATATGGGTGTATGACCCCGAGAGTCACACGGGGTTACAGGGAATTAAGGAACCCTTTGCTATCTCGACACGCGTTATCCACTTGCCGTATTCCCAGATCCACGGTTTTGCAATTATTAGTTGCATCAGCCTTTGACTACGCTGACGTAATTTCTAGGTCTCGGTTATGCACGTGCACGAGGCCTTGTATTCGGCACACTCGAAACAGTTGTCTAAGCTTTCCGTACGGAATTGCAAAATTTCATCACACATCTCCGTTCCTTCGTCTCTCAGAGTGGTTAAGTACGACGCATCGCTGGTTAATCCAACTTTGTTGCGCGACCTACGGTTATTATCTTCCGGATACGCCTCCATACCTTCGCGAACCGATATACTCGAACTCTCGAATACACTCCGAGCACTCGACAAGGAGTGTGTGCGAACCAGCTCTTTCTCCTCGCCGATCGTAAAAATTTCGAGGTGTCTTCTCTCATTTTGTAACATGGTAACTTATTGTCCTTAAGTATCAGAAAATTATCATCGTACGGTACTTTGAAAAATTTGCTATCTCTTTCCTTAATCTGAACGTGTACACCTCGGTATGTTCTACACTGTGCCTTGTCGTAGTAAATCTCCAACTCGGTCTGGCTCGAATTCTCCTTTTCTACTTCGTGATCCGAAGAAATGAAAGATATTGTGATCGAACCACATTCCAAACGATATTTAACGCAAAAAGGGGTTTCGAGACTCTACGATCACCGTTTGACTATTAAAAAAAAAAAAAAATTGGTCGAGTGCTCGTGCCAATGCACATACATATGTGTGCGTCTGGCACTACGATTGCATCCGAACAATCGAATCGATTTCAACGAAACTTTGTATTTAAGATCTGTATTCTCGTCTCGAGATTCGATTAGAGTTTGAGTAAAATCGATTCACGGATAACAACGGTTACCCCTCGTAATTTTTTTATTTCATCCGATACGTATTCGTTATTCGAAGAAACTGATTAAAATTGAAAAACTCTTTAAATATATATACCATTCATCGATACAATCCCAATTTCCCGTACTCTCCACTCGAGCTCATTTTATTTTGATAAAAACACTAGGAATATTGTACACATTACACCGACGAAAATATTTTTCATCTCGAGTAATTATTCCCTTCGATCGAACTATCAAAACTATGCTTCGTATTCGCTTCTATCGATTACAACGTAATCACTGTACACGACGTTCAATTTTACCTAATTATCGGGTAATTTCGCCCTTTACGGTCAAGCTGGTCGTCGCTTTCTCTCCGCGTTATTTTCGTTTCGCTTAATCCGTGACACGGTTATTCGTTTGCAATCGACGTGCAACCGAGCACAATGAAGACGTACTATCGTTATTATCGCAGGTGTTCGCGTATGTGGCGATCGCGTGCAACGACGTAACGTACGTTACCCACACAGGGAGACTGAAAGCGTCGCAGCGGAACGACGGCGGGCGGGGCTACGCGTTCCAAGCGTCCCGGCCGCGAATACGGGTCACGTGCGCGTGATAAATGCAATAACA
This sequence comes from Ptiloglossa arizonensis, assembly GCF_051014685.1. Classification (NCBI taxonomy): domain Eukaryota; kingdom Metazoa; phylum Arthropoda; class Insecta; order Hymenoptera; family Colletidae; genus Ptiloglossa; species Ptiloglossa arizonensis. Next base: position 4,837,107 of record NC_135059.1, on the reverse strand, counting down.
TATAAACCGCGGCGAGAATTAGAGCCCAGCGGCGATTTATATCGAGGGTTTTCGTTCTCCCGAGGCCACCGACCGCACCAACTGGGTCGGTAAACCCCCCTACCCTTCCCCCACCACGGCTTTCAGTTCTCCGACCGTATTAGTTCACCGCTGCGAAAGTTTCGCGCGGCTCGAGCGACCGGTCCCGCGTCGATTTATGCCAGTCGTAAATAATAAAAAAAAAAGAAAGAAGAAACGAAGAAGAAGGGAAGAAGAAAAAAAAAAAATAAACCACCGAGAAATCGAGGCAGAAAAGTATCACGAATTCTAACAAATTGCTTCTTGGAAATTCCGAGACCCCCGATTCCGCCAGGGGCCCGTGGAGGGGTTACGGCCAATCGAAACCGTCTCGTCGCGCTCGGGCGCTGGGAATTGAGTACTGCCACGGATTCTATTCCCTGTCGTTGCCTTCAAAGAAAAATGTGCATTCGTGACCGGTTTATTGAATAATTTACCGCTCGGATCCTGTTGGCCTCTGGGGGCCCCCTCTCGATACACAGATCGATTCGTGCCACTAGTTTCTCCTCGATCCATTTTCCTCGAGATCTCGAGCCACCCGCAAGTTTTTCGTACCTCCTCCCCTCTACACCCCACCTAAAACTATTACCCGTAGCGGCGCGATTCGCAATGGACGTCGCGTGCGCGTATTTTGAATTATTACGTGTAATCTGTGCAACTCGCGACGGAAACGGGAACGGAAATTGAAGCGCGCTCGACGAATTTCGTTCTCGAGGCTTTAAGTACCGTTCCCGTCCCGCTCGCCCTCCTGTGACAAAGGTAATCCCAAGAAAGCGTCGAGATTTGCGTCGTCCTCGTATATTCGGGGAAAAGAGTAGGGGGCGGGGCGGACAGTGGGAGAATCAGTCAGATTAGGGTTGAAGCGCAGAAAATTAGGTGTCAGCGGGGGCTGAATGAGAGAAAGAGAGGAAGAAAGAAAAAGAAGGAACGAACACGACCCGCGCTCATTGTTCCTGTGCATTCATCTTTCACCGGCCGGGGCACCGATATTTTTTCACCCGCTCAACGGATTCGATCAGCTTTCGCGATTCACAGCGCGATACCTTTCACGCGGGAGTTTCGCTGTGAAATAGTTGATCTTCGTTGCTGAGTTCGATCTTCGTTGCTGCCCCCTTGAACGACCGTCTTGCGATGGTAAACGTTGTATAGTCCGAAACCAGGAATCGCGTCGCGTTCGAAGGGTTACGAACAGAGCTCGTACTCTGAACGACGTTTGAAAGATACATGAAAGGTCGAAGCTCGTATTTGTACGGGAATAAGAACACCTCTGGCGATGAGGAGTTTCGAGGTGTTTCAGCGTTTCGAAATGTTAGTTACAAGGATTCGTAATATCTTTCGAGAAACTATTGGCGAGGTATATTTGAACCGATGTTCGATGGAATTCAAATGTTGGGTGATTGTCCGATAGAGTGATTTTTTCCATTTTTTGGAGCCCAACACCCTTCATCCCCCAAAGAAAGAGAAATTTTCCGCGTTAGAGTCAAGATTTACACGATACGAAAGAGATACGAGACCAGAGTTTTCGAATTCTGAATTTCGAGGTGATCTGTAATTTAAGAAGTTTCGACTTTGGACACGCGCGGTCGTTATTCTCGATTAAGATAGTAGTTGTCGAACTTTCTGAATAGAGAAAAATATTGTACACTCGAATGTGTAGTAAGTTTGACGAGACGAGATGGAAATTATACGAAAAATAGTCTCCGAAGATGGATGTATTGGTAGAGAGAGATATTCGAGTTTTTCACATTTTCTTTCGCGTCTTTCTTGGGTCGTAAGTTACCCCTGTTAGGGGTCGCGTACCTCGCTTTAGAGTACACTGCTCTAGAAATTTTTTCCTTTGTTTAGAGAGTACGACGAGACGTACGCGACATATACCAGTACGAGTTTAACTAGTTTCACCTCGAAATATTTTCCTAGCCAGTGTTCAATGAATCTCGAGACGTAGTTAACCGATCTTTAACGCGTATAAATTGTCGTTGTTCCACAACGAGGGTTCAATTTTCCGTAAAAAAAATCAACTTCTCACTTCGGTGTTTGACTATTCGTTACAAATCCAGGTTCACGCGATTAAATAAGAATATACACGGAATAAGAATCGATTTAATATTCTTACAGAGACGGTAAAACAATTTCCTTTTCCATGTTCCTTCGATACCAAAAAATCATCGACGCTCGAGAAAGTTGTTTCGAGTTCTTGAAGCGTACTCGAACACGTACGCCAAGTATAACATCAACGGGTTTAATAATTTCGTTCAGATTAATAGGCAAAGGAAGGCCAAGATTGAGCTTCCCGGACCCGGTTACCACGATTAATGAAATTTTGACGTAGCCGCTTCGGCGCGAACAGATTACAGAAGAACGTAGACCGTAGCCACGTCGATGTAACCAACGGTTTTAATTTAATCCGATTTGATTACGATGACGCTCGGATTTCCACGGGTGAATGTACACAAGGCAGCCGCAATTATGGAAGTATCGGTAGCACGATGTCTATGGAAGCTTTGTAATGCGTGACCGGAGAGCGAATCGGGGACTCCACAATTGATTACGCGATCGAATTTCATAAACAGTTCGAACGTCCTCTGTTACGCGGAAAAAGGATTCGGGATAAATAATCATAGTAACAGTGACGATTTTAAATTCACACGAGTGTCGAGGAACCGGTGATTCCGATAGCAGCGCGTTTACGGTTGGTTATCGAAATCTCGTTCTACTTGCTCGGCGTCTGACCACGCACGTCTCTAATCTACTTACGCGTACACGACACAATGTGAACTGATTCTCCACCTATGGGCGTCCTCTGTTACGCGGAAAAAGGATTCAGGATAAATAATCGCGGTAACAGTGACGATTTTAAATACCCAAAAGTGTCGATGAACCGGTGATTCCGATAGCAGCGCGTTTACAGTTGTTTATCGAAATCTCGTTCTACTTCCTCGGCGTCTGACCACGCACGTCTCTAATCTACTTACGCGTACACGGCACAATGTGAACTGATTCTCCACCTATGGGCGTCCTCTGTTACACGGAAAAAGGATTCAGGAGAAATAATCGCGGTAACAATGACGATTTTAAATTCCCACGAGTGTCGAGGGGCAGGTATTTTCGATAGCAGCGCGTTTACGGTTGTTTATCGAAATCTCGTTCTACTTGCTCGGCGTCTGACCACGCACGTCTCTAATCTACTTACGCGTACACGGCACAATGCGAGCTGATTCTCCACCTATGGACGTCTCGATCGAGCACGAACGTGAGTTTATTAGCGATGTGAACCACAATTCCACTCGCAAATCGTCGGACCTGCAGCGCGCGTATGCAGCGTACCTGTCTTATCGGACACGGCCTTATTCTACTTGAAATACATCCAAGTACTTTACTCGGTGCGCTAGTTTCAATTCGTGCAACGTTTCTCTTTCGCTGACAATGTAAATAGCGACGTTCCGTTCGCGTATAAACGAAGTTCGACCCGTGGATCGATCCGACACTTTCGTTGAGTTTCTTCGGCTTGGTGAACGAGGTTAAAAATAGACTCGGTAACGTACGCGACGAAACGGAGGTGTAATTGTTGGTACAGTTTCGGTATCTATTACGTATATAATCGCCATTCTTTCGTACGTCGTTTGCCCTTCTGTTGTCGTACGATTACTTATAAACGTAAACAAAAAAAACAAAAATTAAAAAAAAAGAAACGTATCTAGCCGATTAAATCCGCGTTCTGGGAATACCCAATCGTACAATTTAAAGCTATCGTATAAATTTGATAACGTAGTTTCCAAACAGGATCTTCGAGAGTCAAGAGCTGCGATGTAATGGTTCCGACGTTCATATAAAATTTCCAAAACCCGTAATAAGTATTCGCAAGATAGCGCGAACGACGAGAACGAAGAAAAGGAGCGCGTTTCGAATTCAGTAGACCCATCGAACTCGAAGTGTTTGCGGGGAGACATATACCTCGATAAACGTTTCATCGGCGTTTCGAGTGTTACGCGGCGGAGTACGTCGTCATCGAGCCGACAGGTGTAGTCGGGTCACAATTTTGTACGACGAATGCGAGCCCGATCTCGTCGTTGGCAATACCGTTGCCACGGTAGGCTCTTTCGACGATAACGCGACGCGCCGTAACGCGCGTAGAACCGGATCGGGGATCGTGCGAGCGATAACCGAGCTAGTGGGTCAAAAGGGAGAATCTCGACCCTGGTGAGGGCGATCGAAGGTGCGCGCCGTTGAGGCCGAATAGGGAGAGTAGAGGGCAATGCTTGGGAATAGCTCAGCGAGAGACGCGGGAGGACTCCTAGAAACGGGGAAACGTGTCAAGTTGTCTCGGGCAAAGCCAACACACCGGGACACGAGGCGGTGTACGTGCGCGAGACACCGTCAAGGTGCCGTGGAGGGACAATTCTGGTTAGTACCCTGTTTCAGCACCGCCCTTCCCTACACCGTCCTCGTGTCCTACCGCTCGTTCTTTGTTCTCGGGGAAACGTTCCCTCCTTTACGGTCCACGCGTTTCTTTCTCGTTCTCGCGAGATCGACGGCTTCTCGCGGCCCCACTTCCGTATTGCGAGCGTTTCATCTTTATATAACAAGGCGGAAGCCTTGACGAGAACGACGCCGATCGAACCTCCTCTGGCCCGGTACCAACCGGTTCGTATTGGATTTGCCATTCGTTGGCTTCCATTTGCGAATGATGAATTTATCGAAAAAAAAAAACGCGAAGCGACGCGACGCGACGCGACGCGACGTATTTCCCGTCGTCGAACGACGAGAGGAGAATCCGCGGATCCATTGAAATCCCTCCTGCCCCTGCCCATCCCCGGGGAACAATGTTTGCTGATTATGCGCTCGCTCGCGCATTCTCTCGCGCTTTATTCCACCTGTATCCACCAAGACTCGCGATGCAATCGCGTCGCTCGAAATCGCGGGCAACTGCTGATTCTTTCGGTTTTATTAGGATTCTCGCGGCTGTATTCGCTCGCGTCTCCTCTTTTCGACGCAAGCGATGCCTGGCTAACGAACGAATAGACAGATTGAGATTCATCGGGCTCGTACGATACAATACTTTCTCTCCAGGACGCGAAAAATACCAGTTTGAAACACGGTGGGGTAGAATTCTCGAGAAATAGGAAAAAGATAATTATTACTAGGCAACGATGGTACCGAGATAAGAAAGTAATTCTTTAACGATTGTGTAAAGTAACTTAAGTTTTATGTTACAAGATTGTGCTTTCGTGAAGTTTGCGTTCGAACGATTTATACGCGGCGAATGAAATTGAATCGGTGATGAATTTCACAAATGGGCAGTCGGTAGCAAAGAGTTTCCAAAGATCGATATCCAATAACGTGAGACAAACAAGCGTTCCACGTTCGCATTAATTACGATTCGGAAACTTTCTCGTATATTATATCGAAGACGATCGAGTAACAACAGTTGCCTATTTTTCGCGAGAAATTATTCCAGATATACTTATTGTTAACGAACGTGTAGATTCTTTCCGAGTTGAAAAATGATTTTCCATCGATTTATATTTGCACGAGAAATCGCTTTGTCGTCGTGCACTTTGCGTTCCAAGTGGAATAAAGCGGTGCTGAGGAAACGTGGCAAGTGGAGGAGCATTAAAAAAGAATATAAGCTCCCGGTTCGTCGAACGTACGCAACAAATTCTGGCTTATAGTCGACTAATTTATATTTTATTACATACACGTGTAAACGAAACAACGCCAAAGTAGAATTACGTTCCGTTTCGATTTTTCGTACCCTTCGTTCCTCGAATTCTCATTTCTTTCCAAGAGTCGACGCGCAAAGTTTCCACAGAGTCGATAATACACTTTAACCACGAATCGTTCTCAATATTTTAAAGCAATAGATCCGTGTCAAGGACCGGAGAGAGTTTCAATTTTCGTGGAATCGTCGTTACGGAATGCTGAAAGTTGCGCGAAGTGGAATCGCGTAATTCGAACGGAGTCTAGTTGCCATTAAAGCAGATACGCTGTAGCGTCGTGATACTAAGCAGATATCACGTATAACGGGGTAGTCATCTCGCGACTAAGCTTACGTCAACCGTCTCGCGCTTTACACGCGTGGAAAATGTATCTCGAAGGAGGATCACGCTCGATTACCGTTCAGAGCTTTCAGACGGACGTTAAAGAAACGCGGCCGTGTCACCCGTTTTCTAGTTTCCCGACAACGGAACGTCGTTTCGCGTTCAGACCAAGTAACGATTAAAAGAGATAATACGATGTCTCGCGACATCGGATCGAGATCAAAGACGTCCGGAAGCTTAAGCCGCGACTTTTTCTCCGCTCGCCGAAGACAACCATTGAAAACAATTCGTTCTTCGAAAAATCCAAGCGACAGAGGTTTCGATTTACCGATATTTGGTTCAAACACAGTAAGTAACGATCATACCTATAACTGGTTGGTCAATTTAAAAGTTATTCAAATAACTGTGCAGTTGCACGTGAATCGCACGCTTTTTAAAATTTGTGCGATCGGTTTAAACAAATACATAAACGGTTCTTTGACTATACAACAATTTTATTTATTTTTCACGTATTGCAATTTACCGCGCTCTTAGCAACCTCGGAACGTTTTTCCGCTTCTGCGCCCCGAGTACCTCTAACCATACGTTAAACAATTCTTGCATCTCACATCGCGCATGGCGGTGTTCCAGAACTTTCGATAAATTCGACGAGTCGTTCTTCACGGAACGTTCTTCGCTTCGTCGTTCGATATCGTGGAAGTATCAGTCAACGACTTTTACCTTTGTTCGGACATCTACAATTTTTCTGCCACCAGTTCAGCCGGTGAAACGAATTCACGTTGCTCCTCCGTTCGTCGCTCTCCGGCGAGAGCAAAACGAATCGGGAACACTTCACGGGAAGGATATAACGCGAACGGCTAGGAAAATTCGCTTTGCAGTCATCGGGTTGATTGCGAGTGAAAACGTACGCTAAACGAGGCTGTGGATAGGGGGTGGGTTTGGGGGATGGAAAAATTTCGCGAGCGTAAGCACACAACGCGTTCTCACGTTGATATCGGGCCGATCGTTCGGCCGCTTTGAAATTGTAATGACGGCGGAGAGTACGCTCGCGAATATCGGCGTAATCTGGCGCAGTATGGTCGGGGGCCATCGACGCGGCGTCGCGGGTGAATGTTGCAATTCACGCGATGATCGTTACGCGTTGCTCCATTCGAGTGTTCGACGCGCGAACATCGCCGGGAAATCGAATGATTCGATTCTGATCGCTTTAACCGTACACGTTTCCCATTGGACGGGCAAACCGGTATTAAGCGGATTATCGAAAACGCAGGAGCCGCGCGGACGATGGGGAATTGCCGTCTCGATCCGATATTGCGTCTAACTGGCGTCCAATGAATCTCCTTCCAAGGAAATACTTTGCCCCGCTGCCCTTAATTTCATTTTCGTCCGAGCCGATCCGTCCGATATTAGACGCCAACTGGGATAGACGGGAATCGATGAACGTCGCTGTAAGTCGATCCACCAGCCACTAGCTTACGGTGAAATGGAGAGATTGTACTCGTTTTTAAACAAATTTGACGGAGAACGAAGAAAAGGGACGCGTACGTTGATCCAAAGAGTCTTCCGCAGTAATTTCAATGCGTGTACGCGTACGTATACCCATTTATTACTATCTGTGAACGAATCCGAGAGCTCCGCGTTGATTTTATACGATGCAGTGTGAACTCTTCCAAAGAAGTTGGAACACTGTTCGGAGAATTTGCTCGAAATTACACGGAAACGCTTTGTCGATTCTTTACAGTAACAGTGCGGTTGAAAATAGTAAGAAATGTTCCGCTACGAATGAACTTACATTCTGTACGATTGTCGCATTTGCTCAGAATACGAATCTTTCCTTGTTACGTTCTTACTTTAACAAAATCCATTATTTTTACACGAAAAAATTCATACGTCTCGGGAGAATGTAACGAAATATCTGTATAGAATTCAATATCGATAGTTCGATAGTTTTCTCGAGAAAAAATCGTAAAAGTCGTTCAATTTTTCGGTTCTCTAAACCGCGTATACCTCTCGACGACGAACGAATCAATTACGCTTATTTCTTTGCTAATGAGCCTTTAACGACGAAGTCTACCGGTAGTATTTGACCAGGAACGGTTTAATTCCACTAGCTTGGGCGCATCGGCGACGTGCCGGAGCCTTCTTCAATTATTCGTGCCGGGGCTGACTCGTGACTGGCTCGTTCTACTTGGCCCGGCTGACGTGCACGCGTTCGCGCTACTCGGTCCGTCGTTACGCGGCGGTATCATTCTACTCGAAACGCCGGTCGAGAACGGTTCTGTTCCGCTTAATCTGTCGTTTAGGCTACCGTGTAATTGTACACGTTCCACGCGACCACGTACGGATTTATCGTATCTTCGAAGCAACGTTCGAAGTAACGCTGACCGTGTACTCTTTCCTCGTAGTCGTAATTTCTGCGTGATTTTTACCTCGTTGATAACGCGAGCTCCACGACGACCAGAAAACTCTCTCCAACGTTCTACGATCATCTCGAAAAGTATCGTCTCTCGGTATTAGGTTCGAAAGGGTAAATGCCGTTCGGGAGCTGGTCTCTGGCGCGTTTCTCAAGGATTCGAGCACGAGCGAAAAATATCTCTGGGAATCCAGCCACGCGGCTCTCGAGTGAAATTGACGCATCGTAAACCAGCAGAGGAGGTAAAAGAGATTCTAATTTATGGCAGAGTTCCTTCGAGAGACAAGGAACACTTCGCGACGTTCCCGGCGAGCCTACGAGCTCGCAGAGATCACGGAATTAGGAAACCATCTTTGGATCGTCGTTGCTGGTTTCCTCACTTATGGATTTAGTCTCGAGAACGTTCAAAGAAAATCGTAACCACCGTTGGAAGAAACTCGATTCGGTGATCGTGTTGGCAACGGTTGACGCACGTATCGAGTGTAAGATCGTAAACTCCGAGGGCACGTACGCGAACCGTGCTGCTTTTTTTAATAAATTATCGCGACCAATCGCCATTCACCGCGACGCAACGTTCGAACGAAGAAACTCGTTCCTGGACGCTCGTAGTCGTTCTTTGGGCGGTTCCACGCCAGTTGCACGTTCCGATTAATCGCTGGGAATTACTCCGTGTCGGAAAAATTCAAACCGTGCCAATTAGGAAAACGGTACGCGCTACGTAACGGAGCTCGCGGTTGTCGGACGAAACGCGTAAAGAGAGCCGCGAACTAGAAACGGGCTATCGCGGATGGTGGACGACTGAACCCGGAACGACTATTAATAAATGTAAAAGAGTTCGGGACGTTGGTATACCTAATTAGCGGAAAGTACGTTAAGTATGTTAATTAAGTCGGCTAATTATATAAATTGCACGACGTACTCCATTCTTCGGCGGTTTTATTAAAAGGACAGCGTATAACTTCCGAGCGGCCATTAGCCCCACGGATTTAACTTTAAATCCAGAGTCACGGGGACGAGATACGGAGCTCACGGTGCCCTCGCCTCCTCGTCCCCCGCCCCCCTGGAGCGTAAAGTTACACACGTTCCAGGCACACCGATATCCATTTTCTTGGACCGCCTTGGACGTCGCCGTAGACCGCATCCCCGCAAGAAGGGTTTACAAGCGGTCGACGTCCTCGAGTCTGTTTTATCCCCGCATCGTGAAAACGACCCTCGTTTGCGAACCGTCAGAAACCAGGAGGATTCGGAGAGGGAGACGAGACGCTTCTCCTTGGATGTAATCGTGTTTTAAAGACCGCTGCTAATTTTCCTAGCACACGGCTGCAAGTAACGTCAATGTTATTCTAAGAAAATTAGACTCTCACCGAACGAGATTCGCGCGCGTTTACGCCCGCGCTGTGTAGCTCCTGGAGAAAAATTTTATTCCGGGTTGGAACGCGGAGGCATCTGGCCTCGCCGACGAATTTTCGTCTCGATATCGACCACCTTGGTTTTACCATCCCTTAATTATTCTCCCGGACGAAATCACCAACGGATAAGAAAACAACGTGCTCTTTTGTCTTCGTTCGGAGTCCAATTTCGACGAGAACCCTGGATAACGCTCCTGTTGTTAGGACCACGCTTTGTCGATGAGAAGCGTGTTCTCGTCGTCGGATTTAGAATTTGTTTATACTACCAAGGACTTGGCTACGGCTGGGAATAATTATTACTCTCTAGGAAAGTGTTCTTCCAGTAACGTCGCAGAACGATTTCTTCGAACAAAGAGCTTGCTCTCTTCGAGTGTCGATTCTTTGGAGCTTTCTTGCTGGACGATTGCATTCAATCTTGCTGGCGTTACGTAACGGGGAAATCGTGTTCATTTTCATCGATTTTAATATGTTATTAATTGGATTCATGTTCCCCGGTGGAAGCTTGAACATGGTCAGGTCGAATCGAATTCAATAGAAAAGAATCAATGTATCCGAAGAATTGAAGCTTTCTTTTTCTGGAGAACATTGAAAGATGGCTCATGAGAGGAACCGACCATTCTAAAGGAGTTTGGCGCGCTGATGTAAAGTGAAGCAGTTAAAGGATAAGAAAAGGAAGGAACAGTGTTTCATCTCCAGCTTGCTAATGAACTTATCAGTAGGATATTTTAGCAGATCCTGTCTTATATATATACACCAATCGGAGCAGTTACGAAAACTTGCGGGAAATTGTCAGTTTTCCTCTGGTGACAAGTGTGGTAAGTGCTGAGACAGGAGTCAACGAGTTACGTATTCAACATAAAAGAACGAATAATTAAGAGAGAGAGAGAGAGAGAAAGAGAGATCCCACACAAAGACCTAATGGGGGTCATCGTAACCTAAGTAAAGTAGACCCAAAATCCTAGGTATGAAAGCTGCGTAGCAAGCGTTGTAATAATATTTGTGATTCATCATTACGTTTCTGTTAGCCACCGTTTATCGTAAGACTTTATACCATTTATTCGCAATGATATTCCACAGGATGTTTACACGCACGTATCAATACCGAAAGTTGCCATTTTGAACATTTAATTCGATTCAAATAAGGTAATTCCACGTGTCGATACTTTCGTTAATTAAATGTAAATGGTCCATAAATTTGTATCGACATCGATTACGACGGATTGTAATATTATTATTATTATTTATTTATAAACGGTCCGAAACCCTTTGTACGAAATGTATGCATAAAAAATGGAAAAGATGCACGAATTATATTTATAATTAATGTAACGAGGAAGGGATGTGTACATCTCTGGGTTATACGAAAAGAAAAGACATTGATGAATACTCTTGCGCAATTTGCTTTTAAAGGTGTGTAAAGATCCACAGATATGATCATAAAGAGTGCTAGAGTCAGTAATAATTGGATTAATTAGATTCTTTTATCCAAAAACCTGCTCTAGATCCAAGTACACATTTTGGCACGTAGAAATTGATTTGCGTAAGAACAGAGGAGCGATCAATGGACATATTAATTAAATTAAAAATAAAACTATGGTCAGCTATTCTTCTACGTGCAGACAACGTATCCAAGTTGATAATATTTAGTAATTATTTTAGTGTACGTAATACACGCAAATGCAACATTGGAAAGAACTAAATCTAGAGCGTTTCCGAACGAGTTTGACACAGAGTTACATTGGAATCTATTGTGAAAGTTAAAAGTACAAGATAATATTCGAGCAGTCGCGATCTCGTTAGTATAAAGTTACGATTCGTGGGAAATGAGTCGAAACTGGACCAATTGATACGAAGTGGATAATAAAAAATACACGATTCCAATTTTTAAAAATCACTAATCTTCGAAACACTTTCTTTCGATCACTGTACACGTCTCTTCGAATCCTGAAACTTCGTTTGAAGAAGTTTTTCGATGCAACGTTAAATAATCGAGACACTTGTACACCTTGTACAAGAAGTGGCTATTCTCAAATCAGAGATCGATTCTCTCGAGGAAAGCTCGAAATAACCGTCCTGGTAATAAATCCGACGAAAGACGTCGTGGTACCCGCGGATGCGTCTCTCGCGTCGAACTTGCTCTATGCTCGCGCTGAACAAAGTGTCGCGATCATCGGTCGAATTGCGAGGAAGCGACCGTTACGGTCCCTTATCTGCATAGACCATTATACTTCTCCCTCGTTCGGAAGAACTTTCCGAATAATCGAGCGTCCTCGGGAACGAGCGGGGACGTTATCGGTGGCCTTAAATGGAATTTCTAATTCCTCGATACAATTAAGCCGCGGAGCCAATTTGCGGCTTCGACACGGAACTTTCGCGGTTCGCCTCGCGTAAAACTAGACTGTAAATCTCGGAACGTCAGATCGATTCTTGTCCAAGCGATTCGCCCGTTCGCGTTTTCTGCCAGAGCTCGAAATTGTGAAACTTTGCGAACGGCTCGCGAACGCATCGAATTGTGGCTGTTTCGTTCTAGCCGAAGTAACCGAACCTTGCGCGCGATAAATACGAAATAGAGATTAGCGAGGGTAGATTCCGCGCCGCGATGGTACGGAGAACAAGACGAGTGCGTGAAAATGGGAACAACAGGATGGGTGACAAACACGGAGAAACCGAACGCGAAAGCGTACTCGCAACTGGGCCTGAAACTATAGGAGTACTTTACAGATATAATACTACGAACGAATTTCGAATGTTCGAGCACTCGAATATTTTTATTTCGAGTATCTTTTCTTGAATATGGTACCATTGTCCGAAAATCACTGTTCGAATATTAATTCTCGAAGAAGAATTTACACGAAGAGTACACAATACCGTGAGAAATATTAATTCGAGTAAGTGCAAGAAAATTCGCTAATTATTCTTACAATGAATACTCGAGTAATATCACAAGTTTTTCTCAATGAATATCGTTCAATATTAAGTGTCTTTCTCGTCTGGAATATTTTTCGTCCAAAGGTGAGCAGAAAAATAAATCGAGAACCTTCACAATTTAGAGTTATGCTTTTACGAATGGACAAAAGCATGCTCGAGATACCTGGATGTACTATCCATTTCAAAAAGAAACGAAGCGAGCGTTTATTTACATTCGTGGATCTCTTATCGTATTACTACATCTCCCGTAACGAATTAATTTGAAAAGCGCGCGGTCTTGCTTGATTCGCGCTGCAACGTCCTAGCCTTTTCCCCTTGAACGCGCCGATGTAGTTTAAGGGCAGGGGCAAAAATCCAAGACCAAGAGTCGAGGCTGAAAATTCTCGGAGTTTCAGCTCGGTCGCTGCGCGGAATCAATGGTACGCCAGTGACGGCACCCCTGCTAGGAGGGTTGTCGGTTTACGAGTTACGAGGGACTGCCGAGGGTTGTTGCGAAACGGTCGTGTAGCAGGTGGTTGCGCGATCTCTCCTTTTCTTTTCATTTTTTTTTTTTTCTTTTTTACGACCAACGGAGGGGGACGAGACCCGCATAATGTAATTGCACCGGGCCAGAGTGGTGTACCTGATTTTTCGTCAGGCACGTGAGCGCATTTAATGAGGCGCGAGCCCCCTCGTTGAAAGGGACGGTTCGGCTGGCTTTTGCGCGCGAGTGTTATCGGAAAAGCGCCGCTGACAGATACTCCAGGCCGTACGATTGGCCCGACGACGTCATCGTCGATCACGGAATTAATTACCGCGGCTTCGACGAGTTTACAACGACGCGGCGCAAATATTGCCCTCGATAATTGCCCCTCGAATCGGATAGATTTAAATCCCAGGCAAAATCGTTACTCTACCGACTATCTCCGATCTCTGTTCACGGATTCGACGGTTTCTTCTTACCGTTTGAGAGGGAACGATTGAAATCCTCGCGAGGATTTTATCGTAGCTTTCGACGAGAGGAGCGTTCCAAGTTATCGCGCGTGAATTTTTACGCGAGTTTCCGCGTCGCGAGAACGATGAAACAAGACACGTTCCGGTAACGTAACGACCGGTACACGTGTGCGGGCTAATATCATATGCGCCCGAGTGGACCAGACGACGAGAAAACGAGCGTAAATATACGATGGTAATACACACCGGTGGAGCGTCGAGTGACAGCGGGGACGATGAATTTATTAAATTAATCCACCATAGAAATTTTAATATAAATAACGGTGCTTTGCTACCGACGTTAACGTTACGACTCTTGGGCTTTAGCGTTCCACTCGAGAAAAACAATATTACGAAGTGTACGATTTACGAGCAAAACGATAAGTGTTGCTTTATCGAACAATGGAGGAAGTACTGGAGGACTCGGTAATTACGTTTACGAAAATTTATTCACCAAGTGTAATAAAGCGTATTCAGGAAGCAAACATAATTGGTAGATAAGTTTTGTTCTATACTGGTAGAATTTGGTACTTTGCTGTAATCGCACATACATCGTTCAATTGTACAATAAATAGTACAATAGAATTTGTCTCCATTTTACTCGGAAACTTATTTATTAAGTTCATTCCTATTCTTCGTCGATGTCCAATCATTGTACGTTTTATTGTTTGCACTTCCTCCTGTGTTTGTCGTTTCTATAATGCATATTGTTTAACGTAAAGGAATTTATATTATTATTTCTGTTTGAGTAAAACAACGGAGGCCAATATGAGCCGAGAGACAATGCATCTTGGAGCTGGCGTGAGTGAAATCGTCACCTGTTTTTGGATTATTATTGCGACGTGACTGTCGCACCTCGGTGAACTTTTCTTTGCTAGGCCCCCCCAGTGTGACAGTATTACAAATTTTTATTCATAATAAATATACGTTCCTTTTTTTTACTCTGTACATCGGTTACATTTCCTACAATTTCTCTCGAGAAGCACTTTAGATTTCGAAACTTTGATATCGTTGAATACTCTTTAAAGACTACTGGACGAGTTATTTCTTCGAATTAACTACAAGCTCGCTATTTAGTTGTATACAACGACTACTTTGGTAGTATACAACAACTACTTTGGTAGTATACAACGACTGCTTTGGGAGTATACAACAACTACTTTGGTAGTATACAACAACTACTTTGGTAGTATCACAACGACAGTAATTATTATTGAATATACTATTCGGTGAAGATCAGTGGATATAAACGACGTTCCACGAAACAAGATCGATTTACCATCGGTTAAAAATTCGCAAACCGAAGTGCTTCTTCGTAGAGCGAAACGTATTTCGAAAAATAGGATCGCTGCGCCCGATTAAATTTCGGATCTCCCCCAAACAAAAGAAAAAAAAAAAAGAAAAACAACGAAATTGTCCGACGACGTATCTAGAAGCTCGGCCAATTGCGGTCTTGGTACGAACGAGCGTGGATTGCGGATCGCGCGCGGAGATTTATTATTTTCGGGGTAGCGGAAAAACAGCGGGGAAAGAACGGCCGCGAAGATCGACCGGGCCAACAATAAGGGTAAAATGGACACGTAGATACAATTTGCGAAACTATGCTCGCAGCTGCGCGCTCGCTCCTGTGTATCGTTCTAAATTGTACGGCCATGGGGATACGGGCGCAACGACACATTCAGGCGGAGCTGAAGTGCGTTATTCGCGGGGCGAATTGGAGTAGCATGACGGGGGACGAAACTCGTTCCTTGTATCTTCGCGGCTGATGAATGTGTCTCGTTAGTCGTCACTTGGCTTCGTAGCGTCACCAAAATTCGGCTATTACCTCGTTGCAACGTCGTCTGCGACGTCGCCTCTAATTCTCTCGGTGCTCGCGCGAGCATCAGACATCCGACGTTTCGTGCTCTTCTTTTTTTTTTTTTCTTTATCATTATCTGCCGTCAAGCTGTTCCGCGGCCCGTTTTCTATCAAGATACACCGCCTGCGAAACGAACCGGTACTTTGCAATCAACCTGCGTTCCGTTCTCCTCGTCGAATTCGAAATACCCGCTCGAACGTGCGCGAGCGCGACGTCTCGCGGCTGGTGAACCTGCGCGATTCTCGAAATTAGGAAATAAATCGTCTCGCTCTCGAACCGAGCGTTATCGCGTTCTGGTAACCAAAGGAACGGAAAATATTTACGAAACAGCACGGCTCGAGCGTGTAAACCATCGGGCAGGCTGTCCTGCGCGAAACGGTCATTTAATTATCCCGTTTGGTTGCGACGATATGTAATTTGAATAATTTTAAAGGAAGTCACGAATACCGTTGATATTTATTTACACGGTGAAACGTATACCCTTTCCTGCGCGCTGTAATCCGAAACGACTTTTACGTTCGAGCGAAATGTTGAACCTATTTCGCGACAATTAACGTCCGTGTGTATATATATTATATTTGCGAGTTATCTTCCAACGTTGATAAGTCTCGTATTTCATTTTCGATTCCAGAATTATTTTACGCTATTATTCCGTACGAGTGCACAATTATTTCAATGTGTAAAGCAATTTCTATTCGTATGGAACGAAAGAAAAGAAAGTTGGAAAATATCCCTTTTTTCAAGGAATTTAATCTCGACTCGTATCGAGCTTTCTAAATTTCGAATTAGAACGCGATTGAGTGGAAGTAGTGTACGAAATACGAGGAAACAAATATGTGGAACTCTGGGCCGACCAAGAGGCGAAGTAACTTAATTTACGTCGTCGTAACGTCTGAATACGAACCGGAACGTTCCACTTGAAGAGTGCCCGCACAAAGAGTGTCTAATTTTATTTGATCGGTCCGGACAGGAACGATAATTATTAAATTTCACGAAGTGTCCGACCCGTACGATACCGGCCACTTACGTACTCGTTTCACCGAAGCATGACCCGGTTGCTCGGACACTGGGTCGAATCCGCCATTGTCGAGCAGCGTCAGTGTTCGTCTACTCGATACGCGTCGTTGGATCCACTGTGTAAATAGAATGTGTCTATTCGGGAACGAGACCTTTCCACTTACACGGTATCGCCCCGAGGATAGTCCCATTTACGTAATCTACCCGGTCACTACCGTTTGACTGTTCTCGTTCTACCGATGGTCGATGAAACAAAACACACGGTGTCCGGTTAGATAACGAAACAAAGACCCAACAACGTCCTTTGATTCTTTACCGTTTACCTCGATGAATGCTGCGCGACCTCGACAATTTGACACTTGGTCGCGTGCGTACGTCAACACTGTTAGATACAAATGAATTCCCAATCGACGATCAGGATGTTACCAAACGAAGACGAATTTTAGCGCGAGTATTTAAACGAAATTAATGGCTCGAGAAAGGAACGAGAATCGACACGAAACGAAGAACAAGATTCTTATATACGAAAACGAACGACACTGTCGTCGAACGCGCAAAACACACACTCGACATCGCTGCTCGAATCGATCTCACGGATGTACCTTCGTACGAAATACGAATCTTCGTCGCACCGGTCGAAAGAAATATTAAATATCGATTATTTCCGTCACTCGAACCGTTGCACCGACCGAGCGTAGTTCAATTAAAATTGTTCCACGAGAAGATCAGCAATATCCCACGTTTAACTCGCCGCGCGTAAATATAGAATACGCGTGCGAAATAACGGGACCAAATTGCTTTCCATTCTGTTTCGGAGGGCGTGAAATCCAACGCAGCGAATTGAACGCGACACGAGGGAAAGTGTTAATTACGCCGGAATAAAATTCGAACCGAGGCCATTGTCATTCGGAATCCTTTATTCCGTAGTCATCGAAAAGCGCATCTCGCAATACGGGAAGAGATTCCGTGCTACGCGTGCCGATCGTTAAATCCGTGGAAGTTGAACGGTGCGGTTGTTCCGGCGGGAACGCGAGCTCGACGATTTCGCGGAACGAGTAATATCGCACGAACGGGCGCGGTAATACGCGACGAGCCGCTCGCGGATGGCCTTCGAATATCGAGCTACTAAACAAACCCCGTTGGCGACGATTTCGCGCGGAACGATGCACGCCCGGTATGTTGCGTCCCGTTGATTATCCACGCGTCCGAAACGCATGATTGCCTCGTTTTCGGATGTATGGACAGCTGGACGGACGAGTTTACCACGCATCGCGCGATATCAACCGGGTGGACGCAACCGTAAACATTTTCTCGCGCAATACGGATAACGGGAGTCGCGAGAGAATAATCGAGTCTAATAAGAATCAACGTAGTGAATCCTCTGTCTCCTATACGGTACGATGATACATACGGTCATTCGTGTTGGTTTTCATGATTTTCATAATCGTTCGGTAGGAAATAGAAATTTTTTAATGGAAACGTTCATCTATGGGAATGTACCTTTTAATTTACTTGGATTTGGTAACGCGATTGAGGTAGAAGACACGAAGTGGAAAATTGTAATGTTTGTCCTGAAGAATTTATGGTTTATTTGGATTCGATAGCTTGGTCGAACAAAGTCAACTCGTATAGAATGTGAACAGTAGAACTCAATCGGTTAGAAACTTTTTTACTAATCAGTTTACTAGACTTTGTAGATATGCTAAGTATACAGAATGTTTGTATATATTTTGTTTCGTCTCGATGCGGTGAAAAATCTCGCGAGGAACCCATGGCATAAAAAAAAATATTCTTACGAATGTTTGTTAGTATGAACGGGGATAGAAAAATTATTTATATCATACAACGCTTTCCTCTGTATTGTACAATTTTTTGAAGAACGTGTGTTTAGTGTCTTCGGTTCTTTGTGAGATTTTCCATCTTGCCGAAATAAAACAATCGCCCAGTACACATACTGTGGACGTTAATTTTTCAAGGTTAATTTACCGGGAAAACGCGACTAATCCGCGATGAAACATACAAATAGTCTCGTACGTGAACATTGGTCTCAACAAGGAACGAGGGGACGAACTTTCACGCAACATCGTGTATCGTTATAGTTTTCAACCGAATTGCAGTCGATTACAACATCCAATAACTTCCTTCACGTTCTCCCAACACAGTCGAGACTTCGTTTCACCTACCTTTGAATTTTTTCCGCCCTTCGACTTCCTTGAACACGACCTACGAGCTCGCTTACTTCACCGATCCTAAATGAAATTTCCTTAAAATCCACGATTTGGTTTATCGCTCCTCGATTTCGCAATAATCGATTCATCGGTGACAGGAAGCGACTCAAATTCTTATTCGAAGGCACGAAAAAATGTTTTCCAAAAGCATGAAAGATAATTGCGTACCAGAAACGCTTCACATTCGACGGCCATAAGTTAGAAGGCGCCGCTCGACCATGGTAAAAACCTTGCGCATTTTTCTCCGGACACTCCCCATTCCTTTTCATAACCATCCGCTTGTATCTCGCTTTCCTCGGCTTTCCTGGAACGAGCCCCCACTTCTCCGTAATCCCTTCTCAGGGTCTTTTGAATAATCACACCTAATTCTTATCTCGTGATTTCATCCCCTACGTCGATCGAATTTAAATCGAGAGAATCGAACCGAAAACCGAACAGAGTCTACTTCGAATCCTTCCGCGTTAATTGTCTATTCACGCGTACGCGATGGATCCTTCGTTGTCGCGGAGTTAACAATTATTCCTTTGTTGTTACAGTGTACTCGACTATATTCGTGCACAATCGTTGGTGCAATATTTTCGGGATAGAAATTGCGAGGTCGGGAGGTCGAGTTGACAATACACTTGAAGCGGATAAAAGAAAAATGAGTATTCTAAAGCTATTCACCGCACTTTGTGCCACACTGGTCCGTGCTCGCTTTTCGACCATCTCTTTGCTCGCTGCGTTCGTTCCAAAGCTCACACGTACACACACGTTCTCAACGCGCATTGCAAAAAGCCACACGCACCCTTCGCAAATTAACGCGGGCTCGGTCTCTCCTAGATAATATCAAACACTTCACTCTACAAACGATTCTCTATCGTCGGTATAGTTTAAACGCGCGTACAGTTTGTTAATCTGTCCGCAATATTAAATTGCAGCGGGGAAAAAAACGCTGTAACGTACAAGCGAGTACGCGAGTATTGTCAACGTGTACGAGTTGTCTATGCCGCGAACCAAGGATTTCGCGCAACGATCGGATTCTTCGACGATTTCGGCTTTCCTCGACGCTGAAACGCGGCTGAGCAGAGAAGAATAAACTGTGCAGAGAAAGAGAGACAGAGAGAGAGAGAGAGAGACTCTTCTTGAAGGATACTTAATATTGAACGGAAAATGAGCTTAATGAGAGCTTGTCGCGAGTAAAAAACTTACGGAGAGAGAAGAAGCTAGCCGAAGGACGAAAACGTTGGACGAAAGAGAAGAAGCGGATTCTTCTCTTTTTACTTTCCCCTTTCTTCCTGACCGTTTTGCCCTCTCTTCTCTTTCAACCCCTTGGGACCTCCTCGACCACTTGGCAGCCGTTCAGGAAAAAAGTTTAGTCGAAAGCTCGTTACTTAGCTTGCGGACAGAGCTTTAGACGCCGTTTAGCGAGTAGCCCGCGACACTCTTTCCCTCGCGCACTTATTTCTCGAGCTTTCGTCTTGTTTTTTTTTTTTTTTTTTCTTTTTTTTTCCTCCTCCTCCGCGTTTTCCCTCTGTTCGACGAAGCGGAGGGTAAATGGGACCTGGTAACGAATAGCGCTTCGTTAAAAGAAATCGGCGTAATTTCGTATTCTCGAAGAATCTTCGTGCCGACAAAAAGCTCTGAACGCCGACGCAAAACTTGGGAACAAGTCTCGGGGCGAAAGTGGTCGATAAAAGTAATGGACGAAAGAAAGTCGATGCGCTGCGTCGCGGATTAGGTGAGACATTTCTCGAGGGTGAACCAGGCCCGGTAAGGAGCCTTACTTTGTTAAATAAAACGCGACGGGGGGACCTTGGGACGAGAAACGGGGTCAACGATTTGCGAAGATTCGTGGAAAACCTTATACGGCGATGGTCGATCGTCGCGGTCGCGAAGCTCGCGGTTTATCCGTCGTAAATTACCATAAGCGAGGAATTTCCGCGGGGCAAACTCCACTCGATGATAAACGACATTTCGGTGAAAGAATTCGAAGATAGTTTCAAAGAATTTCTTCACCGACAAGGGGACAAGTGACGTTATACACACGTACAGCTTGGTAATATTTTAATGTCTCGTTATCTGGCGTTCGAATAATCACCCTCGCCGGAATAAAAAAAATTCTTCTCGATAAATAAGTCGATCGTCTCAATCGTAATTCACTACGTCGCGAAAGTGATCTTTCCACGGAACATCGATTACTTCTGTTCGGTAAATGTTCTCTCGGTGTAGCGAAATGTTCTCTCCTCTCCAAGTGGGAAAAATTTTGCCGAAGCAATAAATTAATCATCGCGAGCGCAACTCAGCTCGGAAGGTTAATGTTTCCGCGCTACATCGATTATCTCCGGAACAAGAAAATTTCTTCGTTACAGGATCGGGGAAATTTTATCCGTGTTGCGACACGTTTTCACCGTGGTAAGGGGAAGCGCATCGAAAAAGAGCGCGGCAATTTCGCGACGAAACGATAACGATATTCGCGAAGAGGAACAAGGGGGATCGAAAACAATTGGTATCGGATCGTGGCGCGGTGTCTCCATCCTCTCGATGGAGGATCGGGAAGTCCTCGCGAGGATCGTCGTGGAAAACAAGTCCGGCGGGCTCGTTTCGCGCAGCAACGTCGGTGCAACGATGCGCGGCTCGTTATCGAAACACCGAGCGTCCCTTTTACCGGAAGGATATTACGTACTAGCACGTGTGGCAAGCGCCCACGACTTCCGGGAAATGGCTGCGGTCTGAGCACAATCTACGTCGATGTCCCTTAAGCTTCCCGACCGAAACGTATGGCGCGGTATCTTGTCGCAAACGATCTCTTCGCGGGCAAAAATAATTAAGAAGGAATATGAACGCGGTCTTCTTCGGGAGGATCGCGAAAATTTTATTCCAGCGCGCGCATGCGCGAGAAGTTTGGACAGTGGCGGTAACGCCTGAAAGGGGGCGTTTATTGTCTTATGGCGCGCGGACCGTACGGAGAAAACACCTCTTTGTTGGCTCGTTTCCACACCCTCACCCTCGACCCCTCTTGTGCACACCCATGGTCGAGGAGCGCGTTAAGGGAATTGCAGTCCTGCCCAGCGAACCGAAAGGTACACATAACTCCTGGAATATTTCGCGATCTGGGCGAACGCCTCGGGGTGGGCGTGGACGCGGAAATATTTCGTGGAACGAGAACCAATCCCGGGGAAATCGGAACATCTTCGGGATAATGCGATTTTGCACGAAGTCTAGCCTCCTAGTTTTCTACGGACTCGTTTTTCTACTCGACCGATACTGGCTCTTATTCGACGATGACGAACGGTTCGTTATTTATCGCTGTTTGTTTGTTCAATATCTGTGTTTCGTATTCTACGGTCAGTCACGGTAGAGCATTTACACACAGTACGTCGTGCAATATTCTCGAAAGAATTGTGGCGATAGGTAATGAAGATAGCAGAAGGAAGCGAGAGCGTTTCATTTAGTGCTTGCTAGTGGATTTATCATCGGTAAGGCATCCTAGCAGGCCCTGCCTTATACAGGATATTAGGAGATCGGTAAGAATCGTATATATATCGATCGCAGCTGGTACGGGAAACAGTCTAGTCAACTAGGCGCGATCTAGTCAACTAGGCGCGTTGTCGAGTAGTCAACAGTCTAGTCAACTAGGCGGGAAACACTTGTCGAAGAACTGACGAATGGCGGTTAATTTTTTTACATTTATTCAAATTCGACTCTTTTCAACACTAATCCGAACGTTAGAGATACTCTTAGAATAATGATTATAATAATATATCAAATTAAATATTTTAAGTACTCTCGTAATAGTGTGGGAATGTGACGGAATACGTATATTTCTGAGAAAATGTGGAGAATGTTTGGGATTTACGAGCGAGCGAAGTGTTTTCCAGGCGTGAAAGAAGAGTGCTTGAACGGAATGAGAGAATGTCCAACTAAGCTGCGAAATACGAGCAATTGAGACGGTGCCAGACTGAGGAATTTTGAGTGAACCTGACCAGATGCACGGAGCGAGAAAGGTTTAGGATTAGAATGAAAGGGGACGAATGCGTGTGAAAATATCGGGTGCGAGAGAAACGCGATCGGGACACTTGTTTCTTTGGAGATTTGTCAAAGTGAATCGGAGTCGAAGAAAGTTTAACTGCGAGAGAGTTAGTGCGAGCGAATCTTTTCTTTTTAAATAAATATAGTAGTAACATTAAAAGAGTTTCTTTACTTTTCGAACCTCTAAACAGGAATCTCTAAATAGGAATAATATTAATAATAATAAGAAGAATAATAATGTTTTCGTAACACTATGAAAAATGTACGAGTGCAGTGTGATGTAAAAGTCCAAGGCGCAAAAGTTATAGAAAGAAAGGAAATAAGAAAGAGAAAATGTATAGGTATAGTATTGTGGCGGCACTACCCACGCTTGCCACCAGAGGGAAACTCACCACCTACCGTTTCCCGCAAGTTCCCGTACCTGCTCCGATCGCTATATATACGACCTCTTACCGATCTTCCAATGTCCCGGCGTATAAGGCAGGGCCTGCTAGGATGCCTTACTGACGAGTCCACTAGCAGGCCCGGGATGAAACGCTTATCCCCACTTCCTTTTCCTATTTCCGTTCGCTCCTTCCTCACATACTTTAATTTAGCGCCGCCAAAGTGGTGACCCCGTCTAGCAACACGCAACCTTCTGGACAACAGCACAGCAGCAGTACAGGTGCAGCACAAGACGATGGAAGGAACGCAACGTAAAGGCCGATTTTTCGTAAATCCCCCTCTCCGAGGGTTGACTCCTCGACCTGCCAGCGACGACACGAACGCTATACTCCCGGCTAACCATCAGGATCAACCCCAGGAGGACAGCAGGCAGCTTGTCGACATTATTCACCGACCACACCGATGCGTTTCATAAATACTGGTACGCGCACGCATCAACGTCGGACAACAAGCGAAAACGCGGCTTGAGCAAACGATGCTCGCCACGCGTATTCCGCAATCGACAGCAGCTGGGCCTTACTACGAAAAAGAAAAGCATTCTTCTCTTCCACCGCTCTGGACAACCTCCTCCTGTGCCTGTTGTGCCAAACCGAACTACGGAACAAATACCTACGCCACTGGGACATCAGGACGGAACTTCAAAGTATCGTTTACCACTGGCAAGGGGGTTATGTGGCGGCACTACCCACGCTTGCCACCAGAGGGAAACTCACCACCTACCGTTTCCCGCAAGTTCCCGTACCTGCTCCGATCGCTATATATACGACCTCTTACCGATCTTCCAATGTCCCGGCGTATAAGGCAGGGCCTGCTAGGATGCCTTACTGACGAGTCCACTAGCAGGCCCGGGATGAAACGCTTATCCCCACTTCCTTTTCCTATTTCCGTTCGCTCCTTCCTCACATACTTTAATTTAGCGCCGCCAAAGTATTAACAAAGTGTGACACAAGAGGGACAGGGACAAAACGAAAAGGAAGTCGTGGATATAAGCGAGGCAAATTTAATTAAAACCACGTCTGCATGTTCAAAAACGCTCCGAGGAATGTTTCGCGAAGCGTAGATCAATCGGTGACATTAATTTTGCAAAAGACTATCTCGAGAGTTCGTAACGCGTGAATTTTGCGAGCTACGCGCGATCCTTTCGTTCGAACGTGAACGAAACGTTCGATTATTTGCGTTTAATAAATACCGTTTTGTTTCACGAATACATTATGTTATACGCGCATCGCGCTTTTAATTACGCTTTCGTTAAATTTATAATATAACGTTAATTTCCAAATTCAAGGGACACGCGCGGAAGAGGAGGAAAGTTCGTTTCATCCGTTATAACGACGATTAACGCGCAACAGGAACGATCGTAATATCCCGTGGTTCACGATCGACTGCTCTTCCATTACGGGTACTTAATCAAATGATCCAGGAATTCGGCGAAGTTTCACCTTTAATATCGGGGCGCCATAAACGTGGGAACAGGTTCGTATAAATTCTCCGCTCGTGCTTTCGGAAAAGTCGCCCAACGAGCCACTGTAACGTAGATGCTTTTGAACGAGCGACGTCGCTACGAACACGAGCAAAACAAGTTAATAAACCGTGCTTACGCCGGCAGATCGCTTTGCAATAAGTCCCGAAACACGTGTACACGGTATCTACCAAGTAACGAGCCTTCTTTTTTCGTTTCCACGGTTAACGTGCTCTCTTCCGCGCCATTACCCTCCGAGGGACGAAGGTAAGGTAAAGCGCCACACGGAGGAGAAATACGAGAAACAACGCGTTCGTTTGGAAGTGTACAATATCGAGGAGTTCCCGTTACAACGCGAGACAAAGCAGACCGACCCCGAGTAGCATGAAAGAAAAATATCTACTTCGTGAAAATAATCACGTTATCGAAATGCTCTCTTATTTCCATCGTTTATTAACGTTCGTCTTCGAAGCGTTTTTTTTTTTTACGGGAACTTATCGACGATGTCGAAATAATAACCCGCGGAGGCAATTGTATTGTCTCTTAATGTATTATAAAATGTATCGAATAACGAAATACGGTTCGCATGAAATATTTAAATACAGCCTTTTCGTATGCACCGAATCGTACCGTTACGGTACATTTATCCGTAATGTAAGGTTCTCTTTGATTCGTCGTTCAATTTAATTCACTCGTATTATTCGGGTTTAAACGTATACTTATCTTTACTGGTGTGTATTTTTTTTTTACTGCATACGGAATTTCGCGATGCGTACAATGCTGATGCAATCAAAATATTTTACTATCGTTATCGTGTTCGTCTAGACCGAGACGCGTTGGTATCGTGCCTGATGACTCGTCGAAGAGACGAATATTCGTCGATGAAATTTAATAACGATATTTATTATTATTTTTAGCAAGGAGAAACTATCGACTCGGCAAAGCTAACAACGCAAATTACGAACACGTTGGAACGGAATCGAAGGATATTTAATAAAAATGAGAGGGATTCGGATGTGCGGCAACACGAGAAGAAGTACAACGCTCGGTTCGAAACGGACCGTAACGAATGAAAATTGATCCGATGGAATTTAATTAACGTCAATCAACCGGCTCGCGAAACTTTTTATTCTATTGCGAAAAATAAAAGGGGAAGTGACGGCGGTATCTAGGAAAGAATGTCGTGACATCGACGCATGGGCGAGAGTGGATGGTATCAAAGAGGAATGAAAAGGGGACTGAACGAACGAAAACGAAATCAATATGAAGCACTGCAAGATCGATTGCTAATTAAACGATACAATTCTATCGCAGAGAAGAAATTCCGATCGAAGCACTCTATCTTCCATTTTATTATTAGTCTTTCTACGGATTAGTACGGTGGTATTGAAACTGTCCGCTACCGCGCCTTGGAAAATTCTTCGGTGCGCTGCAGAATATTTCAAACTTTCGAGGTAAACACTCGTAAGCACCGAAGACTTACGAAGAATACCTTCTCAACGTTCTTCTCTTTTTCTTGCGACGAGAAATAATTATTAAGTGAAAAAAATAACAGTTTGCTATTTTCCTTTCTCTTCAATGTCGATATATATTTCATTCGTTTAATTAAAATCGACCGGATTCTATTCGGGAAAGACGACAAGTCAGACCGAGTAATGGAAATGAAAAATAACCCGAAATTTAAGGTAAAGAAACATTCGAAATAGCGGAGTGTAAATGTGTAAATGTTTCCATTGTAACGTACACCGATATGAAACAAATGGCACATGAGAATCCACCTACAAATCGTTCCTTTGGCATTCAATTATCGAACATTAAATCGTTCGAGTTCACTATTTGGTAACGGTTGGACATTCGTTTAGGTTTACCGAAATAATCGCCACGACGCAAACAATAAGTGTACGGTGACAGTATCGCCGAACCGTTAAGCACGGTAACCTGGCCTGATTAAAAAAAATTGACGAATTCCTCGTAAAAGTTTGGCAACGAGAACTTTCGACGAGCATTGTACCCGAAACACACAAACGCGGGCCCACACAGGCGCAACGAAAGGGAAAAAAGATAGACTCGAAACGAGCCATTACGATTTCCGAGCGCAATTGGATGCGTTTAATCCATTCCATCCCCAATTGTACGGAACGACCAGAAACTCCATTCGTTTCTGGCAAACTAGATGACAGCTGATCGTGCAGTTCGTCGACCAAAAATAGTCGAAACAGTTTCGAGCGGCTGCTCGCGGAAACGTGAATTTTACTTACGGACTCGATCGCCGTTGCGAAACGCCGTGCCCGGTCCACGAACTTGCACGACCGTCGCTAAATTAACGTTATTAACTACACGACCTGGCGGCGTGTTTGACATTTCGAATTTGTTGGCCAGATTACATTCCCGCGCGAATTATTATAATTTATCGTGGACGCACGTGCGGTGCCCCGACCGGAAAATAAGCGAAACTCCATGTCGCTTCCAGAACGTGCTTCGAACGTTCTTTTAATCGTCGATTCTCTCTGTCTTCCGTCGATTCGCAATTTTCTTGCACGGTTTTCCTATTTGCGACGAATTACCAGCCGTATACGTCGAACGAAATAAAAAATTCCCTTCAAAGATCTTTGCGATTCGCTGTTTTGTCGCACTCGCGCATCGGTGCGACAACTCGAAGACCATGGTCCTCGAAATCACACTCGACACGAGGCTTGAGTTTTTTAACACTTTTGGTACGATTATACTCGTTATCCGCAAGACGTCATTCGTATACTATACAACGAGTTACTATAGTAGTTTTTCGCGTTCCTTCTTAAATTTAATCCGAACTTGCAGTTTTTAACTAAGGTATGCTCATCGAGAAATTATAAATACTTTGCTTTGAAGGAAAATTCTAAAAATCATTGCAAGAGTAACTTTATCAGACGTAAAAGAGAAATCGAAATTAAATCTAGTAAAGATGATCGTCGTATGCTTCAGTCAAGGAACGCTCGTAATTGTCGACAATGAATTCTAAAAACCTCGGAACAATATCCTACTATTTCAAAGCGAAAGTCAGAGACGTGAAGTTGAAATATTTCCTAAACTAATTTCTCGGCATGGGTTAATAATTTCTTGCGGAAAACACCGAGAAAAATTACCTTCCAAGGTCCTTTACGCCTCTACTTGTAAAAAAATATTCTCGAAAAATATTCCCCTCTGAATCGTTCAACTTTCATTCAAAACGTCTCTTTGCTGGTAATAATAATAACGAAGCGAATCAATATACCGATATAAGGTATAGGTGATAGGTGATGTAAACCTCTAGTGATAGATATTGTAATATCGTAATTTTAGGATAACGAAGGAAACGTAACATTAAGAGAATATAGTTCAAGAACTGTGCCTAGGAGAGGACAATGAAAGAAAAAGCAGAAATCGACGAGGGTTCGAGCCAGGCTGAACAAAAAGACGGTTGACGAAGTTTGGTAGCGTCGAGTGAGGAATCAGGAGAGTGTGTGGTGGGAGTGAGTCAAAAAAAGTAAGATCCTTTCCTTTTTCGAGAGGAAAAACAGTGTTGAGACGAGAGTCGTGAAGCGTTTAATAGAGTTCTGTCACGTTATTTACTATGTTAACCAGCTATTCTCCAAGTATCGATCGTTTCGATCAATAAATAATTCCACAGTGTCGTAATACAAAAAAGAATAATAATCACTATCCAGAATGGATACTGCGATATAAAGTATCCCAATCGTACGATCCACCCGATATTTAAATCCAGCTCGCGTTCAGTGTGCCTCGAAATCCACGTCGAAAGATTCGTTCGGTCGTCCCATCCGATGGTATCCCGAATCTCTCGATGGTCCGGCGATTTCTACGCCCCGTACCCAACCCATTTCTGGAATCGTGCATCCCTCGATGGTGGCGGGGGTGTGCGGGCCAAACGACGCGAGAACGAGGTGGGAATATACATCAGGACAGAAATGGAATTCCGGGGGCGCGAGAGAAGTCTTTAACGGAGGCGTGCGCGGTCGCTCGATGATGAAATGCACTGGATTTCCATCGCAGCAACAGTCGCCCCTCGATGCTCGGGAATCACGGTCGGATGGGAGGAGAAGACCGTAGAAAGAGAGACTGCGGAAGAGAAACTGACTAGAAAGGTGATGGAGAACGGAGCCGGAGAATTCGCGAGAAAGTGGCGTGGATTTCCAGCAGGTTTCGGCATTAGCATACGTAATATCGGGTAGACACTGCCACCGTGAGGAACGAACCGAGTGGGGGAACGGGCAACGCCGTGGAACTTGGAATTCCCATTGGTAATAAAGAGTTATCCGTTACACCGGGATACGGTGGTGTCGGTCGGAAGAGGAGAACACAGATGGAGACTCGGACGAGGTGCGGACGAACGACGTAGGATTCGTTCCGGGTTGAAGGAGAGTAAGGGCCGAGTAACGAGGGTGTGAGATACGACGGCGTAAAGTTCAGGGCCCCATTATTACGTTCCGCTGACGGTACGTAGTCATTTCACCCCTGAAAGGGGAGTGGTGGGACGACGGAGAACCGGGAAAAAATGGAACGTCGTCCGCGAGGCACGTCGACCGGGCTGGATCCGTTATTATTTATTGCCCGCGCGAATCGTTATTCCTATCTCTCTTCCTCTTCCTCCTTTTCCTCCTTTTCATCCTCCTACGCCCCATCCCCCTCTTTCGACGTCACGAAGCGTATGAACCAGCTCGCCCGCGGAATCTTCCTCGCGATCGGGAACACGAACGGAGAATTATTTGTCGTGGAAAAAGTCGTCTCCAACGTAGCGAATAACGATCATTTGAATCTCTGTTCCTCGGTTTCGAGACCGCGTTAATTTGGAGATTGCTTAATTTTTCACTCGCAACGAGAACATAGATTTTGGATCCTTCTTATAGATAACAGGGTACGTTAAGGCGTTATCGACTTTTAAACAATTTTAAGGAGCAAATAAGTGTCTTATTGTCAGCGACGCGGGCCTAGGCAATACTCTATATCTACCGATCTAAGATTTTTCTCGAATGCATTTTTTGCATAGAAATACAATACTTCCATTCGACGATGGAAAAGAATTCCGCAATTGTACCAAAACGAACGAAAACAAAGATCGATGCGAATACTGTTTCGCGAATTTTCATTTAATAATGAATTTGCGAATTTTTCGTACCAGAGGCACCACTCGTGTTCTAAAAATATGAAAATCGATCGCAAACCGCGCAGCGGAGTACACAATACGTTAATATAGGTAATTACAGATACAGGGCTTCATTGTTGAAAACATTTATTATATTATTAACGAAAGGGAACCGTTCTATACGGAAAGCACGAATACATCGATCTTGTACAAATATATAAATCCACCGTGCGGAGTAAAAATTAAATCGAAATTGCAATCTGCGCTCGCGCGCGCTCGCGCGCGTATATACGCGTTCGTCGTCTTTTCGTTTCCCGCTGGACCGCGTGTTAATCGAAAATATTCCACGTGGGAAATAAATGTATTATTTTACACGGGGACTCGTACCTTCGCTGGGCAGAAATTATCTCGGGCCTCGGTTCGGGTGCCATTACCACGTTCGAGCGAACGGTAGCCGGTGATTTCGCGCCGTAGAAAGAGACTGGCAGGAGCCGCGAGATGAAAACGGGCGAGTCTCGGGCGAAAAAAGAGGAAAACGCGCGGAGTCGTATCGTTCGCGAGGCGCATCGACCGGGTGGATCTCGTTATTATTTATTGCCGGCACGAAGCACTTTTCCCCCTTTCATCGTTGCAGCGTGAATAAGCCGGCGATTCGGTGCCGACGGATGCGGAGAATTCGTCCGTGACGTTTCGCGCCGCTGAAACGCTCGGACGAAATGCGGTGAAAAAAAAAAAAAAAAAAAAAACGGAAAAAGGAGAAAAAAAGGAGGGGGAGAAAAAAGAGAACGGGGAGGAAGAACGATCGCTGACGATACCTCTGAAAAATCGCTGCTGTTCAGAAAGATTCATACGCGGCTGCGTGTCGTTTCTGTTCCTCTTTGTTCCGCCCTGGACTCCGAAATAGAAATCACCCCGAACGAGCCGTTTTTGCGCCATGGCGCACCTACCCCCGTCACGACCACCGACTCGATCATTTTTTTTTTTTACGTTAATTACGAACGTTCTTGCAATTTTCGTCGACATTGTTTCTCGACGCTATAGGTGTGTAAATTAATTCTCGATCTTTGAAAAATAAATTCAACGTTTATTTGTAAGTCATTCAATTATATAACGACCTTCGAAAGAATCTTCGTTAACTTTCGTGTATTCGAAAATAGGGTAATTTCGAGGGGATGAAATCGACAATACTTTTTAAGGGTAATTAAAAATTTTTATTGGAATTAAAAATGAAAAAAAAAGAAACTTCAGTAACATGAATTATCTGAAAATATTTTCGTATGTACGACCGATATGTTATGAGATGTGAACTTAATGTAACACTCAATATACGTATAAAAGATCGATTAAGCTGCCAATACAAATAAATGGAATATATCACAGAATGACAGAAATGTCACGGATCTATAAGAGCCGCGTACAAGGTGTTCAAACTGAATGATATATCGATTAATTTCTGGCGATTATTTGCTAATTGACCACTTTTGAAACGCTAGACAGATACTTCTAGCAAGAGAACGAATCTTGAAATCGACGAACCCTTTTTTAGGAAAATACAAATCTGTACCACAGACTTTGAAAATAGCAAAACTATTTTTAAATAGCAAATAGTTCGTAAACGCCTAGTGTACAGTTACGGTAATATTACAAAATTCCTTTCAAACCTAACCGCAGGAACATGCACAAATCGAATAGATACGAGCACAAACACGAGAGCGAAAACATCGATCGATAGACGGATCGAAGTGAAAAAAGTGAAAAAAGAATAGCAACTATCACCGATGAGTTTTTCGAGTCATTAATCTTTGAACAAAACAATTTTCAGATTCGACTCGGTTCGTCGAGCACGAAAAGCGCGAGGTTGCGGAGTGTTTCCAGCCAAATCGTGGATCGCTTTGAAGATAACGCGGTACCTATGGACCACTTAAAATAGAAAAGAGAAACGGATATTTGCGTGAAACGGCTCGTAACGAAACTCTCGCGAGCATCGGTAGGAATTACAGTGAATGTTTGCGTTATCTGTCCCGCGTCAAGTACGTAAGAGACCTAATGAAACTCTGATCCTGGAAAAACCGGTCGAAAATATTCGCGGGAGCAATATAGGGAGGTCCGGTTAACCTGGGTCTGGCGGATGATTCACATAGCCATTATTACTCGTTCTTGCGGCCCGGTCACTCGTTAATTTCTCTTTAATCCAGCTGTCCCCGGTTACGCAAAACCCACATTGTTCGTGTAATCTACCGACGCGGGATATTACGTCAGGGTACACCCCACTCGCGTATTATATCCCGATCTATGGTACCAACGCGCGTCGCGGAGTTCGCGACAAACTCTTCCGACTGTAACGCGCGAAACATTCGTCCTCTTAAGCGGAAATGAAGACACTTTAAACGACGTCCTCGGTAGCAACGATCGCGTTATTCTATGCGAGATCGTGAGAATTATTTCAGTTTTCTTGAAAGCTTCCGACGATCGTTTTCACGACGTAAAGTTAACAATATACAAAGCTTCTCTTTTCTTACAAAAGAATATGTAGAAAAAATGTGACATTTCTTTTGTATCGGTCGATGGAAGCATTTTCGTAATACACTTTATTGGAACCTCAACAACGTAAGAAGTATTCTACGAAGAAAAGTCTGTTCCGAAAATATTACGAGTCGTATCGGGAGAGACGTTTCGGTCCCTGGGATACCGAATAATCGAATTACTGTCCGTATTTCTCTGAAAAATAAATGAATACAAAATATGTACATATCGCGTATCGTTGGAATTAACGTTCCTGTCCTTTTGAATCGCAAATTCGTTCGTTAATGTTTAAAATGACGAACGATAAACGAAAGCTATGTACGTACGCTGGAATCGAGGGAAATTTATCGATTCTGTTTTATTCGTTGAATTATTAATTACGATTTTTCACGGGACACTCGTGCGCAACACACGGTACACAGCTTGAGAAACGTTGGCTTACTGGCTTATGCGGAATAAAACTCGGCCGGTTTAACAGATTTGCATCGTATCTGCAAAACGAGAACAGAAGCTGCGGCAACGTAAAAACGTATATTCTTCTGTATCGCGATAAACGTTTCGGCTGTAACGCATAAAGTAGCGAATAGGTAACTTTGCTCTAAACTTTAACTTGCCTTCCACATGGTTGGACCGCGACGTTAAACATTGTCTACGCCTGGGAGACACGGTTAAACCGCAAGGGGTTTAGTTCGATCTCGATTTCAACTTAAAAGTTCGTCGTTATTTCCGTTGAATGACTCTGTCTTGTCACAAAATTCATGGGAATTACTCTACGTGGTAAATTTTAGCAAACCAAAGTAGATTGTATTTGGCGTACAATTATTTCAAGTAGCTCGAATCGTGGCTAAGATTTCGAAAACGATACAAGAGAAGAGGGACTTTCTTTATAAGATTCGTCTATTTTTTCTTACTTTCTGGTATCTTCGTTGCTACATTCTCCGAATTATCGTCTTGTTATAGCGTTTAAAACAGTTCAGTAACACGTTCTTAAACGTAGGTATATATGTACACGGCAATTTATTTGATAAAGAAACGAGGTTATGACGTCTTCTCGATCGTATCGCTGGAACAATACCGCCACCTTATGGACCTCGACAAAAGGAGTAAAAAGTTTTACACCGCTTTCATCCGAAACGAATATTTATAGGCAAAAGTGCGATTCTACTTTGGAACGACACGCGATATTGAATGCACAGAAGTGACAAGATGACATCGCGAATAGAATGCTGGTCACCGATCGAAGAAACGTACGATATGCGAAAGAAGTGAGTATTCGTTTTAGGGAAATATTACACGAGACTTTTCTACTAATCGAAATCTCCCATTACAGAACGAAACTACTTAAGTGCTAGAATTAGACAAACGAAAATATTCCCTTCGAACAAAATACTGTCCTTCTGTAATCGTTGATAATAACTTTCTCCGATAGAAAAATCACAATCTGTTTAATTTTGGTAGTTCGTTCTTCGTGTATTCTACACTTGCAAATCTCGTACAACCGGTTAAGAAACTTCTCCTCGGGAGTACAGTAGAAAATGTTCCATACACGAACAACGAGTTTCGTTCCGCGGGACTCCCACCAAAAGAATGTTAAAAATCGTTGCAATAGCTCCGAGTCCCAAGGTGCCACGGAATCTAACGTTCTTCCTCGAGAGTCGAATCGAAAATCGTGCGAGTTCCGGGGAACGTCCTCCCGGAAAAGTGGCCGCGACGCGAAGAATACGGAATCAGAGAACGAGAGGCGGGGTGAATTGAGGATCGGGGAATCGGGAAAGGGGTGAAACAACTTAGGAGCAGGGAAGTCGCCGTTCGGGGGTAGTGGAGGGGGGAAGGGGATAAATTCATCGAAGTGGATAACTGCATTGTGCCAGAAACACTGCAGGAACACATCCGATTATTGGGAAGACGGGATTTCAGCATTTCTTTACCGCTTGGCCGTGAGCCAGGGGATGTTGTTTCCTGTCGTCGGAGGCCGTTGGCTCGGAAGAATCGGTTCGGTTATTGAAATAATGCACTTTTATTGCTCATCCGAACTGCCTGGTCGTGCTCTACCTACGACCTTCGAGGTTCGTCGTGCGCCGCTCCGCGTACCGTAAAACTACCCCGAACGGATAAAACCGCCCCTGGAATACGTCCGTAATCGCAGCCACGGGCTAGGCGGTTCCCGAATTATGTGCGCTGAACTTTATTCCCCCGCGTTGCATCGCGTGCATCTCGAGTTATCTTTGTTTCTTTTCTCTCCGAGCCCTATCCACCGTACCCTCTTTCTCTTTTTCGTCTACTTGTGCGGAGAGTTTCTCCGGCGTCTGGGAGAATCTCGTGTCCGGAATGCGGTTTCCGGAACCGCGAATAACCTCCTCCAGCACCGACGGAGCAATATCGGGGGCAAACGCGGCTGAAAGGAAGTACACTAGCCCGGGATTATCGCGGAGATCCGATACAGAGGCACGGGGCTTTAGAGATCTCCCCTTGTTATCGATATCGATGACTCTCCTGGCCGAACCCGCGGTGTTCCTGAAATTCCATCGATGCTTTTCAAACCTCCACCGAACAACACTCGAAGCAGCCCCGAGGAAGATTCCTGTTTCGGTTGAATTCGTTCGCGAACCTTAGCCGCGTAAAACCGGCTCCGGGGATTCCTTTGAATTAGCTCGCGATTAGCGGCATAACGAATTCGATTTGAAAATTCCCAAGACTGGATTTCGCTCGATATATACTTTCATGGGTTGTAACGAGCGTCGTTCCAGCTAATGGATCGTGCTACGATAGCGTCGAAGGAAAATATAGGATTTCTTTACGATAAAAACGAACATACCGGTGCATTATTAATTAATAATTACGCAACGATGATCGACCACACGAGTCAAGAGAACTTTCTCAAAAAGACTTTCCAAGATGCGTGTTACCTAATATTTTATCACAGCTGGTCGTTCGATATTCTTTCAACGAGGAATTTTCCCTATTGATTCTTGCGACACTTTTTCCCCTATCTTCTCGATACACGAAAGAGATACAATCCCTTCGTTATTCAGTAAGGGAGAGTTTATCAAAAAATTACTATAAGAATCCGTAGTGCACCACATATCGTTCTTCCGCACGGAATTCGTTTTTTCTTTTTCTTTGTGGAAAGAATATCACTGTATATTTAGGAATTGTTTTCTCCCATACGCCCCCTCCCTCTCTATTATTCTCTCACGCATCATTGAAACGTTTATCGCGGAGAAAAGATTGCATCCAATAGATGCACCGTGGAGGTGCACCGTACGATGACGCGGATGCACTATCTCTATTACAAATTAAGGTAATGTAGCGACGTTGAAAATTGAGATGTGTTCGCAAGGAAAACTCGTTACTGTGGTACTGTATTTTATCGAAAAACTATGGCCAACAAGAATATATATATAGTATTATAGTAAAATAGTTCGAACGCGACTGTCGGAGATGTAATCGTAACGATTCAAAGACTAGAGTGCAACTATCTTTAGACTATGATAACTTTAGATGTAAGAAAACGTTGGGTGTGGAAGGTCTGCTATCGAGAGATTTGAAAATGAAAAATTCGAAGTCAAGTGTTTCGAGAGTTCTTCAGGGGCGGTGTGATCCTCGTTGCACCAATCCAAGTCCAAGACTCGAGTAGTACTACCGCACAATACGGTTAAGTGACAAATTAAACGAGTACTTCGACTCGGTTTATCCTGTTAACGACAACGATAATAATGACAACGACAAAAACGATAACAATGACAACAAAAGAATCGTGTCGAACGAGGGTTCGGTTAGGAACTGCCCAAGACGTCGAGTCGACGATTCTTGGGCAAGAAAAATAAAAGAAGCACGGAAATAGAAACAGAAAAGAATAGCTAATGGAAAAATAGAGGTAGGACATTTGAAGAGAAACGCGGAGAAAGTGTTGGGTGAAATAACAACGTTGAGCCTTTGAGAAAGTGGCTAACAAAAGAATACGTTAGAAAATCGTGAAAGAGCAAACGAAACAAAAGAAACAAATACAGCTAGCTACGACAGAGTCGATTATTTAACAGATTAAGTGAAATTTGCAAACAGATATTTGTTCAACGATAACAAGGAATGTAAAGTAATCAAAATTGAAAGGTAAACGATAGAAATGTTCTGTGAACAGATACCGATCATAATCGATACTAGAATCCACACGTCTTCGCATGGATGTCGATTATAGTCGGCAATGGGACCTACAAGTCTACTCAAAGTTGCCGACCATAATCGGTGCTGGGACTCACGGATCTTCCAATGGATACCAGTTACACCTGTTGGAGATCAACATTTTTTTTCTGTCAAATACCGAATTATTACGTGACACTTGCGTGTGCTCTTGGCACAGATTTGGAAGAAACAAGGCACTCCTTTAGGCATTTCCTCTCCAATCGGGTCCACTAATGAGAAACAGAACCGACCTTGTAGGCCCAACTCACGGTTCGCGTCCTTCCCAATTTTGCCGCATTTTTTCCCTAATGTAATCCCTCGACGGAACCAAACGAGAAGATCGAAGGAATTTTGCTCCCTTCCATTTTGCCGGTTTAGTAATTTCCTTTGTATTGCTCGTCGAGGGAGATCAATAGGACTTTGATTCCATCTACCTCCCGCCGGCTCCCCGCTCGTAGCAACCTCCACGTGGCGAAACCTGGTAATCGGTATTACTACGTCTTCCGTTGCGGTTAGTATCGGGCTAATTGGCTGAAAATGCAGAATATTATGTTAATGAAATTTCTGTAAATTGAAATTGATTAAATAGTACATCATATTATAGTTTGGTGATTGGTATCCACAGACAGATATGGGGAGAAAAGGACAGTACCCTGAAGTGTTGAAAGAAAAATCAAACTTGTCTAGGTCTAGGTGAAGAAATTTTTGTTAAAATACAAAAACAATGTAGCAAAAATACACACTTCGGCACTTTTTCAAACATTGACGTTAATTTATAACTATTTAGAGCCAAAACCAATTGATAAATTGTATACCACTATATTCGAGAAACTCTTCTATTTTCGCTGACCGATCGGAGCTATGCAACGTTTTTACTTTTCACGTAACGTGTCATTATTGTCGAAAATTCTTGATTTTTTAGAATGAATTCTAATTCGAATTACAACAATTCGACCGCCGGATTCTTGTTTGGGGAGTATGGCTGTGGGGTGTCACTCAATGGTTATTGGAACGCAAAAATCGTGTCGGACAGTGTCGGTATTGACACGAAAAAAATCATTCTGTCCCACCGGTAGGATAGTCTTCGAGTTCGATCGTTCCTCGAGAACAACACGATGTTTGCAACCGACGCGGTCCAACGCGGTAAAATACCACTGCTACCTTGCGCGCGTGTCGATGCATCCCCGTTAATGTGTTTCCCGAAAAAAAGAATTCCACCCTTTTTCGCGCTCCACGGTATCGAACCGGTTTTGGTATCGATCTTGCGGTCCGTGACTGGCATCCGAAGAATCCTCGTACCGCGACGCGCTCGGGATCCTGAAGCGGCACGGTGCCCCAGAAGAATCCCCTTGGTAAATTACAGCGGTGTCTAATACCGG
Source organism: Ptiloglossa arizonensis (assembly GCF_051014685.1). Lineage (NCBI taxonomy): Eukaryota > Metazoa > Arthropoda > Insecta > Hymenoptera > Colletidae > Ptiloglossa > Ptiloglossa arizonensis. The sequence goes on along the minus strand of NC_135059.1, from coordinate 4,799,073 downwards.
GGGTCTCGGCCCTGCGCGTCGAGAATTAAAAATCGAGGGGGTGGCAGAAATCCACGAGCTCTCGTCCGCGCGAGGTTTCCGGCGAATATTGAAAACGTTATTTCACGTTGTCCGGATATTGGGATGGTTCCAACGCCCTCGAAACCATCCCCCCCACCTTCCCTAACTTTTCGCCGCGGCTTCTCGATCTCTCTTCGTTCCGACTGTCCCGCTGGACCGGAACCAGCATCACCCTTTCTCTCTCTCTCTCTTTTCTTTCTCTATCTCGCCCTTTCTCTCTATCTCTATCTCTCTCTCATCCTCTTTTTCCCTCTATTTCTTCTCTCTTTCTCCCCCCAGTCTCTCCCGTTTCTCGCTTTCGCCAACTCGAACAACGGACGTTTACACGCATCGGCGACTCCGCGTTTACCTGTTCGTTCGATCGATTCGACGGCCGTCAATCTCGTTCCGTTTCTCCTATCGTTCCGTGGCTCCCGTCACCGTTAATAATTGCATAAACAATCTCCGTGGAGCGCGACCGATTTGCCGGCAAAAACTAGCGTGGCATTTGGGTGCGCTGACGCGGACGAACGTTGCAGGTGACAGACTAACCGGAGCGGACTCCTCTACCCCCTTGGCACGGGGGGCAAAAAATAAAAAAAAAAAAGAATAATAACAAGCAAAAACCGACCGTTCCGCGCTTTCTGCTTACTCTTGACGATTTACATTCGATATTTCGATGTTTCTCGCGTCTATAGATCTGAAAGGTGTATATTGTCGTTGACCGTCCGGTAGCTCGTGTCGACGATGATGGAACGTTGGTGCGCGAGCAACGAATTAGTTCTTTCGACCAAGTTTCGGTATTCACCGCTGCTTTTGTTTCTCGATTTTTTCGAGTAGTCGTTGCCTTTGTTCGCGTTCGTCGATTTATTTATTCATTCCGTACACGGGAGAAAATACACGCGGGAAGAGGTTGCAACACGGTTAATCCAGGAGACCGTAGATGAGCAAGGGTACGCAGTAGTTGTTTCTGGAATTTTTTTGTCATTATCAGAATCTTCGTAAAATGATCATTTTTCTGTAAAGTATAGAATATTTCGTGCTACGTAATTACGATTCGAGCATACATCGTTTTCTTGTATCCTTGGACGGCAGTTTCTTCCGGAGAAAAATACACCGCGCGATATTTTCATCGAGAAACCCTACAAGTCGTATAATCGCGCGACAGAGAGATCCACCTCTCTAAGCTCTTGAGACGAAGAGCAAAAACTTCGTTATTCTCCAGTGATGACCACCGTAAGGAGATTTTGTCGAGAGCTTTCGGAATATTAACGTCTACCCGTGTTCCGAAGTAGACGTTTTCGTACATTCAAGTTTTCTTGAACTTAACTTAACGTCACTCTCTTCGATCGAATTGAAAAGGAACTATTTCATCGGGCATGATCCTCCAACGGTGTTCAATAATATAGAATATAAGAAACGCAAAAATTCAAATATCTGCTTGGTCGTCTAAAAACAATGTAGAATTTTTTTAAGGTCGGGATTATATGAGATATTGATTCTACTAACATACCAGTTATAACGAACAACAACGTACCCCGAGTAGAAAAAACTTCTCGAGGTATTTTGCAATCGTAATGTACTATACCAGAGTAGACAACCCTTCTCCAGATACTCCACAATCGTAATCAACTACACTTCCAGTTACTCTTTAGCCCACGAAGTACCATCCTCGTCTCAAATCACACTACAATCAACCATATCCTAAGTCCAGAGACATGCTATGAACAATTAACCCTCGTTCAAGGCGACTGCCCTTTTTATACTCAAAAGTTTGGGGCCTACGTGACTTATGTAACGCATGTTGAGGAATGGAAAAAGCGTAGGCCTGGCTCTCAGGTGGTCACCAGTCGATGGGCCTGCACTATGTCAACATCGCAGAAAATCCACCTGACCCATCGTCTACACACACACACACCATTCTCTATCATTCTACAACAATGTGTCCTGTTAATACTGCCGAGACGTAACTCTAATTTCAACGTACTACGTTGCGATACCACTGTGTCGGAAAACATTGTGTCCAATAAACCTTGTCCAATTCTTTCCAGCAATTCTCGATAAAAAAAAACTCCCCCGAAGAGAGAAACCCTTCTCAAGACCCTAATCAGGGTTGGAAGAAGAACATCGTTTCTTTCTTGGACGATTCTTCTCACCTTTTTGTCCGTGAAAAATCTTCCTCTTGCGAGAATTATCTTCCATGGTAAATCCGGTGTTTCGTTGTTTGTATCTTCTGCAGTCGCGTCGTTAATTATTTTGAACGTTGTTTTCCACTACACGGTGAAAGCTATTACGAGATTGTGCAGATTATAATGTGCTAACGATTAAAACGGTACCCGCTTACGTTATTCGCTCAAAGACTCTTTAACGCGTTAAGCGTCGAACGCGTTGTGTTTACCTTTTTGTTTACGTCGCGCGATACCATTAACTTGATTCAAACGTTGTATCACAGGCTGCAAAAGAAGATTGAAAAGTATTTAATGCGAAAGAATTTTCCATGAAACGTTACAAAGACGATAGAAAACAATTCGAAAATAATTCGCGCTAGAAATTGCGCGACGAAAATCGCAAAATTTTTTAAAAACAGCGATGAAAAATCTTACCTTTCGACGAACACCGTATCGTATTTATCAATATTGATAAAAGTAACGTTCGATAACGTTTCTCTTTCCCGTAATCTTGAAATTTTGGTCTCCCATGTCGGGATATTATTTCTTATACTTTCCATCGTCGGTCACCGGTTACCGACACGGCATCTCGCTCAACGCGTTCTACGAAGAGAGAATTTTTCCAAATAAATCCATCGAACGGTTCCACTCGGTAGCAAAGTTATAAATGTCTCTCCGATAATCGAACGCCCGTGCAACGCCAAGTTGCACCACTTCGCGTACAACTTTTCGATTCTCTAATTTTACCCCCGAGAACACACGTTGCCCTCGCGAGGGATCCCGATTTCCATTTCCAGGCCAGTAAATCTACCCCTATCTCGAGGAATTTCAAACTCCCCCGCGCAGTTTTCGAAAAACGCTAAAACCTCTCCTCGAGGAACGCCCGGGTCTTTTTGCCGAGCGGAAGAAATATGTACTCGATGTCCGGAAGTTTTCCGATAGGGTACCATACGTTTGCCCCTTGGCATCCAATTGTAAGTTCGCGCCTCTTTAACCCTTAACTCGTAGCAACCGGGCACGTTGCGTTTCGACGAGATCGTTATCCCCCGGAGTATCGAAAGTTCGGCCCGAAAGCTTCCTCTCCACACCCGTCTCCGCCCCACTCTACTTCCTATCCGTGCAACTTTCGAATTACTTCCTACTTTATTAAAATCATGTAGATGGTAACGAAGCTGTCAGGCCACCACGATCCACCGCCACCGGTGCGCGTAAACGTAAACTGTTTTTCCGTTCGGCGGCAGCTTTAGTACCATTCTTAGCACTTCCGTGAAAATGAATTCGCTCCTCGCAGATTCGTTCAACATTGACGTCGAGGCACCTGCGACTTCCAAGGGAGAAAAACTCGAAGGAAGCGAGTAACCGAACTCATCTTGTTTCGTGCTCCAGTGGTTACTTTTCAACCCTTTTACGCGCCGTGACATTTTTTCGTTCGACGTGACAGTTCGTTACCGCGTTGCGTATTATCGTTGTTGGAAAATCGATGCTCGTTCTTCGTACATTGCCTTTGAAAATACTTTACGAGGGGAGGAGAATACATTTGACGCGAGAAAATAATATCGCGTATACAATAATATTGAGATAACGGTTCGTTGTACGAGACAACGAATAGTATTCGAGAAAATAATTAGTGTCTTGCGCTTCAAGGCGAAGAATCTTATCAAGGTGAGGTAAACATTCGTTAATAAACGTCTGGAAATAGTAGAGACTAGAAGAAATGAGTATATTATTGCTGAATGTAATTTCTCTTATTTGTAATATATATAAATTAATTTATAAAAGAATGCACATTCTATCCGGGTCTCAATTTCAAACTCTAAAAACTGTACGATATTCGAATAAATTTCAATGCTGGTAAAAATTGTTTCTCGGAATGCTTTTTAAGTAGGTCGCTAGTGCTTAATGGTCGAACCAAGTATTCCGGATAATGTACCTTTTTCGCGAATAGATGCGTCAGTACTTTGCGAAGACAATTTTTCAAACACGGATAATAAATAAAAGCAAAATGAAAATCCACTCGAGAGATAAAAATCTGAAAATAATGATACGCAACTTGCCACAACTACATCGAAACTGAATGGTAAACAGTTTTCACTCAAAATCCAAAGCCAGTGTTTTCGAACTTCTTCGATTTTAAAAAGTCAATAGGGGTACTTGGAAATGATTGAAATTTTCTATTTCATTTGGCCGTTTTGAGTAAAAAACGGTAAACAATTTTTACTCAAAATCCAAAGCCAGTGTATTCGAACTTCTTCGATTTTAAAAAGTCAATAGGGGTACTTGGAAACGATTGAAATTTTTTCTTTTATTTGGCCGTTCGGTCTCGACAGAGTAATTCCTCAACGTCCGACCTCGTCGCTGCAGCATTTTATTTTCCAATGAAATGTTTCTTCGAGTCTAAATTCCTTGACCTCGATAACAAAAGCGCGTCATAAACTCCAAAAAAAAAACGCTACAACCTCGGTCGTAGCGAGTCACCACGAATGAAGGGTTGGTCGCCCAGTGCGAGAAGCCCATTAGCAAAAAGACGATGGAGTTTTTATGAAAAAATGTTCCACGTGGAACGAGCGAGAGGACGATCGAGGCTTGACACTAAATAAAGCGGTACATTGAAATCGACCAACGAAAATTGCGTCACTTGTTGAAATAATCGTTCCGTAACGTTTCCCATTATTTTTGCTAAATATTGAAGCATTCCCTCTCCCTGTCCCCGTGAGCTCCCTGTTCTCCATTCTACGATACATCGACCTCCTCAACCGTTCCGCGTTTGCATTCTTAGTAAACTTTTCAATTCCCCGGTGAATTTATGATGCATCATGTATCCGCCTAGGAACGCTATTCAATCCACGATCGCCGTCTTCCAACGATTTTTGCGAAGATATCGCTTCGTCCGGCCGCGAATCGGATTTCATCGGCCTCCGTAACAAATACGTACGGCCAATAATACGTCCCGAATCGCGAACTACCAAGCAAAGATAAAAAAGAAAGGAAAAGGAAACCGCTCAGCGAAGATCGAGTACAATGTTCGTGTTCCATTTCCAGAGATTCTCTCGCACCGATCGAACGATCGAGAGATCGACGAGACGCCGAACACCGGATACATGTATATCGTACGACCAGGAGGCATCCGAAATATCTTACTCCCCGTGTTCTCTGTTCACGCATATCGGGCGCGCGTGGTTTCTACCGCACGTGCATAGAAACACACGCACACACGTACAGCATTCCCGATTTTCCCGGGGATCTCCTCTCGAGATCTCGGAGCGCAGGTGTCCCGCGGCGAAGATTCCCGAAGGAGATTTCCCGGAGTCTAACGCTAGTATCGTTTCCATGGTGTGCGAGATTGCGTCGCTCACGGGTTCCTTTTTTCTTTCTTCGCCGCCCTATATTCGATTTCAACTCCCCGATCGCCCCACCGTACTCCGCCACGCTGTTCGCAGGGTCTTATCTCTTCTTTCTGGCGTGCACGGTTGGGTCGCCGGGGTGACGTCGATGCAGTGACAAGAGATTGGAAAAGACAACCGGACAGTGTCCAGGGACCAATAGAGAAACAACCGGCCGACGAATACGAGTGGAAAGCTTATAATCGAAGAGGAGCGGCCCGAAAGCTCGAGAGGATCCTCGGTGGCTGGGAACGTCGAAAAGGAAACGAAGAGATCCTCCTAGAAATGAGTCGAACCGGCTGGAGGAATTGGGGAAGACTGGGGGGAAGGGAGCAGGGGTAGAAAAACGAGAGAAAAAAAAAAAAACTCCGTTCACGTACCTGTGAATTCCACGGACAAGTTGCTCTCGATGGCTGGACTCTCGTTTCGTTCGGAGATTTTTAGATTAAAGGCTAAGAAGTTTCCGCGACGGCTAACTTTGTCCACCATCTCCACCCACCTCGGAGCCACTCCCTTCTTTTCATTCCCCGTGTTATCTCTTTCCCGACCGGCTTTCGCTTTCTTTGTCCACGCTGTCGATCTCGTAGTAGCATCGCGAAAAGATACAGAGGAGAGAGACCGAACACGCGTCCCCTTCGCGAAGAATTTCAGCGAACTCGTCGAGCAAACTGGGACAAGAAGCTACAGGATGTCCCAATCGTTACCGGTCGATTTCAATTTCACGCTATTTTTGAAACGTTGAACCGATTAACTCGAAACTTGAAATATGGTATCTAAAGAGATGGGAAATTAATCATGGAAAAATACATAGTGGTACAATGCGTACAAATTATTCAGACGTATTACGAAGAATTGCAATATTTTACGCTAACGATTCGGGAACTTTGTAATCATTTCCCTTGAAATCATGTGCTTCTGTTGGTAAAAGTCTAAGAGACACATCGATTCGACATCGTTTTCAGGAACTGAATATTTCGAGGACCAATTTGCAAATATAGATGCTTATAAGATTAAATTATGCCAAGTGGTTATTGTGAATGGGAAACAATATCGCGGCAACGTTAACTAGCTATTTCTGGCTAATTTCAATTGGAAGATCTTGACTTGGCTGATATTTGGTTTCACGTATCGCGAAAGAACAGCATAGTCAGCGTAGTCAGCGTAATGAGCGTAGTTAGCGTAGTTATTAATCGTGTATTTCGTTAATATTTTATTCCAACTACTACAACATTCGACACACGCATATCCTAGAACTTTATTCACCCTTATTCTATAACCACCGCTACTTAAATAAAATTCCTACAATATCGAGCTAAGCAAAGTGTCGATGAGAGTACCAGGGGAAAACTGGAAAGTGGAAAACCTAAGGTAAATAGCAGTACTTGGGACGAAGGGACGAATCAGCCGACGATTAAACAGTTTCGTTAATATTAACTTTAATCTCCGTGTTCCTCTCTTTCCTCCATTTTGTCCATACCTGGCTATTTTTTCAGTCGGATTACCTTTCTTCGCGTTCTTATCGTTCCCTGGAACGAAAGGGTTTCAAATTTTTACCTCCACCCCTCCCTCTCGAGCACCGTAGCGAGCGTTGCCAAATGAAGCGAGAAGGAATTTTCCAACACGGAGGAGAACTCGCTCCGACAACAACGATCGAGAAACCGGGTCAATGGATGCTTAAGGTTTTTTCGCGTCTTCCTTTCGTCGCGTCTTGCCGCGTTTCGACGAGTTTATTGCGTCGCGTGACCCTCCCTCGTCCCTTTTCTACAAGCCCCTCTCGCATCGAAGACTCTGTGTATTTGCTCGCCAAGCCCCGTTCTCCACTTCCCGTAGTCTTTTTCGGTCGAGTTCCGCGTTTAATTTCAAAGGAACGATTCTTTCCACGGGCTCGCGAGCGGTGCGCATGAATATTCGATGCGGGATCGCGGCGGCCGCGCCACGATGAAAAACAATAACCGTCGCGTGATCTTATATACGCGCAGCGCCGAGACGTCCTCGTCGTCGTCCACGTCGTCGTCATGGACCGTGATTTATTTCGAGTTGCCGCCCAACGAACGCCCAACGAACGCCCAACGAACGCCCAACGACGCGCTGGTCGCCGGTTAGCCAAGACGTCGCGCGATTCATAACGCGAAATTGATACTAAATTAGGGATTCAACGACCGAAATACGGACCAACGCTAAAAGTTAAAGAAAACGGGAGCGCGACGATAAATCTTGCTTACATAACCACCACCGAACCACCGTCCTCGCACCACCACCACCACCACCACCACCACCAGCACCACCACCTCCACCCCTAGCCGTCACGCTGCGTCGAGCTCGCGAGGCAAACGGCGGCTCGCGAATCGTCCAGAGGGGAAAGCCACTTCCGGAGAAATGGTATTAAGTGCTCCGCTGGTCATAAATAACGCGGCCGGCGCGTTGTAATAAATGAACACACCGTGGGCATTATATTGCTAAACCGGAAGAGATACGGCTGACATTAATCACAAACGAATCAGTCACGATTGAAAAACCGTGTCGTGGGAAACCGAGCGGGCTCGCGAACGAATAAAAGAAAGCTACTTAATGTCATCAATCAAGCCACACGGAAAGCACAGAGAACGGATACTTTTGCGCTCGTTGTTGAAAACCTTGCTCCGCTCACGCTCCAAGTGTACGGCGTTTGCGCGAGACAGCGTTGCGGAAATCATGGTTCGCGGTATTTCGTTCTTTTGCGATAAATCGACGATAAGATTCTCGTGTTTTTAAAAGTTAAGAATATCTTTTCAGCGCGATTACAGGTCACAGAACGGTAGATTCGTCGAGTCTCGACTGTTTGTCTCGATTTTCACGCTTAGATACGTAATACTCGAACTTGTACCCTTTTTCTTCATCGCGGCGAATAAAGTTGCTAAATAAGCAATTTACGCGCCGGAACAGTGGTTCTTGAACTTCTCGGTCCCCGAAGACCTTTGGAATTGTAAAAGTTTCCGCGTAGCCCCCACGGATCTTTTGTTTCCGTAGATTCTACTTCTCGGTGTCTACCGTATTAGAACTCGCGAATAATTGTAATCGCACCTTAGAACGTTGTAAATATGTATTTCTGGAATCGTAACATGTTTATCGTAACGCGACGAATATCCATGAATAATGTTCAACGAAACTATTGCTTGTCGAATATATCGTTTTGAAACTGAAACTCGTCGAGTGTATACTTTGAAGAAAAATGGCAGAATTCTTGTACTAATTGACTTGGGCAACAATATTATAAGACGCTACCATGGCGAGTCAGTTCCGGGACCGGCACAGTCGATTCTAGGAATTGGCCCATTTAATTAGCATAGCGTTTCTCGTGCTTTGTACAAGAGGAAACATAGGTTTTCCTTCTCGAGGAAATTGAGGAACCGATCGCGTTCGAAATAGCCCCATGTGTTCGTCATCGAAAATTCGCTGGGTAGGTTCTAGGGCAGAGTATATATAATAAACAGCAGTTCGCTGAGAGGATTCGAGACCACGTTTATTATTTAACCTTCGAACGATCCGAAATCGGTCGAAAGTATCAACGCGAGTAACCGTAAAGGCCATCGTTACTACACAACAGGTCCCTTGAGATTAAATTATCCTATTTTGGACTGTAATTTCAATAAAAGGATCACAGAGAGTACAAACGCAATCCTGCTTGGACAACAACGAAAGAAAATGACAAACTTCGACGAACACCGTGACAAGTCTTACCGATTTATTCGACCGCGTGTTAAAAATTCCTACCATTGAGTTAAACGATACAATGAATGTCATTCGTTTGCTAGACAGATTGTCTTCATCGAATCTCCTCGTGCGACTGGTTTCAACCATTGTTGAAATTGTTGGGTCGTCGCCCAAATTGGTACCACGATACAGAAATGAATAGTACGTAACCACAGCATAAATCGTCCCTATTCTTACATTTGAACTTTCGTGTTCCATCGAAGTGTTGAATGAACTCAATTATGTCCCTCCGCTGGAACGTTTACCGTTCCCGAAACCTCCTCTTAAACATGTACAAAAGCCATCCATAGGTCCGTAGGTGGCCAACCGGTTCCCAAGTCCGGGCCAACGTGATTGAACTTCCCAATTGTTTCCCCACTTCTTACGTCGGCCCTGCTCTCGACCCGCTGCTCTCCACGGACGTTATCCGTTAAGGTAAACTCTTGGATTGGCTCAATTAACGAATAGAACGTGCTGACCCGTGGCTTTTGAACGTTAATTGGCTCCAAGAGTCCACACGTATAAGTTGCTCGTTCCGTGTTTCACTGTTCCTCGGCCGCGAGGATACGTAACCCAGGCGTCGATCTCTCGGTGTGCGCGCATCCGCTTCGTTGTTACGTAGCGCGCATGCGTGCCAAGTCAAACGAACCGACGGAACAAACTAACTGCTTATTAATTTAGAAGGTTACTAATGAGCCATGCGGCGAGCCGCGAATTCGTGGGGAACAATCGGATATGCGACACGCAGCCCGTGGTACCGGAAGTCCTTGCCTCTGGGACGCCCGCACCGCGAATCGAACGACTGTCGCTGTTGAGGTTCAAGCGACGCCACTTTGGAATCCCCTTTCGGGAAAACTAATAAGTGTTTGGTTTCAACGAACGATGTACGTGGATGTACGGATGTATGGATGTACGTATCGGATGTACCGTCGCGAAAAAATTCCGATTTTTCGGAGAAGATTAAATCGAAAACGAGTGGAGTGGAGGATAAATTGAACACCGCGCGAAAAGGGAGATGGCTCCTCTCGGGAAGAAAGAGATTTTCTTGGCTCTTCGAGTAATTTTACATTTTTCCAAATATTGGACTCTTCTTCCGTATTGAAACTATCGTTAATGATCTTCACGCGGACGAATAGTTACGATTATTTTATTCGCTAACAGTAATGATTTCCCGATGGTCTTTGAACGGTTTCAGAGAAATACACGGTACGTTTGAAAAAAATCGAAAAGGTATTTGGCCTATGGACACGATCAATTTGATTTGAATACGATGTATTTCGAATGGAAGATTTTCCGATCGAATGGACAACAAAAAGTCGATTCTTTTACTTCTTGGAGTTAGAAAGATTTGTATCGTATACTTTTTATTTTCAAGGTATTATACAGTGCTCGTTTGTTTCCTAGAGAGATTAGGATTCGGTAAATAGGAGTTTATCGCAACCGTGGAACACCGTCTTGAAATAAATCGTCGTAGATCGAAAGACACGATGATTTTTCGCCTACGATGCTGAAATTATTCGGAGTCGTGGCGGTGGTGGTCGTTTTTCGTAATCTACCTTTGAGATCTCCGCGCTACTGTTACTCTATTTCGCGTCCAATCCCGGTTTTAATTAACGAGTTTCGTGTAATCAACGGCGTCTGCACCGGAATGCACAATATTTCGCAAAGAAGAGGAAACGTTTCGTCGACCCCGCGATTGATCTCAAACGGAATAAAAACGTTTCACCACGCCTACTTCTCGGAGAAACGCTCGCAATGGATATTTACACGGATCCTCGACGGAGTCTCGGTAGGAAACGAGGGAAAGGAAGAGGCGAGCTTAAGGTTTTAATTTATAGCCAAGAAGACCCGCCTTTAATCTGGCAAATCTGTAGAGTGCCGTGTTGCTCGTAAATAACCAGAACGGGAAGTATTGTTCCCAGTGAAAAACAAATCGAAGACAAGAAATTAATACCGGCTCTTTATTTCGCGGAATAAACCGTATCGAACTAATCCGGCTGCAACGCTCTACACACCTGCGGAATGGCCGTTCCAGGTGAGCGAAAACGACCAACCGAACCGCGCTTGATTTTTCTCTTCCGTTCACGAAGAACGATAGCCACGCGATGGAACACCGAATGCGAAGGTAATCCGTGGCGAGCGAATCGCACACTTCGTTTTTCAAGCCGCGATGAAAAGATTTTTCGAGCGCCCCGTTTTCGGGACGCGATCTCTCGCGGAACGCAGAAAAGAGAAAACCACCGACGGAACCACGAACAAACGTCAATTTCGCAAAACTGACCGAAGAATATAGTACAACTCTCGAATATCTCGATCGAGAACATATCAGTTCAAAGATCCGTACAAGATTTTCAAATTTCCAAATACACTTTCTTCATTCAATATACGAGAGTTTCCGCCTATCTCCTCTCAAACCAAACGAGAAAAGAAAAATTATACTTTACATACGTTTTGCATACGTCGTTACGTACGACACATAATTATACGTAAAAATACACGCGCGATCGCATCTAAATAGTCTACCGCAAAAATTCCACCACCGATCGAAAAGACGTTGGACCTACGCTTCGATCGCGAATCGTCTGATTTTCGACGATTAGCGAGACAAGTGCATAGTACGATATCTTCCGCGGGAACGGATATACCCTCTTCTTCGAAGTGGCGTTCTATTAACCCCTAGATAGGAATGCAGCGATGATCGCGGTTGGAGTTCCTCGTTCCGTATTCTTAACATCGAGTTTCCATCGAGGAAAGATTCTCGTATCTCGATACCGCGCGCGGTGTACAATGGCCGGGCGCGTCATTAGACCGACACGCGCAACAAAGGTATACGAATAACGGATACTATTAGTCCGAGGGCGACGTTGATGCCGTCTTTACTTAGCCAGTCGGTCGGTATCGCTTAACGTTTTGCGCGAGGCACGCTCGACAACAATGCCGAGTATTCTCCCTGTCGTTTACCAGACCGCGTCGTTTCTCCGTACGATAGTACATTAAGATCCCGAGACGGCTGATACGACGCGGCTGGATGGTAATGAGAAAACTCGGCCCGGGCGTGATCGGGGCATAAATTTTATTTTTCCCGGTGCTGGCGGGTACCCGGAGGAAACGTTCCGTGGAGGTACCTGCGATGGAAAATGGTCCCCCCGGTTGTTTCGGGGGAACGGCGCGAGCGCTCGTTTCGAGAGAATTTTCAAGTTTCCCCGTCGGTATCTAAGGCGGACTTTTTCAGCCGCTTTACGATCGGACTGCGAACGCTCGACGGATCACCCGACGATATTACTCGGTTTACTGCACACGTGTGCATTGTCGTACGGCCAGAACGTGGTCCCTGCGTAAAAACCACTCGAGGAAATCGGACCCGCCAGTTTTCTCGTGGAACAACACGGAGAAACTATTTTTAACCGAGAAGCGTACCGCAAGACGGTTATCTATCCGAAATGTTGAACGTTTGTCTGTTTTCAAGGGTACAGAGACACCGAATGTTTCCAATCGGTACCATTTTTGAAATTTGATACTTTATGATGGATTTTCGATAGAGAAACTGTATAAATTGTCGGATAACGATACAGATTAATAATCTTCTCGATTTCCGTCTCGTCGGACTAACGGGAATGCATGGGTTAGGAAAATATAGGGTGCTAGAGAAGGGTGACCGAAGTCACTTCTTGGAAATTAAAGGAAGCGTGTTAGAGATCAGTTATTGGAATTTTATCTAAGCCAGTCGGAATTAAATAAAGACATTTTTAAATAAAGACCTTGGTCGATCACAGGCACGATTTTTAAGTTAGACGTTCTATGTTTAAGCTTATTCGTTTAATTAGGTCAATTGACGTAAGAATACGTTAGAAATCTGTATCGTTATTGGTAACAATATAGTACCTAGCAAATGTAATCGGTAAACGAACGAAGACTGTAGAAAGTTTCCGACTTTCAGGTTTAGAAAACAACCGGAACGAAACCATCCGGATTATCGTCTTCCATTTTCTCGGAGATGATAGTCGCTTTGGAGAACCAGCCGGCCGAATACAAAATGTCAGTAGACATTCGTAGATGAAACATCTCCCGAACCGCGTTTCAGCCACGCGGAAGTGGTAATTCTTGGTAACGTAAGTCGACGTTCCACGGCGTAAACGAGAATAATTAATCGTTTGATGAACGGGGGAAAAATACACGGAGTATTATGTAATATTCCTTCATTACGAGCGGGAAAGGTAATCTTTCATAAGTACGGGGTACGTTCATAATAAAGACGCGGTTAATGTTGCTTTATTAATGAATGGCCAGCGTATTCTTCAACGGGGGCAGCTAACGAACTATCCGTATCGTATGGTTTTTCGAACGACCGAAGGAACGCGAGGCAACTTTTTAATTAAAACCGGAGCCTATCGGGCCGCGTCGCGCTTAATTATCGGATTCGCGGACCGGTGAGCCCCGTGCGTCGAGCGCGATTCATTGTCCGAGCGAAAGGCTCACCTTCGAAAAAATTAGTCACCAAAAGGGTCGACGTCATCGAACTTTTATAATTTACTCGATCGCGAAACGGTTCGCGGTTAGGTCTCAAGCCTGTTACGATGGGGCTGGGGCAAATTACCAAACGAGAACTTTGGATCGCAACCTACTTCCAAATTTTCGCTAATAACCTCTCGCAACGCGCGACGATGTCGCAACAGTGTCTCCTTTTCGCCCGCAAGGATTCATTTTTAATAACGGTTCCCCCGTACCACCTCCTACCCACCTTTTCCCTTAAATTATGCCTGCGCTCGAGCTGATAAAAGGTAGAAGGCATTTTTAGCATCGGCCGTCATCGACACCCCCTCATTCTTCGCTGCTCTTTTCCATTTTCACTCAACCCTTGTGAGTGAGGCGACGTGCCTTTGCCTGTCGCTGTGTCACAGCTTCCCTCCGATATCGGCCAAAGTGCAATTCGTTTCACTCGGCTTAATAGATTACGTCGCGACTGATCGAGCCTTTCAGCCGTGCCGGCAACGGGAGCACAGAGCGAAATAATTAATACATTCTGCGAATGCTGCGCTATTAAGGTACCGAGAGATTTACAAGAGGAGCACCAACGACTACGAAGTTCGAAAACGTTTGAATCCTTTGAACGTTGTTTCCATTGATCCGTATTGCTCCTAGATCGTTGGTACGTGCTTGCGCGTTGCCGGGTAATATACAATTTTACAGGTGTACTTATAACTATTTCTAGATTTCTAATATTTTCGAAAGAAATAATCCATGCGATCGATTCAAAGTTCTTATCGACGGTTAAAAATATTTGCGGTCAAGGGGTAAGGCGAACGAATCACAAGGAAAAGTGTACAGGTTGTTTTTAGGCACGAATTCACCTCTTCTAGAGGTTCTAAATATATACTCTTCCTCGAGCGAAAATTATTATTTCCTAGATTGAGAACGCGCATCGACTCTTGTTGTAGGCTGGAACTGGATTACGAGCTTCTGTAATGTTCGATGACTCGTGGAATTTCCTGCGATCGAAGCTTCTAGAAGCTAAACGATAGTACTTCTTTCATATGCTTGCAGAAAAATTCTCTTTCACTGAGTTATTGACAGAAGAAACGGGCCGTTGAACATTCAAAATGTAGGCAAAAATTGCTCGAGAGCCGTTGCCTTTGCCTTTGGGATTTTCAACGGTCTGTTAAACGATTTATAATTACTTTCAACCGCGCGTTAGACTAACTCGACTACCTAATCCTGAACACCGTATCTCAAATTGAAAACTAAATTTGTATAGTCCGAGCTACGTCGCGTCCGAAATTTTTATCGGTGAATTGAAAACGGTTACGCTGACCGCTAAATTGCCCACGGTATTTCGCTTATTGTTATATATTCTTTTGCAAAAACTCGTGTAACAAAGACCGTTGAAAATTAAATCTCGAAACCTTTTTGTACTGTGCAAACTTTCGCTGGAATCGATAGTTACCGAGATGAAAAATCGCAATTTTCTCTGTATACATGTTATCGCGTCACAGGAAAATGGCGGAAACGATTGGCACGAAACTGAATCGGAGCGTATATAGGATTCTCTTATATTAGATAGTGCGGCCTAAAAGTCCAAGCTGCGAAAAATTGTAGAAATCTTACCATTGGAAATTAAATTTCGACAGTATCCCGTATTAAATGTTAATAGAATTCAGTATAGAATATACTGTAATAGAGTTACCTTTTTTGATGGTGTCGCTAAAAGAAAAAAAAAAAAAAAATACAAAACGACGTGTATTGTACATCTGAGAAAGCTACAAATAATTTTTACGATCGAACAATACTTTCCATCCTGGATAACGACGAGTAATTTAACTAGTACAAAATATACCAGTCGATGAACAGTTATTATCAACGGCTACGCTTCGCCGTATTATACGTTACTTTTTCTCATTCGCTCGGAGCTATGCCCGTAAATCGTTAGGAAACATTACTTATCGAACTGTAAATATTTTAATTGGTGTACTATTGAATTCATCCCGTTTATTTCCGGGGGAAAAAATTGAATGAAAACTGAGGGAGCGATGAGCGAAAGGGAGTAGAAGCCGCGCGACGGATTTCTATCGTCGCGAAACGCTTCGAGGCGGATAAATCTGAACGAGTTTGCAGCGACGCGTAGGCAATAGAAGCCTGAAAGAAAATAATTTCATCGCGACGGCCCTTACGACTGAAAATGACTCTCTTCGCTTTAACAGACGGCCCTTAAAAAGGTCTGTTAAGCGGAGAAGTCTCGGTTCAAGATTATTCGAGTTAACGAACCGTATTGTCGTTCGCCAAGTGTTGAAAGAAGTTTCGCATTTAAAGTCGATCTTCCGGCTATTTGTTACAACGGGGGAAATACGCTCGCTCGCCCGCTTTTAATCCGCTTTAATGAACTTTCTGCAAACGTTGGACAAACGACGAGTTTCTTTTGCCCCCCGTGAAACGTAAATTTCCCAGCAGCGGTAATTGTACGAAGTAAGAGTCTCGAGAAACGTTCGACGCGATTAAATCTTCGAGGCTGTGGAACGTATGGAAACAATGTTCACTTTCGTGTAACGCATCGTCGAAACAATTTTTCGAGGTCAACTTCGTTCCTTCGCGCTTCGTCGCCGAGATCGAAAGTCGATTCTGAAACAATTTCGAGCTTTCGTCGCGCAAAGTTGTTCGAAGTTGCAAACTCCTGCGAATATCATTTTTTACAACCACGCACTTCGTTCATCTACGAATTAAAAGTTCCATAATTTGGGACAATGTGTGTTCGTGCAAGATATACCGTTTGGAACAAATCATTGGACGCGTATCACTTTGATGTTCACCTTGCGCGATAGGTCGTTGACCGCGTTTGAAGACCACATAGCATTCCATCGGATGCATAATATATTTCGAGCGGAAATCTATAATCAATATCGTAACGTATGCGTCAAATTCTTTAGCGGATGCGTTGGAATTCCTAATCGTCTCCGTTATACAACGAGAAATGAAAGTAATTTGTCCAATGCAGCCTTAACCGTCACCGAGAACCTACCTAACGAAATATTATCCTTGCGCAAAAAATTTCTCCCAGAAAATCTCTTTTAGAATAATTCCCTCCAATGATACAAATATCTTACAGTCTACCCTATTGATCCCGGAGATTCTCCACGATTAGGAACACCGAATGAAACTTTCCCCATACAAGACGTCTTACGCTCCTACCTCTTCCACTTAATCACCGTATGAAACGATGCTCAACAAATGACAAACAGATGCTCTAATAACGGCGGAAAATATTCGTTTCTCGAACTGTCGAGATACAACCGTTTGACACGGCTCGTCTCGCGCGAGTCGCGAAAAAACTAACAGTAACAATTTGCTGGATATAACCAGCACCCATCTCCTACCTCGTACACACGCGTGATCCACGAGAATTCGTGTTTCTTCCATACTCGTGGAAGCACACACTTTTTCGCCGTTTTATTTCAGCTTGTACAGCACGGTTGTCCGAAAATTACCACGACCCTAGACGTACCACCTATCGACGCTGCAATTTGTTACACGTCAGATTTCAATGAAGTAACGGGCTTCCTTATCGCCCCGGCCCAATCTCGGACCGCGAACTCGGCCCCCCACTTGCGTACACCCCTCCCACTGTGCGACCCGTCGTGTTCCACCGGTTGGCTCGTTCGTCTCCCGTTTCGTCCCCCACCCCTTCGCCAGCGGCGAGCAAACCGCAACGGCCACGTCGGTTTTAGAGACGGGGTTCGTGGAAACAGCAGGGAGGGAGACACTGGAGACAGGAGAGGGTCACGAGCGACGATAAAGCCAATTCTGTTGCGCCGATGGATGCGGAATTCGGCCGATCGCGTCCGACAATTTCTGTCCCGTGTCGCTCCGCGAACTCGCGAGGATTATTTCTCGTTGCTCGTCCTCGTGTCCCACCCCACCCTCGTCCCAACCGTACCATCACCTTAACACCGTTCCAGGCTTCGAACTCTCCGCTCGGTGTAAACAAAGCTAACCCATCGAAGGGGACAATTTCGCGACGTTGTCTCCCAGTGAAATTCACGGTACAGGGATTACGCTGCGTTTTTCATTCGGTGTCATAATCGCGGATATTGTTCGTTTCGTAATTGGTTCCGTGTTTCAAACCCGCTCCCGAAGTAACTCCTGTACCAGGGCGCGCGAGAGAGAGAAATCGAACGTAACGAATTCCTCGACCGAAAAAGGAACTCGAAGGAGCCACTGTGTCCCTTACCTGTTTCGTTTTACCGCTTTCGGTAAAACGAAATACTGCTTCATCCCCTCCCTCGAGCTCGTAAACCCCGTCTGGTCCGCGAAGTTGAAACGATACTGATGCGAGGAGAACGGGGCACTAAAATTGCGCGTTCCGCTTTGGAATTTTAATCGATGTCGGAAACGGCGCGAGAGGAGATACTTCTTCCGAGCTCCGAAATGTCGAAATCGTCGTTCCATTGGCCGTGTCGATTAATTTGATGCACGAGACGCACCGTCCCGTTGGAATTAATCGTTGTTTACAATCATCGATTCGACCCTCGCCCTTTGGAAATCGTGTGACGTGTACATTACTGAAATCGATTCGGACCCTGCGGGGTCCTCGCTCCAGTACGGTAATTCCTCGTTAAAACGCACCGTCGACTCGCACGAAACGATCCAAGGAGAGACATTGGAGAATTTGCTCCTGGAATCGAGCTATCTCGACAGTTAATAACTTGTACTTTTATCTCATTCTCGTTGTGTCTCCGTGAGAGTATTTTTGGCAAATCGGCGAGACTTTTGACAAATTTTGCGCGTAATTGAAACTAATCCAACGAGATCGTGTTTGGGATCGTTTTTAACGGGACTACCTTGCCAATATATCGATAATACTCCCGTGGAGATACTACGAGAGATACAAAAGTGTTCAGCGATACCCCGAGCGGAGAAACATAAATGGCGGGAATACGACGTTCTATCGAGGGAGAACGCAGCTCATTAACAGGGGATTACTTCGGCGATGTACGAAATACCTATCGTGTAACCTTAATAATGTAGGGACGAGTTTCGACTGTTTCGGTAAATCGATAGCTCATTGAAGCCCAGTGCGAAAAACAAAAGATCAGTTGTAATGTAACCAGCGACCGATACGGTGAGTCGACCGGTATCGAAAAAAAGTTAAAAAAGAGTATTCGAGAAAACGTGTGTGTTTCACGATGCGAGCGGGTTTGACTTTTCCTTTTGTACGCGTCGTGACCTTAAGCAGACCCTATGTTTCCATCTGTAATCCAGAGGGAATATATTATTATAACAGAGGAATAGGCATATTTTCCTATACATATATATTTTACTCCACAATAATAACCTACCGTGTAACCATACCTGTCGTGTAACCTACCTAATATACTTTCCTAGAAGAATCGAATGGGATACCGATTGCGTTTGACGCTCTATCGAACGATAATTTAGGCGTCGGTATCGATTGCATCGGTATCGTTTCCGTCGTTGATTCAAATATACCGTTATCGGGTCTTGATAAGGATCCCCTCGCCCTTCGTAATTAAAGTAACCTCGAACAGCCACTGATAGAAGTGGAAACGATTCCGATGCTTTCATCCGTTACCCAAAGAATCAAACGGTTATCCTTCCTCCCCCGCGACGGTGTCCGTTCCACCCTCGGTCCGGCAACCTGCCGTAAATACAGATAAAGCTAATTGAGAGCAATCGTTCCCCGGGACAGGGACGGTGCTCCTTTAATCCCCGGGATAGAGGATAAAAGCTTCTTCTCGATTGCGCCTCGTCATCTCCTGTCGTTCCCCGCTGTTATTGTTTGCCACGGCCGGGTTCTTTGTCCGCGTATTAGACACACGAGACGAACTCTATGGACGTGGAACGATGGCCGACGAGAGCGGGAACCTTCCCGGCGTGGATTCGTTCGTCCGCGAGTCCGCAAATATAAGGTATTGGAAATCAGCGGCGCGCAAGCGGGTGTGGCTCGGGCTCGGGTAATGGACACAGGACCCTCACGGCCGTTGTGCAAACTCTAGGACAGTGGCTCGTAATCGAAAGACGGCAACCACCCGCGCCGTACTCCTCCTCCTACCTTTAGTCGGTCAGAGATATCTTCTAGAACGCTCTCGTTCACAAACACTCGTCCCGGGCGAGGATTAAGGCGGAAACGTCCCGTGTCTCCGGCGGCTCGCTGACGATTGCATTTCTTGGGTTTTTCCCTGCAGAAATTGTTTCAATTCGACTCCGCCCGGGTTGGGACCGGCGACGCGTCGATTACGAGATTAAGTCGAGCTCAGTGCCTGCCCTCGGCCTTCGTCTTATTCCGCGAGCGGCTTAGTTTCCGCCACGGAAAACAATTTTCTACGCTACCGACGATTAAACCTTTGAGTAAGTATTTCCGTTCGACTGGCCCGAAAAATCGCTTTCCCTTTCAACCACGCTTAGCGCGAACTTGGCCAACCTTTTCAGAACGTGTTCGCGGAGTATCGTATTGGAATTAAAAAGAATAAGTCACCGGGATGTTTCTTTATTTAAGGGAAGCGAGTATACTCTATAGTGATGTACGACAAACGGAGAAAATTTGAAGGGAGAATTTTTTCTCTTTCGGTTCTGGTGACAACCATACTCGGAACGAGAATCTTTTTTATTCGGTTCAGGACGACCAGAACGAGTGTCATCGTGTGAAATGTGGACATCCGAACAAAGGTGTGCACGAGTGTTACTTGGACAAATATTCTTCAAAAGATTCCTATAACTTGGAAATGTAGATATGCGCAAAGTTTCAAATAGATTGTTCAGCTTCTTTCGCAATAATCTCATCCTCGAAAAGTATCACCTAAATTTTCCCAAGAGTCGTTCCCAAAACTCCCACACTGGAAAGAGTCCCGATAGGAGCTCGGGAACGATACGCGATCGATAACTTTCGATCATTAATTCCTTATTAATGACAAGCGGCGGACGACACTGTCGGTGGTAATTAATAAAGCGAAACTGCCACGTTTGTTTTTGCCACGGTTCGCGGGATCGTGACAAAGCAGCCTGTCCAAGGATTACATGTTTTCGACCGAGAGTCGCGGTTCCTCCGCTCGTCTTTCGCTCTCGCCGACTTGCATTTTCTCCGTTTATTAGCGGCAACTTGGAACGCGTAGGGTTGCAGGTGGCCGGTGGAAACTAAAAAGTCTTTCCGGTTGGGTCGTGTCGCGTCGTGGCTTTTTCTCTGGACGAGGGGCCTCCCCTTTTTCTTTTAATTACGCACGCCCGCTGTGAACCGCTCTAAATGAAAATATCCCGGAGATCGGCAAGAAGTTTTCCCAGATTGCGCGAAGTAAATTGCACGAGAACGAGCGCACAATTGTTAAATTAGCGATAATTCCGTGAACGAAGATCACCTTGCGACGTCGATCGCACGGTTGATAGGAGACGTTCGAAAATTCGAAAAAAAGTTGAAACTAAGTAGGAACGCTGTTCGAGAAACTAAGTTCGAGCAGCGCTGATAACGTGACTATCGTTTGTTTCAGCAACGAAACGATCCTACAAAGAAAAGTGTGATTCAAAGTTTCACGGTTTTCGATACCCTATAATGAGAAATAATTTTCGAAGAAAAATATGTAATATATAACGTGGACATTTGTCGACCAATCCTTTCGTAGAATAGCTACGTAACGCGTGTCTGTATGTTATAAACGAATCGGAAAAGCTTGGTTATATACCCGACGCGTGATGGGGATTTGTAAAAAAGCGTTTTCTGTTTCTATGTACAGAGGAATATTGTGTAACAATTGTACGTTTCCGATGAGTTCAAAAAATGACTATTTTTCTACCGTTAATCTTTCAGGAACGGAAGGGTGGATTTTTGAAAAACGTGTTTACAAATAAAATAGATTTCGAACCGATTGGTTCGCAAGGATAGGTTTGGAAAGAGCGATTCGGTTGCATCTCGTCTCCATTGTGCACTATATCTTCGCACATAGATTTCATCTTTGTTGAACGAATGCTTGCGTTGTATGCACTGTTGTACGAATTGTGTGCAATAAAGACAATGAACAAATAAACAAATAATTAAAATACATTTGTAGTCAAATACTGTCTATTTCGATGGATCAAAATTCTCTTCTCCCTTTTCTTTTCCCTCTAATCTTAAACGTATCGCATAGAACCTCGCAGAATTAAACCGGAGAAACAATACAAATATTTTCGCCTCGAAATGCCTAGAAACCGTTCAAACGAGTAAAATATTGTACGTCGAGAATGAATAATTTTCCAACAATAAAAGTACACGTTCGAGATTTGTACATTGAATTAGCAACCGGATAACGAAAAGTCGTAAAGAAATCACAGCTTGGATTATCAGCGTTGAATCGCAGATTACGTAAAAATGGACAAAGAGGTGAATGATAAACGAAACGACGCAACGAGGGTCCGTTTACCGTGACTTTTACCTTTTACCTCGAATAGTCGTCGCCGCATAATAATCTCGCAATTGTTCCGAGTGCAAAGCGTTTAATCGCTAGAAGACAGAGCTCCAAGATGATTCGGGACAAAGAGACGAATTCGCGCGATTAACTTATTAATGCCCATAGAGAGCGTTTCAACTGCGCCCGGCGAAATTCGCTTTCGCGCGACAAGATGGCGCGGCGGGCGATCAATTGTTCGTCGAACTTTAATGAACGCAACCATAGTCGTCGCGCCAATAAGATAGCGCGTCTGCGAACGTCTCGTCTCTCGAAACAGAGCCACATTACGCTCTCCCGTGGTAATTGGAACTTCTACGATCGACCCGGCTATATATTTGCTGTTTCGTATAATTAGTTGTCGCTAATTAGACACGCTCCGGCGGAACTTTGCTCATCCGTGCAAATATTTAAGATACCGCTCCCCGTTTGCGTTAGGTCGTCGTCTTTAAATTCAACCGGTTACGGATAGATACCGGGTGTCTGATACCGTTGGTATCGGAGCTGAGAAAATATCGCTAAACGGCGAAGCGAACGTTTTCTTTTTCGAGTTACGATTTACGAGAAGAATCACGCTCGCGATCGATCAACGGATACGATTGAGATATCGGTTGCTCGTTGATTCTACTCGCGTTTACGTCGACGGTAGCGCGATATCGTTCGTTCCAATGCGAACCGTTTTAACGAGTCGAAAGACGAAAGCGAGTGAAACGAAAAATACCGTACCGTAACCAATGTTTAAGAGTTCCAACACGAGTAGAAATAACGAGCAGCGTAGCGGCACGCGTTAGCCGAATCGTGCTCCGATTTTCGAGACCGATTTTCTCGGGAACAGAGCTTCGAAGGAAGAACCGTTGTTCCAGATTTTCGATTCGTTTTTTACGCGCGCAGAACCATCGTAACGCTGCATGCAGCCATCGCAACAAGAGACACCCTGTACGCGTTCGAAAACCGTGCTCGCGTGCCGTTAACGGTACTCTTCTTTAAAACTACCAAGAATATCTCGATACGTTAATTTCATTACGGTACAGGGAACGAGCGCGCGTGTATCGAAACGATCGACGACTACGTTGAAGAAGCGGAGGCCACGGAGAGAGCACTCCGGCTGAACAGCTGACACAAAACAACTGGTCGTTGCGCTTCAACCCAATTCCCGGCAACTCCTTCATCTCAATTAACTTCGCCCTCGTCTACGCCAATTTACCATTTCCAGCAAACTAGCAAGACCTGTCTGTCCTTCGTTAAACTACGATTCACCTGACTGAATATGCGTCCTGACTAATTCCTCGACATTCTCCCTGTTCCCCGCCCATTCCACGCCCCCCCTACTCGGGCCGTTCGTTTCACTCTTATTATCCGCTCGGGCCGCCGGAAACGGAAAATACACGCCCATACACACACACGCACACACATATAAATATACTATACGTACATGTTCGCGTGGATTCTTCCTGGAGCGTCGCTTTCTTAGATCACCGGCCGCCATTATCCGAATTGATGCTCGACAATATCTCTCCCGGGGCCATTCGGGAAGATTCTATCCCGTCTGAATCGCGTGTACACCGTTGCACACCTGTATCACCCACACGCACACATCAGGGGCCTCGGGACACGTGTAGCGTTCTGTTCGGTGCCGTAACTACCGATTCCCACCCCCTGCACCCCCACACCCCCAAAACACCCTCCCCGAGAGCCTGGAACTCCCCACGGGGAGCCAGGCTACACCGACGCGACCCCTTGTCGCCAGGCGGTGCGGCGCGGTCTGTCTTCGTGTGTACGTATCAACCCGGCGTGCCCAATAAATCCACGGTTTAATTAAACTAAGTTTAAACGGATCTCGCCTACCCTTCCTACCTCCCATCCACGTGCGAAGCAGTTATGTATTACGTTCCTGATCCGCCGCTAAATCAATTATCGGAGTTACGAGCCGGACGCGAAACGGCATTGTGCCTCGGGGCGTCGTCCACCTCGACCTGCCGCGCCGTACCGCGTCGAACATTGTCCCTCCAATCCCTCTCTCCTCCCTACTTTTTTTTTTTTTTTTTCATTCCGCAACGGATCCGTTGGCGGCAGATATCTGGACACGCCATTTTTCGCAATTTTCCACCACCGTCGGGGACAGCGACGCGCGATGAATCTGCCCGCCCCGTTTCCGGGGAAATTTCGTTTCCGTGCTCCATCGATTACCGGGTACCCAGGTACTTCGCGGTTAATGGTACGACCCCACGTAGGGGTCCTAGAGGACCCGATCCGAATTGCCATCGAGACTCGTTGATCGATTCTTAGCGAGGAGGATCGTTCTTTTTTACGTTACGAGCGAAGAGAAACCAAAAGTACCTCCGCGGGACGCATATGCTATCGGTATTCTACGTGAAGGATCCGTGCGTTTCTTTTTCATTTTTGGGGAAGTATATTTGCAAATAACGCATAACGTATATTCGACGAGCGAAAGTATGTATATGTACGAACTGTAAGGATTTGCAATGAATACAGTCTATTCGTAATTGTCACTTTTCGTTGTCTTATCGAAAAGATAGAATAGCAACGAGAACAACGTTACCTTTGCTTGCAAGCTCTAATAAATAATTCTTTCAACTTCTGATCATTCGAACCGTGCAACTAGCATCCGGAATATTTACTATTTCACGTTTCCTTCTCGTTGATCTTTCGTAAAGAATTCTCCGTCTCTATTCTTCTCGCATGCGTAATTTTCAGGCTCTTTTCTTCTTCTTTTTGTTTCGAATAAAATAATTTCGATCTCTATTATTTTTCACCAAGAAGTGCCTGAACGATACGGAATCGAAACGTTCGAAACATATCCACGCTCTAACCCGTAATCTAACCACGCTCTAGCCTGTGTCGAAACAGATCGGTCCCTTTATTTCAACTAGGACAAAATTAGTTCAGTTTACGTTCGGGGGTGAAGTTTTCGTGGGCGTCGATGGAGATCGGACGCGGTTAGTCGCACGTGGAAGAAGCGAACTCGATTGAATAATCGAACGGTAATCCTCGCCGCGCGCATTTCGAATTCCTTCCGCGCCCCGTATGCCGGTGCACACGGGTACACGATTAAGCCTAAGCCGTACCGACTATTTCCGGCGGTACACGCGATGGGAAGGGCTCGATTAAACAGATCACTTCCGGTGCAATCGGGCTCGCTGTTGCGCGTGCACCGGCAAACGAGATGCAACCGCGTCTATTTTTCTTCGGGAGGAACGGGGGCTGGAAAGAGAGGGTGGGAGAATGGTGATCCGGTGCAACGCAACAGTTTCGAACGGAATTTTAAGAAGGCCATACATCAACGTATCAAACCTCCTGCATTATTCACGTTAATGTATCTCCCTAATAAGAGACGAATGGATACTCCACGATTGTTCGCAACGTTACATCGATGCTTTCCGAATACGGTGAAACAAAGTAGACTGTTCCTTCACTCGTATCTCGGGTGTCGATCGAGACGATGGAAACACGAGTTTAATTCGTCGAACATTTTCTACCGAATCTCGACTTTCGTTGCGTTTATTAACAGATTTATCGCCACGTGTACATCGATCAACGAGAAGTCAATGTGACTGCGCCTATGTGTGAGAACGGTGATTTTATAGTTTACGTTCGTATAAATAAACGAAATATCGCAAACCAGTATCACGTTACGTACGACGTAAAGATTGTTCGAAATATTTAATCGGCCTGTTTAATAGATTTCGTACGTACATAGTTAAAAGCGTACACTTAGAATAGCGTTAAATAGAATGGCTATAAATGTTGCGCGGTTTATGGCAAGTGATTTTCCGAACGAATCGTGATAAGAAACGTGTTAAAATTTTCGACTGAAATTAACTAAAACTGAAACCATTCTTACACATCGCCCGCTCTTGCAAAGTTACACACATTACATCAACCTGTAAATCATAATTCAAAAACAGCTTAGCGAGGTTGTAAATCTCACGCCCGACATCGCTTTGTCCGTGTTAAGTTGTTGGATGCACGGATCAAATATTAGCACGTTAATTAACAGATAACTGATTACGAAATTAAATATACAAATGTTCGAAACAGAGTGGATGTCGTTTGAACGCAGCGATTTATGCGACATGTTTGCTCAGTGCTTCGATAAGTGCACGTATGTTTAACATTGTCTGGAATCTGCTCGTAAAGTAAGATTGCACTTTTGAAAATAACAATATTTGCGTATTTATTGTACCACACTTAAAATAGAAGAAACAATTAAATGGAAGTAAGACGAGATTATATTATCGAGTAATCTTAACGAATACAATATTCTGTACGATGCATTTTTGAAGGACTGCATACAGTCAAAGGAGAAATCCAAATTATTCGTGTAACTATTGTGGTAATGCGTGAGGAGAAAATCTAAAGTGTTTGGAATAGACGAGCGAGTGAAGTGTTTTCGAAACGTGAAAGAAGAGCAATCGAGATGAGCGTCAGACTGGGAAATTTTCGGCGAACGTGACCAAATGCACGTTTGCAACGCGAATGAATGCGTGTGAGAATATAAGGTGCGAGAGAAGAGTGTTTAAGGGTAGTCATCGTTGGAAAATTGTCGAAGCGCGTCGTGTCGCGTGAAACAAGAATAGCGTAGTCAGCGTAGTTATTATTTGTGTGTTTTGTTAATGTTTTCTTTCTACTACTACCGCGTTCAATACACGTATATCCTAAAACTTTATTCATCTTTATTTCATAATAACCACCACCAGTATTAGATAATTCCTACACTATCGGCAGAGAGAAGTATTTATTTTTGTAAGACAGACGAAAAGTTAGACGTCTACCAACGAGACTACGTGGTACGTGAAAGTTAAGTTAATGAACTTAACGAGGGTGAACATCCAATCTGTCTATTAATGACCGTGTTTGCTTTCATACCGTGACTGGCAAATTCGTGCAACGCGATATTACCTTGTTAGACGAGTGCAGTTTCGGGTTAAGGGGCAGTTACGTATAAATTTCTACATGAAAATTTTCTTGGAAGTTTTTTACCCGATGTTCCATTGTCGAAAGGTTTGTCAAAGGACACAAGAGAGAAGAGGGAATTTTCTGTGACTGAAAGATTTTGTTCAGCTCTCGAATGCTTAATTCGAACCGCAACACACGCATGGAAATATACGTACGTGGAATCACAGCCTCCCTAATGGACACACGCTTTCCTCGAATCCTTCTTTGCTAAACATTTCAATTAGATTTTCTCGTAGAAGACTCTAATGAACCAGAATATCCGAGAACTTGCGCGGTGTTTTTGGTAACGAATACTGTGTTTCTGTGTGCTACATGGATTGCGTGATGAGCTAACGAGGGCTTCAAAGAGAGCAGAAGAGCGCGGTAGGAGTCAAAGAGTTAAAGGGTAAAGAACTCCAGAGTATAAAAGCTTCGTGAGCACAGAAGTGTAAATGGGGGAGTGTATGCATAGAGCAGAGAAACAAAGTTAGAGTGTTAAATTACACGTTTTTATAGGAAAAAATTCCTTTATAAAATACGTACAACGCGAATTACTCAGCCACTTACTTTCTCACTTGTCAAGATATCCCGCAATATTCTATGGGGCAGGTACAAACGTATTTGGAAACGAGACTAAACGTTTCGGTAAACTTGAACTTTGGAATCTTGGAAAAAGAAAACACGAAGTGTGATCAGGCCGAATAACGATTTTTCGCACGGTAAAATATTCGAATTATTTAAAAATGTATGTATTTCAGCGAGGTCTTGCGACGGAACATCAGCGAGATTAGGTTTTATAATAGCATTTATATATAGCTTCGCGTTCTGATTACCTTTTATCTTTGCGGAGGGTCTCTGGAGGAGTCGGGGCCAAACTTATACGACGCGCTAACGAGGTCGAGTGAATGATAAAAGTTCGTTTAAACTTATATCTGAAAATGCTCTATTGAAAACTTATAAACGTTCGAAGATTTACGAGCAAAATTGTAATTTTTGAAAAGTTCGAAACCAAATCGAGTTGCTTTCTATCGATGGATGCTTCGAGCGCGATTAATGAATTCGAAATTTCTTTCCACGATATTGTTCACCGACGAAGATTCGTTCACGATACATAGAATATTTAATTCCTACGACAATCGCACGCAGAAAAACAAAAATCCAACTTTTAGTAAATATGTGAACAGAAATCACAGGCGACAATTGAACGAGTCCTCACAGAATATCGCGCACGTATGTCGACCGTCATCTGACTCTTATTTGCAATGTTTCCAAAATATTCTTCCCATCTTGTTGGACCATATCCCATTGGCAAAGTGTCTTCAAATGTTTTTACACGTTGCTGAGCCCCACTCCAGAAGGAACGTACATGAATTTTTTAACGAACAATTCCCTCGAGTTTGGATCGATCGCACGGACCAACGTTTAACCTCTTAGCTCACTGGATGTTACGCCTCTTGACTTTTATTTACAGGGTCACGCGAAGGGGTCGATTTACGAAAATATGACAACGAAAACAAACCTTTTTCCATTTATTACAACTGTCGTAACAATTGATAAAAATCTTTCAATATTCCAGGCACACGTTATTCAAACATACGTGCTAAAGAAACTTGCCAATAACAACGCGAACAGTCACCAATTGATAAATACTCAAAGCGTAAACGTTGCCATGGAAAACAGGCGAAAAGGCCTCGAATCCGAGGCAGATTCGTTCGGTTCGCTTTGTCGATCGTCCTAACGTTTATCCTTTGATCTTTGTCAGCTGTCTACACTCGGCGATGCATTCGCATCTCCGTGCGTCTACATATTCCCCGGCACGTTTGCGCGGCGTGCAGTGGCACGTGTTCCTGTGTACGTACACAGAGGAGAGAACCGTAGAGGGGAATGGAGCGGAACGGTCTGGCCCGATACCCTCTGTAACCACTTGGCCGACTATGGCCGATCGGTTCATTTGCCGGCGTCGAGAGTGCAGTCACCCTGGCTACCCTTGGCAATCCTAGTCTAACCTGCACTTGCTTCTTCCGCTGCTCGAGACTCTCTCCTATCTGGCAATTAAAGGCAGCCCCTTGTGTGACCGAGACATACGACAGCCACACGTGCATCGACACGTACGGGGTTAGACACGCTATACACACACACACACACACATTTATATATGTATATATATATATATACATATACAGAGAGAGGGATGGAAGCAGGGTGAACTGGAGAACGAAACGGAGGCAGAGAAGAGATTTAAGGACTGTCTTTCTTGCTGCCGGCTCGATAGACGCTCAGTGACGCGTTAAAGTAGACTCGACCCGGACACGCGACGTCGAGGAGACGCTGGTATTTGTGGCTGTCTCAGTCGACTTACCGTGTACGAAAGCAAACGGAGTTCATGCCGCTTTTTCGCCGAACGAAAGACGATCTGTGCCTTATCCGCTGTTGAATTTCTCTAGCTTCGTATCTCGGTAAATATCGGCCAACGAAACATGTTCGCGATTAGAGATTTCAATTTGCATCGTGTATTGACCTGGTGGTCGATCGGTGTTCTGTTTCTACGTACCTCTTTTAAAGTAACGAGTGTACCATTTTGTGTAATTCGAGCTCATTTGATATACGAATTTCACGCGTTACTTATCGAAAGCCGGTAAATGAGCTTTGTATCGCCATCGTTCGTTCATCGGAGACTACAAATCGGTGTTTCGTCGACTTTGGTTATCGATCGGTAAACTATTAATTGGATTTTTACTAAATCTACCAGAGGCGATTATAGATAAATTGGTAAACATATTTGTGGTAGTTTGTGCTGTCAGTGAGGATAACGTTGTTTTTCGAAAAGTATTACAAGTTTGATCCTGCGAAATGAATACTGACAACGAAAGTGATTTTTTTCTGGACTATTTTCAAGAGGATAGTAGCAAAGATAATGACGAGAATCAAATTCGTACTCAAACACGTTCACTTAAAATGCGTTTACTCAATCTAACTTCGACGTTCATTTAATTTACTTAAATTAGTTCCTGTAATAAGCGGATACAAGATCATTTTGTCATCTCAGTTTCTTATATACCGTCATTAATCATTCAACATATGGAAGAAAGAATAATCAAAACCTACGGTACTACCGAGGAATTCGAGCTTGAGCTGACCGATCGGATATACTATGTATCCGCTTAATCCACAACCGGTAAATAATGTATTAAGCGGTATTCGAAAGCTGTATTATATTACATATAATTGCATATATACATTAATAATGTATAATAATTTACAAAGATGGGTCCGAACGTTCAGAAATCGGGCTTAAACGTTTGCTTTCGATATTTCCCTTTTCTCAGCGCGCGAAAATTGTATTCAAAATGAAGATTCAATCAACGAATTATCAGATCGCTGAAATTTTTGTTCACTCGTAACGAAACTTTTCATATATTCGTCGTTAATAAGATCGTTAGCTCTCTGCAAAAATATTCGATACGAATACTCCAAAAGCAGGGTTTGTCAAATCTCAGTCGCGCCTAAGGCAAAGTTCACCGACCCAACCTTACCGACGAGTCCGGCGAACACCCGGACGAAACGCCATTTCATTTTCGTAAAAACTCTTTTATCGAAGTTCCAAACTCGGAATTCCTATTATATAACTTTTTACAGGCATGGTTGTGCAGCTCGAGTTTCATAATAGAATTCTGGAGGCGTAATCGTGCAACGACGCTCTTGCGATTTTTTTATTCATTCTTTGTGAAAAAAAACTAACGAATTATCGGCTCGATCGAATCGTCGGCAATTTGTTGTACTCGCCACGGAACATGCGTATTGAAAAGAAGAAATATCCTTCGATACGTTTGCACGAAACATTTAAGAATCGTTGGCGTAGCGGTACGGCTTTCGTTGTAATTTGTTCGATCCCCGAATAAAAAATGAATCATTGGTCATTCTTCCATTTGTCCAGGGGCAATTAGCATTTCATTAATATTTCACGCGCAGTCCGCGGAATCCGGAAATCGGACAGGGCAACAATACGCGGCCGCGCAACGATAAGTAAACATTACACGGTCCGCGAGCGAGCGCGTGAATTCGTGGAAAACTAGCCGTTATGCATATTGATACGGTTGACGCGTATGCTAATATCCTAACGCACATAATTATACGATTATATCGTTCCCGGTCGCTTTTAATGCGCGGATACTCGATGTCGCGCGGAGAATTGTTTATACAAGCTCGTTGCTGAACACCAAAGCAGAAAGAACACACGGAAAAATGAAGGCAGGCTGTGCTAAAATTCGATCATGTATGTTGGTTATTTGGTAGATCAAAATTGTCGATAAAAACAAAAAATTCTCATTCAAGAGCTTTATAATAGTAAATAGAAAGTTCTGTATTGATAAATTGAACTGGGTTTGAAACCAAACAGTGTTCGTTTATTGTAATGATGAGGAAATGTCATATAATTAGAAACACAATGTGACTGATGGGAAAATGATCGTTTGTGTGTCCTAGAAGTATTTAAGAGTATTCAAATATGGCTTCGAAATGCAAGAGTATTAAAAAATGTGGTATTCGTGGGCTATAGTAATTTGTTTGAAATGCAAGGTTGTCCGGAGCGTTTTCATCAAGTTTGAGTTTTCTCCCACTGTCCGCTGAGAAATATTTAATTAAATGAGACCATGTCAAGATCAATGAAATTTGGTCTTCTCTTTCTCGTCTTTATCGTTCAAATTTTCACGCACAATTTCTATCTTTTCCGCCCCTGAACGCAGGAGAAATTTTTGTCATTCCCGGGAAAATGAGTTCATAAATACTCTACCGAGAACGAGTCCACCGTCACACGGTCTACAAAGAGAGGTAAATTTCTATTGGAACAACGAACTAATATAACCGCGAGTAGCAATTTATTCGTGACGTCTATTAGATCGAATGGTTAAATTTTTATTCGTTTGTCGCGAAATATTTCACTCTGTAACTTGAATGCTAATTTTTTTCAACGAGTAACGGTTACAAAGTTCTCTCCGGGGAACCGGGAAAAGAATTTAGAATAGTTTCCGTCCCGATGGCGATTGGCAAAAATAAATCAAAGTTTTCTCCATCTTTCGAAAAAATCTACACACTGCCATCGTATTATATTCATATATACGTCAGAAGCAAAAAGCTACAAATTTACAAATATTACCAATTCAGTATCGAGGTACACTCGTTCGATGTCCATCTTTTGAATTGCGTGCGACAAAGAAGAAACTTATTTTCTTCCAATGCTTATCAAAAACGTTCGCAGTTGTTTCGGCGCTATTGTGCTCAAATTATGCTCAATAAAAGTGTCTGTCAAAGATCACGATGCTCGAACGAGTTGCTATCTTTATTTATTTCTTTTTGAAAAATCTGTATCAACGATCAGAATCGGCATTCTTTGAGTTAATACATTAGCGTAGGACCTGGGGGTATCCATACAGCGAAACAACGAGGACTCTTCCAACGAAGAGACCTCTTTTACCTCGTGCGACTCTTTTTTCCAGAGTCTTCCATTGTCCTATTGTTAGAGAAGTGGTTGCACAAGTGGGTTGGTATGAGCTATACGAGGAACGAGTGCTAATGTTTTCCCAGTTTCTGTTTTTTTTTTTTTACATTAACAATCAGAATTGGCATTCTTTAAGTCCGTGTGTCGGCGTAAAACCTGGCGGTCCGTAATGACACCACGAGAACTCTTCTAAGGATCCTCTCTTGTATCGCGCGAGGTGAACTGACCAGAGTCTTTAGGGTCTTTTATCGTCTTGTTGTTGCACAAGCGGTAGCACACGTGAGGGTAACATTTGCGACAAATGGAGTGCTAAGATCTTCTCTGAGAGTTTCCTTCCGTACGTACTAGCGTGCATCGGTCATTCGGCAAAAACTTCACGGACTCTGAAGAACGACGGTATTAAATGAGCTAGCACATCCTAGTAGTTCCCTACCATGGATCCACGTAAGTTATGTAACTTCTTCATGGACGAATATCTCGGTCTATTAATAATTTTGATTCAGCAAGTGGCAAGTGTACATCTTTGAATTTTGGTACGAGTATTTCTATTCGTGTTCTCTCCAGTTGAGTTTCATCTTTAGGCTTGATTATTCGTAAAATATAATGGACATCTCCATTATTCTATATATATATATATTCCTTAGGGTGAAAATTACGCACGATGATTCGGCTTCGTTAATTTTAATTCTCCATTAGTTTGCGGACAATGCAGCGATTCCTGCAACCCACAGTACCATAACCTATTTCCTTTGAAACCATCGGAACCTACTCGCGGATTCTTTTCCCGCGAAATTCGCGCCTGTTGCGAGCGCGAAAATAATATCGAAACTCCGGATGTTCCCGCGAGTAAAAGGTAAGCCGAGTTCGTTGTAACTGCGTACTGTTACGAACGAGGAAACTTACGCAATTTCTTCGGTGACAGCAGGAACGTTTCGTGCAATCAACGGGCGAAAAGTCGACCTCTCCGAGTTCCACTGAATAGAGAAACAGAGAGAAGGACAAGAGGCGCATGGAACGCGAACTGCGATAAAAACGCGGGGCAAGTTTTTGCAATAGCAAGTTTACAATGGCCGACAAGAAACGGCTCTGAACTTCCCCGGTCTGATTAAATGCAAATCTTGAACGCGTTTACCGTTATGAAGACCCGCGTGCAGAAAACGTTGCTGTCCTTTCACGTTCGTATCCAGTTAAGCAGTGTCTGATTATTTCATTTCGGGTAAACGACCGAGTGCGGAACGATGTTGAAAGTATACTAATGGGCCGAGACTTTTCACACTTCGGAGGTCGCTTCTTCGTCGAAGAAGTTTTTCAACGAGCGCTTGAAACGCTCACCGTTACCTTCCTCGCGCAATTTAGAGCATTATCCAGTTTTTCTAATTATTCTCGGCTAACTCTCGTCCGGTCGTTTCGTTTGCCGATTAAGTAATCGTATACGGTACACCGATAAACACGCGACAGTAACGAGCGTTTGTTTCAACGGTACCAGTTCCTCGTTAAAGATCTTTCGCGCCACCTGTTTGAATTCAAATCTTTCCTCTTTAACCGTGACT
Organism: Ptiloglossa arizonensis; assembly: GCF_051014685.1. Taxonomy (NCBI): domain Eukaryota; kingdom Metazoa; phylum Arthropoda; class Insecta; order Hymenoptera; family Colletidae; genus Ptiloglossa; species Ptiloglossa arizonensis. The sequence goes on along the minus strand of NC_135059.1, from coordinate 4,764,840 downwards.
GTATGCGTCTTCGCACCGAGTAACGAGACGATAAGCGAGAATCGTGGAAGAAGAAGTGAACGACAGTTCGGTCAATCATCGCGACAATTTTAAACGGACATTTATATTTGTACAGCTCGTATATGTACACGCAAGCTGCTTTCTCGAATATTTCGTCGAGCGTCCCAAAAAATGTCGAAAAGCATCGCTCGAAAATTCCGACCGCGAATGAAAAACTCGCGGAGCCGTTACTCACCACTCTGTCCCCAGGATGCTTTACGAAGCAATTCAATTCCGCTGTTTGTCCAACGATGGCGGTGACGTTTCGCGGTGCGATGTCGTCGAAATCGGGTTTATTGAAAGGTTTTGTCGGCTTGCTTCCGGCGACCACGCTTGCCAAGCTGGAACCACCTGGAGCAAATAAAGGAAACACCATTAAAGAAATTGTCCCGCGAATATCTTGGAAATCTGCGCTTTCGACGTTCACAGTACCATTGATCTTCGAAGGACTTCCGGGATACGGACCGAGTTCGTGCATTCCTAGATTAACGACAGCCTACTCTATTGTCGCAAGCGATCAACTTTCGTTCAATTCAACGATATGTTATCAGAATGTGAATTTTTGTAAAAAGAAAACAGCGAAAATATGCGATATTGAACCAAAAATTTCTAATTAATTTCAATTTCATCGCTGGTAAGTTCTTCGGGAAAACTTTCCACTGTCCTTACATTAATTGGAACAGTAATCGATTACTTCTATTGTGCGAATATTCGTTTTCTATTTTCACTGTACGTTACTCTTTTCTTATTAACGTTATCTTCCTTCCACGAATACCAAGAACTCGTCTATTTGAATCTTGTCGAAATTTAATTCCCAGGTACGTCTCGAGCGATCGGAAGGTGGCTCGGTGACGAATCTAAAAAATTACGGGATCGTAAAGTGGGAGATGGAAATTGCGAAAGATTCAAGGAGAATGCGTGGATACGTAAAGGTGAAATCTATTCGTACTTAACGAGGCGTCCCAGCAACAGTGCAGGCTGCGCCTCTCAAAGTCAAAGTGACTCGGATGAATATGGAAACTCTTCGAGCTCCTGGTCGGAACGAGATTAGGCGTCGTGGCCGCGGCCACGGCCGTGCCTTCAACATCAGAAGTTCCGTCTCGAGTGGACCGAAAGTTGCCGCTCCCGAGCACCGTAGACACAGGTAATTCTAATAAGTACTTGATTAAGGGTGAACTTTCGGCAGTAGCAATGCGTCACGCTATTATGTATGGTCGTCGTGCACAATCACGGTTAACGTTCATGAAATACCGCGTTACTCGGGCCCAGGGAACCATCGCCATCTTCTTTGATCTGCCGTTAATGCAAATAGTTCGCGAACTAATAATTCGAGGAACGCCGGGATCGCCCCTACGGCATGTACGCCGTCGTTTCGGCCTTCAGTTCCATTGACCTTCGATTCGAACGCACGAAAGCGAACCATTCGGTTAACTTTTGTTTTAAACTATGTATAATAGAAACGGATGGCTCGACGCTCAGAATCCTCGTTCGGCTCGGAAATAGACAAATTAAACGGCCGAAGTTCGGAAATGTTGTACGCTCGTGAAACTTTTGAAATTTTACAATAATTACGAACCGTTTCGGAAATCAGTACCGTACTTCGGTACAACCGTTTCGGTACGGCGCGATACGGTCGTTTATTATTTTAACGGGCAAGAATTGAACACGCGCAAGGTTTTTCTATTTATTTATTTACGAAAGGTTAAAGGAGTCGTTCACGTCAAATTTTGATAAATAGGATATCTGTACAAATGAAGTCTTTGATTTCTTTTGGAAAGTATTCGAAAGTAAAATATGGGATTTGATTTTGGAGTGTTATATATACTTTCTCCTATTATGTTTCCAACTCAACCGATTGTCAGACTCTTTCACAGATCGTAGTCGATTCTCTAGAAAAACTATGCTATTCGGATCGTTCCACAAATGAATATTACAAGACTCTTTATACCTGAAACTCCATCTTTGGAATTCACTTAAAGTCGAACTTCCGTTTCGAAGAGTTACTCGATTTTCTTCCACGTTGATTCAAACAGTCGTCAATTCGTATCTACACGCCGTTGAAAAGTTTGAGGTACATCCAACGAGAAAGATCTCAAAATGTATATTATACGTACCTTTCCTTTCGCTCGTGTTTCTTTGAGAAAAAGCATTTTATCAAATTAAATTCGTAGAGAGCATCGTGGCGTTACACAGATATAAAATGTGGGCCCTTATTAATTAATTTTTAACTTTACATCGGACGCATTAGTTTATTAAGTATGATTAATTAATTTTTACTCTGCACTGCTTATAATTTCTATATCTATTCATTTTAATTATTTTCCTGCCTCTTGCTGTACCTCTATGTATTTTCCTTAGCTCGCGTCGAGTTTTCATTTTCCATTTATTAATGGCGTTGTACCTTGCGGCGTGTTGGTGACGAGTGGTGTATATATATATTATATGTTATAATGTTATTATTGCAATTGCAGTATTATCAGTATTAGACGTGGTATTGGTAATAGGTTTCTCTTTTAACTAAAGATAGATCGACTATGTATAAAACTAACTATGTCCTTTCTCGTTTTCTTACCAGTCTCTTCTCATGACAAAACTCATACTGTCACTACGTCTTTACCAATTTCTTCTCGTGGCCATACTCTTACTGTCACTACGTCTTTACCAGTCTCTTCTCGTGACCATACTCATACTCGTACTATCTTCAAAACGCTCCTCTCGCACCCTATATACCTACGCGCATTCGTTCTCTTTCATTCCAATGCACTTCCATGCCCGGTCGACTTACACGACACCCTGTGAAGGGTGGCTCGTGTCCTTTGGGAGACCTGGCAACAGACCGGTGCCAAATGTTTACCCAAACCGGGTGTCTTCCACTCGAAGCAGGCCCAAGTGTTTACCACACGCGATACATTCTTCTGCTGCATTCGAAACAGGCCCAAATGGACACGGAGAATCCGATACCACGATAGGTTACATTAAAGAATTCATATTTCATACGAAATCGGAAAGACGGTGGATCGCGAAAGCGTTAGAAATGGTATCTGAACTCGACGCCGATAAAAATCGGTGGTGAAAAATTTAAATCATCGCAGCTCTCCTTTTCGAGATTGCGACGATTCGCTACGAGGAACGAAATCGTCGTCGACGAAGAGGGTCAGGCGAAAGAAAGAGAGGTCAGATTCGAAAATCGGCAACGATTCGACTATTCCGAGCGTCGCTATCGGTAAGCACTATCTTTTTCGGTCCTCGAATCGCTAGCAGATTTATATGAATCACTCGATTTGCCATTAACCAGGATTTCGTCGATCGCAGAGATGAGAGAGTCGCCATTAACATAATCCCACGATAGTGGGTGGAAATGGCGGAAAAACGTTGGAACGTCGAGGGTGACGGGCGGGAACGAGGCGTGGAAGGGGGGGAGGGGGTGGATAGCTGGCCGACGGGGCTGGAACTCGTCGGTTGGCGCAGAACCGGGGCGGAAGGGTGAAACAGAGCGGCGTTCGATAAAATTTCCCATTGTATGTCGGGGAAAATGGGATTTCGCTCGGGCAGAAATTGATATTGTTACGAGGTACATGCGAAATTGTTGGAAATCGTTGCACGATATCCAGACGATATCGATGCCGGGGTTTTCGAAGGAACGTGTCAAAGGGATTGGCAGCCGATAACGAAACGCGTACCTCGAGCACCGGTTCGCCGCGAAACTAATTTACCGTCGCGCGATCGCAGCTCTCTCGCGGTGATCATCCTGCTCGCTCGTTACCTACGAAAAGGACGATTCAACGGAGAGGATAGTTGGACGGAGCGGTTCGAGGACCACGAAAAAGGGGAATTTGTAAGCGTTCGATGGGTCCGGTGGAAAAAAAAAAAACACAAAAAAAGCGACAATGGAAACGGACAATTGAGCGATAAGTAACTTCGGGGCCACGCGCGCGCTATCGCGACCGGAAGAGGAATCGAATTTTTCACCACTCGGAAAACTGCTTCTGGGAGAAATCATCGAACTTTCGACGAAGCATCGACCGTACAAAAGATCAGTATAGAATACGTTTCGAAGATTTTCGAACCGGAAGGATTTCGTCCTCTCTTCCCCTCTCGATGTCGGTTCCTCTTTCGAGGTTACTTCACACGACAGGAGTGTTCTCGTTTCTACCCGAAATCAAGCTGGTCGTTGATTCGTCAAAACGTCGAGCTTCCGCGCTACGAACGTTTAGCGGAGGCGCGGGAAGCACCTCGAAACGATATGAAAAAATATTCTTCGCGCGGGATCTGTCCGCCGCGTTTATTCAAATTTATTCAAATTCGAATTTATATCCGCGGTATCTCCCGGCCGCGGTACACGTACGAATACGCCGTCGATTTAAATACGAGGGCAGGGAAATCCCGGGGAAATTTTCAAGAATTCCGCGACGACCCTTCGCGTTCACCCTACCTTCTGCGTCTCCACCCACCGCGATAAACAGGAACTATTTTAAACAAACCGTTTCCGGTAGGATGGTAGAGCGGGGTGAGGCGAACGCCACCGCAATCCCTTCCGTTGTTGGTGATTCTCCAAATTTCGTACCTTCCAGTCGCGGCACGTACGTTCAGTTATTCGATCCACCCCTTAGATTCGAAGTTGGCGGCCGAAAGCACGGCCGACGATACCTAACCGACCTAGCCTCCCTATCGTTTCACCCTCGCCAGTGCATTTAGACTCGTTCGAGGCACGATGGGTGGCGAGCGAGCGAAAGACCGAGAGAGAGAAAAATAATAAAGGAGGTCTCGAATAATCAAAGGAACAGCGGAAAGCCCGATGTGCCGTGCCATGCTGCGTCCTGTCGCGAGACGAGGAAACGAAAGGGTGGAGAAACGGGCCTGAAATAATGGCGTAACGCCGACTGCTTTACGTATTCCGCGCTGACACGCGAGGTGAACCCTCACCCTCTCCTCCAGAGTGTAGATGCATCGGCTCTCTGATTTATACGCGGGATATAATTTCAAAGGAATGCATCACGGAGATAAGTAAGCGTAATTGAACCCTTGAACAGCCCACGTGAATTCTAACCACGGACCTGTTTCCTATTGTTGCTCGTTAATAGAAATCGCGACTTCGCGGCTGTTCGTTCCGCGACGCGTGGCTCCCGATATGGACGAATTTATGGAATGGTAAAGATTCGTAAGAACGAGAGATTGTTGGAACGAATGCAACGACGATCTTAAGGGTACCAGGTGTCGATGTCAGTTTTGAGAACTGAGACCAAGATGTCTTCGAAACTTAATACGTACTTTGTTGGAACGAATGCAACAACGATCTTAAGGGTGCCAGATATCGATGTCAGTTTTAAGAACTGTCTTCGTATCGGCGCGGAAGGGTCGTTCGCCACGCGGTCAGGGGTTTGGCTATTTTTCTTTTGGCTTTTTCTAGTCAGTTCCAAGTCCAGAGTCAGAAAGACAACACGACATTGTCGTCGTTCACATCAAGACGTATCACTGTATACGCATTTCTTCGAACTTTATATTCTTATATATACGATTACTATACTACTGGATACGCGAGATCCCTGTATAATATAATAAACTAGATATTATAATCTGAACTTTACAACAATTCCATTCCGAGATTGTTACGCGAAAACGAAGAATTTAAAGACGAGTCGTTTTAGTCGAATATATTGAATTTCTAACGTTCTGGATCTTCGTTGCAAGAAGAATCGAATTAACTGTGGATGAAACGAACAGAGAGGATGATTAAAGAGGACTTTTTGTCGTGGTATTTGCGAAAATTTAACCGATAGCGTACCAGTACATCCGAGTGCATTTTTTTTAATTAAAAGAGACGCAATATTGTTTATTACAAGTAATATCGTATCATCAAGAATATTATGCAATGTGTAGAGATATTAAGTTAGCTTGGAATAAAAATATGATTACCGTTTTATTTTAAACTATAACGAAAGATACGATTTCGTTCAATCGAAAGGAGTACATTTATTTGTAAATGTAGCTCTTTAGAGTTCAATTTTAGAGATTAATTGTTCGATCTCATTGTAAACGCTGTTGCAATCGCGGGTTAATATTAAAAAATTCCACGGTCAATTTCCTCTTTTAGTTTCTTACCGTTGCCTAAGACAAAGTAACGGAACTCTGAGACAAAAGTACCGAGATGCACGATCTTAAGACTAACAGTCCCCAAGATACTCAAATAACGATTAATAATTTCGCGAAGAACTGAACGCGACCTATCACGCGGGAGAAACGAGGTGTTCTCGCGTCTCGAGCCCAGTCGTGTCAAGACGAGTAACAATATTACCGTAACTATCAGAAAAGCGAGTTGCGGAAGATCCAATTAGGTAGCGATGCGAAACTCGAGAATTTGTACCGCGCTTGTTCGACCCTCGCGAGCGTCTCGGATTGCGCGCGAATGCGCCACGTTCGCGAGACGTTATTCGAAAGCGTGGCGAACCGGCGCGAAACGGGACGCAACGAACACCGAGAAGAAAAAGAAAGAATCTTTCCGTCGGATCGAGCGCATTAAAAATCGTATCGCCGAATATATTCGAAAGGGAACAAAGCAACACTTTTCTTCGTTTTAATATCGTTTCACGGTGAACGGTTGTAAGTACGATCGAACGAGCACGCTTACAAAATGTCCCATTGTTAGCCTCCTTCTTGTTTCACGACGGAGTTTTCCAACCAGTTCCTGTAGTTTCCATTCGAAGCCGCAGTTGGCTCGAAACTACGACGTCGATTCTTTCGAAGTGGTTCGTATCGTCGATTTCGGCATTGAATTCAGTTCGAGCACAGCCGAAGGGTCTGCTCCTTTCAACCGTTTCGTTCCACGGCGTTCGACCGACGCGATTCACCGCGGTATACGCCCGAACCCGAGGCTATTTATGCGATTGCTGGCCCCACTAGCCCCCTTCCTCGATTCTTTTTGCTCCTCGCGTGGAATCTCAACATTTCCGTTTTACTCAGCGACCGATGTATCCCAGACGCGCCCATTCAGCGTTTTCTCGAATTAATTTCCACCCGGGTTTCCGTCGCGACTCTTCTCCTTCGAAATCCGCGTCTTCGCGACGCGATCGCGCGCCAATTTCGAACGAAATCATCGGAACTCGATTACGCGCAAAATACGCAAGACCAAATTGTCCGAATAACGCGCGAAACGAAATTTCCCACGAATATTCATCGCTCGATCCCCGTTTCGCTAATTGTATTAAAATCAATGGTCAAGGTAAATGGGCATGGATAATTGAATACCGGCCGCGTTTGACTAATTTTATATAACACGAAACGATCTCATTAGACCGGCCGGCCAATCTGCCGCGAATAAGTTAGGATTTAATGAATCCGAATTCCGTATCATTCGTTCCAGTTTTAGGAGGATGCGGATAATGATCCGCAACCGTACCAATTAACGGTATCTCTTTGTCGGTAACTGACATTGTACTCGATACGAACGATCCTATCGTCAAACTATCATTTACCTGGCATTATCGCGATACTGGAAACTCGATTGTCGTTGCTCTTGGCTTTGTATCGTTCATTTTTGGTACCTTTCTTCGGTCTAGTGAACTCGACAAAAGGACTCTTTAATTGAAAAGGTGTCCCGAGAGTTGTTCGATTCAATTGCTCTGAGAAAACAATACACAGTAAAGAACGATTTTGAAGTCTAAAATCGTATCCTCGACTTTGAACGATCGTCGTTTCTCGACATATTGGAATTTTCAAAATCGACAACTACCGATCTTATTCGTTTAATTTAAAGAAACATTTCGTTCTCTTCTTTCGGATAAAAACGAACGGAGATACTTTCGAGAACAGTCGCTAAAAGTGTACACTTTAAAATGTTGATCAGAACGATTCGATAAAAGCAAAAATACGTTTCTATTTTAGACCTCCTTAGGTGTACCTAACCCCTCGAGATATATTTTATCCACTCGCAGAGGACTATCGTTTACCCGATCGGGCTTGGTCGATCGTCGTCGTTCCTGGACTTCTTCGCGAGAAAAACGACCGATTTTAAATCCGCGGACAAACCTCCTGTAAACCTTGACCGTATACGAGGCCGTTCACGACTTCGTGCTTCTCTGTATCAGGAGCTGCATCGTTCGTTGTACGATAAACTTAATCGTCTTAATCGTACGAACATGTTCGCTAATGGTTTCCAGAAGTAGAAGGTGGAAAGTGGAACGAGCGACTGTTACCAGAATGACAGAGATAAGAAGGTCGACGAACTTACGCGGAATCTTGGGTGACGAGGTGTACGTACCTACTTACGCATGTGTACGTTAATGTGATCGTAACAGCGAGACGACGGGAAGTCGTTGCGGTTTAGATACAAGGCGTTTGGATACCCAGATCCGAAGCAATAATCGAAAACTCGACGCGAAGGTGACGAGAAACAAGTATCGGGGATCGAAAACTGTAATTTGTAATTTCAAGTCCCCTTTGGTAAACGAAAGAAAAATGTACGAGATTTTAAAATACGATTGGAAGCACTCTGTGCGTTACACTTTCCAAAATATATCGAACTTAAATTCTAGTCATTCCATGATCAAAGTGATTAAAGTTAAACGATGGAAAAGTGTACGTATCTTCCGTACGAATGAAAAATTTCTTTCGTTTCACCAAAGAAGATTTCAACCCAAGATTTCAAGCGAACGGAAAATATTTCCGAACACGTTTGTCCCGTCTCTGTGAATTATCGGTTCCTCTTTCTCGGTAGCGAAATCTCGACACTCTTAACTGCTCAATGCCTCGAGCTAGAAGAAAGTGGAAAAAATTGATTTTTCCAGAGCGCCGGACCAGAACCTACCCTCGAAAAGTAGGCGCAAGGTACTGCCTGGAGCGTTCCCGCGCGAACAAGGATAACTCACGGAAGCTGTTCTCTCTACTCGATGCCAGTGTATTCGAAAACGGAGCTTACCTCGAAGAGTGTATTGTAATTCTGGAATCACGATTCACGTCGAATATACCCTCGATAACCGGCGGTTCGCAACTGTTAAATAACTCAACAGCCTTGGACCAGAAGCGCGCGGATCGCACGAAACAGCGTCGGCGATGTTGGATTCGGCGCGAGGGGAAAACGACGATAACGGGAAACCGAGGTTACTGGTTACGGTCTCCGAGTCCTTATGCTTCCTACGGGGCCAGAATATGGGCATATTCTATTAGCAGGATGGTTTACACGGTTCCCAACCCCGTAAATAGAGTCGGTAAACAGATTCGCGCGCCAACACCGCGGGGGACCGTCGGAGCTTGCAACCGTTTCGTTCGCCAATTTCATCAACGCGCTCGGATAACCGCTCGGGAAAAAAAGAGGTGTGACTGCTACGACCGAGCGCAAAAGCTGCTTTCACGGAGAAAAATATTCACGGAAAACGCGCGGCCACTATGTTTCGATTCTCTTCGCGCGATGTTCAACCTTCCCTCGATCTAACGTCTTACGAGATTAAATTTCATCTCGTACGTTTTTGGATACTGGACGAAAAGTTTGTTCGAGAAAATATTAAATTTCGAATCCAATCCGCGAACCTTTCCTTCGAGAAACTCGTTCGAGTTGTTTAACTCGTCCATGACGATACACGAAACGATAGGAATTCTTTGGTGTTGCATTAATTTTAAACAGCTTTCTATTCGGAATTCCTTTTCCTCCAAGAATCAACGCAATTGTAAGGTTAGTTATTGTATAGTTTTTAGTAACGTTTCTTAGAAAATTTTCCGACGTTGAATACTCTCTTGCTTCTTTTTTTTCATGCAAGCGGTATTGAGTTGCTCGAAAAGGTAAACAGAGGGATGTACAGTGTTGATTTCTTTAACGGGAAAGTTACTCGTAACAGTGTCGCGCTTTTCGCACGAAGATAAACCAATAATCAAAACGAACCGGAAAACATCTTCTCTACTCGGATAAATTACTCAGCGTTAATTACTCGGTAAGAAAGTGCAGCTTCGCGTTAATTGCTCGTCCGGGGGTCGTTTAGGCTCTTTCCGAAATTGCGCGCGGGATAACTGTATCGCTAGTTTGTTTCTAAAGTTTCGAAATTTCATAGCTTCCCGTTGCTTAATTTTCGAATCTCGCCGCGTTTCATCGTTGCAATTTATATAAGAGGGTTCGCGCGAAACACTTTCGGAATTTTATTCCGTTCTCGTTTCATCGTTCGAATCAATCGGATTGTCAAACCGAGGACGATATCAAAAGCGGGTTATAATTCTTCGAATTAACGAAAAATTGTTGTCGTTTTACAGTCGAGACCTTGTAATTATCGCACACTCTGCATACGATGTACAGAATCCGAAATATAATATCTGGAACTATCTATTCGATCAAGAAATGTTTCGTACGAAATACTTTCTATTCAAGAGGACCATTCAAATCTTTTTAATTTGGTATGTTTTATATTTTCAGATATATCAAGATGATCTCGAGTTTTTGGAACGACACTGTATTCTTTTTTTTTTAAGTTAGACATTAACGTCATTAACGGACATTGAATTTGTTTATTTATCAGGCAGAACGCAACGCTAAAACATAAATGAAATGTCATTTAGAAAACTCAAAATCAGAATATATAATGTCCTCTGTGTGATATTACACGCTTTTCGAAAAGTTGAAACCTTCAATGAAGAGGGAATCCCAGCGAGGTACGTACGTAGATGGAGGAAAATCGTATTTGTTTAAAGAAACAAGACCCAAATGGCTCGATATAGTATGTCCAATGACGTATGCGCACAAGCGTGCAACCAAGTTCGTTTTCAAAAATGAAGTGGCTTTGGTTTCCACCAAGTTATTTCAGTGTAACAGAACTTTTACAAACACTTTCTGTTCGTGTCTTTGAAAGTGATTATCAGCACGCTTTGGAGAAAGATAAAATGGCAAATGAAAGTGCCGCGTTTCGAAAGAAATGCTTCAACTCCTCGAAGGGAAATAGTTAATACGAAACTGCATCGATGAATGGACCTACGTTCCATGAACGGAGAACGTCGAGCGAAACAGTTTTTGCTACCACGAAGGTATACCGATGAAAGGAACAGTCGAGGAGCGATCATCGTGCCGATAAAGACATTCTACGAGTATTCAGGCGGTATCGGGGCGGGAAGCTGCCATGTAAGAGTAACCAAATTTACGATACAAGCACGCTAATGCATACGATGTCCCAAGTACAGATTAAACTTTTCGAAATCCATTAGTGTGCATCGAGGGAACGTCGTATCTTGGGCGAAGTCAGCGGTTAAATTCACGGACGTCCGGGTCCCGTGAGGATGTTCGAAACGTTAACGTTAGTACGTCCTTTAGGATCCAAATATGTAGCCAGGTATACACGTTTATCGCGACGCGGAGGTTCAGTAGGGACGACGAAAGTGATTGGAGGATTCCAAAGGGTTGACGTGCCCGACCCGAGGACCTTGAATCTGAAAGGACACTTTGACTCTGTTCACCTACAATGAAACCGCAAGCCACGAATTAGAATCTGGCAGTTCACTATTTCTCCAATAACTTTTCCTATCTTACCGCAAACGCGAGCGAAGGAGTATTGGAATTATCGTTTTCTCAGAAACGATTAGACAACAAAAATAAAAGAGAATTATACTAAACGCGACTTGTTTTCTTGTAGATGTTTAAAACGCGTGATACGTACGAAAAAATATTTAGTTGGAGAATATTTGATACTTCAAATAATTATTCGGCATGCACGTAATCGAACGAATTATGTACAAAGAAGAGAACGATGAATGAATAAATTGTCCCGATAGATTTGAAGCGAAACTCAAATGACAAAAATACTTTATCCGAGAACATTCGTTCGGTGTTGTACATTGTCGACTCTTGCGTAATATTTCGAGCCAGGCATAACAATTTGTACGATATTCTCATCGATCGAATAATCTTGCTAGTTGGCCCGAGGTTTAATCATTACCAACACGGTTGTAAGGTTGAGAAATCAGTCGCTCATAGGTAATTCGTTCCTTCGTTAAACTCTCGCGCGTCTTGGCACTTTGACAAAAACACTATGTACACTGCGAAGCATTGATATCGTCGGTTAGAAACAGGGAACAGCTCGCGAGACGGGAGCGTCGGCGTTTCGATAAAATATATACGATATTTGTTCTTCATCAACGATGACGAGGTCGAACGAGGAGGATTCTGCGAAGCTACGCTGTCCAGCGAACGTGGCTCGTTTTAGAATCCTGGATTCGAGGTGAAATCGGGCTTGACCCGACCCGAGGATATCGCTACTGAGAATGATTACATAACGGACGGGATTACAAAACCTATTCCACGGAGAAAGAGGAAACGCGTCGTCGAGCGACGCCGTGGCGCCATATTCTAACCGTCTGGAACGTCATTCTTCCACGTTATTTCGGAATAGAAGGCAGCTACGCGATTTCACGCGTTCCTCGCCTCTGGTCCATCGTCCATGCGTTCGAGTTTCGTTCAAATTAAGAGTATACATCGCTCTGACTTCTTTTTTACATTTTTCTCAAATTTTAAGGACGCACGAAACACTGTGCGAAAGTATTAGAAAAAAATATTTTGTTTTCTTCAAACCGTGACCACTTTTACAATGACAATTCTTGGATACGAACACGCTACGTCGAAGATAATAAAGAATATTTATAAAGCGATTGTTAATTTTGAACGTTATACTCGAAAAGAAAATTGTAAAATAAAGTCGAAGGTTATACTTATATTCCGTGTGAAAATATAAATTTTTTTCTTAGTAGTTATCTATGTAAACAATTTCCAATTTCCAGCTATTTTTTTATGTCTCGGAGCCCTGTACACCTTAATGTTTAATCAATAGTGTCGCAGAAAACAGAATTTTCCGCGTTTCTTTTCAGCGAATAATCGATCAATTTTGCAACAGAAATGTTTTCGATTTTTTATCGTCGAACTGAAAATATATGTGGTCGTATAAAACGATGTTTTCCGTGAATGGGGAATTTTGGAGAAATATTCGCGTTCTTCCGGATAAAGAAACCACACAGCTACGATCCTCGAGAGGAGAAAAAAGAAACATTGGAACCGTCGAACGAGCTTATTACCGATTTATCATTTGGGGAAATTAGAACAGAAGGTTTGGCCGGAATCGGTAACGAAAGTTTTGCTCCGGTGCTGCTTGAATGAGAATAGAAGAACGTCTAGCGCCTTCGTTGGCCCGCTTACAAAACTTCGAACATCTCGAGCTATTACTCCGATGAAGGATGACGACTGCTCCCTCTGGCCAGACACAGTCATTTGTTATTTACCGACCATTACGTTTCGACGTGATCGAAATCTTCGCCTACTTCTAGAAGACATTGTATCTTAAAGAAGGTTCTCCTCTGTATCTTCCGATGCTGTCATCTGTCAAATTTATATGATCATTGTAACGCTCGAAAATAGCCTTGGAAATCCTGGACAAATGCTACCGTAGAGCGGTAGAGATGCAAAAGTTCGAGAGGCTCCATTCGTCCGCGTCGCGATCCATCACACTTTGGGAGTTTTTTTCCTTGCAAAAATTTTTCAAATTATTAAGCTCCGATCATTTTCGCGGAAACTGTTCCCGTGTGATAAAAATTTTCTGGAAACAGTGATACCAGTGATATTAATAATATTTAATAATCTCGAGCGTCAATTGTCATCGGTTGTATACATTTACGACGATTTTATTTGTAACAAATTGACTTGGAAACGATTTTCAACGTAATATATGCGTCGAAAGTTACGAAGAGATATAGTGTCCGATAGATCGAACATAAGTGTGTCTGACGATGGACGATCCATTTTCACTTGCCAGTTAGGCTTCGAGTCTTCTACTTTCCTGCGAACGTCTTTAACCTTTCCGCTGTACTATATTCGTATGTACATTTTTTTTTATTTATTTCCCTTGCTTTTGTGAAAAAAAGATAAAATTCTTGCACAAGGTCTAACCATTTTCGTTGACAGCCACCAAAGTGAATTTAACACATTACCCTGTAACAAATCACTCGATGCTACTCAGTGACTACCTTACCGAACGTGAACAATAATATTCACTCATTTACCAGTTACGGAACGTTGTTTCCCGAGCGGTGATTTCTCACGACCCATATACCGTTAATAAACTCGTGAATCCGAACCGGTGACGTCTAACCCTCGCCAAGGGGGCTGTTCTCTGGAGAATCGGTCGGAGGATCACGTGCAAAGTCACCGCACTCCGAAAGAGTTCTCAACGTCCTCCTCGTTGAACATTAACGCGATCGATTCCGAACGATTCTTACGGCCGGACTCGCCCGATCGAGAAGTCAAACACGCGGATAATAAAAGTTCCAACGTGGAACGTAGACACTCGAGACCAGCCGAAAATGAACTTCTAACGTGGCAGGGAACGCGGAGGTCAGTATATCTCGTGCCGAACTTACTTTCCCGGGCATTCTTCTCTCCTAGCCATCATTTCCTTTCCGCCACCCACCGCAACTCCCCCTTCTGGTTCTTACTCTTTCCCCGCACAACTTTCAACGGAGGGAAGAGTTGCGCCAGGCGCGAAGCCCCGTTAAAGCCCTCGCTTTAAAGCTTCGCAACTTTGGCAGAAAGTCCCGCCGCCACCCGACCCAACCCCCTTCCCCCACTCCTTGCCCGTTTGAACTATCGGGAAAACCTCGCCGCAGTATAAGCTCGACCTTTCCGATATTATTATTGCCCTGGGCGAGCCTTGTACTCTCCGCGTCCTCGTTTTTCTTTTCTACCTTTCTCGTTTTACTTTTCATTTACTTTCGACCCGCAGGACACGTACCGCCCCCGTGGGCTCGCGATGGGAGACGGAGCGGGGGCGTTGGAACACCGAACAGGGAGAGGAGAAACTAAGAAAAAAATATACCGCAGTTTATTCTTCATCGTGGTAATAAGTCCCGCGTTTCGAGACGATTGCTGAATTAATCAGCGATTTATGGTAACGGAGAGGGGGAAGCGTTGCTGCTGCTCGAGCGCGGAGTTCCGAGGCTGGCCCTCGGACCGCGCGAACTTACGTTTCGCCCCCGGGAACCGAGATACCGGCCGAATACACGGGATTCCGGGGTTTAATAAAGACCGAGAACACGGTGAATTTGAATATTTCGCGAAACCACGAGTCTCGCAAGTTTCGATTCGTTCGTTCGAGAGTTTCGATTCGGTTCGGTTATCGAATTTCCCGCCGGGTTCCCCGACTTACCTCTTACCAGGGGCTGTCGGGGATATGTTTGCGGCCACACGAGCGATACAGCAATTTACTCGTAAGCATTGGATCGTACAACGCTTAAGAGGACAATTAAGCGGGTGGTGGAGCCGGCGGGGGGATTTTCGAAGATGTTTACGAGTAGGAATTTTCGTTTTATCCATTGTGCCGCGCGGTTGACTGATATTCCACGTGTATCGCGAAAAGAAAATCGATCGAAGAACGCCACGAATAAGGCGAACCGTGGACAGTGGGTCGCTACGATACGACACGTGGTTCCCTCCAAGGGCTTTTATCGTTCGACCACGGTCGATGTCCAGGGATCTCGAAACAATACGATGGAAGGTGGAACTTCTCCCCGTTTCTACGCGTTCGTGCATAGATTTCGCACACCCGCGGGAAAAACACGGTCCGACGATGATGTAGAAACGCATCCACTTTCAGGATATGGAAAATCGATCGATCGGGCAACAACGACGCGAAACGCGAAACCGTGACACGAACGAGAATAGAACGCGATTGAAATTCATAGATTAGGGAGAATGCTCGTCTAGAACTGGCGGAACCGAGAGAACTGGTCTTCGAGGCGTAGGATCTGGAAAAAGATCATCTACAGCTCGTAGAAACTAGAAAAAGCTCGTGTACCGGTCGTAGAACTTAAAGAAAGCACATTTGCAGCTAGAAGAAACCTGAGAGAGATTGTCTACGACTCGTAACACTTGGAAAAGATCGTCTGCAACTAGTAGAGTCTAGAGAAGGCTCGTGATGGCATTTTTCACACTTGCCACCAGATGGAAACTGACCACTGACCGTTTCCTGCCTACCTCATCGTCTCGATCACCAAAAGCTCATAAAGAACTCGTAAACAACCGAGAAGAATCTATTTGCATTAATGGAATACTTTATACATAGTTGCATGCAAATGTACGTGTATCTAGAACCACATCTTGTACATATTTTCTCGATATTGATTTCAACTGATCACGTCGCGTTCGCGATCAGAATCTATTGTGAAGTACTACCCTTGAAACGTGTCGCAACGATCGTCAAGCTCTGATTTACAACTGGCACGTGCGTCCATAATAACGACGGAGAACGGAGAAGTTCATTAATTTTATTTATTCGTCTATTTTTCCCCAACGTATCAACGCGAAACAACCGAACGGAATACGATATAAGAACGTTGCATGCTGCAGAGGCAAGGTGAAACGGCCAAGTTCAACGAACATGGTTATTCCACTGACCCAAATTGAATCTAAACTCGTGAACTATCCGAACGTGAGACGAACGACAGGGCATTGCTACGTTGAAGAAGAAAACGAGATCGCGGTATTACGAGAAACGGAGAAAAATAAAACATTGAGTCGCGTGGCCGAAGGAAGTATAGAGAATCCGTGGAACGTAGATCGACTTGGAAATAATAAAAGTGGTGGGTAGGCATACAGGAAAAAGAAACTCGAAATCTAATACCAGAGGGATAGATTTGATCAGAACTTAACGATTACCATTATCGCGACGCGAGGACGGATTTTGTAGCTGTAAATTGTCCAGGTGACTAGGAGACTTGGAAACAAGGATCTTGTAAATGAACGGAATAACAGAAAAGAAAATTTCTTTCGTAAAGAAAGTTTCGTAACAAGAATAATTAACACAGTAACAAACGAGAAATCGATACAACGTGCAATTCTAAACGATGCGACACGAACTCGGTAGAAAATATCCTGCTCAATTTACAACATCGGAGTGAATGATTACCGCCCGGTTTCGTTTTTTAATTATTCGACCAGGGCTCTGTGATCGTAAATAAACTTACGTTCTCCAAGGTATCAGCATTCTGAACGCGCCCCGTGTCTAGACAAGCGTACGAGCGTGTGGATAACGCTTGTTACGCTTTAAACTCTGACAATGACACTATGATCGCGGTAGAGTCACGTCGAGATGGGTGAAACACGTGAATAATTAAAGAAGACTGGACTGTTGGATACCAGGAGTTATTCAATACCTGACAATTATACCGTGATTGCGGTGGAGCTACGCTGAAATCGGCGAGTCACTTGAATACATAACGCGCGTGTTACACAATTGAAAGAAGCGTTCGCGTCTCTTCTCTTCGTGTGTCAAGTAGATTTTACGAGGAATCGAGAGGTGAATACCGATCGACTGTACCCTAATATTAATATTAATTAGAGCTAAGAATTCAAGATGCGAACCAATCGTTCGATTTCTAAGAAATGTCACTCGCTCGAGCGAAGCCCAATACTATATGTAACTCCTCGGTATCGTCAACTTCGTAGTTTGATAATAAAAATGCAGCTTCGCGTTTCGAAGCAACATTTAGGTTCGTTGTTGACGATCTTGAAGTATAACTATCTTCACAAAGGCGAACAACGCGTACATTGGTCGGTTTTTCATCAACGATCGGTTAAGTGCATTCGTTCGTTTCGAGCGAAGCAGCTGCTCCGATTTAATGTACTCTTGTATATAGAAACGTTCCTTAGGATGAATGTGCTCCAATGTGTTTCAAGAGTTAATTCTGCGAGTGTATCATGGAAAATTGTCCAGATCTTGCAAATATCCAAAGCGAACGAATCGCAGTTCAAGTGTTTCATCGTTGAGTTGTTGTTCGAGCGAATCGATGGAACGACGCGTAGCGGAGGAAGCGGTAAATAAATTCTCTTGATAGATTCAACAAATTTCGAGTAAAATATAGTTTCGATGTTAAACGAGAACACGAGCGACAAGATTGCCCCGTTTCGAAATGTTTACCCGTACATCCGTTAGCGTTATAAATTTATCGTTGCGACGCATCGCTGACAATTGCGTTACGACTGCGACAAAGCCGCGTTAAAATCGATGAGTTACGCGGATAAGTGAAAGAGGCTGATTACCAGGTACGTCTGATCGAAATTCGACGTTAAATCCAGGTTTTTGCAATAAGTTACAAATCCCACGCTGATCAGTATTTGGAGTACCCTCGATCGTGATCGTTGGAAATGTACGAAAAAATCGAAAAAATCGCGCAAACGTGCCCTCGTACCTGAACCCGTCGCCTTTCGTTCCAGTTACACACGATCGAACGTTCCACCGAAACAAAAAGGTACCGAGCCGAGGCGAGTCGATATTCAATTTAAAATGGCTGCGCGATTAAAAAGCATTGTTTCGCGTCGCGTCGTGTGCACCGATGCACCGCTGAAAACGAACGTACTCTCTTGGGCATCGTACGGTATGCACGATCCACGCGTATGTATCCGGTTTCACGGATAATGGCCCAAAGGTACATAGCACGAGCGGTTCGAGAAATAGAAGAACAAATACCGCGGGACACGTAAACGATACACATTACGTAGCTACGTGACTGAGCTACGACCCGTAGGAAATGTCGCAGACAGAGGCATTTATGGGTTCGGTTACTACGTAGCAGACTGTCGCGCGAATCGGTCGGTACGGGCACGGAAAATCATTTTGCCACGTTTATTCTCCATTTTGTACCGGGCAGCAACGCGCTGCCCCACCGTCGGCCCGGTTGCTACGAATATATATATATATGTCCGTGCATACGACTTCCGTTTTAAACCTTTTCGACGTTTCGTTTACATCGAGCGACAAAAAGCGTGGCCGCGTTTCAGGTCGATTACCAGATCGGACGTCTGCTCGCTCTTCCAGAATAACCGATTCTCGGGGAAAATGAGGATTGCGAATCACGCGAGTACGGATTCCTTTTTTGAAATCGACGGTCTCTTTTTCTTTTTTCTTTTTTCTTTTTTTTTTCACGTGCAACCCGAACCAGCCGGTCTCGGTCGGATATTGTAAAAAAGATGATATTGACCGGTTCGCTTTTAACGACGAACGAAATGACATACATGCTCGTGGTGTCCATTTTCTCTCTTTAAATATTCCTTGATGTATGTTTCCGATTCCGTCGCTTTCAATAAAACCGTGCGGATTAAAAATACTGCGTCCACGAATGAAAAAGCTTTCAGTATTCGAAAATCCCGTGATGTACTTCCCAGTGTCCGACGAATTTTAATCAAACTAACTATCGAGGATTACGATTAAAATGGATAATTGTTAATCGTTCGCGATTCGTTTAATCGTGATACGTACGACGCGATCCACGGTTTACGATATCGTTAACTCGCGAAACGTCGCTGGTTCAAGTACAATATAAATATATCGGAGCAAGATTCTTCAACGGTGTCTTTTGAACGATCAAGTTTCTAAAAAGAAATGTAATTTCGTGGCAAAAAATCGTGAGACGTCATTTACCGCTGCCTATCATTTTTATTCGGAGCTCGCGATTGCTGACGGTTTCCATTCTTTCGGGTCCGGGCTTTCAGCGGCATCGAAACATTTTCCTAACAATGCGAGTCGCACGTGTCTGGGCTACGGTAGCCGAAGGTCGTTCGGGTTCGCTCGTTCCGATTCGAAACTCGTTCCCGAGCGTTCGTACTCTTATACCTCCGGGATCCGGGAGCACGGATTCGTGATTCCTGGGGCACCAGGCACGCTGCGCGCATCCGGGACCACCCGCCATTCCGCTCGAGTATCCCCCGAGCTGGTTCCAGGGCGAACGGGGTGAGAGAGGCCGGCCGGAGATGTTTAATGCAAACTCATCGATTCTCCAAACCCCTCGGACATTTTTCTCCCTCGTGGAAGCCTCTCTAAGGGGCTCTCGCGTAAGATTGCGGGCGAAGATTCTATGAGCGATGGCAGCTCATAAAGTCGGATGTATGCCGCGGCCTGGCTGCCCTCCGCGCACTCCGGTCGCCCTCCTTTGCCTCCTAAAACCACCCCTTGACCCGGACCGAGCGACCCGGGCCATTTCTTGCGCCGACGGATCCTCACGGTAATACATCGACCGCGGAACGACACCCGCGATTCTTGATTAGCCGCATAATTTTTTACCATTTCGCGGTATAATATCATCCGATGCTACGCGGAGGGTTACTCGTACGGAATGAGAAACGATCCCGTGACCGTGTTCACCGAACCCTGGAAATTGAACCGCTCCGAATCCTTACATTTTTTTGGGGGCCACTTTTTGCCCACCAACGAAAACGATTCGTCTCGTACACGCTCGAGATTATCTTCGAAAGTCGTCATTACTCGCGTATGCGAAGCTCCTCGTGAAACGAGGAGTGTAGCAGTCTCATCTTTGTCGAATCACGTTGAAACGATTGTTACAGCAAATATTGTCCTCCCGATGATATTTAGACGATATTTCAAAATCATCGGGAGGACGTTCCGGGAGAATTTAAATCCTGTTGCTCTATTCGAGCGAGGCTTAACCATAATATATTTGAACGTTCCCATTTAAATGGCCCACTTTGTATATCATTGACCCTCGGCTCTCCCGTAAACCGTACTTTCTTTCTGATAAATATGTATACGGCTACGATACATTCGGCGAAACCTACATTGTATCGCGTTATCGTCGATAAACCGTGTTATCGTTCCAAGCTCGTAATTTTATACCTCCTTAGTCGCGGAAAATTATTTTCACGCGCGTCAAGTGTCCACTATCAGATTGAATGAAAAACATACGATCCCTTCGAGTCGTCGCTTAGATACGTTCGCTCGGATAGAACCGAATTTGACGTGTCCCCGTTCGATCCACTGAAACGCAAACGTGGCGCGGAATCTCTTGGACATCGACTTTACAACCGCGAAACGCCGTCTTCTCTTGGCACGCACGCGAAGAGCACTTTCCTCTGCAACGGAATCTAACCGTGAATCACGAGCGAGAGGGTGTATAATCCAGCCTGGTCTTCCGTATCCGTGGCCAACAGCGCGCATCGTTTCGCCGAAGTAATCCCGCGGATCGCCGGTGGAGAAAATATTTACAAGGAATACCACGGGATATTTTCTTTATCGGCCTCGATCGAGCGCATAAACCGGCGTCTACCGGCGCGCGAGAGAAATATATCGCGAGGAGATCGTCGTCCATCGGAACGGTCGCGCGCATCGAATCCGAAACACGATCCGCGACGTGTTTACTCCGAGGTGGATATTCGTCGTGGTGAGAATCGATGCCGAAAGATTCCCGTCTCGTAAACGGAAGGACTCCGCGCGGCTGCCAGCGCGAGTAGCGAGCGATACACCGCGACGATACGTGCCGACTACTCGAACGGGGCCAGACGTCCCGGACCACTCGATGAGAAAAGGCAGAGTCCTCTGAGAGAGAGAGAGAGAGAGAGAGTAGGGCAAAAAGACTCGAGATTTTCGATACGCGCTCGTGTATCTTGTGTGTTTCGTCCAACGTCGCGCCCGTTTTCCGCGCGACTTTTTCCAACGTTGGCAACATCCGCGCGGTCTCGCAAATAGCACTCCGTTCGCGCAAGAACTACGATTTATACGAGCTTTCTGGCGCTTCCTTTTAATTCCTAGCGAGATTTACGAACCCGGAACGCGCGATTTTTGGAACCCGAAACCACCACTCTTGGTTATTGGTACGATTGAATCGGACCGCGTTCCACTTGCACCGGGCGACGTACGGGGTGTCCTTGTGAAAGATGGTCTTCTCGAATTTCGGGTCGTGTTAGACCCGGTCTACTCAAACATACCGATTTCACATATTTGCGTTAAGCGCGAGAAACGATCGCCGGACCCTATGTGTTGCTTTTGAAATCGAAGATTTTAATGTTCTGATTATATTTCTGAATGACACTCTACGGAGAAATGGGTAATAATTGAATTTGGAAGAATGTCGTCTATTTGTGTTTTCCAAATTTAGTATATTATCGATGTAGCGATAGTATTCGCAAGGAGAAATTTGATAAGCTCGTAGAGCTATCGGTATCGGTCACCGTACTCCCAGGATGAGAGAGGCGATTCAAAGGATACAGTGGAATATGAAAACGTACTTTTGTCGATTTATTGAAAACACATAATTGTCAAGATGGATCTGTGTCGGTCGATAAGTGGACCAAAAACGCAGATACGGGTAAATGACTTAAGTTTAGATTAGGAAAAAGACTCGTCTTAAGTCACCTAAATACTAAATATCTAAGATTGAATATCTGAAACATCAAAGTATTTTGCAGCACCTTCGATATATACAAGTCCTTGTTCACCAATACACCGTTTGAATTATATACCCCTCTTAAAGAGACGATTCTTTTTCTTTTTGGGACACAAGGTGACTCTTCGATAGAATTCGACTTTAGTAAACTGTTGAGGGAAACACTGTTTTCTCAATTTCAGGAAATTGAAGAATTTGTCTAAAAAATTCAATTCTTTAAGAATTCTGTCCTGTAATATTGAGACGGTAACCTGGAAATACTAACAAAGATATAAGATTTGCATCCGGCAATAAAGCACTCCGAGCTTTAAACTCTAAACGTATTTTCCTCGAGACAGGTTTTTTAAATAGCATTTCCTATGAAAATTGACAGAACAATGTACGTAATTTTAGTGCACCGTCGAGAAATGTTCCGAATTACTAGCATTTTTTCAACTCGAAAGACGGTGTTCTCCCTTCAAAAACATATGGCTCGGCTTACGTTGAGTTCAAGAGGGACAGAGCCATTTTTGAGATCGTTCCCAGCAGGTTTCCCGTTTCTTATATTTCTTAAGGGCTTAGGTGCGACTACAAAATATCGACCAACTCTCCCGGAAACGGTTAACGTATAGGCTAGTTTTTCTGCAACGTTGTTCATCTTACGCGTTCTGAACAAAATATTTTCACTCGTACAATGTCTCGAACAAACGAAAGGTGAGGTAAATTGTCACCGAGAAGATCTGTGTGAGTACACAACATTTGAGAAGCAGAATAATATTTGCCCGTAATAAAATAACGATGCAAAAATATTGTATTTAAAAAACCTAATATTTTATTATATATTCAATACGTAAAGATCTCATAGAATTATTTGATGTACTTTTACTAATGAAAAATAAAAAAAAATGCCTAGTCGCGAATCATTAATCGTACAGTGGACGATTCAATAGAATAAATATGAGAAAGCAACTGAACAAAGAAAAAGAGAGAGAGAGAGAAATGGATATTACCGATGAAGATAAGAATTTCTACAAGGTCTTGCCAAATTTTAAATCAGTCCGTTCGCCCTCTGAAAATCAATAGAGAAGATTTTTATGGGCAGAAGCAAGACCCTGGAATAGTTAAAGCGCAGACGAGGTGAATGTGCCAAGGAAGGCAGCAGCCCATGAAGAAATCTCCTAAGTTCGGTCATTTTTGCAGAAGTATGTCTCTTTGCGTTCTTACTTCTCTTCTCCTTCTTCTTCTTCCGTCGAACTACAATCCCACTTTGCTCGATACTCTTTCGTCCTTTCTAATTTTCATCGCCGGATAGATACGAACGTGAAGGTCTTTGTACTACAAAAATACCTTAAAGATTGTCTTCCATTAAAGTAAATTGTGGCCATTCTTTTCCGAGGCAAGAAGTAGGTCGATCTTTTTCATATCTTACTATTCGTACGTTCCGTTGAACGTACGCGTATCTTTCCATCGTCGATGATCGTCTCGGGACAAAAGCTTTCTCCGCCGAAAAGTCATTCCAACGATTTTCGAATACGAAACGTAGTCGACTTTGAAATCGTCGTTGCCTCCATCTTCGCTTGTTTCTGAATAAGTACACGTTAAGTTTCGAACGTATATTTACCAAAACCTTGCCACAACCCCTAAAACTGTTCAACTTCCTTCTTCGTATTAAGCGTCACCTGTATCGGTTGTGAAATTGGAACTTTTGGGAAAACGATCGATTAAATGGCCCTTTGGCGACGAGTGTGTGCGTAACTTCCCACCACAATCGGGTATACTGAAACTTGAACACGTCGAGGAGATCGGAGTGCGTCTTCGCAGCTCTGTGTCACATGTCTGATCGTCTGCTAGGGTCCTCGGTAGAAGTAACTCTGACCTAGTTAGTTAGCGAATGTTCATACGGAGGACGGGAACGTTTCCTTCGCCCAAAGCCCGAAAATCCAGAGCTTGATTTCCCACAAGAGGTAGTCATTACATACGTCAGTTAAGCAACTCTCGCTTACTCGAACTTTCTAGCCTTTTTACAACCCGCGGATAACTTCACCATCAGAGTCCTACTCGTGGAAGCGACCCGGCGTGCGTGCCATTTTTACCTAATTTTCAGTTAAGAAGGATTTCGTAACGCCGCGACGGGCCGAAACTTCCGCCAGAGATCCGGAGAACGTCCTTATCCACTGGGATTTGTCAATTACGGACAATCTCTCTAGTCGACTCTCTCGTTGGAATCGGTTGCTGGATCGTTCTCCCGAAGGACGAATTGTTCTGAATAAACAAATAGCGAAACTAGTATCAACTCGTGACATCCATCGACATTGCGACCAATATACGATTATAAATATTTACTCTCAATTCGAACGGTTACGCGCGCGTTATAGTATTTAAAATAGGTTAAAAGTTGAACGTACGACGAGTCTTCGTTGTTCGGTGCACGCTCAGTGAAGGTAAACCTAGAATACAGGGTAAAAACCAATCCGATCTTGTACACTTGTTTCTTCTGTATTCTTCTAATCCTGTTTCTACTTCTCCAGCTATTGTAAAAGTGTTTTTTAATAAAGTAGGAATAAACTAAGAGGGTAAAAATTCACTCGGGATTGGCTGCTAAAGTTCTACGTGGTGTTTTTATCTTTGGTTTGTATCTGTACCGTTACTAACCACGTTCGAACACACTCGAGTACGGTAGTTAGAAGGTTACGACAGAGTTCTCAAGGGTTTCTTTTTCCCCAACCGAAAAACAGAAAACCGTGAACGCAAACAGATTCGCGTTGTTCGTTCCTCGATTACCTTAACCAGTAACCGATGTCTCGATCGCAGAAACGTGGGTGACGTTTTCTAGACCTGGAAGAAACTTGGCTCGGTGGAGAACCTCCGTCTACCAGGAACAATGAGGATCTCTCTCGCGTCTCCCTCTCCAGGAAAAGTGTCACCAGGGTGCAATAAAAGAAAGTCAAACTCTTACAAAAAGCTTCGATCACGGTCGGAGAAGTTGGTCTTTGAGGGGAGTTGAATCCAGAGACCAACCGGTACGGTTTAAGTCTTGCGTCAATCAAGACGCGGCGAACAATTACGTTCACAATTACAGTTGCGGCACGAGTGTTAATTGAAGCTCTGGGAAGCAATTATGCTGCTCATAGTTGGAGTTAACAATTACCATGGTCTATACGCTAGTTATATTACCTCTTCGTCCCTTTGGTACTAAATAAATACTGTTCGACTCGATAGGTTCCCCATTGTTCCAGGGTGGTCTTTACCGGGGCAGATGATATCACTTTGCGAAATGACCAAATTGTATTAGCGTTTGCCAGTCCGCGTTAACGCCGCTCTAACGCCTCTATCGACACTAACTCCCCTACCAGAGTATTTCAATATTTCAGTGGAACTCGAATACGAGTTCCTATTGGGGGATACTGTAGCGGAGATCCTAGCCCAATGACCCGAAGTCAAAGCCTACGCAAACCGTCTCCGGAATACATTAAAAATTTGAAGGAGTTTGTCTCCACTCTAAATCCTACGGTGATGAAGTTTCTAACAACGACTTTGTACAATACTTGGAGAAGGAAGAATGAATTTCACAGTGGACGATCTCTCGAAGCTTCTCATCTTTGTTACAACGATTTCGACCACATAAGAACAACGAATAACCGAAAACGACGTGAAAGTGTAACTTATCTGTATACGTAAACAAATAAGAAGTGATCTACGTTTACACAATAGATAGTCTGTCATAAAATTACACAAAAATATGACAAAACATCCATGGAACGGTATCCGTTGATTCAAATGTAATTTTCCTACGCATAGTTTAACATTATTGATCAAAAACGTAGATCGAAAGGTACACAATCTCTACGAGTATCCTCGGACTATCGTTGCTACTAATTGCTTCTACCTTTTATGGACTTTGTTGGAATACAACGACATTGAACCATGCAGTACTCGAAAAGTCAAGAAATGGTGAATGAGCTCGATACCGGCTTTCCTATTTTTTCCATTGGTGTGTCGACGTGATCGTTACAATCTATTCAGTTGTTCATGACCATATAACCATACATAACATACATTACGTATCACGTGTACATAACGCATGACTGTATTATATTTATCAAAAAATAAACGTCCTATTTACATTTTCTCTTGTGCTGAACAATTCCATAATCCCACAGAAATTTTACCCCAGACTTTTCTCTTAACTTCGCGAATGAATCGCGAAGAGTGTAACCAACAGCGCGTCGCTTCACCACGATTAGATTTTCCGAGGGAAACGAAAAGGCAGGTTCGCGATCTTTAGAAGAAAAATCTCTCTCACGTGAGCTGTACTCCTTCAACCCTTGGAACGTACGGATAAACGTTAACCAAGACCCGAACGCAAAAACCGGTACCCGGAGTAATTGCGGTCAGAGTTTTCTCGTCCTCGCGAGATACCGTCGAAGAAATCAGCCGGTTCGCGCGAAGAGAAACGCGCGAAGAGGTCGTTCGAGAGGTAAGAGGCAGGGAGGGGCACCCTCGACGAGATTTCCTGGGTCCGCGAGCCAAGGGGAGAAACCGTCTGCCAAACGAGATGCTCGGGCGGGGCGCGGATTACCGCATGCGAGGTTAAGCCTTTAGGCAAGACGAAATAGCTGCGCATTTTTACGCCGAGCGACGACCAAGGTGACGCTCCCTTTGAGACGACGCCCAAAAGAAAATGAGTAAATATAGGCGGCAGCCTGGTTTCCTCGTCGCGGCTTCGCGGCTGGCTGAAGCGTAAGCGTCTTTAGAAACTACAACCATCCCCGTGCCTCGCGCGACCCTTTCATCCCCTCTCGCGACGACGATATTCCTCGACCCTCCTACGACCACGACTACGACGACGACGACGACCAAGAAGAAATAAAAGAAGGAGACGAAGAAGACTCTCGCTCTTTTCACCGGCTCGTCTCCGTCTTATATTTCGCGTCCGCACCGCGTCGCGACTCGTTCGCTTCTCTGGCTGAAAATCTCGTTGGCACGAGGACCGGAAACGAAACCGGCGAGGTCATTCGATACCGGAGATAAATAGCCCTCCCATCCCCGGTTTAAAGCCCGGAAGACGTCTCGCGGTTGAATCGTTGGTCACTCGATGAAAAGGAGGATCCACGTTGCGGGTGCTTGGTCGTGGATAAATAACAAATTATCCGTGCACTACGGGGATTTTTTCCGCTCGTAAATAAACCGTTTGGGGAGGTAAGGATCGAAGAGGTTGGATGACTGTGAATCGTACTCGTCGGTGTGTGAAATAGAAAAAAAACGAGTAAGCGTTCGCCAATAGAACGACACGCGTGGCCGCTCCTCTTTCTTCTTTTTTTTTTTTACGGTGGCGAACAGAACACGTAAAAGACGGCACAGTTAGGCGCGTTCGATACTACTCTCTCGCCTCTTGATCGAAGGAGTAGGTCAAACAATTAGAGGAAAAGAAAAGGTCGCGCCCACCTTTCGATAACGTTGTTCGAAATCTGTGTTTACGCGACACCCTCTCCGGGCCGAAGTTTTGATTAGATCCACGCTTCGCATCTCGGGATGAACGTGCTTAAGCGATCCGTCACGCTCGCGAGGAAAAAACTTCGCCTCTTTTGTCGTTCCCCGAGCACAACCTGGGAATATATTCCGAAACGGATTAACTAACGCAGAAATGAATTTCTTTATTCGTATTTACGTACGTTTTTCGTCGATTCTTTTAACGAAAATGGCACCGTTTCCCTCGCTTCGACTCGTGTTCGAGGAGAAAAATTTATTCCTTCGTAATTTCAATATTCAGAGTGTCGTTGCACCGTGGTCGAGTCAACGTATGCGTTTTGAAGTGTTCTTCGGTCTCTTAGAAACACGGTGATATCAACATTCACGGAGAATACGATTAAGACGTCGTAAACGACAAGAGGAGCGATACAAGGGGAGAATATGGAATCGTGATTTATTAAGCGATGGAAAAACAGATACAACTACCACCGATCAAAGTGTTAGTCCTCTATCAACTTCGTCTGGTTTATCCAATGAAAAAGATCGGTAAACTCGGATGAAGATTCTTTTCGATCATCCCCTGTACATGAAGCAGAAACAACTTTAACCAAAGCCACTATGCCTGCAGAAGGTGTAGCTTTATAGCTCGTTAGTAGATTTAGTAAAAAAACAATTACCAAGAGCAAGTGACTCACAGTGGCTTGCCTCTGAAGAGAAGAAAAGAAGTTTCTGAACAATTTTGACAATTCTGCGCATCGACGAGTCAAGTTGAGCAAAGGGTGGGGAGCACTGGTTCAGAAAAGAATTCGTAAATGGACGTTGGGCCGAAGAAAGTTTCGTGAGGAGGCGTTGGGCCAAAAAAGATTTGGTAAAGAAGCGGTCGAAAAAAAGATTCCCTTGAGAGGTTCTCGGAAGGGGCGTCGGACGAAAAAGGTACCCCAAAGGGGCGTTGGGCCGAGAACGATTCCCCAAAGAGGCGTCGGTCCGAGCAGGGTTTCGTAAAGGGGCGTTGGGCCGAGCGGAGCTCGCTAGATTCTGGATTAATTCGCGGAAACGGACCGACGAGGTTGCATCTTCCTCGTTCAGGGGTGTGTTTTTGATACGCGTGTTTCGGTGGTTCTGCGCACGTGCACTCAGTTTTCGTTTGGCAAGTATCCTCCACTCTTTGCGGGGATTAAGATTACGCGGGACAGTTGCGTTTCTTCTTCCCTGTATTATTACCTTGTACGCGAGGCGCCGCGAAGAAAGTTACTTCGTTACGGGGGAAACTACGATTACCGCGGCTGTGCGCGCGTGTAATGGGAAACACTCGTTTTAACTTCCGCGATAAAGTTGTTGGTTTTTCCATAACACGAGTCGCGGCGCCGCGCTCTCAACGCTTAAGTACCTTTCTTCCTCCTTTAATCAACTCGCGAGGATACATTGTACCAAAGTTAATTCACCCGGGCATCCCGGAAAGACAAATTACAATCTTACACGCGATCAACACCGGTTACCGCCACTTGGACAATGGTGCGTGGATGTAACACCGTTCGTACGTCATGAATATTAAAACGGTTAATTGTTTAGAGATTAAATTTATTCAAGTCGGTGACTACGGGTAATGGAATACTTGAAAGAGCCATTACCCTTTACACACGTCTATTTACATAAAACCTCAGCCTATGAGGAACGAGGTGGCACCGACTGAAAGGGTTTTCTCGTCTCTTTGGCTACTCTTCGGATTTGAATTAATCACGCTAATTATGCGACTCGCGAGTTTCGCTCGAGTTCGTTGCGCAGAGTCTTCTTCGAGGTTTGAAGAATTAATCGCCGTGCCTGCGCGTACCGCGAGCGTACGGTGTTTACGCGGAAAATTGAAAATTCCGGAACAACTACTTCCCAGCGGTTCGGAGCATAAAGTAGATTTAAAAGGAACTTTACGAGCGCGAAGCGAAATTAAGCAAAGAGGAACAAAGTAACGAGCATTTCGGAGCACTTGGATATACAAAGTACAGATTAAGGGTGAAAGTTTTCGCGATCGCAGTGGCCTTTTCGAACGGAGCGAACATTTCGGACCCGAGCTTCGATTCGGTCGTTCGACCACGTCCCTGCTTTGCATACGCTCGTGGTATCGAAAACAGAACAAACCCATAATCGTTTCCCTAATTCCAATATTTTCCTTTTGCAAGTAATACTCACCAATGCACACGAGTGCAACGAGTGCATCTTTCGCAATATATTTTACAAAGATCCTGCAATTTACGCCTGCAAACTTTCGTTTTCACGTTTTTCTAAAATTGAGTTTCATCTGCTACTTGTCTGCTACGTGTTATCTTTCATTTCAGATTGTTACAAACACGATAATGTATGCAAAGTTCGACGCTGCGGCGCTCCTGAGTCTAGACAGGTAATCGTCCACCACCATATTGATCAGGATATCGCGAACAAAAAACTATAAACTCCCTAGTCTCTACCTCTCGAAATATTCAAATTATCTAGAACGACTACAGAGAAGCCAGAACTCTAGTCTCCGACAGTTGCGAAGATCTTTACTTTGAATCATTTTGGCTGTCGAAGTTCGACGCAACTTCACCGGGATAAGACCCCGGAGATAAACATAATAAACGGAGATCTTCACGATCGATCGACAATGTATCGAGTCAGTGTTGTTTGTCAACGAAATAAGGAGATCCCCGGCGGACTCCGCGCTCGTCCAAATATTAGTAATGTATTAATGGGTAAGTTGCGGCAAGATCGACGCCGCAGTATTATCGCTGCGAAATAATGGTGGTAGTCGACGAACCATGTGACAGTCCCTTGCAAGAAAAAAAATCCTTAACGTAAACGATATACCGTAAATGTAGGAACACAAGATGTAGGAACTGTTCTTGCAAACTGAAACGATACGGGAAAGAGGAGAATCACAAACGGATACACTTTGTGCAAACGCGTTGTCACTGTTAGCTAAGTCGAGCATGGAATAGACACCGAATTATCTGGTTCCCGCTCTAATTGATCATATTTTCTTACACGAGAATCAACAAAAGGAAAGTCATCGACACATTTCGCGATCCTTCGCTTCTGTTCGAATACATCCCCTTTTATATCACGTTGGTCGTTATTTGTATATCTACATAGTTCTTTCTTTAGACTTCTCGTTAATCTTATTTTCTATCGCATTACACTCCCAAGCGTTGGATTCCATATTATCGTTTGTATTTCCAAATTAACCGGCCAATCGTTAATCCGATCAAAGGTCTCGTAGATTCAGTCTCGTAGGGACCGATTAAGCAGGAGACTACTGTATGTGGAAGCCCATCGGGTAACGAGGAACACGGTGGACTTCTACGTGTGTACAAGTTAGCTGGCGCAGCTATCGTGTTTAGCGTATATCTAAGCTACATAGCCGAATCCCATGCACAAGAAGTGGGGAAATGTAGCAATGGGCAAAACGAGAGAACGAGTGTATCCATTGTGGATTGGAATACCAGATGATTAGTATAACGTTGTACTTGATAAAAATACAATAAAAACATGCGTTACTTCTTCCCCCGAAGCTGTCTTCTCTCATTCCTCTCACATGGGACTCGATTTAATTTTCTCGCTACGGCTGTTCACGTCACAAGTGGTTCGAGTGGACGATTCCTTTTCCTCTTGTGACGTTTCAGCTTATAAGAACAGTATCTACACGTGGAAACACGCCTACCATCTTCTTATTTGGCCAGGCGCTACCCTAGATATTCTCGAACACCGTAGAAACGGTGGACCGAGTAGTTGGTTAGTTTCTTACAACATTGATGAGATGCATGGTATTGACGGCCGCCGGTTGAAGGCAATTCGACGTTCTCCAGCGCTGTTGTAACTATTCGGGATTCTCTCGCGTCTGCACAGCAGACGTTGTTAGCAACTACGCTATGCACAAGCCGAGGCAAATTAAACCAGACACGGTTGCGCCCCCGAGTGTTCGCGTTCCAATTTCGTTTGAAGCTGTTATTCTCTGCATTCTTGCGTAATCCCGTGCACACGAGGACCGAGAGCCGCGCCCCGGGATCCGATTTCGGGAAAAATCTAGGGAATCGAGCACGATCGCCCGAGCAACGAGCAAACTCTTAACGAACGAAAATTTCCTCGCGAGGGTGTTCCATGATTTCTTTTTCAGAGACGTGAACGGGCCATTTGGTAGCGCGGAGAGACAGTACTATAGGTGCTAGTAGACAGAGTAGTCGAATTTTCCTCGATTCGTGTCTCTGTGTTGATCGAGACACCGAGAGAATACATCGAAAGTTTCGTGTCATAGGACTCGAGTGTACCGAGGTTTACGCTTATAACCGCTTTGATCCGAAGATCGCAAACTATAATGAAACGGCCACATGCACCAGTACACGTGTAGGGTATTTAAATTCGAATAATTAATTCCTAAATAGATGAGTCTTAAATTTTAGTTTTCGACATTTGCAAAGATGTTTCGTGAGTCATTTTTGCTGCTGAAGTCTAATACGATTCCATCGAACGATAGTACCGACCAGAGATTGAAAAGAATGAATCGAATTGAATAATTGTTGAGAAGAAAATGTTTTTCTTCTTCGAAGTATTATACGCAATCTCTGGGCAAAAGAGTGGTTAATTTCACATCGATCTTAACGCATTACGGTCCTTGTGCGCGTATTTGCGCGCTTCATTAAATTCGAGATAAAGTCGGTGTGCCGACGTTTCTGCGTTTCATTAAACTCAAGGGAAAGTCCGTGTGCACATATTTCTGCGTTTCATTAAATTCGAGACAAAATCCCGGTCCCGGAGGAAATTTGTTTTAAAAATGCTAACGGACCTTAACGCGCCGACGAGGCGTTTTTTTAAGCATTTCGGGTTCATCAAATTTTGAATCGCCCCAGAATCCGACAACGTCAGATTTTGCCGCTTTCTACGTTTGATTTTCTACATTGACTTTTGCAACTCTTTCGAGAGACGTGAAATGGTCGCGATTTTTAGCGAGGAAACCCAGAAACTGGTGAGACGAAATTACCACGTGTGTTCGATTTCTCAAGTAAGGAAGCCGAGTACACATACGTACCTATAGGACTTGTAAAAATTATATTATACTATAACTAGATACACAGTTTAATGGTAAAGTACTCTATTTGATTGCTAATAAATATATCACAAAGAACTAAAGAATATTCTTTCGTTTCAATGTTCAGAATTTACAGGGATTTTATTCTTACTACTCTTTGCTTAAAAAAATATTAATACAATGTATAATCGTAGGTTAGCAATATTCTAGCCTTACAGTTTGTTTCTGAAATAAATGAAGAACTATCGATGTCACATTTTCTATAACGCGTTATCAGAAATGGTGACTCTTTCGATACACTTAATTTGTACACAGATATTATTCAATCTACGAAAATGATTACAAGTATTAAGAAATGTATCAAGGCACGTCTAGATCGCTCGAAATGGAAGTTAACGTTATTTGCAGCAAAAGAGGAGCAGTACGAGGTCCTTGAATCTCTGCACGAGTACGTTCCCGGTTATTACGAAAGGATCGCAGCCATGGAACATCGTGTTTCGCGGACGCGTTTTCCCCGTTTTCCGAAATCGGTCCAATTAATATTCCAAACACGCGTACGCCAGATCTCTTTGTTAATCGTTCGAGCTGCGAAAATCCGGAAGCTGCGGAGTCGCGCGACGCGGAAACACGTTAAAGCGGCCTTAAGCTGCTCGCGGGACACCGGAAGATCGACGCGCGCGACGAAATAACAATGAAGCGGGAGAGTTTAATCCCGCGGTGTGTCAGCTGCTTTAATTACGCGACAAAGTTCCGAAGTTGTCCAGCGAAAGGACCTCGACGATCCAAATGGTCCGATTGAACCGTGGTGGCGTCGTTCGTTCTTCGTTTCGAGGTCGGTTCCGATTAGGGATTTCAATGCCGATAAACCTGTTTCATGGTTGCATCGAATGTGAGTTTCGCGCGGTGGCGCACGTAGCGACAGGTTTTGACGTCTGTGACTCTATTTAGCGATAAACGACGAAGTATAAAAGTATCTGCCTATGAGTATCCAACACTACCGAAGAGTTCGACACGGAATAACTAGTCCTCTCGCTGTATTCAAATCATCGAGAACGGAGATTTCAATCACTAGATTTCGCTAGATTTCAATTTGCAGTAATTGTAAGAATGTTAATTCTTTCGTACTTTTTGTTACCGGACTTAAAAGAAATTCTACCGAGCATACGAACTCAGATTTTCGGAGTACATATATCAGTACCAGCACAAACGGTCACCAACCGTCATCGACAGTTGCGATAATGTTTATTTTTGAACTATTTTTGTTATTACAGTTTAATATAATTTTACAGGGAATACAAAGTGGGGTTTTACAGACACGTGTACCTACGTCGGTATGTATACGCTACCCTGACACGCAATCCTCGCAAAGCGAGCGAAGAGCGAGAAAAATAATGCGTACTCGCGCTAAAAAATTGTAGTCATGTGTGGAAAATGTGTCCGAGGTAAGTGTGTATAAATATAAATGTTTTGCGCTCGATTGTTCGCTGAGCTCTGTGCAGTTTGTTTGTGCTGGGTAAAATGTTGAATTTTCAAAATTCTTATTCGGTCAGCGCATGATAGTAAAAATGGCAAAAATCTATAGGGGTCGTTGGGCTAAAAGGGGAACAAGAGAAAATTTATAATTTTCTTTGCAAGTACGCTCCAAGTAACCGCTTAATCGTTTTTTCACAAAATTACTCTCTGACCAAATAATACATGTATTGTCTATCCAGCTGGTTTACAACTGTACCGACAATAAACGAATTCTGGCCGGTTTTTAGAATTACTTTCCGCTTCGACAAATGCATCGAATGTGAGTTTCACACCGTATGGCCCCGTTGATGGAAAAATTGCGAACTATAAAAATATAGTACCGTTCAATGTAGTACTGATCAATAAGTTTTATCAAACGACAAAACTTATCGAGCAACCTAGTACATCCATTAATGCGATAAAACGTCTAATTATTGCATTCTTTGAATCTCCAAAAATCGATCTATAGTTCGATTTCTTTGTAAGAGAATCCTCGGACACATATATTGAATAAATCCTCTGTCGCGAGATCTTCGTGAACGGATTTAATTGCCTCTTGGTTTATTTAGTTCGGAAGAGAATTACGTTCGAAATTTCGAAGAGTTCCAAGAGTAGTGACTCGACAATATTTGCATACGCGCGTGTGCATTAAACGAGCCCGTTCTACAGGCTTGTTTAATTCTCTGGAAATGTTAATTCGTTGAATTTTGCAACAAAATATACACAGAGTGTATCCTCAAGACCAGTGTCCTACTTTATGAAACAGATCGTCTATACTTTATGAAACAGATCGTCTATACTTCATGAAACAGATCGTCTATACTTCATGAAACAGATCGTCTATACTTCATGAAACAAAAATTCGATTTTTCTATTCGAAATTAACGAACTGTTGCGTCAATGACGCTCACAATCAGCTCCGAGTGATTTTAGTCTCGGCTGCTTTAACGCCCAAGGAAGAGTTCTCTCGTCTATTCGCATACTACGGTTTAACGCTATCCTTTTACTCGGTTTAACGTACAATCGGGCGTTTATCGTTCGAGAGAAGTATGCAAATGCCGGCCGATGCAGATACCGGATGCCAAGAGCGAACTTCTGCAACTTTATTTTGCGATTCAGCGCTTTACAAGTGAACACGCGCATCATTGATACACAACCTCGTTGTTATCAAACAAGAATGATTTCTTCTTCGGACAAAACTTTTCGCTCTTCTGCTAGAAAATTGTTTTTAAACGAAACAATCCGTAGACGTCCACCAAAGGAATTGGTTGCGAGTTCGATGTATTTCTTCATTCGATAAAAATACTTCCTTCGATTCGATCCAATATTGTAATTATACTCGTGGCAATTTATCGATGGAGACATACCGATACATTTTACCATATCTAATACACGAATTAATATTATTGCTAAAATAGTAGTCTCTAAAGATCGTTTTACATACTTTTACTCGACTCGACGAATCTAGAGTTAAAACATTGTAAGGGTTTACGCGCTTAAGTATGGCGGATATGAGTGCTATTAACGTTCCATTTCCATATACAATTACGGAGCACCGTATAAAAATTACTCCACCGTCTGCAAATGTCTCGTACCAGTAAGAGAAAGTGAAAACTTAAAAATTTTTAAACTTAAAAACTTAGAAACTTACGAAACTATACACACAGAAAAGAAACTACGAAAGCTCAAGTAACGAGCGCGTTACTTGTTAGGAAATTGACATTTCATTTCGAAAGTGCGTTGAGGTGACGGAAGTTTGCTGTATACTTGAGTATTTTTTTCTCGCGTTTACTGATCGCGAAATAAATTATTCGACATCACGTGAAAAAGTTAATCTACCCTACCACATGTCAGAGCATAACCTACTCGAGCACATGTCGAACTATTTCAGAAAAAGATCCCTTTCGCGACCCCTTTGAGCGAGCATAAACAAATAGGACCAGAAAGCAGCCGATCGAGTAATAACCGTGGCGCTGTAGTAATTTCAACCGTCTAAATATATACGCATTGTCACTGGGTGCCCTCGAGTGGAAACTGCATCGTATTCCGGGTTCATTATTTGCCGTGAATGTTGGAGCGGGTCCGTTTAGTCGACGCGTTATTTCATATCCTACTGATTAATCATAACGAAACCCGCCTTAGAGAGGCGGGTACGGATTAATGTCCACGATCACGAACACGTCCTTGGTTTTCCAAGACACGCGGAATCGATAACGAGGCCAAACGAAACCGGATGCCAACCACGGGCCGAGTATTAATCATAGGTATCTTGGATAATCTCACGAATTTCGGGTACGGACCCGTTCCTAGGTACGAGGAGAGGAACCCCGGGAGAAGGGTGTCGGGACGATATTCCGGCGTCATCTTCAGCTCGACTTGGCCTGATTATATCCTATCCCACTCGCTGAACCGTGAGTTAATGCACCGGCAGCGGCAGTGGATTTATGATATTCCCTGTTAACTGCAGAACTCATTTAACCTAGCCCGAAGCCGGAGCTGACGCGCAAAACTGAAAGCGGTTCGTCGCTTGTCGAGCGAAAAGTCTTCTCACCACCGAATCTGCTCGATGACGCTTCGAACGAATTCAAAATTTTGTACACCATTCGGCGTGCGCAGAGACGAATTCGCTGTATACTTGTGTATTTTTTTTTAGGTTACTAAACGTGATCCGTTTAGATTAACTTAATTTTCTCGATACGGTACGCAACCGTTATGAACGTGAGAAAATAAACTTTGCTAATCTTGCGATATTCTTTATCCACACGAGGACAATATTGGGTTTCTTTTTGTGCAAAATGGGGCACGATCTCTGCGATGGAATACTTTGTCTTTTCATCTATAAATTTTCATCTGGATTTTACCGTGCAAGCTCTATTTTGCATATAGTATCTATATCTTTCTCTTTTCATTCCCTAAATTTAATTTCTAAGTATTCTTATTAAACACAGAATGAATCATCTATATCGATTAAGTCGATTGTTTACGATCTTAAGAACTCGCATGAAAAAACGATACAGATCCTTTGAAATTGTACCACTTGCAATAAAAAAAAAGTTTTGATTTGTCCATTAGTTACGAATATATTTACTTTTTCTTAACAAAATCGTATTCCATCGTTTCTATAATGACGCATTCTCTGTTAGGAAATCAGACTTCATCTTGGAATGCGCTAGGTTAGCAGCTAATCGAACGAGATATTAAGTCGCTAGAAGTCTCTTCGTTGACGTAAACATCCGCATTTCTGTTCTCGCGCACGCACTTCCGGTGTCTCGCAGCTTCGTACTTGATAGCGATCGACGTATCGTAAACCCACGAGTCAAGGCTCGGAATCAGTGATCACTACGAATGTGCAATCCCCTGGGCCCAACTGTCCCGTTATTTCGAAAGATTCCCACGCGACGGACATCCAGGTCATTGGTTCGTTTATTAAGTCACCGTCTCCTTGATACAGAACTCTCTAAAATCCTTACGAAGCAACCAAACGAGCACAAAAATTCTCGTTTGGTCTGTTATTAGAAATTGGACTAGTTTTTGCGAACGAACAGTGCCTCTCGTACGAATTATTTTCCCATCGTGGAAAAGGAATAACCCCATCGGAGTGGTTGCTGGTTTCAGATATAGAAGATACAAAGGGGAACGAAATGGTAGAATAAATGCAATAGTAATGAATGAAAGTTTCCTGTCTTTGGCGAATGATAACATATCGAAGGTAAAATTTCCCCGACTGTTCCTCTCTCGAGCTCTTCCAGAGTAATTACGTATGTAGTAGGATAAGAGGTAGAGAAACTTTTCTTCGTTCGAGAATAAAAATTGTTTTACTTAAGCAGTACTTACAAGTACGGAGCTAGAACAAGGATCCAATATCTATGCCCTCGTTCGATCCACGAGCTCTGATCAATTTGAACTAGTCGGATCTGAAACTTCTGAAGCTACTCGAAGCTCGAAGTAAAAATAACACGCGTATCAACAACGACCAACGCCACTTGTTCTTCATCCACAATTACGGGAAAGAATATATTTAACGATATTTGATTAAATATAATAATATTTGTCTATTCGATTATCTACGATTAGCGTGTTAGTCTTTGGCTGAAGTTGAGGTTAGGTCTAGAAACACTATTTCTGTTACACCTCGTATAACGATAATAACTGTTACTTAGTTTGCAAGAGTTATCCAAACACCATAATTTGTACCACTTTCCATTTGAAAAAATCTAGAGGTTGTCTTTTCTCCCCCTTACGAATCGCCCCCCAAAAATGTGTTGCACACCGAAAGATCAACTCGTTTGAACTATTTAATTAATGACGATAAAAATGATGTCGATATAATCGTTAGTTTATAAGAAAGCATTTCGTAACGCTTTGTACTGATCACCTTGTAAAATGTAGACTTTGTGCAATAAAAACGAGAGACAAATAAATATTAAGTTACCCATTAATTTACGAAATTGTGCAAGGTGTTCGAAAATGAACGTTCGTACTTGTTCACGACAGTAGGAAAGTATTCTGTTCCAAGGAAGTGTTAAACGCAGCAGAGGAGGGGATCGAAGGGGATCGAAATAGGATTTCTGGAGTCGTGAAATAAACGCTTAAGCTTCTTCCATGTGGCGGGCTCGAACGTATCGAAACACATTCGCCGCAATATTTTTCACCCTCGTGCTCCGAAATCTTCCATTAACATTTAGATGTCTAACCTCCAAGGACTTTTCTTCAATCTCCTTTGGATCGTTTCCAGCGTTAGGAATTCTAGTCCCCCATTGCTTAGGAAATTTTAACCTCGCTCGGTGACATGTATACGCAATCTTCGAACTCGGCAGCGACGAAACATACTTCGAAAACTCGATTCTCCCTACGAAGCGAAGAAAGTCGTAAGTTTCGATCGGGTTCGAACTTGGCGAAATTAAAAATGAGGATTATTCACCCTAACGAGCAACCGGAGCCGATAGCGCTCTCGAATTGCATCTCATAACGTATGATGCACCTTCGCGGTAATCTCGTGCCACGTAAATATATAAAAACTGCCATTTTGGTTTAATTACGATCGTTGTAGCAAACCATCGCCTGTCGAGTAGTTCTCAGATGGCTATATTAAGTTCGTCGTTAATTACATTATTCATCCGTCATGATTGATACATTCCGTGTAAACAATGCATAAGGCATCGTTGCATAAATTTCGATCGTTAGGTTCTGCCTCGGAGGCGGCAAAACTTTTTGCAATCGCGTTACGAAAATTAATAAAACGAAGTCGATGGTGCGTCGCGAGCTACGTGGAAATTTGTTAGAAATATCGAGTAACGCTTCAAAAATTTTAATTTCCTTTGATGCAATAGATACGTGTAACTTGAAATATCATTTGTTGTATAACTTTTGATCGATATTGTGAAATAATTCCATCGTTTGAATTACAAAGGTTTCGTACCACGAAGATTGATTTCTTCCTTTCGATTTGTCTTTGACTTCAATTAATATCCTTTTTGATATTTGTATCATTCTTCGTTTAAGTACACTTTACAGAGCTGTTCGATCATTCCCATTGTTTCGAATTGTTTTTAGAAATCCAAAGGCGGTTGACAGGCGACAGGTGACCGTAACGTAATAAATGTGCACGAGATCGCGTTTGCCTTTGCTCATTTTTGTACTCTTATCGGTGTATTGTTCCCGGCTTGGAACTTCGCTTTGGAATTATTGCGAAACGTCCGACCGATCTCGTTTCTTCGATTCGAATAAGACGAATCGTATTCGAACATCGTCACGGTATCACGTGGCAAGATTTACGAGCTTGCGAAATATAGGAAGAAGTACGATTCGAGACATTGAACGTATCGAAGGAATATTCGGTAGGCAAACAATGATTTTCAATGTCTCTCGTGAACCGCGATGAAGTAGACAACGTTTCTAGCACGCGAAACGTGACAAGTCTAACATCTCTCCGTTAAAATAATGCGAACGTTACAATGAGAAAAACGTTCACCGACTATTGCACAACGTGACGATGCATTATGTCCGATCTTATCAAGCGAATGTTTTTTTTTTTCCGGCATAATTATATTATTTCCGGGCAGCGAAAGATCAAGGACTGTTTAGACGACTCCTCCAACGAGGAATTCTTCGAAACAGGACTTGTAACGGGCCGTAATTCAAGGCTCGGAGCTTTCCTCCTTCGAGCCATTCGTTGTGCTCGCTTTGAAAGCGCGGTGGTTCCAAAAGTTCCGAAAACTCATAAAAAATTAGAAACACGTTAAATATTCCAGACTGCCGATTTTGTTTCAGAATCCAACGTGAACGAAACAGACAAAACTCTACGAAATCGTAGAGGCGTAATTGTATGCAAGTTTATGCACGGGAGTTTTGGACTTTGACGATTTTATAGTTTCAGGACTCAGTGACGTGATCGAGGTTGCACGGTATCGTTGATATCGTACGAAATTTTTCATAGAAGATTGTTTAGACTCCGTTGACCGTATTTTGAATATTTTCAAAATTCATTAGCGGGTCCAACAATTAGAGCAATATCCATTAAGGATTAAGCAAAATCGTTAAATGTATGAAATTTCGTATATGGAGATGGTAAACTGTGCTGATTGTATTTTGCACGGTTTTAAAATCCACTGGTAGACCATACTACGCGCCGACGTAACTAAAATTCTACAAATTGCTCGCAATTTTGCAAACGAGGGTTTTCATTTTGGTTGATTTCAGTTTGAAAGCTTCGAAACTCGATTGTAGATTTTATTAAGCTGTATTGGATACAAAATGTCAGAGAAGATCCTAAAATTGTCCAATTTTTGAAACTCCACTTCCAAGGTTTGTGAATGTTAATTTTACGATTCGGGGACAGTTTACATCGACCAGTGGCGAGAAACTGACGAAAAAATGCAGAAAAAATCTTCATATACTGTGGAATCGAGCAAAATTTTACCCGAGTATTGGTTGTACTAATTTACACGCATACCAACGAGGTACTCGGTTGTTAAATTACGGGAATGCCACTGAATTAATCCGAATATTAAATTGCGAGAACACTTTCAGTCCCGAGTCGCGGGGAGTAAGAATTTCGAATACGAAATGAAATTACGTCGAGGTGAACCCGTTGGATATCGTCGATGGATGAAATGCCTCGAGGAGAGTTTAATTACACAACCGTCCGTTGTTACCGCGGCTTGCTAGCGTTACTCGCTACCATCCAAACCGAAGCTCGTAGCTTCGCTCGAAACTTCGAAACTCGTCACTTCGAGTGAGCTTTTTACCGAGCTTCCGCGTCGCGAGAACGAATCCCGACGCACGAAAGTCGCGAATCGTCGAGAACGAGGGAACTTTCCGCGTTGAATTCCGCGTTTCGGAACATTTTTACAACACCGGACGCGAACACTTCTCGTTTTCGATTTGTTCTTCGTCGAGGTGTACGCTATAAGGTGCACGGTACGCTTTTGGCGATTGAATTCGAGAGTCACACGGCGGGAGAAAATTTTTAATAATTCTTGCCGGGCAGCTCGTTAACGGAGGACACTTTCGATCGGTGATTTTAAAACGTGACTCAATAACCTCGTCCCAGGTGTGCGTCACGAATACAATTATCGCGAGTTTAATTGCAAGCGATGCTGTACATCCTGGATGACAGCGGTATCTAACACTTGAATTTTGATGCGTCGAAAATGAAAAAATTCGTACTCGTGGTTATGCAAATTCGAATCGATCGAGATCGTAGTCTTTCGTGGGTATACGTTTCGATCTATTCATAGATATTTGTTAAATTTCGAGCCGGTTTCGGCAACAATTGGCGTACAACTGACACGGTGTGTGCATTTACTTTCCTGCGCAAAAAATATTTCACTGTTTCCCGTCAACTTCCATCGTTCTCTGTTAAAGTGTCGTTGCAAAAATTTTCGATACTTTTTCGCATCTAAAGAAAAAAAACTGTAAGAAATAACGGACGCCAGAGGTACGTGTTATTTTATTTGAAACACGACCGATGCAACTTTTCAATATTCTGATACTTCTTTACGAGAATAAATACGTGTACGTTTACTCGAACGATTTAGGAATAATTGCGAACGGTTCGAAAAATCTATCGCGGTTAACGTTGCTATAAAATATTCACAATTACCAATTTATTTTCGTTCATCGTAGGAATATCTCTTTAAGGACATTGCGGCTTCCACGATTCGAATAAGGACTAAGCCGCGAGATTTATTTCTCCATCGCGTGCCCCTTCGAACGATTTAACTTCGCCGGGAACGGTCTCCTTCGTATATTCGTAAACAACGGAATTAATCAGCTTTAAATCGCTCGAGCTGTACAGCACGAACCATCGCGGCACCCTAATTCGAGATCGAGCCCCGTTCGAGGGACAACGTCATTTCCGGGCTCGGGAATTCGTATTTCGTGGCCGTGGTGATTTCGGATCGTGATTCGACTTCGAAATTTGATAGCCGTCGGGGGTTTATTTAAGCATCCCCTAATAAATTCGATCGTATACAAAATGATCTCGCGAATCCGGTACCCGTGTGTGTCTCTCACCTGTCATCCCGAGCGGGCGTTATTTAACTGCACGTAGATCGAATTAAATTTCGACGGTTAATTGATTCGTCGATTGAACACAATGCGCGACACCGAGTTATCTATAGAACAAACGTGACCGGGTGAACGTTTACGATGCGACTATACGCCACGTGTCTGATCCGCGTTGCGCAGATACCGGCACGCTGGCAGACGATAATTATTCACCCGAACGGAGTAGTAGTCACTTTGAACGGTAACGGTATTTTCCGACAATCGTAAACTAGGATTCTTCCGTCACGGATTACATCGTCGACGAGTAAACAACGCAGGGGGCGAAAATAGGGGACCCGTGTTATTTGTACGCCGCGGTGTAAACGCGCCACGCTTTGTTGTAATTCTCGTTTAAAGGGAGCATCTGTAACGCTTCCTGTTTCAAACCGGTCCTTGCGGTGTTAATTTATCGTAATATCTACGAGCTGTAAACCGGTGTCGAGTCGAAACGCCGCTCGTGCGACAGTGTTCTACGCATCGACGATATCCGATGTAAATTATTGCGCAAAGTCGCGACCACGGTCCCTCGTACGAATATAGGTGTATCGCGACGAGGGAATCCATTATCGATCAGGTCCGATGGAAAATGGGGTAAAATTTGATTTCCCGAACGATGGATGTTTATTCAACCGGTGGAACGTTTGCTCGTTGCAAATAGAATCGCAAACAGTCGGTTCCCGCGATTCAAAATTCGATTCTTCTCGTCGCGTACTTATCAGCTTCCGTTCGAAATTTGTAACCGGCTGGGAACGTTTCGCGTCTCTGTATACGGTGAACCGATGGAACAACGCGGTAACGATTCGTTCGGTTCTTTCTTATCTGGAAGTTAATTCCGTGCGAGGAACGCGAGCAACGTATCGAGAAACTCGCAGCGACGCGATTCCTTGAGCTTGGTAACCCGGGCTGGAAACGAGCGTACGTTTCTGTCAAACGCTTCGTAAATTCTAACGCGATAACACCGTTATCGCTACCGAAACGGGTATTACGTATTAGCGATCGCGAGACGGAGCAATCCGAACGGAAAGGTCGCGGGCGTATTGTTCCCGATGGCTGAGCGGTCCGCGTCGCGCGAGCCGGAAAATATCGATCGCCCGTTAAACTCGAGCGATTATCTCGATTCTAACGACCGTTCGTTTCCAGCAACGCCGTAAAAATTCTCCGACCGATACGACCAGCGCTTTTTACGGTTGACGTTCATTGATAATAATTGGACGAGCACCGCTACGTTATCGCCTTCCAATAACCGCGATAGGAATGGGGGGGACCGAGCGTCTCGCACCAACCTTGAGCCACTTCACTCGTCGAGGAGTCATTGCAAACACGATTTCGCCAAGTTCTTAACAGCGTAGAGTGCTCGTCG
This sequence comes from Ptiloglossa arizonensis, assembly GCF_051014685.1. Classification (NCBI taxonomy): domain Eukaryota; kingdom Metazoa; phylum Arthropoda; class Insecta; order Hymenoptera; family Colletidae; genus Ptiloglossa; species Ptiloglossa arizonensis. The sequence goes on along the minus strand of NC_135059.1, from coordinate 4,720,705 downwards.
AGTCGAGACCTCTCACCGATCGGAATCTCCTCGGATACCTTCGGCCTCGAAGCGCGCATAAATCCAGAGAGGGGTCGAGGGGGTCGTGGTCTCTCTCTCTTTCTCTTTCTCTCTCCGGGTCGCTGAGTCGCGCGAAATTACCGAACGCGGTTCGCCGGTGTCGTTTCCTTTGCGTTAAATTTACCTTTCCAACCCCTGCGTACTTCACCCCCCACTCGTGAAGGAACTCCGATAAAAGTGCAGTCTATCGAATACCAATGATTTGAGTGAAATCCCTCGACTTTCTATTTTCTCGTTGCGTACACGACGACTGATTGGGATCGGGGATTTTCAATAAAAAAAACCTCATGTACCCGACAAATGGAAAGGTCGCGCGACAGCACGGCCGATGTAATTAGCTCTATGACAGTAATTAATAGTAATTAAGCTCGCGTACCCGAGTGAAGTGCATGCGCAGTTTCCATTCCTCTCTCTCTCTCTCTCTCTCCCTCTCACTCTCCTCCTCTCTCTCTTTCAGTTCGTTTCGTTTTCAATGCACTATCGCAACGATATCTTCCCGGAGCCAGGTGCAATGTCACTGACAAACGTATTACCCGAGTTGTAATTATTCCAAGAAGGTTACGTTCCGATAAGGAAGATAAAGGAAATTGCGAGCTTCGACGTGAAATTAAGTAGCTCCGAAAACGAGCCCGTCCACCAACCTCCCCCATGTCCCCCCACCTCCTCACCCGCCATTCTTTTACCGCCAGCGAGTGGAAATTTTGCAAAGCCGGCAGGGGCGATTGGATTAACTTCCCGAACTAAGGGCGCAGCAACGATAACGACAGGGGTGGCGGGAACTGGGGCGGGTTCTTTAAATAAAGTACCGTAAGAGGACGAGTATCGGCGCGGGTAGCAGATACCATTTGGGGAATTTTCAAGACATCGAGACCAGCGGCAACGTACCCCGTCAACGGTTCATTCGATAACATAAAAGCTCTCGCTCGTTCGTATAATTCGTGACGCGAGGAATCGACCATCCGGAGAATTTCTACGCCGAGTTGCACGGTTTTTTTCTTCGATCTACGTTGGTAACTTGATTCCAGCCATTTTGGAGAACGATTGGAAACGTCCGGGTAATTTTTACGAACGTATCGAACGATACCGATCGACAATTCGTTCGATAATATCAACGTTTCGCATTCTTTTTGAGAGAAGAGTATGTCGTAAATAATGTACACTTGGTAGAAAACGTGAAACACGTCGCATTTGTACAGTGAGAGATAGTTGGAGCGTAAGTAAATTAACAAATAAGCTTACCGTTTACGAGTCATTATGAATACGGTTTGTAAGTATATAGGATCGTCTCGTTAGAATTATCCGAGAAGATGTGGAGTACGCTTGCGTGCATTCAGAAGCGTATGGTACGAATTTGATTTTTTTTCGATGAAAAAAGAAACAAAATTAAGCCGAAACTATTTCGCGCGAATTGGATAACATTTTTCCTATCGAATATATTATCGAATATTGACAAACTGTATCTGCACATGCACGTAGACGCGTGTATGTACTGAAAAATGTTATAATATATAATTGACGAGAAAAAATGTTATAATATATAACATTCCTCAATAGACACATGCGTAAACGTACACGAGTAGTGTAGATATAGTTCGTCAATTTTCGAGAATATTTTCCATAGGAAAAAATTATTCAATTCTCTCGAAACAGTTTCGGCTTAATTTTCTTTTCTTTTCATAAAAAAAAAAGAATCAAATTCGTACCGTATGCTTCGCAATGGACCCAAGTATACTCACTCCACGCATCTCCTCGGATAATTATCGATAGTCGCACAAATTACAGATTTCAATCTGCGACAAAAAACACGTACGCGTATACGTATACACGGCCGATAATTTTCTTCGCTCGCGTTAAAATACCTCGCTAGCAACAGCGTCGATATTACGAGGAAATTACGGAGGGTGGGTTTCGCTCGTCGAACTCGAGCCTCCTCTGCCGGAAGCCGTGGAATACGCGTCCCCTAATTTCTTCGCCACTTGGCGAATATTCGAAGCGTCGCGAAAATCGTTGCCAGCCGTTTCGCGGATGGTCCTCGAAGGTCTCCTAAACGGCGGATTGCCGGTGCAATTGGAAATCGTCGCGTTCGTTCGACGCGTTCGCCGGTCTCTATCTACCGTTCGCGGGCCATCTCGTTTCTCGTGCGATTGCCACGAACGAGGAGCAAACGGCCGGGGAGAGATTCCAACGGGCGAGTGGAAACGCGACGACGAACCAACGCCCGAGAGAGACCGTCGAAGGACGCCGCGACGACGGCTAGCGAGTGGAAGAGGGCTCCGACGAAGAGGATAAACTCTCGGACGCGGAGGGTGGAATGGTAACGACTGTATTCAGTCGCAGTGTTGCTAGCGATCATCGTCGCATTTTGCAACTTCTTAACGGGAGATTCTATCGATATTTGAGCGTCGAGACGCGCCTTGTCGCGGACTCGACGAGGTCCAACGCGACGCAGTCGCCACGAATCGTCTTCGCGAAGCTCGCGCGGTTGCATCGGGCCCGATGCTCGCGCGATAACAGTAAAAGTTTATTCGCGCCCGGTTACTGCGCGGTGAGAGCGAAAAACTACAAATATATACAAGGAGACCAACCTGGCCACTGGAGTCGGTGACAACGAGAACCGATGCCGCTTTCGTCGAAATGGAAACGCTCGTGACACCCTCGCGGTTCGATATTCTCTCGAAAGAGTTCTTTCGGGAACGGTAGGTTTTTATTCGTGTTAATGGATCTCCGTGACCCGTTGTTGCTCGCTCGAACCGCCAAAGAGGATACTTTTTTCCGAACAAGTGTACACCGGTGACTACGTCGTCTTTTTTAACTCTCCTGTTAAAAATACCCGATTGGGTGCGAGACGTAGACTCGAAGCATAGAAGCAGAGATAGAAGCAGTTCGAATTTCAAGAACTCTCTTATTCTCGTCGATGTACAGAGTGTGTGTCCTTTAAATTCGACCACCGTTTTTCAAATACTTCGGTTGAAGTTAATCGGGAAATATTTCTATCGGAAATGCCCGAAATACACCTTATACAAGAATAACGCGTTTCGTAATGTCTACCAATTTTACCTAAAATGTGACTATTTTACCAAACAAATTATGCAAATTCAAAGTTCTGCTTCGCGTAAATTCGACACTCTTCGTGACTTTCGTATTAAATTTTCGAAACGTTCGGTAAAGTTGAACGCGATACCGCTACGAAACCATTGTCCTCGCTTCTCTTTTTTTTCCCCCCGTGCACGGATAGGGCGAAAAATGTGATTCCATTTAAAAGTAACCGCGAAAAGGACGAGAATCACTTCCCTCTTCTGGTATATACTTTCCAGGTTGAACCTTTCTCGAAGGGAAAGAAGATATTTAAGCGAAACCATTTAGATACCTCACTCTGACAATTAAATTCTGATTTACCGGTGTCCTTAAACCTATCTACCGCTGCTACCGTTTCACGTTCACCGCGATCCACGGTAATTTTCGTAAAACTACGGTCTTATTTCAGTTCAGTCGTGAACCGACGTTTCGGCGGACTCTTTGGGAATCGATTATCTTCGAAACGTTACGATAAACCCTGTCCCTCCTCCCTCCACCCTCCGCATCGTATATTCCGAGAGTTTAAAGCATCATCCGACGGCCATACGGTGGTATCGATAAACCGTAGCGATTGTAAATTTACCCGGTGAACGGCAATATAATTTTTCAACGCTCGATAGCTCGATAATTCAACTCGACGCGTATCAAAGCGTTCCGGTGTAAATTGCGAAGCTCCCTCTCGATAATGCAACAATTTGGACCGCGGCCATGCGATAAAACGTCGAACCGCTGATTGAATCACGGAAATTAGCGAGATCGCGCTCAATTAATAAACATTGATACGCGTGACATCGGAGCCAGATCTTGTAAAAACAACTTCGTAATCATTCGTCTTCTCGAGCGTTTTCTACACGTGTGTAATTCGTGCTTCTTTCCAGAGACGAACGACCATCGTTCGACACGGGACGTAACAATTGTTCACTGACGATTACTGTATTTATTTATCGTTGTTAATTTTACGGCAGCCCTTTAGCGTAACAAGTTGTACTACGAAATAAAGAGAAACTATCGAAAGAGTAGCGTGTACGAGAAAACAAAAATATACGACAAAATACGGTAAAACATAGCCGCGATAAGAAGTTACACAAAATGCGCTGGATTACCTGAGGTGAGCGACTACGAGAGTTTTAGAGAATACGCTCCACATCCGGTACATTTACATTTCGTTATTTTTCTAAACGAAGGATATACAATGTCGACGACCCGACTTTCAAACGACCTTGAATTCGAAAAATTCAGGAATGTATTAGTATAATTTTTTCGAGCGAAAGTTTCTTTCAACGAACGCTCGATACGGGGCCCATTAGCATCGATTCGTTTCTATGGACGATGAATAAAGAAACTTTCTTCTCCTCACCAATAGTCGTACATACAGTTCTGACACGTTTCCTTCGTGTTTTCTCGGGTTGTAGAAACGTCGTTATAAACGGTTGCTTTCGCAGCTTTTCGCAAATGCAAGTCCAGTGACGTAATATCAGGTACCCTCGGGCAGTACGTCAGATCCAACGTCGCGGAAATTGTTGATTTAAACATTCACAAGTTATAAGTGCTTTGCGAGCTGGACACCCGTCATGTTACCAATATCCGATTTCTCTGTGCTAAAGAATTTTTTTTCGACGGCTTTGGTAACTCGACGATCGAAAAATTTGCGTATCTTTCCTCGATCGAAAGCTATCTCTTTGAGAAAATCGGTGCCACGAAGTTCCTGGCGTGTAGAAACGTGGAATGGAACTTATTATACATCTTGAGAATACAGGAACGACGATCAATTAATCGATAGCGATGTTTGACCGTTTTCCAAACGTAATTATTCGATTGGAACGCTCGTTTAGTACTTTCATTTGTTCGCGAACGAGTTTGGATTTTCCCCACTCAAGATCGTTCGATGGTTACCAATATAATTCTATCTGCTTTGTATCGATTATAAATTGCAGTAGTATATATAATGACACTTAAAACTGGTGATTTTGAAATCTCAAACAACACGATTTTGAGAAATCAATTTTGCAGATCGAAATACGGGCGAAACATTTTTCCTTTTTGTTCGCGAACGAGTTTGGATTTTCCGCATTCAAGATCGTTCGATGGTTACCAATATAATCCTATCTGCTTTGTATCGATTATAAATTGCAGTAGTATATATAATGACACTTAAAACTGGTGATTTTGAAATCTCGAAGAACACGATTTTGAGAAATCAATTTTTCAGATCGTAATAGGGGCGAAACATTTTCCTTTTGCAACGTTTCTTCGTATAGTCGACGAAGATATTTAGAATGCTCGAGTCGAGTCGGAATACCACCGGAGGTACTAAATAACGAACGGTCTAAGAGGGTTATAAAAGGGATCGAACCGACCGAATTTATTCTTAGGCAATTATCGTCTGTCGCGACACTAACACGGAGTGTTAGGATAATGTCTTCTTTAAAAAGCGTTCACCGAGCAGACACGGATAGCAGCGTTCTATTACCAAATTATCTCTCAATGGATCGCTTACAGGACCGTCACGGTCGCGATGGTAATAGCAGCCTTCGTCACGGCTATGATTGCTCCAATTTCAGTTTCACGTTTAAATAAATCACCGTCCTTGAACAGATGAAATGATTTAAAAGCACGTGGCAAGGCTAAAACATCCGTGTAACGACGTCACCTGATGGAAAACATCTACTCTGTATTACATAATGGGCCGATAGAAACGTTCGGTAACGTTACTTCCCGCAATCCCCAGTCTCTAAACTGTCAGTGACAGACTCGTGCATCTAAGCACGGTGACGCGAAGGAACTCGTGTTCAACAAACACAGATATGTTTACCACGTTATAAAAATCGGCAATATTGTTCGAGGAATATCAAAGATACCCGCAATAACCAGCCGCCCAGAAATCGTCTGCGGTGACCTCCATCGGTATTTATCAAACTATCGAGGGTGACGCTAGTTTTCGGTTAATCGTTACTGACTGAAAATTCCAATCGAGCGAGAACCACTCGTACCGAAATATTTACGAATTCGAAACTTCGAACATTTAGCGATCATAACTCAAATACTGTTCAAATTTTTGAATCCGCGAGTGTTACTAAACTATTTTACCGGTCAGAGTTTATTCAAATACTTGAGCAGTCGACTGATATCGAGTAGTAGAATACCATTCAAATGTAATACTCGAGTGATCGAATACTTAGTGCCACGATCGAATATCTGTACATTGAGAGTATTTGAACAGTGTGACGTGGACTGTAAATCAACATTCGAACATCTCTAGAATGTTTACATCTCATTTTTCAAGTGTAGCTCGACAAATTATAATCTGATATTTTGAAACATAGATAAGTGTCACGCCGTATAATTTCCACGCGTAAAGTCACCTTTGGTTTTTCCATACGAACTGAACAACACTGTCTTAATTAACGAGAAGAAATCTTGAAGAAATTTAAAATGGATACTTTGACGAAAAGAAAAGAAGAATAATTGATTTTTTTATTTATTCACGATTTGGAAGTTCAATTCGAATGCGTTATACGTCGGATCAGGAACTTTCCTTCCTTGAACTACTTAAATCTGGCTTCGTGACGCTCAAATTCTGATTGGAATATCTAATCTCGTTTATGGTGTTTCATATCATCGTTCTAGCTCCGTAACACCAATACTATATAGCGTAATCTACTCTCGCTCTATTCATAGTTTCGTTCCACTATTTCATTATCTGTCTCTACACAGTGTCCGTATTCCGACGGGTTTAGAGGGCGTGTCCCGTTTACGATGATAATAATAAATAACGATAAAATATACGGCCGTTTAATTATTCGAATAGTCGGAGTCCTACGCGGATTCGTTCGCAATTTTCGACGGGCGTGTCCCCAATCGCATCGATAAAATGCCGCCTCGCGGTGAACGATCGTTGCATAATGTAATTGAAAACTAGCGGGCAGCTCTGTTTAATCGGCTCGCGCAAATAAATCAATCAGATTGTGAACGATACGTGAGAGGATTCTAAAATTACGGACGAGCGTATAATTTTGGTCAACCGTTAATGATCCGAACCGAACGAACGAATTAGGCACCGACCTTGTCGGCGTTTGCTTCGAAAAAAAAAAATGAAAACGGACCGGAACCAAATCGTGAATACAGATCGTTCGCGCGCTCATCGTAAATACTTGACCCGTCAAGGTTATTTCGTTCAACGTTCTCGTTGTAACGTAACGAAGAAAAGAACGGGAAATAAAAGAGAGAAGAAAGAACGAATGCAAAATATATAATAGGTTAGTCGTGTCTGCAGTGAATGGACGAGGTTCGACGAAAGCTACTTACGATCTAACCCCTACCGATGATGCGTGTAAAATATCGTATATTCCTTTTCTCTTTAAATCGCACCGGTCCGTTTCTCGTAGCACCGGATAGAAATTCCGTAGGAGTTTCAGCAAAACTTCTCGACTGTAGGGCTAAATTCTCGGTTGGAAGACTAAATTGAAAAACTTTCAATGCCTGGCAAATTGCAGTATACTTAAGAATAGAGAGAGAGTCACGACGAAAGGTTTCGTTACGGGGATATTATCGGTGACGTGTGTAAAATATGGTACGTTACTCTTTTCCTTGAGTCGTAAGTATTGACTTCCATTGAGCGCGCTTCTCGAAGCTCTGAATAGAAATTGTACAGAGACGCCGATAGGAGGTTCTGAGTACGAAGACATCGTTTAAAATCTTTCCATTCTGATAAATTGCGATACACTTACCAGCAGATGCAAGGGAATATCTCGTTACGTAGAAACGATTGATCTGTACGCGTCAAATATGGTGTATATTTCTCTTTTCTTGTACGATGGTATCGGTGCGCTTCCTAAAGTATCGAATAGAAATTTCACAGGAGATGTTTTTGTATCCTGTCGGATACAATTTAAAATCTTTCGATTCCAGGAAATTGCAGCGAATTTAAGGAGACGGGGATACAAAAAACGATCTCGTTACATCAAGATTGTCGACAATCTGTGCGGAATATTCTGTAGAATGCATCGTAATAATATTTACGATACGAGAGGAACGTACGATAATTGAACTCGTTGCGAATCGGTGGCTTGTTTACCCGTAGGGCGTCCGAAAAAATGTTCGCCCCGATATTAAAATTTATTCAAATATCGCGCGATTTTTATAGCAGATAAACGTCAATTTTGTAAAAAGAAGAATCGGTTACTTCGTGTGTTCCCAGCAGCAAAAGTGACAAATGAGACTAATCGGTTTTAAACAACTAATTGCCTACAATATTAACAACAACAAATTACATTTTCTTGAAAAATAATTAAAATTACCTTGACTTTTTTAATTGGTCGAGGGTATTAAGTTAGTTCCATAATGACGCTCAATGTCATTTCCATTGGCGGTAAGTCGAGATGAAACACAATAAATGCGATAGAGTAATTCGATGATACCAATTTGAACAGAATTTTTAAAGGAACGGATGTAATATGTTGCTCGACAAGTTTTGTCGGTAAGAAATGGAGTTATTAGGTTCGTCGTTTTATTTTTCTAAAGATGGTACTACTGTTTAATAAACGTGTGTAAAGTTTCGTGTAGATCTGTCGACTAATTCGTATATTTACAGTTGTTCAAAGTTGAAGTGTCACAGTATCTTTTTACAATGGAAGAAACGACAAAACTTATCGAACAACTTAGTATTCATTTTACGTCGATATTTTATTCGAATGAAGTTCAATATTTAGATCAATATTTTTCACCTGTAACGTGTATACAGATGCGTTTTGCAACAATTGTACAACACTTTAGCTTCGTTAGCAATTCAAGGTGATGCTGTCAATTTCTTCTTTAAAGAAAATAAACGTGTATTGCAACCAGTTTGTAATTTGATTCATATTTATGCACGAAACATTGTGTGCTTAATTATCCAATAATAAATTCAAGGATTATGAATACCGTTAGAGAAAAACATTAAGCGTTAGATCATCTTACAAGTCCTCGCGTATTTTTTTTATGGAGATTGAATTCAAGAAGAATATTAATCATCTACAAAGTGGTCGTCTTTGTATATGATTTTCCCTGTGGAACAACAATCCTTTCGTTAATCGATCGGAATTTCAACTAAAAGAAGAATTTTAATTTTTCACGAACGAAAATATAGATAAAGATTCCTCCAAGTGTATGCTACAAGTAGAAACTCCAGTTATTTCGATTGGAAGACGTAACCAAGGAAATTTCGGTGGAAATGGATTTGCATTTCGCAATTCTATCTCAACCCCCGTGTATACGTTCGTAAGCCTACCGATACTTCTAAATTGAAAATAATAGCGTTCTAAATTTAGCACGCTTTTAAATTCTATCAAGCTTTATGCAAGTTACGCAATTATATATCACTGCCAGCAACTGCGATCGCGTACTCCACATAGACGAGTAATCAAGATACGAAACGTAGATCGAGGTTGTGCGTATCGATGGGACAATTGATTGCTGGTGTGGCGCCGACGCGTCCGGTACGAAACTAATTTCCGCGAAGCGTGTACACGCTCCACGTTTTGCATTTTATCGAAAGAGAAGATTTCTGCTCGGTGTTCGCATTTTTTTCGGCCGTCTCGTCGTCGATTATCGTTACGACACCGTGAGACAACGCGGTGTAACGACCATAATAAAGAATGACTTGCACGCGTGTCCTAAAACTTCTGGTGATTGTCAGGGGGGATTTCGTAACAGTGCCAATTGACTTCCTTCGATCCAAGAGCGGAAAGTGTTGTCGGGTTACGTAAACGTTGTTCAAGTTCGCGCTAGCGTGTCGGTTAAACGCACCGATACAGCGGTCCGCGGTGCCCGACGTTTAATCACTGGCATGCCGATGATTAACGTTCGTCAAATGACGGAGCTGTTCCGCGATGCAAGCGAGTCAATTTACTCCCGCAGTCGCTCAAGGGGGTACACTACTTCACCGCTTTCGAGAAATTGATTTCTCTTTCTTTTTTCATGTTTTCATCGCTTCTTAGAAGCGTTCTCTCGGAACAATATTCAAATTCGTGTTCAGCATTTTGTTAAAATTTACTTGTTTTTTTATATATTTTCTTGTAGGTTCTTAAAAGTATACTCTTAAAAGATTCTATTAAAATTTACCTCTAAAATTGATTTCTCTCTTTTGCATTTCCTTACAGGTTCTTAAAAGTATATTCCTGAACGATTCTATTAAAATTGATCCGAAATTAATTTTTCTTTTACATTGTATTATAGGTTCTTAAAGAATGCTTTTAAAAGATTGGATTAAAATTTGACTATAACATTCTTCAAACGTTTCTTACTCATTCTTTTAAGCAACAATCTAAACAATTTTTACGAAATATTTGGCAAAGTTTAAATAGTCCTAATTTCTTCTAGTATATTTCGCAACTATATTCCTACAGATTAGTAACGTATACGTTTACTTTTTATTCGTTGTACCACGCGAGTCGAGATTGTCTAACCATGACGGTACGTTTTTCGTACAGTGGTTGCGCAAGTGATCTATATCATTAAACCTGTTGTGCAATTTTCTACGAGAAAACATATATTACTCGTTGAGATGCATACGAACAACGTGGTAAAATTCCGAATAAACATTTCGAATAGGATCGATACGATGAAATTCCAAAGATGGCCAATTCCAAAGATTAAATTCCTAATTGTTCTGTGTTTAGGGCAACCTCGTTAAATTCGTTGACGCCAGGCACTGTTTCTCGTCGATGTTCTCGTCTCATCCAGCAAGGAACATCGACTCTCCTCCATCTCCCTCTCTAGCGTCAAAAACCTCGATCAGCCGCATTCGAGGAAACAATACATTACAAGGTTCCAGAGTCGCGAACAATCTCTGTATCGCGATATTCCGATGACACATATGCGCGCGTGTCGGTCGCTCGTACGAGCGGCTCGCCAGCCGGTGCATCGGGGATTCAGTGCACTGAATTCCAATGTCATTTCGCAACACTCGTTTCACAACAAACTGGATGCAAACGACATCGGGTATAACGCATCGGTGGATCACCGAAGCGAGCCGTCGTCGGCATAAATTACGGAAATAAAGTAGCCCGTCCGCGGGCAATCGTCGTTGACATCGGTCGCGCGTGACTCCCCTGAGAATCGTTTGATAAAACCCTCGTCGCGTTATCGGGAATTGTCGACGATCTTCGTCACGCGACTCCCGTCTGTTTACCGAGCGTCTCTTCGCACCGATGTAACTATTTGTATTGTTGTAACTATTTCGACCGGCCAAGGCTACTCACCCAGCGCCGCGTTATCACCGAGTAACGATTCTATCCTTCTGATATCGCTCGATTCGTTGCGTTACCAGTTGCACACGATCGCGACAAATGTCTGATGCTGGAATGTACGCGGTCTACGATGTGATAAAAAAAAAGAGAGAGAGAGAGAGACGTGGAGAGGTTGTTCACGTTCAAATTTTAGGACTCCCGTACCAGCAAGTAGTCTCGTCAACGAATGGATCCACCGAGTTGCGTTCTCGCACAGATGCGCACAGCTTCGCACGAATACCGCCCACAAATTCGTGGCTGCACTCGGCGAAATCCGAACTCGAGTTTTGTTATTGCGTAGCGAAACTGTTTCGACGATACAAATTTTTCTACAGCTCGAACGTACATCGACGAGTTTTGAAATTTCGAAAAGTACGACCTTGAGAATTACGATGCACCCATCGAGAATAATTTGTTTCTCGAATGATTCTCCATATCGTGGAAGAGACTCGGTTACTTTCCCTTGCAATTGCAACAGTACCGTGTCTACGATTAGCACAACCCGCGGGAAACGCGACGACGAATTATTCGTAAGAATTATTCGTTCGCATATTTATTTATAACGATCGATCGAGAGGATTCGTGTGCCACGGCCATATTTGGACAGCAAACAAATCATAATAATTTTACGTAAACATAGACGCTCGTGGATCGAATTGTCATCTCGTTATTGTTCATTGTTCGATCGTTCGTTTGTCCAAACATTTGCTTCTGGTATGAAATTCATTATTCGCCCGTTGCTTCGTAATTCTTGGATTTCGAGTACTCGTTTCGATCTCCTACGATCGGCCGTTCGAAATTTTCAACATCGACCGTCACGCTCGCGAAAACGATCGACGAGACTCGCACGGAAATTAAGAGCGGGCTAGGAACGGGGGGCGGACGGAATCGTTCTTGCATTCTTCTTAATTGTTATCCACGAGTGTTAAAGATAGATAACGTACGCGGTCTGAAGGCTTTTCATCAGGGCATAAATATCGTGGGGACGGCTGTATAAAGCGTGACACTTCGATTCTGTGTAGCTTACTTCGTAGCAGTCATCCACGGAGGTACAAGTGAAGTGATCCATTAGGTGCAGACACGCAGGTCAGTGTGGCAAAGACGACGCGTAACTCGTGAGTTTTCGCATCGTTTCCGATTGATATCGACGCGTGTGTGTTCGGGCGACGAATGCAAGACATTTTCAGGAAATGTTCTCGTGCAACGAGCATAAATCGATAGAATCATTCGCGACGCGCTCTCGATTGTGGTACTCACGTTTTCACGGTGGATAATCAGTTTTCCGGATAACGTCCAGTGTCAAGGAACGAGGACAATTATATTCGGCAAGTGACTTTAACCGATGATCGTTCTATCGCAACGAAAAGATCTCTTTGAGAAAAACACGCGTGTGAACGAGTCTGGTATTTATCGAGACTTGGTCGAAAAATTGTACGAATTCCACATTATCGACGAACATTTTCGGGCCGTGAGGGCGTGACGTGAAAGTTTTCCGTGCACGCTATACGTGAGTGGGAGCAACGTGTTTCGAGACTCGATCTGGAACAATGTTCGAGCATCGATCGCGCAACGCGACGCTAAGACGAAGATAATTTGTTTTCCGTTCTAATCGCGTCCCGTGATATTACACACGCAGCACGCATAAAATGTCCATTCATCACAGCCCGACCGGGATCCGACCGAATTAAAATAAACAGGTTCATTCATCTCGTCCGGTCTAATTCGTTCAATTGTTGAATCACGTCTGCTACCTCGTAACGCTGAAATACGTAGATCCATAAAAATAATTGGAATTCAGTGACGGTAGAATGTTCATCGTTCGAAACGATAAAAAGACGCGACTGCTAGATTAAGGACATTTTTTCGACGATAAAATATTTCATTTTCCGAGAAAACTAATGGTAACGGGGTCGAAGAAATAGTGTAAATACATTTTTTGTAATAGTTCGCGAATCTTCCATTTTTTTGATCGATGCGTCTTTCGAGTTTATCTACGAAAACGTTTTCAATACCAGTGATTGTAACTCGCTCGATACTGCAACTTGTGCAACTTGTATTTCTCGATGCACTAATCGCCGTTACGTAACATTCGCGTCAGTGTTATTTCGATTGAATTCATTTTGCCATTAATTTTTACGATTGTGAAAAAGTGTTTAACAAACACGTACAATGAACTGACCTAATCTCGACACTTCTAACTTATATTCATCGATACAATTATTATCACATTGGTAAAGATATTGCATTTTTATTATTACGTAAACTACGTACTTTAAATTGATCGATATTAGTAACATCGTGTTCATTATTTCGGACACGACAGTATGATTTAACTGTAAATAAAAGTGAATAATTGGAACAGTGAAATCAATTTAACGATCCTAGTGGTTGAGTTTTCGAAAAGTTGTAAACAGTTTTACGTACTTATAAAAAAAAAGAACATAATATAGTAGGATATAAAATATTATACGACATCGTTTAGTTTCTTATAGATACATCGAAGATAGGTCGAGAACGTTCATAATTTTAATTTCTTTGAATAGTCAATAAATGAGTTGACTACCTGCTCGATGGTTCAAAGATCTTCGGTTTTTTTCAAATATGAAATAAACTACTATTATTAGAAAAAAGTAACACAAATTTTTCGTATCCCATAAAATACTCGCATCAGTGTAGACAAAGAATAATATCCAGTATTTTGTATCGTTATTCAAAGTGACTATTGTCAAAAGATAAACCCCACTCCGCTCGGAGGTTCGTGTAATAAGGATTGTACGTAGAGGTCGAAAATTCGTTTAATCGTAGCTACCGATTATTTGTCCTCGATTCTTTCGTTCTTCTTAGCTCGCTCTATCCTCCGTACCTCGTTCCGAATGCTCGTACTCGGTCAAAGAAATACTCGCCAACCTTGACAGAGCGACGTATCCAACCTTCCACGGTTTAATCAATTTCCAAGCGACTAATCGAGCGTATCGCGTGATTTGTACTACACCGCGTTAGAAAAGTTATCCGCTCGATAAACGATCGTTAGAGGAGTCTATAATTCAAGTCCGTGGCAAGATTCGCGTGACGAACGAAACGAAAGCAATTCAGTTCAATCTATCTCGACGAAAGTTCAAATATGAACGATCGAATTGAATCTTGAAATTAAATACGGACGTGACCGCGAATCTAAACCGATGAAACTCGTAAAAGTTGTTCGAAATGTGCAAATATTCGTCCCTCGAAATAAACAGTAGTCGCTAAACGAAATAAATAAATTCACTTTTAAATAAATACTCGTTTCTCGAAATACGAACGTTCCTTGCCCCGCGTTCATTAAAAATGAACGATGGTAATTGGCCATTTTACCCAGAATCCGGAATTAAACGTTCATTACAAAGCGATCGAGATTACACGATACCAAATAAGCGCAGAGATTTTTTTAACACCCGGTATCACGTTCGAAGACAACTCGAATCGTGTTTTCCTGCTTCTATTATCTCCGTTTCGGCCGATGCCACGTTCCAGCCGATTCCACGTTCCGTTGATCACTCTACGATCGCTCGAATAAAACAGTAAATAGAAAAATCTCGTTAACACCGTGATACGAAATCGTGTACTCGAAGTTATCGCGGCGTTAACATCGATCGTTTGTGCGTAAACGAAGTACGTAAACCGAACGAAAGGCGGTAACTTTTGCGATTTCCACTGGAAAGAGTATATTCCGGTTAGGCGATCGGTTCCCAGCGGGAATCGTTGTAAATTTCTTTAAAATACCGCGGTTCGATGGAATCTCGATGGCGGAACGCGATGGCGTGGCTGTCGCTCGGGGAGTCACGGTACCGAGGCTGAAACGAGGGCAAGGACTTCCGCGTTCCATTACGTTTCTAATTGAAACAGCGATCCGAGAACGCGAGAAACGTTCCGTCGTGAATATCGAGGATCGAAGAAGGACGGAGACGCGATCGCGGAGAAAGAGAGAGCCGGGAGGAGGAGGAGGAGGAGTCGGCGTGGAGGAGGATAGGACGAAAGCCTCGAAGGTGGAAGAAAGAAAAGGGAAGCGTGATAAATCTCGCCGCGAACAATAAGTTACCGTAAAGAATCGTTTCCGCGTCTCCTGACGCGCCGGGAAGAACAATGATTTGTCGAGGAAATTCTCCAATTCCAATTCCAATTTCAGAAATGGCCCCAGAGACACCGTCATGGCTGAATCTTGACTTCACCGAGAGGGTACTACGATTCGCGGAGAACGACAGCACGGTCCAGGTGATCGATATATTTATCAAACCGGCGACCAACAAGGGTGACAACTATACCAGCGATATGATGAGGGTGGTCGTGGAGTTCACGCGCAAACACATGGGCAAGAAGGTCAACGAGAAGAAGTCCCTCATCTTCAAATTCGAACCGATAGTGGAGGGTGCACGCAAAGACATGGTGAGTCTCTGAGGTGGAACTTGCACATTTTGTTAATGTGCAACAATATTTCACGGTCGATCTTTTTCCAAATTCCTGGACGACTAGTTAGCTCGAATCGACGTTAGGTACGTCGTACACGTCGATAGATAACATCGATAACCATGATTGTACCGTGATCTTAAACGAAGAAAATGTAAATACTCCACGAACTGGAAACAACATATTACGTTAAGTGCCTACCGTGGAAGTACAATTTTGACTTTGAGAATTTTTAAATACCCGGCTAATTAATACCCCCCTCGAAATAGAGATCGTCGACTTTCATCGAGGTATATAATACAATACTTTTAAACATCGCTAACCTTCTCGATAAAATGGAACGACTCGTACGTTACTATTGAAGATAAGATGAAATTCTTTAAAATACTGCAATGAATTCGTCACTCTCGTGAACAAGCTGCGCAGTTCTGCTATATCATTCCGTAAAATCTTTAAATCTTGCTGTAAAATCCAATGTAAGAAAAAAAGAATATTCACGATTTCAAGGTTAATATCTACAGTTTGAAATGTCGCGTAACATGGTTCCTGTTCCAATGTCGATTACCGTATCGCGTATGGTAATTGGTAATTATTTTAAATTACTTTGATTATTTTAAATCTCATTGAAAATTTTCGACGAGAACAGTGAACAGAGATTATCGCGCTTTACTTTAAAACGTGACGTTAGGTTGTTCGTGTAATCTCTACAACGGATATTTTCAAACATTTTTCAAGATCGAGAAAACCGAAATATTCGACACGGAGATCATAATGATGATGGGCACCCTGAAGAAAATGAACGAGATGCTGGGTCCTGGAAACCGTCTCGGCGCTCAAGTTTTCCACGTGCGTATGGAACGACCGTTGTGTTTGATAATGGAGGACCTCGCAGCTCTTGGATTTCGCATGGTCGATCGTCAAGCCGGTCTTGACCGAGCACACTGCATGTTGGCGATCCGAGGACTGGCGAAATTTCACGCCAGCTCGGTCGCCCTCTGCGAAAAGGTAAAGATTCCCGACAATCGAGCTACAACGAAACACACTTCTTCTCTTTCCCTTATTCCTGTTTTATTCTTTCGATTCGTTATCCATTAAAGAGGCGAAATGTACAACACGGTGAAACTCTTTTATCTTTCACAGGGGAGCTTCTTTTTGGGAGATCCTTAGATAGTTAACGTTCTGCTTTAATCTAAAATCCGATGTCTAGTTTCTTTATCGAACGAGAGTAATAGTAATAGAGAATAATTGTTAGGAAAATTATTTTTCGAATCGTGTCATATTGCAAAAGATAGCATAGTTAGTAGATTATAGCAAAGAAGTAGATTAGATTACGGTAATATAGGCGTAATTTATCATACTATTCGCCATATATTTCTACTAGTGTTTTCGAAATTACCATTGTTTCGCGTAGAAGTAGAAGGTGATGAACGAGCTTGTGTTCGATACACGTTAATTCGTGCGACTTAAATTCGTGTTTTTTTGTAAATACTAAGTCGGTCGATAGAGAAACTGGACAATGTTCCTCGATTATTCGCAACGATTACATTACCCCAACTATCCTGAAAATCACCATGTGCCTGGAACTACGTGATCGCGAATTTCATTCATTCAATACAGTTTCGTGGGTCTTAGAAACCGGTGTTGTACATTCGGATGAAAATCACGGATTTTCGTTAGGATTCGAGAAAACGATGACTCGATCGGTAGGGTTGAAGTTGTCCGGACAACGAGGCAGAAAGTAAATGATTCGAGACTTTGAGAAAAGCAACCGACTGAAGTTGCCGGAATCCCCGACTTGAACCGAAACGGGTGCGAGAAAAGTTGAAAATCCTCGTAACAAAAGGAACACGTTATTCGTTCGTTCGACCAAAGTCAACTTTCGCCTAAGCACTTCTTCCACGGGTTCCGGGACACTTTATCCTGATTATATATAACTTCGAGTGTCAGCTGTCAATGATTCCCACGCCTGTACCGTCGGCCGGAATAAAACCTGTGACTAATTCGCGGTCTAATCGTAGGAACCGGAACACAAGAGGCTGTACAGAAAGGGTATGTTCAGCGAGGAATTCCCGCAAGATATGAGCTCGTTCTTCGTGACCGCATGCTTGAGTTTGGCAACGGAAGTGGAAACCTGGCCAGAATTTGGAAAAAGGTAAGCCACCGGTCGACGGTTCTGTTACTTCGTCCCTGAACCGGGGAGTATCGAAACACCGAATCGTTTCAGTTACATACACGCGTACAAACACACGTCATGAAATTTATATAGATACGCAGATAAAATTCGGGCGTTCGCCCCGCAACTGTACAAAGTTGGCATAGAAACGGTGAAGCATCGCGACGACGAGTTCAACGTAATCAATCACGGCGATAGCTGGGTAAACAACATGTTGTTCCGATACGACGATCGCGCGAGACCCATCGAGCATATTTTCGTAAGTATCCGACGCGCGAGAACCTCTCTTTCTTATAATAATAATAACAATAACGATAATAACTACAACGACGACAACGACAACAATAATAATAATACTAATAAATTATATAATACACAAGAATCGGGGGGAAAAAAGTATAGTATCTGTTTCCTAACAATGTGTTTAACCTAAGCCCGAAGACGAAGACAGAAGAGAAAAAGTCGATTTCGATCGTATGACTAATGCTGTCACATTGACCCCGAACGATTCAACCATCGTCCAAGAAACGAAAAATCCGATTATTGGTGGCTCGCGACTAAATCTTCGATCCGTAAACACTTTTGATCGTCGTGTAAAATACAAGACGTCGACGTTCGGTTTATCGCGCACGCGAAAGAGCCAGAGAGAGAGAAAGAGGAACAAACCCAACAGAGGATCGTCCCGTCTCGACTCCGAAGACGCGGTGCATTATGAATAATGCAATAAATCCGATTCGATCGCGTTTAGGTACATTTGCCACCTGTCTGTCCGGGATTGTAAGAAACGGGTAGAAACGAGGGGTCGCACGGTACGGGACAGACGGACCCTCGACGACGACGACGATTTCCGTGAACGCGTGCCCCGCGTGCCCCTCCAACCCCCTCACCGTCCCCGTTCCCCTCCTCCCCGGACGAATTTCGCAATTTCCAATTCAATTCGCGGGGACTCGGTTCGATCAACGTTCCAACGTTCCAGGTGGATTTCCAACTGTGCATCTACACTTCACCGGCTATCGACCTGCACTACTTCCTGTCCACGAGCCCGTCGGAGGAGGTTTACGAGAACTGCATGGACGCGATGCTACACGAGTACTTGATCACGATGACCAGCACCATGAAGCAACTTCGCTGCAAAACACCGCCGCCCACCATGGACCAGATCAAAAAGACTATGAGGGAACGTGCAGTGTACGCGTTCATCTCATCGGCGACCGTGCTACCGCTGGTTTTGGTGGACAAGAGCCAAGTGAGGGAGATCGACGAAATGCTACCGAACGAGGACGGCTCCGTGGACAACCCGAGCTACAAGAACCCGATTTACAGGCGGGTGATGAGCAAGAGATTACCAAAGTACATGGAATTGGGCTTGCTGGATGTCCCGGTTTAAAGAAGATCGAGAACTCGTGGGAATGATCGAACAAGAAACCGACGAAAGCCGTGCACTATGTTCGAGTCTGTATCGTGGGCAGGGAACCCACACGGGTCGAAAGATTTCGGTCGATGAACGGTGTTACCGACGACCTTGTCGTTACACGACGAGCGACAATTTCTATTATAGTATTTCGACGCCAAGCTACGGAAAGGATGATAGGATTCAGAATGAAAGCTTTTCTCTAATGCGACAATCTACGAAATTCGATCCGAATTGATAAAAATAACGTGCGCAGATCTGTTCGCGATTTACGGGCTAACACCAATTCTAATTTCGTCGAATTTTAAATTGTAAAATTGGTTAAAGTCTTGCAATAAGAATCTCGTTCATTCACGACGCACGTAAGATAAACCAACGACGAATTCGAACCAAACGATGGAAAGTTAGAATGTACAAGTTAGAATAAATATCAAACGATGCGTTTTTTCGCAGCAATTGCTCGTGACAGGCGTTGATACATTATCGGTGCACGGATCGAGATTAACGAGACAGAATTCGCGATACGATCGTTAGTCGAACTTTGTTCTTTAATTTGGTACAGACGCCCTGAAGACACGGATTCCACGATCGCTCGTATCGATGTAATCGTTGAGCGACGAGCGATCGTGAATGTGGGCACTTGAAAATTGTTACCCGTTTCATACGGAAGGAACAACCAAAAAAAAAAATTGATAAAAATAAAACCGACGAATAGAAACGAACGTCTCGATTTGTTCGACAACGTCCTGGGCTCATCGTTAAGGAATACTCGTCGTTTTAATCAACTTCGTCCCGTATGTTCTTCTGGCGCGTTATTCACCGTTGTCATTGAAACATTCGACCGAGCGCGTAAATCTTTGTCGCGGGGCGGGAAAATTTAAGAGCGAATTGTACTTTCGCGACATGCAAACGAAACGCGCGGCGGTGTTTTGAATAAATGTCCGTGTCACGTTTCCTCGTACACAACCGCGTGACCGTTTCGGGAAAACAAAGAGAGCCTGGACGATGAAATTGCTGTTGAACATGCGTTGCACAGCGCGTACCTATTTTATGGATTAATTGCCCCCTCCCCACCCCTCCATCGTGGCCAGGGCCCGGGACTGACGGCGTGTCTGGGAACACGGAGGACGATACAGGAATGAAAAAAATATTCCACGTGTTTTCGCGTCACGAAGAGAACCGACCATAACTTTTCCCAGAGTTCGACCGATTTCTAGGATCCAGCAAGTGTACGTATGTTGAACAACTGGCCTGGATATTCGTGTCAAAGCACGTCGATTGACGTTTCGATATGTACCGGTTGTGTTTCGTATATTTTTTCGACAACAGGACACGACGAGTTTTCTAATTTTTTCTTTCTTACCGTATTCTCTATGCCCGATGCGTGTGAATAATACAAAATCGTGTTACAGAATTTTCAATTGAAAATTTTAACATAGGATACCTTGAAGAATAAAGAATGTTAAGTTTCTCCGAATATATTGTTCGTATTCGATTCTACAAGGATGGTAAAAGAATCATGGTTGAAACGATGTTAGAGTACAAAAGAGTACGATGCTGTACACAAGTAAGTCGGTTCGATAAAGAAACGAGATATATCTTTTAATAGGAGCTAGTCAAACGAGAGGAACGATATATCATTGGTACACTGTGGATGCACGTGTAGATAAAATAAATAAATACACGAGAGAAATATCAAAATATGCAAAGAATAAGCACGACAAACGGGATGTAGAAAAAGTACCCTGGAAATATAAAGTAATAACGAAACGTTAAATCTTCGTTACGTCAATATTATGATTCAAATTGCCCGGAGCTACAACTCTTCTGTAGCTTAGATACTGCAAATTAAAAGCTATCGGATACACGTACATATTTTATCGCGATACTGATGCTTCGATACGAACGATTCGCAAACTTTCATCCGTTACAATCGAATCAACCTCAATTCGCCGCTCGGGGCAGCCAACCTAATTGCGAATCACGTTAGACAATTTCTATATTTACTCCGTGATATCTTCCTTCTCTGCTCGCGATACAGAGCTTGTGCCCGTTCGAATTTCCTCGAAGAGGCAAACGATAAGTAGGTTGGTAAGGTGGTCGAGTATCATATTGGGGACATCCATTCGAAAGCCTGGAGTGGTCAATTTGAGTCGAGTCGACCATAGTTTCGGCGCCTTGTTAACGCAATTAAATGATAGATATCGTTTGAAAAAAGAAATCGTATAAAAAACTTTAACTGGTAACGATCAATTGCGCGAAGCTTTTAGCGATCTACTTACACTCGAACAATTTAGGTACATACGCACCGGCACGTGTCTCATTTGACTCGCCCGATCTTGCGACGATTAGATCACGTGACCGTGATGTCGCACGATCCTGGAAACGCGATCTAATCAACGATCGATATTTCCTTCTTCCACGAGACGAGCCGAATTTCTTTCGCGGCGACGAGCGTAAATTAGTCACACCGTAAATTAGTCATTGGAGTTGAAGAGTTCGTCACAGCAAGAGTCTCTCAGTGTGAAGCAGCACGCAGAACACCGCGGAGTATCCGAGATAACGAACAAACCCGTTTGCAGCGATGAGAAATTTTTGTTAACCGTTCTGCGAACAGTTTTTTCTCCCTTTTTCAAGTGCTTCTCTTAGTTTCGTATTTCGAGCTGGTTCGCGCGGTTCTGCGTCGCGTAGCTTGCTTCACGTGGTCTTACAGTCAATTCAAGACAAGTGTACGCGACTCGATAAATTACAATAAAATACATAATCGAATCTTGGCAATTGAGAGACTTCAACTGACCCCAACTCGTTTTAATGCTCCTTAAATTCCTACTCCCGCCATACGTCGTTCATTAGGTGTAGAATATAGCTCGAAATTCACTCCACTTAAACGAACAAGCGCGAAACGAGCTCTGACAAATATAACCAGAGGCTGATAAGCATAACCATTTGATGCAACTTTCGATGTGTATTTAAAAGTGCCAATTTTAGAAAACAATCGCGATAACCGTGTATACGAAGTATATTTCCATTTCGTGTCTATGTTTCTCGAACGCGAATAGAAAGAAAAATTATGCGAAACGTTCGAAGTAGATGTATTTATAAAATTCTCTAACGAATATTTTCGTAGTTCAATTATCGGTGAGAGTAAAAGTAATAGTTTAGAAAGTGTGCATTCCTGAGTCGAATTAAAATTGTTTTGCGTACAAACGATCCGAGACAACTTCGACTTCACTGTCGCTTCCTCGCTTTGATTCATCTAAGAACGAGATCGATTCCGATACTATCTGTTCGTTACCACCGTGGAAGCCATTTCAAGTGTGCTGATTTTCCACCGGAAGAGAATTGAAAAATCGAAAGCCAGTTAACAACTGTTCAAACAACAGCGGAGTATTTCGAAAAGAATTTTGAATCTCGTCGTTGACGAGGCGACGAATGTTTCAATTCCCAGGTACAGGAGTCCGTGAACGAGTACTCGAAAAACGTAATTGCACCGTCGGGTATTAATAATAATTATTACGGCGCAACGGCGATCGTAGAAAATAATACAAGATAATACAGAAGTTGGAATCTATTACAACGAAAATTGCTCTCGACTCCATGAATGTCGTGCGGAATTAACAGGCAATTAAGCTCGATGGACTGAATCGGAATGACACGCGCACCGTGGCCGGTTATTCGAACCGAATGTCGATGAATTTCATATATATTGATTTTATCCGGAGACATATGCACGTACGGGACACTTACCGCCCGTAGTCCGGTAACAAGCTTCATTCAAAGGATCACTTGAACAAATCACGGCCAATTGTGCGGCGCAGGAATATCACTTATTTCGAACGAATCCCCGCGCGGTTCAGGACATCTAGAATTGTTTAACAAGCAACGTTCGGCACGACCAGACGATTCTGAATCGAAGTAATAACTCTTGTTACAAGGCGGCGACGCGATGAATTTCGACCGTTCGAAACGTTCTTGAAACCCTTTGACATCGGTCTCTTGATCACTTGGAGCGAGCTCGACAATTTCGAAAAACAATTCAATCACTTGTAATACTCGATCAGTGTCTTCTATCGTCGTGGAATCGTGCGAGACGATTCAGGATCGGTATTTTCGAAAACGAGGATCACCGACCTGGAGGCGTCGACTGAGCATGCGCCGAGCGAAATTATAATGGCACCGATGTGAAATTGTGTAGATTTCATGGACATCGCGGGGCATCACGAGGGATGAGATTAACTCTGAAAGCTAATTAATATCTTCAAAGCCTGCTGCACGCATTTCGCCTTTCAATTAAAGCGTGTCGGTGTTTGTCCATGCGCATATTTATGCGTGCGATCGACATGCATTTGTACGCGAACCGGCGCGTGTACGTGACGCGAAACAAACGATCGAATTAATCACCGCGATTGCTGTCCGCGAAATATTCAAATAAATCCCTATTAACTCGGCACTTGTACGCCTGGCGTCTTGAACACACCATGAACTTTTCATTGAAATTTCTGCGCAGCGGAGACTGCGTCCGATCGATCCGTTCGCTGAGCGATCGCGCGTGCTCGATAGATTTGTTCCCGATGATTTGGTAACTTTACGTGTGCGTGTGTGTGTGTGTGTGGGTGGGTGGATGTACGCGCGCGTGTACCACCGAGAATTTCAAACTGTTTGACGAAAAAATTCCGCTTTTTCATTCAATTTGGTCAATGCATCTGTACGCGATATCGCTTGAAAGTATTCCACCGCTAGTTGTAGGTACATTTGATTAAACGCCCAGAATTCGATTACTATTTTTAAACAGTTATGGATATATGTAATTTTACTTTCCCCGTATAAGTAAATACTTGCGATAGAAATATATTTCATAGTGTATATTGTTTGTTAACGATAAGTTTCCAATTATCGAGCTTTATATGAAATCAGGAAAAGATACGAAGAAGTATAAATCACGTAAAAGATCAAGTAGTTATTTATACGAACCGTATTATTCTTCAAGAACGATCAAAATTGTTACTTCGTGTTTCGAAGTAGTAGTTGAATGAAAGAATCGACGAAAGAGCTCTTGGGGGTTCCTTATACGCGAGAGTCAGAGGCCGAAGCGTTGGTTTCATCCACTCTTCCGACTATAGACGAATAAAAGATATATTGGAATCGAAACCAGTCGAGACAAAGTTGCGAAGATGCTGGCTTAAAAGAGAGGTTGATCGATAAAACGGATAACAACATCGTTTTGAAAGTGATCCCTGTTCGCCCCTATCGGCGACTCGTTACTCTCAATGTACCACTATTTGTCCAATAAAGAAAGACTGCCAATCGTTAGATGTCAATTTTGATAAAATTTTGGACAAACGTTCGTCGATTTGATCCAAAAGTTACACTGTATTTCGCTGCCGACACTCTTCGATTTTAAAGGAGAAACTACTCTCTATATCCAGACTCTCATTTTACGTGTACCTATATAATTCATAAATTGTAAACTATATTCAAATATTTCGAATAAAAGTTGTACCGTTTTTGAAGGCTTACTATTAAGAGAAAGTGTTCGAAGATTTGTTTTTCATCCCCTTTTAAAACATTTTTCCTGTTAATTTACTGTCTCCAAGGACAGTAAAACTTTAGTTCGAAATGTTGTTCAATATTTTCGACAATACGAAAGCCGTACGTACAGGAACGAATAAAACGGATGGCTTCGATACAAGGGACGGTTCGTTCCATAAAGTCGAAAGATAGCAACGAGGAAATACGGCGACGAATATAAAATTGACGTCTGACGTTTCGCAGTCTTCCCTTGCGAGTACATTTCTTCTGATTACCGTTATATTCAACGTTATGATCGTTGTTTCCCACGGCACGATATCCGGCTCGCTCTTTCGTGTCATTTCGCCATTCGTTAACCACATTCCACCGTCTGGCATACTATTTCCTCGAACGGCTTTATACGTACCTACGCGCGTCTTTCTTTGTTCGTCGTTCCCTTTTGTCCGTGACCCTTGTCTTACGCGCCGCGACGCAAAATTGCGCGAGGTGTTCCTTCGCGTCGTTTCTTATCAGAATAGTTGTGGAGTTGCGAAAAAAGGAAAATAAGAAGAGGAAGAAGAGAAAGAAAGGACGCACAAACAAGACCATCTGGAGGAACGTCGTGACGTTTCCATTATCTTGTTGCAACGCATTCCCGTACACGCCGTGAGATTTTCATGGCTGACAAATGAAGGAGAATTCTTACGTTCCAGTTTTGTTCCACTTTCTTCTTTATTCCACGCTGAAAGAGTAATTAAAAATGCAGATTCCCCTATCGCTGTTACGTTGACACCGTGAGAAGAAATTTCCAGAAAAGTTTCGCGACGCGTATAATTTTTCTCCAAGTCCCGTCCAACACCGGCTGAATCGCTCCCTCAGGGACAAATATCGTCCGTAATAATCGATAGGAAGCCTCGGAAGAAACTTCGTGCTTCCACAGGTAGCGGGGATAGACGACGAGGCGGCGACATATTGTCCAATACGGTAAGTAATAGGCAATTCCGATAACAAATAAGTTGTTGCGGCAATATCATTAGTTATAGTCTTCCTCCGTGCTATGCAGAGATAAAATGACACCTCGAGCTGCGCGATCAGTCACGTCTCGCGTCGCGGCTACGCCTCGTAAAACGCGAAACCTCTCCAAGGGAATTTTATTAACCGCTTCGGCGACAATTAATTCGCTTTACAAATCACCGCTTTCGCACCGAACGATAGCGAACAAGGAACAAACGAAAATGAAAACATTGAAGATATTTAGAATGCTAACACGCGACGGATCGCGGAATTGTTAACGATCTTGTCGTTTTTGCAATAGGCGAAATACACTTTCGCGTATAGGCGAAACTATTACGCAAATCTTACGTAAATGAAAATCGACGACGATTAAAGAGTTCCCGCGCAATGTTCCTTTCCGTGCGCTACACATGCGCGAGACAAATACGATGTTTCGCTACGCAACATCGGGTCGTATCTACGTCCGCAGAATCCTCCGTTTCTCCCGTGGACCTCCAAAACTTCGTGAACCTCCAAGCCCGTAAGAACAAGGGATCAGGGCGGTCGCAACCTCGATTTCGAAGCGGCGAGACTAGACTCTAAGCGCGACGTTAATACTTTATACGGTCGGTCGTTCGACCTCTACTCCTGTCGAAACCCCGCAAAGGTCCGGTGACTCGGACATCGATAATAAAAAGAAGAAAGAAAAAAAAAAGGAGAAAAGAATAAAACGAATAGAAGGGCATTGATGGTGGAACGGGATCGAAAAGGGACGAGACAGGGAAGGAAGAAGTAGAAAATTACTGCCATTCCGGGCGAAATTGAAGCGCGCATCGGTGCTCGTCCAACAACCACCGCAACCAGTTGTTCCAGCGTCATATATTCCCCAGCCTTTGTCTCGAGGAACTGATGCGGTATCATGTGTATAAAAGTAATATCTGCTATTCCAGTACCAGTCAAAGGGGTCTCCTCTCTCCGCGTTTGAGTTATAACGCCACACGGTGACTCGAGCGAGAGTGTCTCCGGAGTAGGAGAGAGCTGCGTCTTTACCAATGTGTACACCCTTGCGTGTGTGTGTGTGTATATGTGTGCATTCGTCGTCTGCACGCGCTTGTCAGGGACAGAGGGTTGATAAACGCCGCCAGTCCCTCCCCGCCCGGTTTTCACCAGCATCCCGACGACCCCAGTCATCCACCGCGGCCACAATCATCCCAGCGTCGCGGTATTCATAAACTACTCAGACAACGTCTGAAACTTTACGTCACAGGCTGGCGATGCTCTGATACGGAATAATGGCGACGGCATAGTAATGAAGATCGTGCATGTTCACGCACACCGCTCCCTGACACGAACCGTACCCCGGAACGACTAAGTATTTCCATTCGTGTCCGACGAGTTGTCCCGATGACGCGAACATTCGCGCCGTTGTTGCGCATTATCGCGCCACAGCCACCCACTGGAAATTGATTAATCGCGCAACCACCGGCGCTCGTTGTTTCGTACGGTACCAAGCTCAGGAGAGGAAGAATTCGCCTCGATGTCACCGATAGCGTCGCGATGGTACCTTCACTTTATTCAAGGTGCACGCGTCCGTGTTGCACTTGCCGAGAAATAGTCACGAGTTGGTCCCGGTACCATTGTGATTCGTCTCGCTCAAAACCAACGGTTTAGACGACTACTGGAGAGTTCGTGTCTGGGTTCGATCGTATTCGTGATTTTACGTAGAAATTTGTTTATTTCATCAAGTCTTTCTCATATTTTAAGAAAAGTTGTACACATCGACGATAGAATAGAGCAATGAGAAGTCGCTTTGGGTCTGAAAAAAGTCAAGCGTGTTACAGGGAGGGTTAACGCGTTTCGAGGAAACTGAACGTAAATACGCGATCACGAGAACATACGTTCCTGTTCACGTTATGTTTTAGTTTATTGTATAAAAAAAAAAGGATATTTCCGTGCGACTGTGATCCAATTACGATCATGGTCGAGGTACGATATCCATTGCAACGTCGCCCACGATAATACAGTCACCGATACTTTTAACTTTCCCGCATCCTTGCGCGAATCAATCGGCCAATTGGCGTTTTCTCCTCGAATCGATTCTCGTGAGAGCAACTCGAACGACGAATCTAGGAATAAGAGTGTTCGTCGTTCGTGAATTTCTTACGAAAACTCGATGAGGTGGATCCGAGTAGCGCGAAAAGAATCACTCGAGAACACTCAAGAGCGAAAGTACCTACTCGGTCTGGAGATATATTGCGTTTGTATTTCAATTTTGGGAGAAATTAAAAAAAATACTATAAAATGTTCCATTATCGAAGAACAGTACATATACCGTACCAAGTTTGTAGCAGACACTAGGAGAAAAAAGAAAACAATAATGCAGAGAATAATTATTTGAATACTTATAAATCCCTTGCACAAAAATGTCCACGCACAAAGATGTGTACGTATGCGAGAAAAATTCTCCATTGAAATACTTTAATCCTCTTTTTCGAAATGAAGAAAAAGAAACGACCATGTTACGTACAATATTTTCAGTCCGAAAGAAACGATGTCCCCTTAATAGAGTCGTTGACCGATCGACGAGCGAATATTCCCTTGCTAACGATACCTCCCCAACTGTAGGCTTCGAAATGCGTAAAATAAACGACTCTCGATGTATACACGTACCGATCTAACGCAAACGGTCTCCTGTTTAACGCGAGGGGTAGACAGGCAGACGTACCTGCGAAGGGTGGCCGGAGATTAATAGTCTCGGGGTTCGTGCGGGTCACGCGGCACGGTTAAAAATAATCATTTGTTTCTATCACTTTCAATCTGTGCCGCAACGCTGGAACGCGTAACGGTCCTCCAATGACCGATTCGATTATAATCAAGGGAAATCGGCGTCGTTACACAATCGGGCCATCGTCCGCGAAGCACTGATTTCGGGGGCGTAGTAGGATGGATGGCTGCGAACAGACCGGGCAACGGGGGATGGCACGAGGTACAGGGGCAGAATAAATAAACGCCATAATTCACGTTCAACAGTTACGAACGGTTCAATTCGCAATTGGAACCGGTCCAACGGTAGGACGCGATATAGACGAACGCCTGGCAACCGGAGTGTGCGAGACGAGGCGAAATCGGGGTGCGAGGGAGAGGGTGGGTAGTGGGTGGCGAGATGGGAAGGCTGAAAGCATTACACGACGAAGGGACAAACAGCTCGTCGCTTCTGTGTACGACGACGAACGTTGCCTGAAATTAATTTAAAAGGCAGTATTTCCTGCCGTGGGCTTTACACCTGCATAATCTCGCCCGGCGCTCGCTATTCCACGACCGTTCTTCATCCGACGGCCCACCGACCCCACCTCGTTGCTTGGTTGAAAATAAGTGGATTACGTTAACTCGATAAAGCGAGGATCACGTTTTATCGGGTTAAAGAAAACCCTTTCCAACAGCCTCCCTTCCTATCTGACCCTCTCTCTCTCTTTCTCTCTTTCTCTCACCACCTTCGTCTCTTGTTATTCCCGTTTTACGTCTTGCCGCGACCTATCGCGCATTCTTATTCCTCCCACGCGCTTCAGCCTAGTTTCGCTATCTACGATTCAGATACCCCGCGTTTCGTTTCGACTAATTTACCCAGGAACGCGTTACGTCTTTTCCCGTTCCATGTATTCACCACACGGTACCGTGTATTTTCAACACACGTGCTTTCCGATTAGTTCATTTTCCAAGGAATTTGGTAACCAAACGAGACCTTGGTCCCGTATCGTTGGTTCGAAACGTCGAAAGTTAGCGAGTTCGAATTAATATCGAACGACACGGGTTTCATGGAGAAAGAATAGTTCAATATTTCCGTGTCCTGTTTAACGATCCCCGGATTATTAGAAATTAGTTTCCACTCGATAGGAGATTAAAGGACCGTGATCAGGTATCGTGCGTGACAAACAAGACAATATGCGGAACTGTACAGAGGGAAGAGGGGTTCTTCGATCGTTCTACCTATTCTCAACTACGTTTTGGCTTCCGACAGTCACCATTGATGATAGTTGTAGGATCTCTGTGTTTACAGGGGTTTCGTTCGATTGCTTATTGCCGATACACAAAACAGCGAGTGTAAACAGCGAGTGTGTAAAACAGTTTCTTATGTGATTATTTTCTTTATATTTCTATTCATTTATAATTTATAGCGAAATATCTAGCGCAAGTTTACTTTAGTAACTTTTCCCTAAATCAACTTGTTTTTCCTATTTTATTAAACAAGTGCTGTATTTTAGCATTAAAAGAAAGTGTAGATCACCGGAGCTTGAGAAACTAATGTGCGTTTGCTGGATTTTGATGAAAATCAGAAAACATAAAAACTCCAAAGTGAATCACATTTATTTGAACAATAATTGCCGCTTGAATTTTCGAAATAGCTGTAAAAAAGCTTTCGAGTTAGAAGACGACACTCAGTGATGGATTTCGAACAGAGATTAAATCATCGTAATCGTAAAATTGAATATCTCTTGAATCCTTGTTAAAAACGCATTAAAGTAACTTTAATGTGTCCCTCGACACATCTCATTTTTTTTCTTTGTTAAAACTGTTATTATTATGTGTAAATACTGCCGCCAATCGTAAGGCTACATCGAAAAGTGCGCGTAACTTTCAAAATATCATAAAGTCTGTCACCTACGATATAGGCAAATTAGACACACGTGCGGAATTTCGATGCTTAGTTTTAGGAAAACTACGATTCCTATAGGTAACGCCTTTTTAAGCGGTCCTAGTATTAATAAAGAAATGAGCTATCGAGCGGAAAATGAAAGAAAGTGGAATAAGAATAAATAGGACGCAAAAAAGAGTAATGTGTCGTTAATCTAACTTCGTCTGTAATTAAGCGAAACGTACAGACAGCGTCATCTATTAATCGAGGCATACTCTTGTTTAACCGATACGTGACTAAGACTTACACAGATGTCACTAGAGAGCCAGTTTCTACACAGCTAGAGATCTATGCAAAAGAGAAAGATCGGTCTTTGGTTGAGAAGGAGGTGGTGAGTCGAGTAATTTTTGCGAACGTTCTGGATTATCGATCAAATGTCAAATCAAAATAATATTAACATTTACGCGTTTTAAAACGGAGTTTGAAACAGAACACGAAAGAAGGTCGTGTAAAATGTTCAATTTTCAACGATCGTAGCGGACCGGAAGCATACAACCCGTACTTCGAAATATTGGATCTTCTACGACGCAACTCACGTTCCAAAAACTTCATTGCGACATTAATTGACAGAAAATTAAATAACTTTCCTATCGATTTCAAGGAAGCACTAAAGAAGGAAATTGTAAAAGTTTGCTGCAATATAAAGTGAACTAACGCCGAAAAATTGGCGAACAGCTTCCGCAACAACGTTTTTGGGACGTAACAAATACTCGCGGTGAATCGAGTGCGTATTAAAATCGAATTATTTAATATTTCAAATTCTTTCGTAGTATGGAATCCATACTTCCAAAAAATGCATCGCAAATAGTGTCCCCTTTTATTTTACCCAAAAGATTTCATTGCGTAAGAAAAATTCTTTTCACTTGGCTCGTTGATGGGCGATCAAAATTATATTTTTTACGCGTAAAAGAAGTTAAAGGCGCCCTTGAAAACTTACATAAAAAAGAACGTACAACGAACGAAAATTGCTTCGAAGGATCCTTGATAGAAATAATCCGTGATAGAAAGAAGAAACGAAACTTTGATTCGTTAACTGGTCATGAAAATAATTCAATTATCCAAGTTAGATGTAGTCCATTTTGTACAAATTGTCACTTTTGACGAAACATTCGGTTCGAAAGCGTTCGAATACTTCCGTGGTTCGTCGTAGGCGATCGTCGATGCATCGATACCTTCTCTAATCCCCCGCGCTTAACCAAACGTAATTCAAGCCCGTTCTCACCGTCAGTCTCCCAATTTCGTTGGCGAAAATGCGAACGGTTCGCAACCGTTTCCCTTCCCACGTGACGTGGATTGTTTCGAGCGCGACAAAGTGATAATCACCTGTTTCCGCGTAACTCACGCTTTTTGTTCCACCCCGTAGGCGCCCCACTCCCGACTCGGCCGCAAACTGCACCGATGTAGGGCGCATTACGTGCATCGGATGCGCGACACAGTTAGCCCGAAAATGCTAACGGCGAGCGTGGCAAACGAGATAGCGCGCCACGGAGTGAAATTAAGCGTGCACGTTGCGTTTTTGTTCGGGTATCCGTTTATGCGCGCGCGTACACGCTTTCTCTCTTCCGAGGCGGCGCGCGGGCAAATTGAAGTTGTTTTGCGAAACAAGTCCGACTCGAATCACAAGGAGGACGCCGCGTAGGCACCGCGAACACGACGTTGCTTAAAAGCGTCGGTAAATTTTCTTTTTTTCCAAACTACACCGCACCGTAACTCTTCGAAGCGTTACGGCGAACCGCGGAATATGTTAATAAGAGAAGAACGAACGGCTCGAAATTGGAGTCGCCGAAAATTTAAACGCGTACCCCTCACCCACTCGGCGACCATTTTAATTATCCGCATTTTCGCGTCGCGCGCACCGACTTATTCCCGTAATTCCGTCCGCTAGGTGCAATTAAACCGTTCGAGTTTCCACCGCGATTCAACGGTATAATGAATTCTATAAAACTTCGTAAATATCGTTGGTCGACGTGCGATCCGAACCACCGCTCCCGAGGATCCCGTGGCCGCGTAATCCGTGGGGCGAGTTTACTCGTCTCGTCCCGGTGAATTGTTTCTTCGGGGAAAAAATTGTTTTTATTATGGTCGCCCCGACAGCCCCGAGGTAACCGTCCGGGCGTTCCAGCGAGAGAATCGAAGGGGTGGACCGATGCCTGACAGAAATATAAAGGAAACCTCTTAAGAACCGAGCACAATCTGTCCTCGTTCAACGTAAGACAAAGTTACGGCGTGTCCGGTGTATCGGGGACATTTAATTATACCCGCGGTGGAAGTTTGCTCCGATAAAGCCCCCCGTTCGATACGATTCAACGTTTCTTTTGTTATTTTAATGGCGAGCGATACGAGATGCACAAAGGAATGTCTAAACTTGTAAATATTCAAATACGAGAGGTTGAGCACGGGATGGAGGGTACTCGGGCTGATCGTTCGAAATAACTTCTAAACTATACGTTGCTTAAAATACTGTTACGCGTTGAAGTTGCGCGGCTTTCCGGGGTACCGTTACTCGCTCTAATCGTCTTTCTTCGGTTTCGTTGTTTCGGCAAAATTTTCGGCTCATCTTTGCGAGGGGATTAACGAACTATGTGCGCGCGTGTTTAAACTATTCTGGACAATAGAGAATCGAGAGTTCGGAACTGCGCGGAAGAGACCGAGACCGTGTTTATTTCCAAGGAGGGCGT
This sequence comes from Ptiloglossa arizonensis, assembly GCF_051014685.1. Taxonomy (NCBI): domain Eukaryota; kingdom Metazoa; phylum Arthropoda; class Insecta; order Hymenoptera; family Colletidae; genus Ptiloglossa; species Ptiloglossa arizonensis. The sequence goes on along the minus strand of NC_135059.1, from coordinate 4,687,413 downwards.
GTGGCTCTTTCCAAAGCGTAACGAGAGTGCGCGTACTCGTGTGTGCGCGAGGGATTTCGAACGAATGCAGCGAACGAAGAGGCGAACGGAAAGCAAGCGTGGAACAGTGTACGGGTTGCGAAGAATAGCGTTAGAACGTTCTTTATTAATCCTTTCTTTCATTTGTACGAAACGTATCGTCAATTTTTACATTTTAATCCCGTAACATCTATCTCCGCTAATTTCGGTCCTCTCTCGTAAATGAATAATCAACAATAACAGTGAGAATGGAAAGATTGAAGAGGAAAATATAAAAACCGGTATAAATGAATGTACGTCCAAGTACAAAGAATTAAATACGAATTAAATACGAATTAAATACGAATTAAATGCAAATTAATTCAATATCGTCATTGTTCCGTAGAAATTCCATAATTGTTTGGAAAGAGAAACGAGAAAAAAAGTTGAAAACACGGATAAATCTTATCGACAACTCTACCTCTGTCCCTTTTCGAACAATCGTGAACATTTATACCAATGTGTTTCTATGTTTGCGTCATTTTAGCTGGTATTATCGAGGAGAAGCAAAAATTGGATCGTAAACGTTACGATCACTCGGACCAACGAATAAAGAGGATTTTGTACAACGGGGAGACACATCCTTTAATTAAAGCGCGGAGAGATTGCAAATATACGACACTCGGGTGAGTCTCGGCAGAGTGAGCACAGCTTTGAGACGAGTTGAGATTAGCCAGCGTTTATTATGAAATCGGTCGCGGAGGATGGTCCAGGCAATAGAAAAATAATCCTCTGTGACGGACAGACCAGCGACACATTCCAGGGTTCGCGCAAAGAGGGCACGAGGTAGTGCATTCTCACGAATTCGGACAATCCACGATTCTCGATAATATATACATACAATAAGTATGGTACATTAGTTAAAAACTGACTTCCATTCGACGATACCGGTGTGAAACCGTTGCAGATGGACCTGTGACAGCAACCATAACGCGTTAACGCGAAAATACGTCCCCATAATAGTACGGGCTCACCAGGGTTCCACTACCCCCAACACCTCGGTATGGTAGTCGACATAGTGGTCCACTATGTCCTCGGTGTCGTTCAGAGTGGTCAGGGTGAAGTAGAGGAGGGCTCGCCTTTGCTGAAGCTGTTAAGAACTTCTCCAGCATCAGGTGACAGTTCTTGAACCGACTCCACGTATCGCGTAGCTTCTGCAGTCTGGCATGGATCATGGCAGGAGTCAGATTTCAACGCCCAATTTTCTTTCACGTTCTCCAGAAAACGGTGGATAAGATGTTGAAGGTGCAATTATTGTTCCATGGTGAACCGAGCTCGGGTCACTTTGTCTCGAAGTGGTCCTTGGGCTCGACTTTTCCTCTTTTCCACTCTCCAATCCGGCTCAAATTGGATTGCTATTAGACTTATGTTCGACTGACTATCGACTCGGCGAATAGACGACGTGTCGCCGACGCCAAATTTTGTCGTTTTCCACGGAAGACGTAAACGCGGATCGGTGATTGGATCACGCGCGATCCAATCCATTTGTTAGGAATTATTGCTTAATTGTTGTTGTTTTTGCGGTGGAAAGAACGTATAGGTGGTTGGGTGTGTGCAGATCGCGACACGCGTCTGATACGGTGTATGTTGGAATACAACGACATTGAGCCATGCAGTACTTGAGAAGTCAAGGAATGGTGAATGGTGGTATTATATTTATCTAAAAATAAACGTCCTATTTACATTTTCTCTTGTGCTAAACAATTCCATAATCCCACAGTGTAAATAGGTTTCAAGCTTCTGGAACGTTCGACGACTCGTAGAAATTGTTCACGAAATTCCTATAGGTGAGTGGAGACAAAACAAAATATGTTGCAAAATGGAAGAACACCCTTCGTCGAATTAGTGAGAAAAGATAATACCACGTGCCACTAAACGTTCCAAAAGCAAGGCGAAAACGTCTCTTGAGTTTTTGTCTAATAATAACGCGAATTTTGCAACGCAACTTAATTATTTTGATCGCTCGTTGTTCGTTAGAGGGATCCAATCTGAACGAACGTTACGATTCCTCGGACCAACGAATAAAGAGATTGCTTCTCTACGACTAAAAAAAATTTGAACTGATTCGGATCGAGAATATTTTTGCTAATAAGTATATCGTTGTTCGAATTCGATACTTTATCTAATTTCAAGGCAAAGGTTGACTACACCGTTCAACAGATTTAAGATAACCTTTAATCTAGCCAAAAAATCGTATCAGTAATCTTGCCATCGGTATTTTATGCAACTCGCAGTATGTATACGCATGATCTATACAACCCTTTCTGTTTAAAATCACCTCCTAAATATCCGAACAAAGTTTATCGTTCTCGTCCCGAACACTGTGCGCGTACAGATTCTTAAAGATTCTCGTTCAACGAATAACGTCGGAACCATTGTTGTCTCGAGAAATAATATATTACACATTCACGATTCGTTTCTCCGAAATGTTTTCCATGGATCGAGCGAACACAAAGCCCCTCGATATTACGATAATGCTCGATAAAAAGGTTATACCCCATTTGTGTTATTGCGTTGAATTTCACGTGTCGTCATGCACCCCTCCTATAACGTCGAACCCGTCGATAAGACGCATCGGTCCCGTATAGCCTAAATGGCGCGTGTAGGAGGGTGGAATCTTGAAAGCAATAATATTCACACCCCAATGGGGTCATCGTGCACGAGTGACGGCACTTTTTCGTCGATAATCCTCCGACCACGGTGCTCCGCTCTGCTCCGTACCAGACCCAGTCTATCTATCCGCGTGTCTGTAGGATAGTTTATTATTCATTGGGGTTGCATCCCCGACGCGGATAAACGGCGCATTGTTTATGCATTAGCCTACACCCTGCCTCTGGCCATCTCTCGATCTGGCCGTTGAGTCGATTCCCCCTTTTCTCACATTCGCGCCCATCAAACTCTCCCGGCTAATTGCGTCTGCGTTCACCGCGTTGCCCGACACAATGCGTTTAATCTGTGTTTATTCAGTCACCATTCCGTCACGGGATACATCGTCTTCGAGTGTTTTCACGTCTTGTTTAAATTGATTCTCGTTTGATTCTCGACCGAAAACACCGCCCTGTGGTACTTCGGAGTTTAAATGCGTCACGAGGGTTTCACAGTTTACCGAGAAATACAGAGTAACGTCCTTCGGATTGTTGCAAATTTTGTCCCTCGGGGTATTACAAAGTTGACCCCATCACTTCATGGAGCAACTCTCTCCAAGTCCCCGGGTTATCAACGAACCGTGGTCGACGATGACTCGACGATGACCGAGATTATCGAGGAAATGGAATTTTTGTATACTTCGCTTTAATTGAAGATTTTTACGATTAAAATGGGAGCAAACGCAAACGTATTTTATTGATTTTGAGTTAAACGGTAATAGAATATGTGCCGATAGAGGAAAGGTAAGAATTAATTCGTTTTGGAATCGTTCCCTGGGAGCAGAGTTACCTAAAGATTATTTAAAAATTCTCTTTCACATTTCGTTTAATACATATCAGATGTTGAGAATGTAAAATATGATGGAATACATTCCGAAAATATATTACTTAAATAGATATTACTGCTTGAATATATTGCTCGTGAAGAGTGTCATCGATGTTTCGGTATTCAACGCGATGACGCATATAACATCAATCGTCGTCGTATCAATATACGAGTTCTGTCAATTTGTTCGCTAATGCAATGAAAAACATAATAATTACCTCTGATATTTACTTGTAATATAAAAATAAAATTCTCCACAATTTTTCGAAAATTCGATCACTAGGATCCCTGTGTTCGTTTTGCGTCCGAATTCTCCACATTTTTCGCGAACCGTTGTTCCTTTGCGACTTTATTGCATCGCCGTGCTCGCGATAAACGTCACATCGTATCCTGTATCGAGAAATTTAAAACACGTACAATCACCGCAATGGTAAAAATTACAATGATCTTGCGAAACGAATAGAAAGTATCGACGTTCGACTCGGTTCCCAGAATTCCATCCACGGGTCTCCACACTTTGGTCTCCGGCGGGTTCGATTAATTAAACGATAAATAGCAGTTTCGCGTACGTTTGCTTCCCGTTCGGAGAAAAACGGAAAGGAAAAGAGAAAACGGTGTCGCGTATACTTCGAAACAATTCGATATCCACGGGAGAGGACTGTTAATGATACTTTTTACGAATCCAGCTAATATACTTCTTGCTAGGGAAAATGTTATTTACGACGTATTTTGCAAGCGGATAATGAACGAATTCAGGGGCGAAAATTGAACGAAAGAAGTTACTTCGGTTTTTCGAACATCGTTTGAATCAGACTTGCTTCGAGATAAGAACCGAAGCGATTAATCACGAATTTCTGCCGCGGACAATCGGAGTACGAAATACAGGCGGAACAAAAGGGAGCTGGACGGCCTCGTATGAATAAAATAACCATTAATTCGATGCGACGCCCAGGACGGAGTGATAAAATTTATAACAGAAGTAGGATTTCGAACGGAATTCCGTTCGTCGCGTTCGCGCGCGTTTCGCCGGCCCGAAAACGGGATAAAGTTAACGAGTTTCGCAACTTGAGCTCGCCGGGTGCACTTCAATTTTCGCTTACAAGTGTCGCGGCGCCGTCAGAGGCGACACATTTTCATCCCTCTCTCGTCATCTCGGTCACGAAAACATGTTCTAAAAAACACTTCACGTTTATTAGCCCACGCCGTGTATCCCCGCCACTCCGTGAAATATCAAAGTACATCGATGCGACGGAACGGTTCACCGACGGTCGTTTCCGAAAGTGCTCCAAATCCTGGAGACGGTAATTAGACGAGAAGAGTTCGGGAAATGAAAATCGTCGATAGTACGCGACGTAATAACTCTGAATGTTGACCGTGGAAATTCTTGGGAATAAAATAAATATGGAAAACGTACTTGTTCCTTGTATCGAAAATAGTATTCCAAACATCGGGGTGGTAATTAGACGAAAATCTCCAATTCCAAAGTGCCGATACCATTTGGAGTAATAACATGAAGATCTATGAGAACCTTTGACAATAAGTGTGCAAGGAAGAGTGAAAAATTATGTTGTTCAAATATTCTTATTCTTTGTATTCGACACAATATTACGAGTATTAATTTCTCGAAACGAAGTCCCTTTTACATTCGACAAGAGAACGTAAGCTTCGAGAACCGAGCAACAGTCGAATGAATTCAATCAGGAGAATATAAGACTTTTAATATATTGCACTTCGAACCTTATTTTCGTTCATTTGCAATATTTCCTATGGCAAAGACGAGGTGTATTTTCACTTCTGTTACATTAGAATCTTCTTTGATTACAATTCTTCCATTCTTCAATTTCCAACTCGTTAAACAACTGCTTTTCAAACGAGTGTCATAAAAATGAGCGATTTACACTTGGAAACGTTCTCTTGCAAAATATAAAGTGGACGCGCTGTACCATGGGTGGCGAACCTTTTTTCAACCGCGTGTTAAAAATTAATTACATCGACGTACCGTGTACCGCATAAAACTGTATTAAAGGTATTCAGTAATGTTTAATTTACCAAGAAAATTATTATTCTATTATGTTCTACCCTACAGTTAATTCTACAAGGACGGAGAAAGAGATCTTTTTAATTTTTGAACATAGAATCGTTTCGAACCTTGTAATTGAATATCAGAGAAGATCCCACATTTTTTGAACACTTTTCATTCCAAATTTACATCCTCGTGTATCGAAAAAATGACCAATTTCTTTCACCAAACTCCCTAAATTTTATTTGGAAATCAACCAGCGGAACACAGTATTGTTAGTTGCAACGTACTACGCTTCTGCGAAAATTCGCGCGCTGTTAGCACTGCATCGAACACATTTCCTCTCGGGTTGCGTGCATTCGTCGCGAAATATTTTTCATTCTTCTTAAATTTCTTCTTCTTAAATCTCTTCTTCTTAAATCTCTTCTTAAATTTTGAACGCGAAACGCACCTTATCCGGAATTTCACCGTGAATAGTTCGAAATCTCGGGTGCCACAGTTTCGACAATCCTCGGCGCTTATAGCATCTTCGTAATGGATAGCACGATCGAGCTGAGAATGTCACGATCGCTCCAACAAGTGGTGTACGGTTCTCGAAGACTCGCGAGTAGCGATTACGAGACAGCGGTAAAAGTGTTCCGCGAATATGCAAAAGACGAAAAGCAGTTAGACGTTCCGCGATCGGAGGGTTGCGGACGACAACGACAAGACAACGACAACGACAACGACAACGACGTTCGTTTCGAATTTTCCTCGAACAGGGGTTGTGGAACCCCTCCACGGAACGTTGTTGCGCGTAACTTTTTGCCAAAGCCCGTGGTCGAGACAATCTCGCTGGAAAGCGGCTCTTGGCGAAACAATAGTTTCGACCGGTAATCCCGGACGGTGTTTTAATCTGAAAGAACCCTGTGTACGCCGCTGATTGCATTGCATAGTAATCTTAGTTTTTACCGTGTCTCGAGATTGGTGGCGGGGCCGTGTTCCACGCCCGGTATACCCTGCAACGGGATGATATTGGGGTCGTGCCACTCCGCGACCCGCATTATACACGCCGACGCGAATAATCACCGCCGGGAACAAGTCCACGAAACGAATTCTCGAGAAAAAGGAAAGAAAACGTCGTTCCGTTAGCAATATTCGAAGACATCGTCGTTCGTCGCGTTTGACGAATCACGTGATCCGATCGCGACTCGAGCGTGCACCAGAATCTTCTCGAGACCTGTCACGATTTTACTCGAATAACGAGCAACGAAAGGGAACAGAGAATGTTTCGGTTTATCGTGGACCAAGTTTCGAAACGAAGAAAAATTTATTCGGTTCACGCGGACGGACGGACGGACGTACAAGCTTCCCTAGGTTCTATTTCGCTGTCCGTTTACTTCGTCGTCTGAAATTATTTCGCGCAAGTGGCGACCACAGTGTCCGATAAGATCCGAAACAGGACCCCGTGTGTTATATTTTTGTATTCTCGCGAAACGGGTGCACTCTGGCGAGACTAAAGGGCTACGTGGTGTTTTTCAACGGCACGTTTCGAAATTTTTCAAGCTCGTGGTATTTGCGAACGCGACACGACGGACGTACACCCAGTTTCGCGATCGAACTTTGTTTTTTTTTTCAACCGTTTCGAAAGTATTCTCGAACAAAGTTACCAACTAAGTCGTCGCGACTCGTATTCGAATTAAAAAGTGCACTCTTTAACGCGAACGTTGACTCGTAAGCACGGGAATGCTTTTACGGAGCGAGGTGAGTCCTTGCAGGAAGAATTTTTAATACGCGGTAGGTCGATGTAATTAATTTTTTAACACGCCGTCGCAAATTGCGTCGTTTTTACGACACTTTTCTAATAAGCAATCGTTTCACGAGCGTGGATATTTGTATCTCCGGTATTAAGAAGTTTTTATTTGTTCTTCTTCCGGTCGTTCTTCTTTACGACATTTCTGTGCACTCGTTTAAACGCACTCCACAATTCGTGTTAGGTAATTCGTACTCTCTAATTCGCACCATATAATTTGCATTATATAAGTTGCACTCTATAAATTACACTACGTAAAACTCGTAAGTGGATCGATTAAAACGCACACTACTGTGTAATTCGCAGTATGTAATTTTGCACTGTGTAATTTGCACTTTGTAATTTACGATCTGTAAACCGTGGTACGTAAAACGCGTTACTATTTTCTTCTTTGAGCTACAAGAACGTACCGCTTGTGTCAAAAATACCCAGCTCGAGGTACACATCTGTTACGATAAAATAACGAGAAATCCCAGGTAGGTCAATACCCGAAGAAGAGTCGACGGATAAAAGATAGGGGATAAGGTAACCTGGACACGAAGAAAGTCAAGGGATATGTAAATATAAAATATTCGAAAGTATTCCGATCGTAACATATATCGTATTTAAATTCCAACGTGTATTTCTAAATCCTAAATTCTCTTTAGTAACACAATTTTTACTCGACAAATTGACGAATATAAATTTAGCGACAATAATTATAAACGATACTACAAAGTTAACGAAAATATCTCTCTTTGCGGTAGATAAAATCGGTAAAATATTGATATTTCGTTATTTAAAAATGGGAAAGAATTTGCAACTTTATCAAGTGTCCGCTTACAAAATATCGAAAAGAAATTTAATCGGAAAACTAAGTTTTAGAGTTCTCTTTCACATAGAGTTCTTACTTTAACTTAAGTAAGAAAATAGTTATCGAACAAATTAATTTTATTACAGTAACTAGCAATTTTCCAACCCTGTGTTACCTAAAGTTTTTTTTTATTTTTAACGATTTAATCGATTTTACGAACCCGAAAAGTTGTAAACGACCATTGGAGAACACCCTAACATACCGAACGAAATAAAATGTCGCGTGTAGCGTCGAACGAAACTTTGAGAAAACGATTTTCAATGGGAAATACATAGGTGAGTAAGTTAAGTAGAATAAGCGGCTTAATATGTGTAAAAGTCAACAGTGTCGTGTGCACTGATTCGCAAAACTTCGTACCCCGTTACAAGGATTATTGTAGAACAACCTAGTTCCAAAGTACCAAAGTAAAATTATCCGTTATTATACGTAACGCTCTCTCGCACCTCATCGTGTAATTCGCTGTACGCTCGTGTAACGTTCCAAGTAAAATCGAGAACGCGGGAACGATCGTTCGAAAAATTAATTCAACCGTTTTTGGAAGTTCACTCGAACCGCAAACGATAAAGAATTACTTGGATAGATTATGCGAGAAAAAATATGTTTTTTCGAACGATTAAAATAAATTCTGTGCGAGATTCGATGGAGACGCGAAAGCTATATTTTTCTTCGCTGGAATATATTTTTCCAGTTACTTATAAAAGGTGCACACGGTGCATCAATATACCTACGATACCGTACACGATATCGAACGAGTCTTGAGACGATTTCGAGAGGTAATTCGTTCGTAATGATTAATTGACAATTGGAAACATTCTCACGAACGAGGAACCGAACCGTGTCTCGCGTTGACGATGGTTGCGAAAGAATTCAGCTCTCGAGGTCTCGAGGAAGGAGAATCAAGTGTGTACTTGAGAATACTCATTCTTTCGGTCCGTAGAAAACGAGAGAGCTGCGAATGGCCGCGATATTGGGTATTTTTTTCTTCTGAAACGTAATCAAGCAGCAACTGGCCTTCGAAGAACTAGACGACACGAGGACCGAACCGGAATTCGATGTTAGGTAGAAACGGCATCGAGAGGAACGGTCTAGACTGTCCGTTCCAGTCCATCCATCGATATATCGGTTTTCAATAAAACGGAAGCTCGAAACACGCCGTGGAATTTCGTCCATTAAGCCCAATGACGAATATGGAATTGAATTTATCGCGTTTTCTTTCCGCCGCGGACCGATCGCGATAGCTCTTTCGCGTCTTGTTTCGCCCATAGTTATAACGTTCTCGGTTCCCGCGGAATATTACTCGATAAATTACCGGTACTTTACGGGAGTAATATCATTTTTCCGCGCAAAGACCCGCCCAGCGCGATATAACTCTCAATCGCGTAGTTTTCATGTATCACGCGACGGCGAGTAGTATTACGCTTGTCGTATTTTCGCCCGCGAATCGCAGACGAATCCAACGAGAAAGACGATATCGTCGCGACAGGTAGAAATGGCACGAACAATCGATGGTTTAATAAACGAAAACGTTCATCTCGGAGGAAATTGTCCGTTTCGAGAGCGTGTGTAATAAAATCTTACGTTTCTCGAGCGAGAAACTGACGACCAAGAGCTGGGATATATTCGATACGTAATTTATTTAATATTTCTATACGATACGTTATTTTCTTGATCTTTTTTTAATTTAAAACTACCATTGCGATGCATTTTACAGACCTTGTCATTCCTAATTTGCGATGAAAGATATTTTATAGTCTAGTCAAAATTGAAAGAAAATATCCATTCGATACGTAATTTATTTAATATTTCTATACGATATTCTATTTTCTCGATGTTTTTTTAATTTAAAACTACCATTGCGATGCATTTTACAGACCTTGTCATCCCTAATTTGCGATAAAAGATATTTTACAATCTAATCAAAATTGAAAGAAAATATCCATTCGTACGAAGCAAGTAGCTGCAATTTCCTTGAAACACGAATCCAATGAGAAGTGCTCGCGGAATGTCAATCCAAATTAAGAGAGGACATGGTCTGACGCAAGCATATGTTTAAATATTTCAAACGCCACGATCCCGTTTTATTTTGACCCCTTTCGATATTAATCGTAAGAACCGTAATTTCGGTCAGCTTATAATTACCGAAGATGGCTCGAATAAACCGAGGTCAAGACGTTTAAAATACACGCATACTTAAACGTTAACTTCTCTCGGACTACATATACCGTTTCTTAATTTTGTTCGAATAGATAAAAGTAAGTTCCATTGGTAACCGACCTGATCGTTCGAAACGCGAACGTAGGGAAATATTTCGTAAGTAAAAAAGAACCTATAACCGAGATATTATTTGGTAATTCGTCGCAGTAACAGTTCGGATGAAAGAACGGCGAATACGATTTCGAATAATTCGTCGATAAATACGAAAGAAACAATCCATCGAATATTTTCCCGCGCGTGGCTCTCACTGGACGCAGTCAATTTTCGTCGCGCTACAAATGAATTCTGGCTCAATGTGCAACGCCTCGATTGAGCGCGCCGCGAAAAAATAAAATCCCGCGAGGAGGAGATATGCTCGATTACACGCGACTCGGGCCGCCAAATTACGCGAATTAAAGCATATTTAATGGAAGTAGCAAGGCAGAAACCTGCGGTCTATCGATCGCGTTTGTCGCATTGGTCGAGGCTCGAATGCGTTCGCGGGAACGCGAGTACAATTCTCCACGGAGAAATGAAATTTCACGATGGAGACGCGTTACGCGACCATCTACGGGAATAAAGAGAGTTCTCGATTACTAATTTTGTAATTCCGTGGGTGGCGATCACAGGTCGTGTAATCGACGTCAACGAAAACTTTTCGAACATCTAGAACGGTTCGAGCAAAGTCGATTGGTCGTCCAAGGACACTCCCCTCCCTTTAAATCGCGCCGAATGCGTCCATTACCGACTCGCGATCCCAGTTTTCGTAATTCGACGTCAGTCGTTCGTCCATCGGAAATATACAAAATATAAACTTCGACAGTCGACGGCTCCACATCACGTTAACTATATGCAAGAAATACAGGTTATAGCGTCCAAAGAGGGACGAATCCCGAGCGAGGTACACCGCTAGGGTACATCACCGATACGAAGCCGAACACAGCTTCCTCCTACGAAACGTAGAGACGCAGGCTACGATCAAATGGTGTACGATGGAGGATGGAAAACCTTCGTTGGCCTCCAGAAGTCAATTTACGTTGCTCGCTTCTACCATCGCGGAAGTTAACCGATAACTCGACGCGGTCGTACGCGAAATATTTTCGAGTCTGTTTATCGAAACTTTCGTCTTGATTCTCGCGCGTGAAACGAGCCCGTGGATGTTTCGATCGTTCCGTTCGACGCAGGAACGTTGGTTTGCGAAATATACGCTCGAAATGAAACGCTTATCGATCGCTAAAAGTGATGAACACGTATCGTCCAACAGGGAAGTAACGTTCGCGAAAGAGGGAAAGATAAATTCGAGCGACAAGACCGACATTTTGTCGGCGGTGCGCGTTGCTCGTCGAGCAACCGTCGGCCCGGATGACAGATGTCAAACGGAGTGTCGTATAATTACGTTGTTACAATGGGTACACATTACTCGTCAGTTTTCTTGACGGGCACGCTCCTCAACGGTCCTCGTTCCATGCGAACTGCTTGTACAGATTTCATTATCGCCCTACCTCGGCTTCATAATTACGGTGGAGGATGGATAGTCGTTAATTGCATAGAAACCCGGCGCAGTTCGCTTTCCTCGGTATCTAACAGCGGATGTTGAAACAATACGAGCCCCCGGGTTCTTCGCGAACACGGTGTCTCGATCCAGCCGCGATAAAATATGGATCGCGACGAATCGGTGGCCGATATACGAGCCGTGTCGTACCTACGAAACGATTTATTCGATATGAAAATCGTGATCGTTGCGCGAAACGCGAAACCGGTTCGTCGACGAGCCGGCTCGAGCACCGATAACAAACACGGAGACGGGCGTAGAAATCTGCATGCAATCTACAATTTTTACGAAAGAACTGGGAAACTTCGAGCCGCGATGATGGTTCCTCGTTATACGTTGACCCGGATATCTCTGTCGACGATTAATAGTTTCGTTAAAAGGCCGTAGATCGTGCAGGCGTACGATCGAAGCGATCGAAGTCGATGTCACCTGCTGCTACCCTAATCGTATCGCGGTTCAACGACACAACTTGTACAGGGTACTTTGGGTGATGTAGACACGAGTTCAACAGGATAGTGTCCGAGGAACAGGAACCTTCGACGAAAGCTCTTTAGTTCAGGACGGACATTCTTTAGTTCGAGTAATCGAACTGACATTTAGTACGAAGTACACTATTCGAGTAGCTCCTATTATTTTCGATGTTCGTTGTCCGAGTAACATTTCTTTGGAAGAAAGAAATGAGAAAATTTATGCCGGTGTGACGTAACTTTTTGGAACGGCTATTAACAGTTTCTGAGGTGTATATTCAAACGGTTACGTTCGGATAATACAAGTTTTTATATTCGAAATCGATTAACGATCATATTGCTATATCGTGTACCGTTTAATTTGTTTTTATGTCATCTATGGCAATGTATACTAAGAACAATACGTAGTCGTGTTCGAAGAAACATCGTTAATGACACTAATCCGTAAAAGGACCTTGAGGACGAAAATTTGCATGGAACGTAATATTTTGAAAATAATTCCCGCATTCAAAGTCACGTTTGCAATAGCCGTAATTTTTCTCAGCGCCTCTTGAACGACGAGCGAAAAATATTATAGAGGTTTACGTAAAAGAGTGAAGGAGATATTGAAAACTTTGAAAAATAAAACCTACGCATGAAAAATCTAATGCTGTCGCGTTAAAGAACACTCCGAATACCGCAATTTCTGATGAAAACAAAGTTTTCATTGAATAACTAATATATTGGATTAACGGATTAATTTCGTTTCAATCGCTCTGCGCGAAAAGCTGTTGGATATTCTATTGTTACGCAAAAAATCTTGCGCCTAGATGAAAGAAAAGCTTATCGTTTCGCTTTCCAACTTGTAAACGGGGTTAAACACGATCTAGCGTTACACAATTGTACCAATAAACGAAACGTGACTCACCAAAACTTTTCACGGTAGGCAAAGCGGAGGGTTGCGCGCACAGGACATGCGTGCCTCCTAGGAGCGCCAGAACCAGTCGAAAAAATTTCATCCTGATCATCGTTGCGTCGTTATTCCATGGAATTCCTGAAACAGAGATCCACAAATCTAGTGAGAACCGTCCTTTGGCAAATTGTACGTAAAATTTCTTCTTCACACCGCAAATTGCGAGCACCCCGAGAATTCAATACGTACAATACACTCTGCGTAGTGTTGTTCCGCGACGCATGCCACTATCGGAAAAGAAATAGAAATTTCACAAAATACTTCCTTCGACGTATTATTACTCCATACTTCGCCGCTATAAATCCACTCGATCATCTCCCGTAATATTTTTCTGTTTTCGATGAATAAAGTTTCCACGTTATCCTCTGTTCTCGTACGAAATAGATAAGTCCCATTAATGCTACCGGAAGATCGCAATTGCATACCAGATCGCAAACCAGAAGATCAATCATTGATAAACCGTTGAAGGTTAGCACAGAGTGTGTAGCAAGCCCGACGACTGTGCTCGCGTATTAAAAACAGGTGACCGTGGCGTTGTAGGGTTAATATCCCTCTCGAATTGGCTCGAAAACCATAAGTCAAGATCATTCCAACTAACACACCGTTCATTTCCCGCCTACGTTCGGAGACACGGCGGCTCTTGGAACAAGGCGGAACTCTATCTCCGTAGCTCGGAATCTCTTCCGTCCTCCGAGCTAGTGGTGGGTTGGAGGAGGGAGGGGTTAGTTTCTCCAGCAACCGGTGCTCCCGTGGCTCGATTCGCGAGAAACATTAATACGCTTCAGCCGACCTCGCCCGAGCTTCGTTACGGTAGCTTCTTAGGCCCGATAAGACTTCGAACGAGGATGCACCCGACGCGGGGCAAATCTATTTTAAATTTTCGTGCCGCTTCCTCCCTCGAAACCCCCGCCAATCCTTCCAGCGAGGTGTTTTCGCCGGCGTCGGTCGCGTAGCATATTAATTTCCAATAAATCGAGCCCCTAACCAATACCGTACCCCCACCCAGTCTCCGCTCACCCCCTCGCCAACCGACTTCTTATCAGAGCCCCGCAACGCCGAACCGCAGCGATCCGATCGCTGTATCAGAATCTCATTTAGCAGGGAAACGGTTTCCACTGCCGCTTTATTTTCCTTGCGTTCCTCCTCCTCCTCCTCCTCTTCCTCCTCCTCTTGGTTCTCCTCCGAAGGAGAACGAGGAAACGTCTCGAAGGAAGATCGGCTTTCGGGCACAACCCATCGGTTTGACGATCGCCTTTGAATTCAGCAACGCAAGCGTTTAGTCTCCCACGAGGTTTCCTCCCTCCCTGTTTCAATTTTTTTTCTCTCTAGAGCACGCATCGATGAACTTTTTCCTTCTATTTCTACGCTCACGGTTTCGATTTAACGAAGCTACAATGACCAAACTAGTGGAACCGGTCCTAATTGATAAATACCGGTTTCTCCGGTATTTTTAATCGACAAGATTTTTAATCGCACCTGGAACCGAATATCTTTCACGATTCGGGAATCGGTTCTCAGGGGCGCAAAATCAAATGTGAAAACAAAGAATAGAAGGGGAAGTTTTCAATAAGCGACGAAACACACGGAGGAGGGACAGGAGAAGAAGAAAGAGGTCACGAATGGCGCATATAAACCGAACTTGTCGCGCGCGAACTTCCCAGGAGCTGGACAGTCGTTGCGGAAGCTCGTTATGTTTCCCCGTTATCTCCCTCCCCGCGCTACATTCCTCTTTCGCGGGAACAGCTTATTTTTGACGCTCGTTCACGGCCACGTTGCTGGAGTTTCGCGTAACACGAGTCACGACCGACTTTCGGCCGCATTTCGGGTGCACCGCTTGCGTGGACAACCGTATACCCGACGAATTTACGGGACCAACGATCCGGGAGATTCGCGCGCGGACGCCGAGCGCAACGCCTCGACGATTTATCGCGGCCGATTAATGTACAGAATGATTCACCTTCGTTGGTCCTCACGACGCGACGCAATTCTCGACATCGGGATATTTCTGATACGAGAAACGCAATCTCGCGTCGACACGATTCTCGTTAGTAGAAATATGCGCGTTTTGCGAGAGATTCGTTTGTACAGAGTGCGCGCGATGTTTTTACTTACAAGTTGGACCATCTAATTCGACCGATTTAATTTTTATCGTAATTTTTGTTTCGTTAGAGTTGATACGATTTCGAGAGACCCTCGAGGCGATGACATTTGATTTTGGTTATTATTTAGAAAACGTTGGAGTAGAAAGTAGAAGTCAACAATTTGAACAACTTTTTCCTATACGTATAATCGCCGCTCGACCTTGGGTACCGAGATCTTTGCAAAAAACTATTGCTACAATGAATATTACCTATAGGTACGTGTTTATGTCAACGTGTGTGTGTTTAAGCGTTGAGTCGCCGATTGTTTACGGTTTCTACAGATACATCGAGACACGTGTAAAGAGTGTAGTTAAAAACTCAACCGAGTAGCTGGCCGCCTCACGACGATCGGAATAAGAGATCCTTACCCGAACCTAATTCATTAAATTAGTTACCAGGTTGAATGGTTAGGTTTAAGTAAGCTTTTTTTATTCCTATCGCCTCAAGACGGCCAGATACACCCATTGTTACAGAAACAAAAGGTAAACGCGAGTATAACCGACTGGAGCGAGGCTATCGGTTCCAACTTCTATATGTGGCGATTTAGCGTTAACGGAAGGCCATTTGACGGAAGATATTCGATACGCGGCGATAACGAACACGGAGGCTGCGCAAAGGAAGCTCGACTTTAGTTTCGTTACCGGGACGCAACTTCGTTCCGATATCGGGTGAAATCTCATTTTCAAGAGCCCGATTCGACTCGCTTCGACTCGACTCGACTCGAATCGTCTCGACTGGTGCAAACGCGAATGGCAGAGGTAGGAAGCGGGCGGTCGCGGAAAAGCTTCGTTAATGCTCCATCGCGATCAAAGGAATCGAGGAAACCGATCGGGGGACCATAAATCATGAGCACCGGGAACAGGGAAAATAAATGTCCTGTCTGACTGGTGGTTGAAAGACTCCACGGCGGGAACAATTTACGATTAACTTGTGTGACGTATCGGCGCCACGGATGGCCGTGTGGAGGAGCGGAAACGAGGGGAGACAGGGGACGCGTGAGAATAAATCTCTTGTCATTCACAAGCTTTTAGTTTGCAGGCACCGTAACGCTTCACGCTCGGTCAGCTCTCGAGATAAATCCGTGATTAACGACGCGAGTTGACTAAACCGTTTAATCGTGTAACCAACAATCGCGCGAACTGCGGCGCCCGCAAAGAAATTTCTCGATCGGTCTCGCGTTCCGGTGAACTTCATTTCGATCGGAAGTTAGTCGGGGATGGAAGAGAGGGGCGTGGAGATCCCGTGTTGCATCGGACAACCGGCGGGCCACCTTTTAGCAACCGTTTTGTTATCGGTTTACGCGCTCGGAACTTTCCAACGTCGCTGGATCGAAACACTGGCAACTTTATCCACAGCTTGGAAAGAATTCCTTCCTATTTCGATGGTAATGTTTATCGATCTCCATTTGCAACTTTCTCGCGACGAACACCGTCCTATTCCGCTCGCGTCATCCCCTGTAACGGAACCCTCGTTAGAAATCTGTCACCGGTGTTTCATTAATTGTTTATTCGGTTCGATTACGGACCGAATTAAAACTGCTGCGCGAGCTCCGTTAGTCACGATCAACGCGCTCGACTGTAACGCGCTGACGAGGGAAGATCGTGCACTGTCGGACCACCATTACCATTCGAACTTTGAGCAAACCTTTGACCGTACCTAACAGCTCTCTTGCGTTTCGTTCTTACTAGTTTTCGATTTAAAGGAAGAGACCACCTTCTGGATCCGATTCGCTCATTTTATTTGTGCCTGCGCCACTCGTAAATTGCAGAACAAATTTGAAAATGTCTCAACGAAAATTTGTGACGTTTCCAGAGCCATTTGTACGTTCGTATATTCCAATGTTCGAAAATGGTGGGAGCAGAAATTTAATTTTGAAAATAAAATTCTGTTTCGAACACTTTCTTTTCCCTGTCAGTTTACAAGCTATCGGAGACGGGGTGATTTTTATTCGAAACATTTCTCCAAATGAGTGGTTCTTATATAGGGAGTGTGTTCTTACTTAAAGTCGAAGCAGTAGAAAAATACGACAGGGTAGGCCTTTTTTTGAAAATTTACGATGCAATGTCTCGAAGTATTTTCCAATATCGCGATCAACGTTATTTGCGAAGTATGTTCCAGAGTCTATTCGATAGTTACTCTATGGCGAGACTCGGTAGGTTAATTCTGTACATAGTCGATCCGAAGGAAAGGACGGATCTCGCTAATTCAGGTGGCGCATTCATGGGAATACTCCCGTGCAATTCAGAGCAGATGATCTCGCTGTTCTGTAATTTAAATTGGAAGATCAGGGACGAAATTTGTCTTCGATGCTCGAGAGTATCGATCCGAAGTGTCGCCACGATCGGTTTCTAATTAACAATAACGAGAATCTCTGCTGTACTTTGTCCATTGAATCGTAATAATTTCGAAACTTTAACGAACGAGATAAGATTTCCGGACGAATCGTGACAACTGAACAATTTCTCAAGTTTGGTTTCGCTCTTCGAATAAAACTAACTATTGTTTCGTAAACCTTTCGCTCGATGCAACTGTAGCTCGCTCCGAGACCAAGCGAGGAATCGTAAATAATTCTCAGATCACACGTCGAGATTACGATGAATAACATATTGTCGTTAATTCTATAGAGAAATATAAATGTAGTGTTCCTTTTCGCGCAACCTTGGTACATTCGTCTATGTCGAATAAAATCTGGTTCTCTCGACGCCAATAACTTACCACGTCGAGATCGTTTCGCAACAGTCATCCATCCATTATGGAATTAATTGTTTCGAAAAGTTTTACATTAAACGAGTGTAATAGAATTTCGCTGTTCGGGAACGAGGTGAAAACATTATCTACATACAGAATAAACGATAATCGCGATCTAGATGCGAGTCTTGTCTTCGAGTTGATTAACGCACGACAGTGTCAGTCACGTTGAATGAAATGTTACGTTCTTCTTTTACTAATAAACGTTCGTTTCTCCGATGCGTACTAAATTTTATTCTTCCTTCGTACACGCCCGATATGCATTATTTACGTCTACTTGTCACGAATATATTCGCGGTAAGGACGTATTCTCCGTTTGTAACACCTTTCGTTTGTAACGCCCTTCTTTTTCAAAGCATCGTCCTAGAAATCCTGGAGATTAGCTCGCAACTATTAATTTATACGATGAACCGACGTTAAGGTCCGGTTTCTTGCGATACGGTGTTGTCCGGGGATTCCCCGTTTATCAAGCTGTCGGGAACAAACGAAACTCGATACTTTGGAAGATCTATTTATCCGATTTCCTGTACCAAAAGCGACATCGAAGCTCCGGTTCGCCTAGGCCCGTGGCAGGAGTCGCGATCTCGAATCGACGAGTTTCGCGCGTTCCACGAGTCGACTCGACCCTGTTCGGTGAAATACTCTCCAGGAAATCTCCGCGTGGTTGTACGAACGAAAATCTATTTCGAACGAGAGCCAGCCTCTCGCACTTTACCCGAACAAGAAACGACACCCGTATCGGACGAACCGCAAAGCGAGCATAACGCAACCGAGGCTGCGACCGCGCTCGCGAACACAATGCGCTCTGAAACAAGTAAGCGGGGCGAGGTATGGAACGCGATTGTACGCGCACCGGGCGCGGTGTGCCGCTGTAAATTCGAGCAACCGTGAATAGGGGATGACTAGGTTCTTTGAAGCATGCATTTTTGTAAAATATTCATGCGCGCACCCGACGCTGCCGAGTCAGAAACCGTAACCACCCTTGTACCGCGGCTTTCGAGCAGAAGTCAGAACCGCTTCCCTCGCGTAACCCTTCGGCGGGAACAGCTTCTCCGCTGACGTAACGTTGTGTTTTCCCCCACCCTTTACCCTCTATCGTACGTCGTTGCACGAACCAGACACTCGTCGAGCGGCGCATTAACCGTGACGTCGAAACCAGTGGAAGGGGTAAAGATTGGAGGGGCGGCTACAGGATCGAATAAAAGAATCGTGAAAACTCGAAACGAGAGAGAAAGAGAGAAAATAGGGGGAGTGCGGAATTATGCGAGCCTTTTCCGCGAACCGCGAAACTCGTGGCTTTGAAAAAAAAAAAAAAAGAAAAGAGAAAGAAAGAAACTTTCCACTCGGTGCGCGCGATACGTAAGACGAGGTGGAAACGTTTTTCCCAGTAATTTCGCGGTGCTCACGCGCCGTAGAGAACCGTGATTCGCGGGTTCGGAACGCGCCCGAACCGTACCCGACGAACTTAATGCAGATTGCTGCTTTAACGGGGAACAATCGACGCTATTATCGAGATGGATTTATGCCGAATGCACGCCAGGCAATTTACGGAAGTGAAGTTTATCCCGCCAACCGCTGCGATTCGGCTATCGCGCGCGGTATCCCGGCAGAAATAGGACACCTACTTAACTCCGTGCATCTAGGAACACAGAGACGCGGACGTATTGTCGAGGAGGAGTCATTGCACCAGGGGCTACCGAGATAAATTGCGCCTAATTTTTATCGTGCATTGTTCCGTACGATTCACGATTCTGCGATAGATTTCGTAAAACGTCGAAGATTGGTACTCGACTGGGGTGATCGAGTGAATTAAAAATGTGAGTAAGAATTATGTACCGGCACTTCTCGTGCTTGACACCAGAGGGAGACCGACCAGGAGCGCCAAAGCGGTAATCCCGACAACTAACGCGCAAGGAAAGAAACTCGGCAGCAGTGTAGCACAGAAACACTCTCCCTTTTTTCCTACCAACTTTCACCAAAACTGCAAAGAGCGCCAAAATGATCTCAACGAGAAAATGAACATTGGTGTAATCTTTGGCGTGTGCAAGTATACGCTGAAAATGGAAAGAGACACTCTTTGTTAATCACAGTTGTCTCTAAGTTGACGAAAGAGTAGTCTACCCCCATGTACAGTGTGGCAAAGAACGGTTCACGTCTAATCGACATAGGTCCTACGGTCAGAGATCATTATTTTTAAAGGACCTCGCAAGAAATCTATGCATCTAACGCTTATTGCCCCCCGATAACGCTTTGTCGATACTAATGGTCTCGCGTTGACAATCTTGAACCGATGCTTCTAAACCAATTCCTCTGTGTGCATTCAATGTGCTGCGAAGAGATTCGCGATATCGAACGTCCGTGAGTAATAAAAGTTAATTTTACGCCGAAAGGATCGATCGTGGAACCTATCGATTCGATCGATTGGGCAGTTCCTCTCAATGAGTACTGTAAACAATACGAGAGTTCGTTTACGGAAGAAACGCGTCTGGAACCGAAAGTTGAACAACTTCTCGAAAGGCGTAGATATCTAAGCAACGAAGCTTTGTTTTCGTCGTTACTCCTTAGATACGATCACGGTGTATCAATTTTCCATCGTGCAATTACTCTGTCTACTTTGTTTGTCCTCTCGCCCTATACCGTCAACGTAAACTACCACGGATCGGTGTCGCGCTGAAGCATTGCGTGCGTGCGACCGTGTAAACACACGGTCTCGTCGTGCAGAAGCTGAAAATCAACATGGCTTCCGCTTTCCATCGTTGCGTCATGCGACTGCATTCGTTTGGTAGCAGATTCTTATCTGGCGAACGGGTTCGCGGCTAAACGTGCTTCCGTGCAAATTCTCGAGTTTCGATCGAAACGATCGCTCTGTCAGTGTTCATTAACTCGGCAACATACTGCGCAAGATGGTGACCCAAAAGCGAAACAGTCGTTTTTCTTCGATGTTAAAAGTTCTTTGGAACTACATTTCTTAGCCGCGCCTCGCTTTATGCGCTTTTTTATACCTCTCGTTATTTCTATATATATATATCGTGTATTCATCTCCTACATTTGCGCAGTAAAGACGTCGAATAAATAAATAAATAAAGATAGAAGTATATCCCAATCGAGCCAACTATTCTACTTACTGCAGCGTCAGTGTGTCCTCGAGTACCACTTGAAATTGGGTGCAACGCTAACAAGTTGTGTCGATTGACCTAACCTCTGGAAAACCTAACTGCGACGCCGTCCAAAAATCAAGAACGATGGTTATCTTCGAAATGTATAGACACTTTCCGAAGTGTAGCAACTGGAACTCGTTAAGTATCGCTTTCAGTTCACTGACTAAAGGGTACAGTCCGGTCAGTGTCCACGTGATCCTCGCGTGTAACAATGTCGCCTAATTAAAACGTTCGTCGAGGCCGCGGATTAACGATCGAAAAATGAATTGACAATTTCGTATGAATATTAAAAACACAACCTCTCTTACGAATGACTAGCAATTTATTCAGACCATTATTTCGCCCGGAGTTAATTATGCGTAGAGAGGTATACACTTTGCGGTATAATTGTATTCTATTTTGAAATATGAATTAGAGATTCATTTTTACCGTATATATGTGCATTCAATATTGCCCAAAACGTTGAACGATACAAAATGAAGTAGTCGTTTCTGCTATTTCCAGTGTCTTTCTCTCTAACAGTATATTCGGTTCGCCTTAAAATATCGACTGACAGAAATTTAACTCGGTTCGAACTTAGCGTTCGTTCGAAGAATGTACCTTGTACACGATAAATAAGTTGATATTATATTTTCCAACGTGTCGAAGAATTATATCGACCGAGGGCAGGTCATCTCGTTTCGTGCGATTTCTTGCGCGATATACGTACGTCTGTGCACATTGCGCTCACGCAGTGGAAGGCAATGTAACACGTTTTCCATGCTTTCCTTGCGCGCTCGTAACTATGTCAAATATATCTGGTTTATTACATTTCCCCGTGCGTATATCACGCCTCGATAACCACTAAAGGCATTTCCTTGCTGTACCATTGACTAACATGTGTTTTAAGAAATATTTTACATTCGTTTAAACGAGGCGAGATAAAACAGGGAACGTTAATTATTCCATTTGATCGTTGAAATGTTCTGGTAAGAAACGAGTAGCTATTGGTCAATCTGCGAATATATTTTAAAGTATCGTTAGCGAATTCGTCGAAGAATTTCCCCACGTTTAAACCAGGTATACTATATATAATTTTCTTGTAGTTTCTGCGAAACAGGTACTGCAATCTTTTCCGAACGTTGAGAGTTTTGTACAGAATGTAAAGTTTCAAGAAATTGTCTTCTTAAATGATTGTACGTAAACGTAAGTAATATTTAAAAATGTCTTGCTAGAAGTCGTACAAGTTATTCCGTATTAGGTTGTTTCTTTCTTACTAGATATTAAAAGTAAAACTATTTAATAAACAGAACAATACCGTATTGCAAATTGTTTCGATTTGCGTGCAAAATATTGATCGAGGTGCTCCATTTCTTGTCCTTTAAAGAACCAATTATTTTACAACGAACAGAATTGTTTCAAGAAAAGAACGAGCAACATTCGAAAGAGGTAAAGCGTGGAAACAAAGAAAGACGAAGTGGTGTACCGATCAAAGTCTAACAATTTGTTTCAAACATCTAAAAAAAAAAAAAACGTGCTCGCGTTCTCACTATGTGAGACAATGCCTCGCCTATTTGCCAATTCTGTACGTTCCCTGGCGATCGCTGCTTTAAGTTCGTTCTCCGGAGAACAATACTTCCGAGAGTTAATTGTTCGGTTGGATAGAAGCAGCAACTCATAATAGCCCATACCCTTTCGGTCTTAAAACACCGTAGCATCACATGCCGCAAATGCCTTTTCTGGTTTCTTATCTTCCAAAGCACCGTACCACTTCACGATGAAACAAACGCACTGTTGAAAAGCTGAAAGACAACTAAAACCCAGGCTGCACGTTCCATTAAACGTTATCTAACAAGATTAAGCGACCAATTACGAAAATAACTTTTGGAACGACTTAATAGAATAGTTAACCATCCCAGAAGATACACACGAGAGAACGAAACTTGGATCAAGGGGAATGTGAAATGTGGAAGAAGTGCGCATCGTTTCGTAGAGATACGGGCCTTACGAAGACCTCAGGCCCTTAGAACGTACGACTCGATAAGATTCACAATTCTATCATCTTTTTTTCACTTTCCTAGAATATACATAACTCTATCGATAGCTCGATTGTTTCTACATCGAGAACCTTGGGGCCTTATCGAACCCGATTCGAACGTCCAAACCAGTACGATCGACAACTTCCAGAGATCTCTTCTTTTCAGACTCCTGCAAAACACGCGTGTAAACTTTCCCCGTGCCTCAATCTCTGTAACGCGCACCTGTAGGTGACTGTTACTCAACGATAGCTACGGTATCCGACCACGCTCGAGTTTACACCTCGATGGTGGTCCGAGTCCACTAAAACCGCGCGGAAGTGTTTTCAAGCCGGCCTATAAATCCCACCGCGCGCATTTCGCTAATAGTACACGGTGTAATGTGTCCCTTGTCGCGAGTGCAGTAACATCAGTCCCGCGTGTCACGCATTAATCCACTTCAAAGTGGAAAGGACCGCCGCGTCACGCGCAGAGTTTCGCCGGATGACGTACTGTTTCCCTCGAAATATAGGATTCCCATTGATCAGCCGGGCGTTCACTTGCTAGGAATTCGAGGGGGCCTCCGTCTTTGCATACGGCCATTGTCGGTTCCGTGGATGTCGTGCGTCTGCTAATAGAGTATTCGCGTGCCCAAATATCCTGCTCGCATGACAAATCTGCTCATCGGCCTTCGCCGGACCGATACGTGTAGAATCGTTATCGCAGCGCGAATTCGTGAGTGATTGGTTTAAACCGACGCGGCGTATCTACTTCCTCGATATTGAACCGAAACTGGATTACGTCCTGTTCGTCGTTTCGGAGACCATTACGTAGGTTTCGCGCCACGATGTTTACAATTTTTGCTCCGTTTGCCAGTGTTTACATTCTAATCGCAACGAGTCTGATCGTTCCTTCGACGTACACGCCGATTTCACGCGTAAAATCTCCTTCCGGCCGTTTCGTCGTTTGTTACTCACCCCTTAACTCTTCGAGGTAGAGCTGTGATGAGCATTAAATGTTTAATTACGAGATGGAATATTAACAGTCTCGCTGTGTAACTTGTATGGAGTGATTTTAATTTTTCACGGTAGATTGAAAAATATTCTACCGTACGTGGACATTGAAAAGGTGAGACATTTTTTAACCCCTTATGCCCCCCAAAAATTGGGTGGTAACATGGATTTTTCAGCTCAAATTGTGTCCGAAATATTTTTGCTATTGCTATTATAAGCTACAAGATAAACGATCGTTTTAAGTTTTGCAATATATTCTTTGTACATCGAACGATATGCTTGCTTCTGGTTTTTCAAAAACTTCATTTTAGTCTATCATCGATAGATACAAATAATTCGAAAACTTTGTTACGTAAGTTTTGATCAATGTCATTCTCATGGTTTTAATTAAAGGGGGTAGTATCGTATAGGTTGAATTTTCTATTTCCTTTTTCCGCTTGGTCTCGAAATTGAGTTTGTACCTTTCTCGATATTATAATTGCTTTTTACTTAAATTCTATTTCTTTTTCTTCACACTTACCTATACTATATTTACCATATCAGCGTTTAAAAAGGCAATGTGGTGCATAAAAACATTGCTACCTTTACGAAATCAGTACAAATATATTAATATTTATCAAACGACTAAAAGTGTTATCAAACCCTTAAGAATAATACAGAGAAACTACTATTGAAACACTTAATCGCTACAAATATAATATATTGCGCCTAAAAGGGTAGTACGAGTATAATTTGCGAAAAAAAGTAATTTGCTTTCGCAGGACGAAAAAATCTCTTTGAGAGAACAATCCTTTTCTAAATGATAAATTTAGATGATAAAAATAGTACGATAAAATATTAAAATGTTGAATGTTGCGAGTAACCAACCAGTTCGAGGTATACAACAAATCGAAAACGTGCTACGATCTGAAAAATGGCGGTGTCCCTTTCGAGCAGCAATGGCAGGGACACGATATCAACACGGTCCTCGACATTCGCAGTTTCCGGTCCACGGAATCAGTTTACGGTCACGCGACGCATTTCCTAAGATCGAATCGTGACCACGTCGAGCGAAGACGATGGGGTACGAGCGTTATTCGAACGAGGCGGTAAGACGTTTATCGGCGCCGGAATTACGATTGCGTAACGCGGAATCGCGATCTACCGTGATGCATTATGACGTATGGTTATTGATACAAATAGCCCGGATACCGCCAGAATTTATCACGTGGGAAAATTATTCCACGTTGATAACGTTCGTTCCTAGATCACCGGCGTAGATACCGCTTATCCGATGGAAGCCTCGGCCTCGAAATAGAATAATTGCAAAGTGAGACGATCGGTGGTGGGAATGGCCGCGCGGTTCAAATTTAACGCGGGAGTATATCAAGATCAGCCGTGCGGCCTCGAGAGAAATTTTAAGACCGGTTTTCCACGAATAAAGGCTGGGAGGGAAAAGTTTTCGGTAAACGCGGGAAAGTTTCGAGAACACGGCCACGGACTTTTGAGAATTCACCGCGATCCTGGACCGCTGCCACGCGACTACCGGCAACCCGAAACGCGCAAATTCGAATTAAAGTCGCCCAACGACGAACCGGGAAGCGAATGTTATCGCGGAAACAATAGCTGTTCTCAAAAATTATACTTCAACGAACCGTGGATACAGCGAGGGGGATCGCCAAGTATAGAGAACTATGGAAACTTTTCACGGAAACATCTCTTGTTTAATTAAAGGTTCCAAGTATTCGTATCGAGCGAATCTTGAAAAAAAATGATTAAATTAACCCTTTCGATCGAGAGTCATTTCGATATTACTGCGAACGAAATATGATATTTAATTTTGCGATTGCAGGTCGTATTACGTATTTAGACTCAACTGTGTGGAAGTAAAAAATTATTTCTCATAAAGTATAAACGATACAAGCTCGAAACTGACTTCTGGTGTACCTATCGGTGTATTTTATTAAACGTATAAAATGTCTAAGAATATTTATTCGTCTTTTTCGTAAGGAGAAAGAAACGTTCGTTTGGTTTGAATTCACTCTAGGAGACGTACTTGATGATCTATGTTGATACGAGATTCCTTAAACGCTCAGAAACGAACAAGGGTGACCTCGAATATGTAGCTCGTGTTCGGTCTCGATCCCCGAGCATTCTCTCAGGCACTATTGTACGTCGTCGTTAAGGAGACGCAAAACGACGCATAATCTTGCAAAGTAGGTATTTAGCAGTTATTGGTAAACTGTAGAATATAGAACGTACTATCGTCGCATTACGAGATAAAACGTGCGACATCTTTCATCACAAAACTTCAATTCATCGTTTTAGTCAAAAGGGGTAAACGATCCAAAAGATTCTAAAATAACGTTTCGCCTCTTCTTCTTTTCGTCGTTGTTACAATTTTTCGTAATTATCTACAATTTATAGATGCATAATTTTTCTTTGGGAATATACGCGCAAAGATCGAAACATCATAGATTTTCATCGTAGCAATTACAAGGTACTCGTTTCGATGTCGTGTACTTTAATTTTGTCTCGATTGCGATTCAAGGGTCAGGTTTATTCGCGCTCGATCGTAAACCCGAAATAAACGTTGAGGAACAAAGGTAAGTAGGAAATAAAATAATGATAATAATAAGATTAGATGAGAAAACAAGAGGTTCAACTGTACACGGCTGTAAACCTAATCTTGATTACGATAAAAGACGATGGACAAAAAACGGGCACACAGGACAATCGTAGTAATATTATAATAAGTTTCGGAGGGAGAAGTCCGCGGTACTAAAAGTATAATAATATGTTGTAAACGTAATCTCGTCCGCGATGGAAGTAGTCGAAGAAAGAAAAATAAGAAGAGGACTTGAGAATAATGCAGTAATGAGCCTAGACACGAAAGTACCCCATTTCTGACCACTTTTAGCAGACTTTGTTCCGTTAACTCCAAATGAACCCTCGAGGCACATCGTAAAATAACTTGGACGGAATTCTCTTTCCGATCAGTTTATATTGTACTCTTTCGACTAAAAAGTAGTTTATACCATTAAATTCAGTTTTTCGCGTTAAATGTAAAAAGTTAATTCCCCTTTCGTTTAAATTTAAATTTGCATTTGTAATGCACGCGACCAGCGCGCCGCGTTATCTTCCTCTCTTACACGTCACGTTCTTAATCTTCTCCTTCGCGTTATTTCTCGCAAAGAAATTTCTTACCCCGCGAAACGTTCCTTTCCTTTCTGTAAAACAATCCACCGTCGGTTGACCTCGATCTCGAGATAAACATACGCGTACCGAAAGAACCATTTGAGAAATATCCATTCCGATCGGCTATGGCTGAATAAACAACGGTAATCGTCCGTTCGGAAGGTTCGCGTCCATCGAGAGAAATCCACGGTGAACAGCGATACCTTTGCGGAACTGGGTTTTATAAGGAAATCGTAACATGTACGAGCGGATTACGATTTAAGCGACCGGAACTCGAGCCAGCCGCCACGTATTTAAATTCAAGACGACATTCAAATCCGAACGAGCGTATCCCTTTGGTAAATCGTTTCTGCTTGCTGTTTATACGCCCGGTCGTTAAAAATTCTAGTTACTGTTTATCGTGTACCCGGCGCAACCGGTTCCGCACATCGTTATTTCTCGTCCAGTTATTTACCGATAAGATCTCGCAGACCGTTCTCGTCGTCTTGGGGGTGAAACGAGGGGGGTCGTGGCAGAAATTGCTTCGTTCGAGTCGAACGATGACAAATATCTGTCAGCAGGAAAGGCTGGAAAACTCATTAACAGGAGCAGCCGGTTGATGACTCTCCGGTATACTATCACTATTATTGGAAGCATTCGAGTTAACTGCGTTCGAGAGCGTCCTGGGTGTCGACCTACTCTGTACACAAGCATAACTACTTCCTCTCACCCTTTTGTTTCCTCGAGCTGTTTCCTTCGCCACCCCCCACCCCCCACAATCCCCCAGCCAGAGTTTCTCTTCGTTCCTCCATCAATCATTTCAGTTTTGCGCAAGATTCGCCCATTATGCTCGAGTTTCTGTCTTCGGGTGTCGTCCGTCCTCCTTCCGGTCGGATTCAATTCTCGATGACTCGCGAGTAATTTCATCGAGCGTGTATTTGTCCAATAAATCCCCCGGCTAACGTTGAGCCGGTAAACTGAGAATTATGACGTGCATTCTAACGTACAACCACTGGAAAAAAAAATCATCCGCACGGTTGTCATCGAATCGTTTCCACGAAGATCGAATCGTCGTTTCGAACGAACACGATAATGTTCGATGTCCATTGCAACGAGAGATAATGCCTAGTAAAAAGTGATTGTTCGTAGCTAGTCGTTAGAAGATTCCTTTTTAGAGTCACAGAATTGAGTAGAGATATTCGCTACAAATTATCCTCACGGAATATCGCGCGAGAAGGTGAACGATATCGCGTAGAGGTCGTTGAATGAATAAACTGTTTCGATGCTTGAATCGTGTTCGAAAAATATACAAACACAGGACCTAAGATGTATTACGTATATAACATACAGTGATCGTATTCAGAGTTTAGAAAAGAAGAATATAAATTTATTTCATCCAAGAACGTTGCGTTGTTTGGTTTCGTGAAAATAAATGCTCGAATCACCCTACTTTGAAGTTTCATTCGTGGAAGTAAGTGACTCGTAAAATTATTTAGAGTCCCGTTTATGATAACGATGATAGTAACAACGATACGAAGAGGTCACCGTCAACGGTTTTATTCAATGTTTATCCATTTTTAGCGACACGGTCAAGTTTCACCGAAACTGGTGTACTTAGAACCTGAATTGCGGTTAGCCTCCCAGAGCTAAGAGGCAGAGAATGCTACGCGATTCCAGAGTCGACGTTCTTTCGCGACGAGTTCATTGGCGATTTTCCACGGCATCGGGCTCGTTCCCAAAGATTTGTTAGGATTTTGCGCAGAAAACGGAGGCCGTGCCAAAAGCACAAAACGATCGCTCGGTGGATACAGGCGGAGCTACACCGAGCGCGTTTCTAACGTTTTTTGAAAGAAACAAAATTACTATCCGGTCAAGTATTTCGCAAATTAATCCGAAACACGGTGAATTGTACGTAAATATTTTTTAATCGTTTTCGCGACACATTACACGCTGTTTAGTCGATCGATTCGGTTTGCTCGGCTCGTGCTCGTAAAATATCGCAAACATTTTAACGGCGCGTGGCCCGGCCCGATGTATTTGCATTCGAAAACCAGGCGGCGGGGTTACCGTTTCGATAAGTTTTCCATATGACGGCGAGCCGAGCCAACCGTATTAAATATTCGTGAATCATTTCATCGGGAACGCGATTCGATTCATTTGGCAACGTAGATACACGCGAGCCGTATCGAAACACACGAGTTTCCAGCGTTTTCGGACGCTTCGTTTAACTTCTTATGTTTGCCTCGAAGTAAACAAACGCAATTTCTTATCCAACGCGTATCGCGTGTCCTTCGTGTCACAAGAGTTCGTAAATCGCGAGGTAACGCATACGAGGGAAAAGTAATCCAAGTATCGAAATTTAACACGGCATTGTCTATGGAAACTAATAACGTCCATGAAAACCTTCTTCGAAGACTTATCGAGACACTGGATATCGATAAAGTTTACCGAAACTAGAGGAACAAATGAAATTTTCACAAAGACTCTGCAAAGCGTCCTCGCTATTGCTTCTCGATTACCAAAATCTATTCTCCTTCGTTGCGATCTTAGAGATCGCGTTTCGTTCGATCTTTGGCATTGTTTCTACGTCGTTACTCAACTAGATGTGCACGTTTTAGAAACATGCGAATATTTCATCGTGTTCTTTGTTTTTATTTCAAACGCTAGTTTATTTTCAGATATTAACTTGCGTGCCAGAGGGAGTCCAAGAAGTACGAAGCGGAGACGTTAATATCAATCGGTCGGTAAAGACTATTGAACGTTTGTGGAATAATAATTATTGTCGCGTTACTATGGTATTCTGTTGCGATATACCGAGTTCGAAGCAACTGAAATTCAAAAACCTATTCTAAAATTTAGAATCGAGGGATTACACCAAACTTCTCATAATTAATGACCTCGTTTACAACTGCCACTTAATCAATCTGTTCTCGAGAAATATTGTCTTTTGTATATCCTCCTGTCATTCACCTGATTTAGTAGTAAGGGACGAGAATGGACCAAATTTCTCGGTATTTTAATAATAAAATGTCCATTCTCCGACTATTTTATTGATGTTGAAACGCGTGTATGATTTTTTATTTGTTTTGTCATAAGCTAACGTATACAGAAAATAATCAAATCGATCGAACGATATTGAAATTTCAATGTGCGATGTTATTATTTTCTAGAAAAAGTTGTCGGCGTAATGTAAAATGTAGAAATGCACATAGAAATTAAGAAATCTTAGAAATCCACAGAGAACAATCGTAACCGCTGCGCCCAAAACATTATCTTAAGCAATAATCGTAGCAGAGAATGGAAATTCTACTTAAATTTGTAATAGGAAATGAACTTGTCACATTTATGTTGGAAAAAGAAGATAAATAAATTTGCTAATGCAAGAAACTTGTACAGAACCTTAAGTGTACGAATTGTGTATTCCGCAACTTCCATTTTCAAAGTTTTTTGCTCGTGGGTAGATGCAACGAACACTATTTCTTGCAATTAATGGGCACGGGTCAGTGTTGTTGCAAATATAATAAAACTGTGAAGAAAAAGTAGAAAAAAATATAATTCTGATTGGTCTTCTAACCATTTAATCGTTAAATCGAATAATCGTACTGGATACAATTTTGAATAATTTACCGATATT
The DNA here is from genome assembly GCF_051014685.1 of Ptiloglossa arizonensis. Classification (NCBI taxonomy): domain Eukaryota; kingdom Metazoa; phylum Arthropoda; class Insecta; order Hymenoptera; family Colletidae; genus Ptiloglossa; species Ptiloglossa arizonensis. Next base: position 4,656,212 of record NC_135059.1, on the reverse strand, counting down.
AGAAATTAATTCGTAGAAAGAAATATATATCAGTAAAAGGATACGATGAAAATACGTACACACGCGCAAACACACGTATGCATTTTTATGGCCACTTAATATACACTTATCAATTATTTTTATACTCGTCACTGAATTTAAATATTGTTCTGCGTACAAATTCACTCCCCTGTATTCGCGATTGGTTCGTTTTGTAACTTTACACGAAACGGTGGTCGCCGACCAAACGACGCATGAAATCTGATGTATTCATGAATCATGTTTGAAGATACATTATCGAGATCGATGCAGTGTAACACTGCATCGCAAATTCCGTTTAAAATGAACCACGGACGTAACGATTTTTCGCGAAGTAATTCGATCGACCATCGTCGGTCCCACTATTTTACACATTTAAAGCTGGTTATATCGTCGATAAAAAATAATATTATGGAACAAATCGTTGCGTCCATAGTGTCTGTAACAGAAGCTGTAGACGTAACCGATTTATCATACGTCGAATCGACGCGACGAGACGCAACGTTAGTTGCATTTGTTTCTCGTACGTCATTTTTTCCTCACATACGTAACGACCTGTCGTTCGACGAATCCTACCGAAAAATGTTGCATTCGACTTTAAGAAGAAATACTTGCGTTTGGATGCTTCGGTTTCAAAGCTGAAATCGTACACGGAATGTTTCCGATTGTCCACTAAACACACATTGCAACCTACCGTTGAACAAATCCGCAGTGAACTAGCTTTAATAACAGCGTTGTACGACGTGTTGTGCAACAAGCCACGAACGTTACAATTATCGTTCGAATAGTCGTATCGATTGTACAATAGTTGTACGAGTCATTGCACGATAAATTTCTCGGTCTACGATGAACGATGACAACGATATCGAAAGAGAACAAAGAATACCCTAAAACAGTCCTTACGTCCGATAAATCGTACAATTAAGGTTTAAAAGTTCAAAGGGATCGATGCTCGAAGATACGAAACAAATCAAGAGCAAAGTGGACCGCCGTTGTTATCGAAATTGCACCGAACGACGTTCATCGTTGTAAAAGTATACGGAAGAAAAATAAAAAGGTGCTCCCGATGTTCAAAGTATTCTAGGGCGAATGGAAAACCAGCCTCGCGAATACGGTACCAAGAGTAGAATAGGGACAGTGTTCGAATAAACCTTCGACTCGATACGACTCGCGATTCCTTCCACGACCGATCTTTCTTTCACTCGAAACGACTAATAACTGTACCAATGTAAAACTCGAGCCACGAGTTTTACAATGGCACATTTCAATCCGACCGAAGTGCAGAAGCCCGATGATTATTTGTCTCTCACCTCGTACAATCGACAAGAATTTTTCTTCGTCGTTTGTTCCCGCTTTGAATCGTCAGCTCGAAAGTGAATTTATCAATTATTAATCGAACAAGTGAATATTTAGCCGTCTTCTGTGCATCGTAACAACAGCACGAGCGACGTGTGCGAACAAGAAGAATTTAAAAAGTACGTGGAACACGTTCCGACGATATGAAATTGGAGCGGTCGAATCGGGTCAGCGAGATTGAATTTGGTTTCGATTCAGAAGAGCGTGATTCGAGTTAAGTATGGCGAACGCTCGAGGAAATTTACGCAGGGACAACGTACGCGTGTCAGCGCCTCCTGGAAATGGGCTCGTTCGGGGCAAAATCTGGGGGAAAGTTAAAAGTTTGCTCGGCAAACTTTTCGAGAGTACGCGGAGAGGGATCTCGACGATGGTGAATGTACTATTTATAACGAAGGATCTTGTACGAAAACATCGAGTTCGTCGCGACTCTTCCACCGTATCGACAAGTGGATAATCCGTATCGTCGAGTGATCGCGATTCCGTAACATCGAGGTTTCCATTCGGCGAGACGCATCGATCTGAAACAATTTACGTACCCGGGGTACGCGAGATCGTTGAATAACGAACAAACGGTCGATCGTACGCCGACGATCCCCGAGATTCGCAAACACGGGGCGTGATTACGCTCTCCTCCGAAAACGAGATTTCCCCGTGGCCGGGGATCGTCGACGAAGCGGCAAAAGCGGCCGCGTCGGAGGAGAAAAGGGAAAACACCGGCCGCAAAAGTGGTTCGAAACTCACCTCCAAGTAGATCGGTTCTCCTGCGTCTTGCGGCCGCGTACACGGTAATCGGCGGGTGTAGGGAGGAGAGAGAGTCGAACGAGAATCGCCTTTGACGCGAAACACTGCGTACCACGCGTTGGAGAACGAGAAAATAAATGGCACGTATACGAAGCGACGAGCTCGCGGTCGAACGAGAAACGTCCGACTTTCGTGGAACGCGCTTCTTGGTTCTCTCGTGGGGTCTGCGAGCAAGCAAGAGGGACACACCTTTTATTTATCACTCTCGAGGAACTCTCGCGGCCACTCCTCGCGGCCCGATCGATCTCCTCGATATCGGCCGTAATCAGCACGCACTTTCACAGTCCGCGTAACGATGGATATGCGTTTCGGGACGCAACGGTGACGGGACGAGGCGGCGCGAACGTAACGCGTCGAACTTACACGCGAACGAGCGAGCAAAGAAGCTATCCTGCGCGCGTTTTCCTCGCGTCGATCGCCGATAACTTCTCCTCGACTACTCGCGATTATCGCCCAAGGAGAACTCCCCGCGCGGAGCCAACACTCGAAACGAATCCGAGAGCGGGAAAAACCGAACGTGGCGTTTCTCCGTTATCGGACCACCGATAGTCGATCGCCACGATTGAGAAATATCCGATTGAGAAATCGTTCGCACTTGGACTCGCGCCTCTAATTTCGTTCCACTTTGCTCCTTCTTCTCGCCGGTGTCCCTTCGATCCTCTCTCTTCCTCTCTCTCTCTCTATATATATATCCCACGCTCTCTCTCTCTCTCGCTCACATACCGTATTCACCGATTTTCCTCGAGCACAAACGAACCGCGTATTTATCGCCGATCGGCGGATCGATGCCACGGATCTCCAACTTCGAGTGGCGCTTTCGAGCAACCGAGCATGATGCACCCTTCGCTCGGGGGTAACACCGCGTCGCCTCGCGTCGCGACGCGCGTTCACTGCCGCGATTACGCGGCGGTGCTCCTCGCGTACGAAACCAGCCGCTCCGAATGAATACTCGAGATCGTTCCACGCGCAATACGGAGAACAGTCCGCTCGGTGTCGTTCTAGCGGCTGAGCGTTCGCCAGGTTCCGATCGTACCTCCGATCCGTGCACCAGTTTCCATCGATACGTTCCGCGGTTATGTTTCAATGCACGACACTCACTGTCACCGTTGGAAGAATCACGGGTAACTGGTTTCGTGGTACGAACGACCACGGTCGCGCGTTCAACGACCGATCACTGTCTCCTCTTCGCGTGCACGGTGACCAGCGGGGAAAACACTTCTCTGCGAAGCACTGACGATCACGGTGTGTCTTTCGAGAATGGAAACGATTCTCGGTGAACTGAGCGCGCGTGACAAGAACGAACGAATGGTAAACGCGGAACTCTTGTTCGTGGAGTTCGAACGACGAACTGGAACTCTTCTCCCACGGGAAACTCTCTAAATCAAAGGACGATCGGTCCCGTTCCCCATTCGGCACGCTTCGAGGTTGGTGAGAGGGAACGCGCGCCAGTCCGCCGGTGATCGCGATTGCGATTGTGCGTACCTCGTTGTTGGACCGTGTTCGCCAAATTTTCCCATCGTTTCTCAAACTGTTCACATCGCCGGCGACGATTCTCGCACGTTGACGGAGCACGCGTTCGCCGGACGGTTCCGTCGTCGCGCGATCATATCACGAACGCGATTCGATGAGAAACGATAATCGTACGGGGTGAACCGCGTCGCGACGTCACGGTGGTCGTTACGTTGACGAGTTGTCGCGGCGAAAACGCGAACGAAATCGCCACGGACGGAATCTTCTCCTCTTGCCTCGAAAAGTAGTTGCACCTTGGCGGGGGATGCGCGCGCGAAACCACCACGAGTGATGCTGGGCTCGGACTGGAGCCTCCGGCGCGGCGCTAGCGTCGCGACGACTCGGGCCGAAGCAAAATCGTCACCCCCGCGCCGTGCCGCGCTGTGCCGCGCCGTGTCCACCACCCCCGATCGGCCACGGGGTGGAAACAGTGGCGGAGACTGGGGGTTAGTAACCCTGCACCCTGGGATTTTCAGCTTTCCTTTTACGACAAGGGGAATCTGTTCCGTTCGGTATTTATTATTTTTCTCTTCGTTTCCTCGGAATCTTCCACCACTATCGAAGAGTACGATCCAACGACGGGACGATTTCGCGAAATCGAAGACGAGTTCGTCGTCGTATCGACGAATGAAATAATCGAAATTGCAGCTAACAACGAGCGTGTACTTGTATACTATTCTTCGATTCAGTTTTTCTTTCTTATCGACGAGAAGTACAACGTTTCGATTACCCGAGTTACGTGTTATACCGGTTATTTCTTAATAAGCAAGAAAATTTCTTTATAGACAAGAAACAAAATTGTTTCTCGAGTAGGAGGGATTTTTACGCGAAACGTGTTCGGAACTTTGTGCAGCGAAATTAAACATTTTTCTTTGAGCTTGATTATTTTTTTCGAGGTAGATCCGAAACCAAGATCGATGCGTTCACACGAGTATTTTGTTATGTCGGATCTCTTTTTCGAATCTACGCATACTTTAAAGTGTCGCGAATGTATTATCTCTACACGCAGCAATAATTTCCGTTGCTAGAATTACTCTGTAACATGCAACAACACGATCTCTTATACGCCTCTTCTGTCATGTTCTATCGATTATCGCGTCTCTGTACATTTTTCACGGAAGCTTTGTCTCGATAATTATCGATGCGAAGTATCTAAAAAGCTTACCGTGGCTCTTGCGGTACAGAGTTCAACGAAATACAATAAAATAACTGTTGGATCGATACAATTGTCGTTGGTGTACAAACCTCTAAATGTCTCGAAACGAAAGAACCGTGGAATTTTGCCACTTAATACCAATTAATACCAAGTTAAATCAATTGTTCTTGATATTATACGTGTACGATATTCGATCGATAGAAATTTGAAAATTTAATGTCAAGTACGAGATCCGAATTCGAAATTGTCCATCAAAAAGATCCCCTTATAATTCAGATTCGGTCTTGTTTCGATTCACGATTTCATTTGTTTAACGCTCCGACAGATTTTGTCGATTCCCTCGAATCTGTCGCGATACGTATCGTTCGCCAATAAATACGTCATTGGGTGTGGGAGTACAACACGTAGAAGACTGGAGAACGTTCGTGGCACAATTATTTCGGTGGCTTCTCCCGTCGAATAAATGCTAAGGTTAACGCTTCCACCGCGAGACACCGTAAATCTTTCCTTAATTCAGATTTTATTATATCCTCCCGTCTCCCAACGAAATGGAATGTAAATCGCACGAATAGCAATCTCGTCCGGTTAAAGTACAAATTTCTAGCAAACCGAAACGTAAATAAAGGTCACGAATCCCGCGAAGAAAGCGCATACATATGTATACGGATCTTCTTGGCTCTACGGCTCCCGCGATATAAACCATTCGGAGTTTATTGTAAAATCTCGGAAGTTCTTAAGGTTTCAGGACTTGACCGCAGAAGTATAAGTAAGCTGGAACCGAGCTAACTTTCCACCGGAGAGTTCAACTTAAAATTAAACTTTAAAGACTTATAACTTCCTAACGCGGGGCTGCTTGATCCCGTGGGCGAGGATGGTTAACTCAACGGCCTCTATCTCTAAAATTTAGGAAAGTGCCGGCGCGCATTGCGACGTCGCTGTCTCCGTTGGCACGAAACGATATCGTGCCCGGTGTATATAATAAATTCAGGAACATTCGGTAATTAAATGCACCCGCGTGTACATTAAGTACACGTGCAATAATTCCCGAAACGTTGCTCGCTAAATAAATAGACCGTTCGCGATACATTCGTTTGTCAAACGAACGCATCGTTGGAACAGTATTCCTGAAGCAGCCGGACAACAATGAATTTGACCTAAATTCAACATCTTCGTGTTATTCTTCTCCCACCTTTTTTTTTCTTCTCTTTTTTTTCTTCTTCTCTTTTCTTTTTCTCCTGACCCAGAAACGAAGAGCTCGAAAATGCACAATGCAAAACGTCGAGACGAATCTTTTCGGCGATCTACGGACGAATTCTACAATAGCATCCTATTTAACGTCTCCCGCGTAAACGTCGAATCGGACGCGACCCCTTGAGGTCCGAGCCAGGCACGCGTTATAGTTTCGTAATTATTATCGAGCAACAACCAACAACGCGTACCGCCCATTGTTTCATAGATGACGAAACAACTCGTACGTGTAACTGATTAACGAATATCCCGAATATCAATTGCTATAATTTACAATACAGCTGGGTTTAACACATTGTGCGTCGCGTCATTCGTGCGCGAACGACCAGTGTATTATTGACCGAAAATATGTACATACGTGTCGTTCGAGGTGCAAACGAAACGAAGGTGATGGTTCCTCGCGAACAAGGTGGTTGCACCTGGTTCGAAATTATCAATCTGTGACCGCACGACAAGAGAGCGTGCAGCTACGTGTACTTGGTAGTTATTTACGAAACTTTGGTGCTAGGATCAAAGACGCGGTTACGTTGAATCCCGCGGTGATACTTTCGTGAAATAGGCTTGGCACGCAATCTGTTCGTATAATCCATTTTTTTGCTCAAAGCGTTCAGGTTTCGGAGGAAAATTACGAGATTAAGATTGAGATACCAATGGAACGAATCCGTGCAAAAGAACGGTATTGTTGCGCTTTGAGAAAGAAATGGAATACAATTACAACGTCGACCTTTTTACGCACAAGGTCTGTTGTAGAAAGTTACCGGATTGATTTTTTCCACGACGTATCAGAGACGCCGTGCGTCGGGCGACATTGGAATTATAAATCGTAGGTATCTCCCTCTTCGCATAATTTTTTATAGCCACTTATTTTTAACCCGTGCGTAATAATACGCGTGTAAAATTGCTTCGGTGCTTCTCGTCGCAAGTTCAACGCGAAGCAGAGTACAGCAGTGAAATTTTATCTTAAACCGGACCGAACGCGGTTAAAAATACGAGTTAGTGTAAATTTATGTACGAGAGAACGAGCGTGTATCGCGCACGACCGGATTCGACTGGTAAAATATGTATTTAAATTATTAATTCTATGCGTGAGCTTCCATGATTTTTCTCGCGGTATAGTTCGTTCGTGTCGTGTGCATAAAATTATTTCGTGCTGTGCACGACTCGTCCATTAGAATATTTGTTGCTCGATCGTGTACCGATCAAGTATTAGCTTGTCAACTTGTTGCGTTGAACAAGTATCAACTATGTCAACTTTAGCGAGCCGTACTCGTAACCTAGATGTTTATTTTTATTCGTAACGAACATAAGGTAGTAATTAGGTCGAACGGAATAACAAGAATGTAAATTAAATTTTTGAAGAATTTGAACAAGCATCGGTGGTTTCACGTTCCTTGTATTCGCTCGATCCCATCGAAACAGATTTCTTTTTATTCCTCGAGTTGAACTCGATCTTGAGGGGAAAGTGTCATAATGGGGTGGAAGAGATCTGGGCGGCTGTGACGAAAGAGCTCGACACACTTTCGCGCCCAACGGCGTGTAGAGAGGGGTGAGCACGAGATTGAAAGATAATACGAATAGGATTAGGAATATAAAACAACTCCTTGATGATCTTGAGAGCAAATCGGACGAAAGTTTACTACTTTACCGCGACGTTACGGCTCACCTTCAGAGCCCTCTTCGGGAACATTCGAATAACTTCTTAATTTAAATATTTGCATAAGAAGTGTCGACGGAGATTGTGTACGACAATGTTGATACACAGTGCGTCGATCGAAGTGCTGTCGAGAAAACTCGAATGCAAAAGATGCAAGTATACGCTATTCCTCAATTTAAAAAAAAACATCTGCTCGAGTCTCTCGATTGATAAATCGAAACGTCCCCGATCTAGTCGTACCATTTAAATTATCCGAACAAAATTACACGCCCAACCAATTTAGAGAGATTTCCTCGATAGAACAGTTTCACCTCGGTTTCTTCGTTCTCCATCGTAATTGTCCCGGAAATTTTTAAACAGACGACTCTTTCCACTTTCTCGCTCGTATCGAGACTACGACGCTTCCCGACGATACCGAGAGATATCAATTTGCAATATAGTAGTCTCTCGGTGGTCGTATCGTCGCGTGATTCCAGTTTAGGAGCAAAAATGCGACAAGTCCAGTCGTAGGGTTTGTAATGTTATCGTGCTAATAAAATTCTTCGCACGCGGTTGTAAAGTTTTCACTGTGGACAAACGATACGACGAGTCGTTCTCGAGTGGTGATGAAAGTTATCGCGAGATCAATGGGTTACGAGGTTCTGTGTCCTACGATGTGTTTCGCGGACAATTTTACGACGCGACCAGGAATCCTACGTAGCAAGAATCGGTGATCGTAGCCAAGGACAGTGCGCGATGACGACGAGTCTCGAAGCTCGAGAAAGAAATCGTCGTGAACGGAAGTGCCGGGATGTCGATTAATTCGTATTGTCAGGGTTAGGCGAAGTCGGAGGAAAATATAACACGGCTGAACGACAGTCTGGCCTGTACTTGTCGGGACGGAGACTAGATATCGCAGTTCCACTCCAGAAGGGACAATTGGCCGAGTAGTCTCCCGTTCGAACCGTTTCGATCCAATCGTATTTGTACAAGGTGGCCGTTTAGAGACGTATCTTATTAAGGTATATTCCCTCGTGCTTCGTCCGCGATATTTCCTCTTATTTCGTTTTCAATTTAAACGGTATTCCAAAGAGTCGACAATGGCGATTCGACGTACTTATTACACTTGTTAAATACTTTCCAACAGTTTTCCTGGCCTTTCTGAGAAAAACTATGTTGGTTCTTAGGTGTAAATACACCAATATCAAATTGAAAAAATAGGAGTAATTGTCCAATAATTGTATTAAAAATAGAGGCAAAGTAAGAATACGAATAGAAGCAACTTTGGTGATGGTGAAACGACACGTCAATGTTAACATATTGCCATAATTTGACTATAATAAAATAATCTCTTTATAGAAATTCTGATTATCATGATGAAAGAGAAGAAATGGGTGTTTACGTTTGGGGTTTACAAGAGCAAAATGTACACGAATTTCTTAGAATGCACTACATAGTTTAGGTGAAAGGGATCGAGGGAGTCGGTCTTTACGAAGGATTCCTAGTCGTAATTTCATTTCGTTCCTTACAAATTTGTCCTTTGCTTTGAACTGCTTGCACGACCAAGTTTCCAACGATATTCTCCAACACCGTATTTCACGATGCGTCTGCATCCAGCGACTATTAATCGAAAAAATCTGTTACAACGTTGCTGGTGCATCTTTGGAATTCTTATTAGTAGAGTGCATGCCCCAGAGCGAGCAATCGGTGCAAGTATAAGGCTCGATTGTATTCTCCACCGTGCAAAGATCCCTTGACGACGCGAGTCTGGATTGAGAGGAAATTAATTAAGACGGTACTGTCCAGGATCACCCCTTTTCGCATCCCCAATCTACAAACTCGCGCAGGAGCATTCCATGCATAGCTTGCGGCTACGTCTCAGGTTGTTACATCACCAAATCTGTCCCTTCCACTGCCTTGTACCCTTTACAGGAGCCCTACGACAACCATTTCCCTTGGTACCGGTTGCCGTAGACGATATATTCGTGGTACTCTCCCTTGGCCAGGTACACGTATACACAAAGACCCACACACGTACACACTATGTATCGGTTCGACCGAGACCACCTACTGCACATTTCAATAACAATAACAAGGGACCCCACTCTTTGGACAAAGGTCCACGGTCGTCCACGTAGACTCCACTTGGTGAGATTAGGTTAGGAAATTGAACCTTGTCAATGATACAGAAAGGACTTCACTCGGGTTTATCGAAGGCCTCGAAATGTCCTGGGTAACTTTTTCGGATCGTAGGCCAAGATTCAAACACCGATAACGGCATCGGTCACTTTTCGTGCAAAGTGATTCGAAACTGGCGTGGAAAAATTCACAAACCTGTGAATTCTGCAGTAGGAACTAGAAAAACCCGGAGAACTGGAAAAACACAGCTACGCGTGTAATAAACATTGGTCTCCGAACGCTTTGCGGCATAGGTACAACCCATTTCGCACCGCGTACAAGCTTCAACGCGAATCACGCGAAGCAAGTTTAAAGTGGTGAGAACTATTTCGAAACTAATACTAAGAAATCGTCAAGTACCAAGTAACCGTGGGATTCCAAGGAAACGTGGAATACCAAGAAACTGTCAAATTCCAAGAAACCGACCAACGTCAAGGGACTAACGATTATCGAGAGACTGCTGAACGTTGAGAAGCCTCTGATTACCAACAAATCGTCCAATACGATACAATGAAACTGTGGACTGCCAAGGAATCGATTCCTAGAAGTCCAAGAGACCTTTGAATTCCAAGAAACTTTCGAACGCTGAAGAACTGCTAATCAGAGGGCTGGATGTTTAGAAAAATATAAATACAATCAGCCGTTCAAGGTTACAAGAGGTAGTTCATCCCCAGCACAACCCCAAGCTACCGCGTTTCGCTGGTTTTTGTGCTCGACTTTGTCGTCTTTTACAATAGACAAGAAGCAGAAATCTGTACGCGACTACTCGTTGGTTTATAGGTCACATACCAGTTGACATTCGTTCGACTGTAACGTTTCCGATACCCATGGTCTCGATTCGAAAGAGCCCTAACGAAACGATTCGAAGATCGATTCGGTGTACGACGACTGTTCGACACCCACTCGATCGCAATTATAAACGTTTCTTCGCGGTTCGATCATTTTTTGTCCCACGACTCGACGGTAAATCGGTAAAGTTCTCGCCACGGGTGGAGAAAATTTCCGCAACAATTACACCGCCGTTATCGATCGGACCGTCAACTGGGTTACACAAACTATCGTTCGGGTAACAATCGCTCTGGCTTTTAATAACAAGCATTTGCGAATCCACTAACGACGAGTTAAAAGAACTTTGGTCTTTGTTACGGAACAATGATTCGGAATTCAATGCTGTGGAAATTGTGTTCTCGTTTTTGTCTCTTTAGTTGGGCGAAACATCTCGTTCCCGATGAAGAAAAAGTCGGTCCGTATAATTGCAGATTCGACGAGATAAATGTCCGAGCGAAAGTTATCGACACGGAGAGCTTCGAAGCCGAGCGAACCGAAGAAACCGGCAAGTTGAAATTCCCCGGTGGGTCGAGCCCATCGCGGAAAATTTTAATTGGCATCATTAGACTCCGGCGAATAATTAGCGCTCGAACGATCGAGGGTTTAATGGCGGGGCCGGGAATACGGTCTTTAGGGTCTTTTCACGGCTCGAGTCTGTATTACGAGGCGCTTCTGCGAATACGTTTACCCTGAACGGGAATGACGAACTTTCGCCATTGCTTATTAATATCGAACGTCCGGAAAGTTTCGAGCGAAATGCTCGAAACTTGAACGTTTCCTCGTCGCGAAATCAGAATCCGTCCGAAGTATCAGCGCGTTAAACGTCGCGGAAGGAGAGGATGTGTGCGGAGTGGGTGGGCACACAAGTGGGACTTGGACGTTTCAGCGTAATAGACCTTCTGGATCCTACATCTTGGACCATTGTTCCAACTTTCGGTTACACCGTGCAATAAGCTCCACGCCTCCGGAACTAAGAACGCTCCGCTCGACCGGCACGATGTTGTTACACGCTGAGTATTCCCCTAAGAGAAATATAACAGTTGCGCGTACGCATAATAAACCTATTGTCCAGGGTGCGCAAGTTTAATTGGATTTCGTCGTTGAGCGTCTTGCTTAGAAACGGCCACGTAGAATCAGCGTGTTACTTCGCGACTCTCCGTGCAAGAGGAAAAGAAACCATCCAGAAAACACAGTCGTTTCTTTAATACGTGTGTCCGTGCGCACGTGCGTGCGTGTACGTTCGATTGATTCTAATCGCATCGACTGTTCCCGAAATTTCATTGTATCGGGAACGTAATGGGATTCCTCGGAGCTCCAAGATCGAAGGAGCACACCGGGTGTACGAAAAGGTCCCCGATCCAATCGACGAGGCTATCAGAAGTAGTGATTAAAATGGAGGGGTGAGTGCTTGGTCGGCAAAAGGGGTTGAAGGTGGCTTGAATGGTGGTCGGCGGGGGGTCTCGTCTCTGGCTTGGAGAAACGTAGATAACACTTCTTACCCGAGGGACTTCCCGCGACCCCAATCTCGAGTCAGATATTGTTCCGAGCTTTGAAAGCTCGAAAGAACTTGTGAAAAGGCATTTCGTCCCGATTCGATGTATTATACCGGCCTCATACGTATTGTACTCTCCGATCTTTTCCTTCGGAGACCGAACGCCGAAAGGAGAAATATCGGGGAGTCGTTTTTGCGCCTCGGACCTTCGGATAAGCGACGATTGTAATTTATAATCGTTACCGGCTCGTGAACCTCCGCGAGTGTTTTATTAAAAAAGCCACCCGAAACGTTCAACCGCGAGCCGACCGAATCCGCTCGAAAAATTCTACGACGTTTCCGCATTCGCGACTAGTTCCTTAGGTTCAAGGATTCTCGATTCGGACATCGAGAGGAGTACCGAGGAGTAACTAAAAATATTTAACAACGAAACGGTTACAAGATTCTCGAAGGGATGAAACTGTAGCTCCAAAGTGAACCCTGTGTGAAACGCAGAACGCGTTGCAATGTAATTTTAAAGGTCGGAAGAAATTCTAATCGCGAGACAATTAAATACCATATGTTATCACGCAGCATATCATTTGAGCGAAATAAAATTAACGAGAAGCGGAATACTTTCCCTCGTAGTTCCTTCGACGCTCGAACCCTCTTGAAACGCTCTATCGGGTCGTCGAAAAGCGTATCATTCCATAAAAAAGAAAAATAACAAAATCGATCTTCGTATCTTACACGCACAACTGCCAACGCGTCATTGGATCGCGTCTGTTTGTAAACCGTGTAACATTCGTCCGAAGCGTTTTTGTCTATCACCGAATGTAAACGAGCAGCCGGTTGACCAATTTGCATACCTCGAAACCTGTATTCCCTGATTAATGCGTTTATACCGTAACCGCACGATGCGACATTATCGGACGTATAAATTAGCGAACAAGAAATAAAGCATCCGGTCTCTTTGACATCTCGAGACCAACTCCGCGACAGCTCGTTAATTGTCTCGTCGACAGCCGCGGCCGTCCACATTTATCGACGTACTCGATGGAACGTTGGCAAAACACGACGAATAGTTAACGCGTGCAACGATACACACGCGACCAAAAAGTCGAACTCCCCGTCTCGGTGTTCGATGGATCTTCGTGTGTTCGTCGGTCGTAAAAAAAAAAGAGGAAACGAGCGCGTTCGCGAAGGAAACACGAGCCATGGCGCAATTCCCCGGCGTTCGCGCGAACGCTGCGAGCTATTACCTTCGAGGCTGCGTGAAATGTTACGTCGCGGAACGACGTCGTTCATTTATTTCCCGCAAACTATTATGGGGATACGGCGAAGTCTGAGGTTTATCACTCGGATCGTTCATCGTGTCGTTCCCGAATAGTCAGCCCGGAGAAAACCGAGGAAAGGAGTGCTCCCGAGGTCCATAAGGAATAGTCGAAGAGGACAAGGGTCCGAGAGGCGCGATAAATAAATCTCGAAAGCTGCACCGGGAGCCCCGGTCCCGGCCAGAGGTAGATAGATACTGCTTTCACCCCCTTTAACAGGCATGTTGGACGAATAGTGAGGGAGAGAAGTTGGTTCTCTACGTTCTTCGCGGTGGCACCGCTCACTCGGAAGGATTTAGGTGCAGGATTGTAACTGTACGATACGAGTCTCGTTGATGAAAAACGGAGAAACCCGAAAGAAGAGAGCCTCCTAGGCGTCGGCGAGGCGTACACGAGAGAAGACGTCGCTCGAACGAGAGAAATTGTAACAAAGCATCCGACGCGGGACACGGTTGCGCGATAAGTGACAAGTTTGCGTACTCGTACGATCGTTGGATCGCTTATGCACGAATACCGCCGGTCCGAGTTATTTTCCAGCCACGCCACTCCTAGACCGGAAGTTACCTTTTCCGTCTAACGTGTTTGGATTTACGACGGAGATTACGTAACCGTAGCTCGGCCACACGTAACGCCCGGCCGTGTTCATCCTATTCGCCCGAAGGAGTTTGGCTGCCCACGGAGTTTCTCTCTAAGAAGCGGGAACAAGTTTGCGCGAGGCCTTCTCCGCTCGCAAGACGCTCGACGTCGCGCTCGATTAATGAATCGATCGTGGAGACGTCCTTCCGCGCGAGCTGCAGGGGTGACCGGGAATCGTCGAGGCGTTTCGTCCTGGCGACAGTATCGGAGTCCGGTTGGATCACTTTCAAAGTCGTTACTTTCGCGCGATCAGAAAACTTCGTTTCGTCCGACGACCCGGGGACCAGGAGGATATTTATCCCTGGGTGAAAGACTCGAGGGCGTGGTTACGCTGAGTTTTATACGACCCGTAGGAACCGAATGAAACTTTCTTCTATACATTTGCGCGGCGAGCTCGTGCCCCCTCGCCTACCAGGAAAAAACTTACACCCCGCGCTGCATCTCAATGGAGACGCGGGACGCGCCTTATTTTCCAAAAATATTACCACCAAGTTTCCGCATCGTGGCTCGTGGAATCGGTGGCCGTCGCGGACCTCCACGGATACAAGATGACGCGCGGAGCATATTTAACGCGCGTTACTCCTCCTCGGGGCGAACCTCGCACGAAAGTATCCGATAAAAAGAAAAAACCGTTCGTCGACCAACGTTTAAGCAGTTGGTCGTGGTTACCTTGTAACAGGGGGAAGAAATCGATTAAAAAAAAAATTTCTTTCCACCCCTCGAGAGGACCACCTTCCAGAATACTTTTTCTCGTCCAGCGTGGTGCGAGAACTCGAAGTAATAACGGAAATATGAATGTTTTCATCAGAGCTACGAAATATTCTTGCCCGAATTTTTAACCTCGAAGCTGGAAAATGTAATATTACGAAAAAGAAGACGACCATCGTGTGTACGTACCTAGGAGAGTTGCGAGCACTTCGTGCGTTAGGTTGTACAAGATCAACGGACGATATACATACACTCGTAGTTTAGAAATATTTCTACGCCAAGCTGACGAATCGCACGTATTTTCAGAAATATTCAAAAGTCGCGCAGCTTTAACCGCATTCTTTTCGAAACTGTGTTTTTCGATTCGATTTAAGATGTCGCAGGGCTTTCCAATTTTCTTCGATCGAGTAGAAATTGGCTTTTTTTTTAAATTAAGAATGACACTTCTTGCACTCGAGAAACGGCCAATTTTGTAGTAAAACGCGATACTTTTCTTCGAACTCGCGCGAAGAATAAAAAAAAATTTTTAAATATACTTTAAAATACATTCCTGGAGTGTCTCGGCGACGAATCTGTAACTTTCGAATAAATAGATTCGATAGATCTTCAATTCGGACAACCTGTTACGTAAGTACGATCTCGATCGGTTGAACCTTGTTCACCCGGACGAATCACCTTCAGAGATACCTATCCTCTCGTTACAATAGAGCCAACAACAATCGTCTTCCCGCGTGATCTCGAAACGTACATTATCAGCGTAATAATTACGAGGTATACCTGTCCCTTGCAAAACTCACAAAGCGTGGCTTCCCTCGACCACCAGCGCCGTAACCCCTTGAAACGAAAGGGTGTTCGGGTAATAACTGGAAGCTTCGGTCGAGCGAAAGGAAGTTTCTCCGATAGAAACGGCAAACAGAGTTCCGCGACCGACTCCCCGATACGCGGTAATAGTCCGGAGGTGATTCTCTGTTGATCTTAGTTAAAAATTGCGATCAAGTTTCCAGTGGGTCAACATCGATTCCCCCGAGTGTACACTCGTCTTCGTCTAGTGGTTGTCTGCAGACGGTGGTCGCTGCGAATCTGACGAGGGTGTAGATCAATAGGGAATTCCAGTCTGGTTTCGGTTTGTCTTGCTCCTCGGGAGCTGGATCTCGCAAAGGTATCGAGTACCGAGCGTTCGAGTCGAACTAACCGCGCTCGAAGTCGCGCTCGAAGTCGTTCGTCGGGACTCTCGAGCCGCCCGAAACGAAAAAAGGAGATCCTCCGCGGCACCTCGCGTTTCCGTTTCTCTCCTTGGTCCCGTCGTTAGTCACGTTATGCCCTGACACGTGACGAACCGACCGAATCATTAATCCTTCGGTCCCGTGGGCCGAGGATCTTTTGTCTCCCTCGGCGCCGCTAAAAATGCCAGTTCTCGTCGTCCCGACGCGGCCCAAGCGTGCCGACTCCCGTCGTCCTTTCGTTGAATGGCGGATGGCGGATCATGGCGGATCGTGGCGGAGCGCCGCGTCCACGAAAACTGCTGAATTTTTATTCGGACGCCATTGAAAAGCGCTGAGCCTCTCAGAAGCGAGATCGCGAACTCGATGCGAGCCACGATTCTCACCCGGCAATTTACCGGTCAATAGTTCCGCCGGGCCCGTGGCTGAAACGGTAGGGTATTTTCGCGACGAAATGCGGTAGACAAGAAGCCGGTGATAAATCGTTGACTTAGGCTCGTATTCATGGGAGTTTCTTCGAACGTTTCCAACTTTATCTCTCTTTCCTCGGCTTCGACTTTGATAACGTTCGAGTACCGCCGCGAACGACAGGAATTTAATGTAATTTTCCGCGGCAAAAACCACCGATCCTTCGTAGATATCCCCGCCTCGACGATCCTCAGTTTCGCTGCGCGGGCATCGCGACGCGGAGACGAAAGCTTCGACGTGAATACTTACCGCGAGTAATAACGATAATGGTTAATATATTCGAAAACGGTGATACGAAGCATTAAATGATAAAGAAACGAATAGAAATGGAATAAGTAAAACTTGGAATCGAAGAACCTTGCAAATTGGATCGCTACGCGAGATTACGAAGCATCGATCGAGTTACACTTAAACGTAAGTACTCTGTCGAGGACACCACGATTCGTCGTGTATCTCTTCTCGAGTACACCTCGGTCGTAATTAACTAACCGTTCAAAAAATTGTTATCCAACGACGGGTGAGTTTTCGCATCGGTTGAAAATCTTCTCGAGGCCATTATTCGTTAGTGTTGAACGCGCGCGCCGTCCAGTTCTTTCCCTCTCGCGTTTACTACTCGCGCACCAAGACTACGCTCCGTTTCTTCCTCCGACTCGCATTACTCCCTTATCGCGCCGTGTAATGTCAACGAACCGGGGGAAGGGAACAACAGAAATCGCTGGGAGCGCAAGGTTTACGATCATTAAGGACACCATTTCGCGACACGAACATCAAGACGCTCTATGAAAGTCGCTGGGTATTTACTTCCGATGAAGGTAGCGATTCGACGAACTGTGTACGTATCTGGCGGCGATAAAACGGTCGAGAGAATCGAGAGTGGAATCGTTACAAACGAAAGGTTTACGATCTTACGCCGTGGAGGGCGAAGAAGGGGCGCGGAGGAGGGTTGGGAGCACCGCTTGATCAAATTCAATTAAAGAAATCGGAAGTTATTAGAAGTACTGCGGAATCGGCCAAGTAGTTTCGAGATCGGGCTGCTGATACAACGAAACGCTCCCCGGCTACTTCCGTTCGGAGGAAAAAGCGGGGAAGAGCGCCGCGGCACGATACTGCCGAAAAGTTTGTTTTCCGATTGGCTTATCCGATGCCGGTCAACGGGGAAACTCTGAAATGGATCCGCAGAGGAGTGACGTAAACTGCTTTCCCGAAAATCCTCGTTCCCTCGACACCTGATTCCTTTCTGGCAATACCGTTGCCTTACGTATCGCGTTTCCGATCACGCGTACGCCTTAAGCCTTCGTATTTCCGCACGCGCATCCGCAGCTCGAGAAACGAAGAAATCGACGAGTGCATCTCCCTCTCCACCGTACGATCGTTTCCGTATCGCGATCCCGTTCGCGGATAAATTGAGAAATTAATAACAACGTCGGAGATGGGAGTTTCTTTATCGTTGGTAAACGCGGAACGTTCGCACGATCCGGGAAATTCGGAGCGCGCAATCGTCCGTAGGCTGATCGACTCCGCGGAGACGATGCCCCGAGGGCGCAATTTCCAGAGGTTTATGTCCTACCGAACGACACAGGTGCAACGATGCACCGCGCTTCTTCGGTTCGTTCATCGACGCGCGACCATCCAGAATGAAAATCATTTAATCGGGTCTCGATCGCCGTTTCGAAACGGTTGTTTACCTCGTCATTCGCGCGGAATCGTCGCTACCGACGACACGGTCGTAACGTTTTCCGCGAGTAATTGGCGACGGGGTTCCATCGGTGGGATTGTACCGGGTGAGTCGCGAATAATCGTACAGAATGTTCGTCGATTCGAAAGGAACATTTTTTCTACGAAATTGTACGGTCGAGGGAACCCGCTTTAAATCTTTCTTCAATTATACGCGTAAATTCTGTTTTCGGAGATATCGAAGTGACAAGTTTTTCGAACGACACGGATACCGCAAAGAAATCATCGTCACTCGTGGCGTGAAAGTTCTCGGCTCAAGACACGTATGAAAATTACAAATTTGAGAAACTTCCCGAAACGTTTCCTCTTTCCCGAGGAAATAAGACACTGGGTTGATATCGAACTACACAGATCGGAAGTAATTACCGCGAGCTCGAAATGCTTCGACGTTGCGCGATAAAATTTCTCGATATTCGTACCACTTTCCTCGCTGTGCGATCTCGACGCTTTTCCGCACCCCGTCTTGCACGAAACAATTTCTCCCTCGTAAAATATTTGTTGCTGCTTGCAAAAGGTTCTTCGCGAGTCCGTACGAATCCTCCGGTTTACGAGTTTGGCGCACAGTCGAAACGTCAAACGCTACGTCTTCGATCGACCCTCGATGTACAATCTAGTCAATAGTCGACAATGACCACGACCCAGCTTCTCGGTGTAATTGACAAGGTGTGCAATAGAAGGGCAGTAGGTTATTTTCTTCGTACAAGGTCTTTACTTGACTCTGACTTCGTAAAAAATCGATCGCTCAAAATCCAACGACAAGTGTCTCGATCGCGTTTCTCTCGCTTCTTGTATTCTCCCGTGCATTTATTTCTTTTTATTCTAATTCTTAACTTTTCTCACGTCACCAAAAATTCTTCAGTCTGGCGTCATCTCGTCTTAGGTGTAAATGATTCGTCTTTCGCACCTTAGTTCGGAACACCCCTCCGTTCGGTTCAACCGCTCTTCTTTCACGTCTTGGAAACATTTCGCTCGCTCATTTACCCCTAACACTACATTTTCTCTGGACCACACGCAAAACCAACCGATTTCAATCATTACTATATAAACAATCCGGAGTACTATATGTCATTCGTCGCGATCGTTCTCTAAGATCGCCTACATTGGATATCTGCATATCGTCTGTAAAACAATTAAAGAATCTTCCACGACTTTACGATTTTCATCAACATTGCTCCAAGAGCTTCAGGTCGACAGCTGATGGGAAAATTCCCACTCCGTACTTTCCCTTCTGTCGATGCAAACCATCTACCAATTAGATACAACTCTTCAACGCGCAAATAATCCAATAAAATTCCATACCGAACACGTAAAATAACCAGCACACACGGAAAGATTCATTCAGAAACCTTACAACGGTCAAACACACACAATGGTGACTCAAGCGATAGTTAAATCTGCTTAGATTCGCAATGGTGCCAAAGAAACAGTTGTAACGCGTTTTGCAAAATCTATAAGATCACGTTGAAAGCCAATCGCGACAAAATACATAATTATATTCGGTATATCTAATTTCCAACGACCTCGATAATTCAAACCATCTGTAAACCATCTTGTTCTTCGACAAACGCGGTTATGATACTCCAATATCGACACGAACCGTCGTTACGTACAGTGACTTCTAATATCGTTCACTGTAATGCGTACGCGCAACTCGCAAGTATCGTTGTTATCAACGTAGTGCTTGGTAAAGCATAGTAAATAACGTAGCACCTTGGTAAAAGTAAAAAGGACGAAATTACTCGCGAACGCGTCGTACCTGCGTACGAGTGGAAGAGAATAACCAATGTACGTTATTAAATAATTACATCGCGTACCCTCACCGTGGGACGCGACGATGTCCGAATTTTAAAAAGGGGACGAACGTTCCCGTCGAGGGCGTGGAAATTCACGAAAGTCACGGAGTTGCTTCACTCGTAGGTAACCGTGACACGGGTTATCTCGAGGAGCCTCGCGCGTATCTCCGACACTCGACACGCGTAAGTCGCTCAAAATCGACTTCGAACCGTTGTAACCGGCCGGGACTCGCTGGCTCAGAAATCCCATTTCTCCGTTGAAGTGTTAAATTATACACCAGGAACGGGGTAAAGGGACTCGCGCTACGTAGCGCCGGTTTAGCAGCCCCTTACGAAATGACTGTTTCAATTGGTTTGCATCCCGGGGGATTGTCACGGTGGCGGAATGGTCGAACGGCGCTACCACCGACGTCACCATCGGTGCCGGTCCCCTTTAACCTCCCACCGGTACCGCCCCGTCGTATGGTAACTACGGATAGCAACCGGACCGCAATCTGCATTCCGTTACCTAATTGTCGTAACACGACGATGTATGTAGACGTATGTACGACGCGTACATACGCGGTACGGCGATGACTCGCTCTCCCCGTTCGTGTACATATAGTAAACGACGGGGGTAGATACGCCGCGGACCTAGATACATCGGTGAACAGAATAAGTGGAGGGAGAGAGGGAGAGAGAGAGAGAGGACCAGAAGGAGGTATTCGGGCGATACCTGGGGCGCGAAAGGTGATATCAGAGCTCCTTATTCGGCCGCCGATAGAATTTACGATGCAACGCGGATACCAGAGTCACGGGGACGACGTGATGTGGAAGTTTTCTCCCGGGCTGAAGTTTAGTAGCTTGTCAGCGGCGTTATGAAATATCGCGAATTTGAATTTATGGACCTGTATAGGACGTCCTGCCTCCGTGTGATGTATTACGCGCGCTCCGGCGAAGAGAGAGAGAGAGAGATTCCTCTCGCCCGGCGTTTCCCGCTAAAGAGTCGCGACAAGGTACACGGGCAGAGTGGGGCATCTTTGAATATTTCAAGCTTCTTTTCAACTATTTAGGGGAACAACCGCGAGCGTTACGGTGAAACGCGGAGGAGTCATGAAACAGTGGTACATATTTGAAACCGCGTCGACGAATCTACGAAGCGCACCGCAGACCACGAGCCCTCGTCGTTCGTTAACGTTACGAAACGCTTCGACGAGATATAAACGACACCGGTGACCATTTTTCTCGCGCGTGTACGGTTCGTGTGTACCGAGTGGACCCTGTCTCGTATGTAACGCGCGGTATATAGATTCACATTTATCGATTCGTTGCTGCGCGAGAATACACGGATAATCTCCGCGAGGTATGGATATCGAAATTTCGACTCGAACGATAAAAGAACGCAGCTCTTCGTCTTTCGCGGTGAATGAAATTGGCAACGAAAGACTTCCCGAATAGCAAACATTTTCGGCCGGGAATTGGAACAAGATTAACGTCGAAAGAAGACTTCCTGCAACTTCTCGGTTTCGAAAGTTGCGCGTTCGGTGTGAGGCGCGATTAAGACTTCCACGTGGACGTTAAAGCTCGACTGGCGGAGGGTGGAGGAAAGTTTCTCCGATAGCCAAGATTCTATGGTGTCTTATAGCGAGAGTTAATCCTTTAACGCGCAATCCCCGGTCACACGGTTTCGACTTATAGCTGCTTCTTTTCTTATCGATAAACGATTACAGTGTTTGAATTCGCGAAGCGAGCCATCTCTGTATCGCGTTATCCTCTCTGTACCGTTGAACACAAGTAACAGACTTGTAGATCCGTGCAACGGTCTCGCTCGAAAACGGATACATCATTTTTGATGCTTGCCTCGACGAAAATGTGTGCGTTCGAAAGTTAGTAACCGTTTGACCCGGCCCTGTCGGAAAACGACAGCGCGATCAAGTTAGAACGATGCATCGTAATCTACCGTTTCTCCGTCGGGGCAATTGCGAGTCTACCGGATTTATAACACGAATAAAAATTAAAAAAACTGACAATTTCTTTCTTAGCGAAACAACTGCAATGTCCATGTGCAACATCGAACAATTCCATCGAGTATAATTCCATGATACTTAATGAAACGTAAAGTACCGCAAAAGTGATCGTCGAAAATATGAATAGAAACCAGTCGGCTAATCGCTGAACCATGTTCATTTTTCCATTAGTGTAATGCATTGTAAACTAAAGCTCGTTAACAGGGACACTGATGAATAATTTTAGTGTCCTCCATTCTGCCGCAATTAACGAGTTAGGTACTACGACCATTGAAGAAATTCCTAGATTTCAGATTGTTGGAATACAACGATATTGAACCATGCAGTGCTTGAGAAGTCAAGGAATGGTGGATGAACTCGATACCGGCTTTCCTATTTTTGATCGTTACAATCTATTCAGTTGTTCATAACCATACTCCGCTGCACGACTGTATTATATTTATCTAAAAATAAACGTTCTATTTACATTTTCTCTTGTGCTAAACAATTCCATAATCCCACACAGATTCTTGAAAATCCTATCTGTGGCGGCATTTACCACACTTGTCACCAGAGGTAAAACCGATCGTTTCTCGCAAGTTTCCGTACCAGTTCCGATCGTTGTATCTACGATCCCTTACCGATCTTCCAATATCCCAGGATATAAGACAAGGCCTGCCAAAATGCCTCACCGATGAGTCCACTGGCAAGCTCGAAACGAAACGCTGTCCCCACCTTTTTCTACCAATCTTCGTCGCTTGTAAGGTGCGCGAAATATCGAAATTAAATCAATTTGTATCAAATCAGCGAACGATAGTTCCGAATCGAAGGCGCCGGCGAGCTTCGAATCGGAGCTTACGAGCTCAGAAAAATGTAAAGAAAAATCCGTGCGGTTAGGTCTATTCACCAGCAGCTCGGAACTCTCTCTCTCTCTATCTCTCTATCTCTATCTCTCGATGATTCCCAAGCCCGGGCGAGAAAATTCCCGAACATCCTATGACGTGGAATGGAAAAATGTGCGTTCGCTGGTAGGCTGCGGGATGCGAGAACGATCGTTAAATAACACGCGGCTAATTGCACGGTAATCGCATTTTCCGGTTGGCGCGAAGCTGCGTTACGTTCCTCGTACGAGCGGGCGAGAGTCCGTGTTGATCCAAAGGCGAGGGAAACGCCGATCAGCCCGAGCGATTCACGCGCGAACCACGCGCGAACCACGCGCGAAACGTTGCGCGCCGTGCGCTACCCTAAATCGCCGAATCCCTCTCTAACGCCGTAATGGATGACGGCAAATTGATAGTTGCCGCTGTACAAATAGCAATATAACCGTGGACGCCCCTCGCGCAACGACAGTGGTCATGGGTCGAAGTGTCGGGGTAGGCACCGAGAGAGTTAAAGGGGTTAAATGGGCGGCTGTCGAGAGAGAGAGAGATAAAGAGAGAGAGAGAGAGAGGGATGAAGGAGGGTAGAGGTGGCGAAGCGAGGCGGGGTGGGGAGAACGCGGCCGTAGTCCAGAGTGGCGATGTTCCACAATATGTACCGAGCGCCGTACCCTCGTGGCTTGATTGTTGTTTGAGCACTTTGCAACCTCGCCATCCCCTGTGTCCCTCCGCTCCTCCATCGATCTGCAGCGCATCGCGCGTAACGAAGAGAGCGCCCGTATTCCGGTTCCCGCGTACGGATCGCGCGGAGTTCCAAGCGCGTAAAAGTTTTCAGAACGCGTTGTCCACTTGGACCGATTGTACATTTCGCATCGACCCAACCAACCAACCAACCAACGAACGAATGGACGGAGAACCGAACTCCGCTGAAATTTAGTTTACGACCGCGACGCGACAACGAGATTCCAACGATCGAAAGCCCGAAATTAGAGCGACCTGTTCAGCAGGTTCGTTCGTGACACGGCTCGGTTTTATTTTATTGAATTTCGGCCAGGAGGGGGACAAAGAGTTAATTTCAAGGTCGTCTGTACGAACGAAACTCAGTCGCGGGGGTCGATTCGCTTTTGCGTCACAGGAGAATAACGAGGTGAGGGACGATCGCGATGAAACGCGTCAACAGGGGTGCTCCGATTTCAAATCGAAGCGATATCGCGATATTCCCGTACTCTATCGTTGTTGTCGCAGTTGCTCCGTCTATCGCTGCTAGCTTAGATTTCGACGAAATTTTTCAAACTTTCGAAGCGATCAAAATAAGGGAATTTTTTTTTCTAGTCGCGGTAATTCGTATTTGAAGGATGAAACTACCCTCCAAAGTGTCGGCCTTCCGATGCTATTTTTATAATTATCGAATGCACAAGGAAGTCTTTTGAACGAACCCCGTACAGTTTTAAACTAAATATAGCCCGGGTAGGAAAATATCTAGGGTAGCCCGGCTTAAAAATGTAAGCCTCGTGGCTCGAGTCATCTGAGGGATGCACGGAGAGAATTGTGTACCACGCTTGTGTAAACGTTTCCAAACAGTATTCACTTGTTCGGATAACGTCGGGTAATTCGACCGGTGTTATTATAATCGCCGAATGAATTTTAACACCGAAGTTTTTGGAGCACGCGAGAGAAAGTAACGTGTTCTGGAATGAGTAATATGGATCTTGTGTGTCAAAGTTACGAGTCAATTCGGACAATTCTGACAGAAATAATGGTGGAAAAAATTGTGCAAAATTCCAAATCGATGTATCGCAAACTCGCAGTAATGCTCTCGGAATCAATTGCCCCAACGAACGTACAATCCCGCCCCCTGCATTCTACCCCCATGTTAATTTACCATGGAAGCCACCGTGCGCGTTATATACCGCGAGAACGTACACCCTCTCGCGTTCGATCGAATTGCGAATAATATAGCCTCGCGGTTGCCGAGTGTCCGAGAATTACAACCGTTTCCGTTGCAACAATTTTGCGGAGTAACTCGACGATTCTAATTGCCGTAAGTCGAAAAGAATGGCTACTATTAATTGGATGTTTGACGTTTCGTGGACTACCGCCGCGGTACGTCGCGACGTTCGACTAATTAGATTTTAAGTACGGGAAATGGTTAATTGGTCGGTGGTACGGTTTCCGCGGGAACTTCAAAAGAGATTCGGAGCCGACCGAAAACGAGTCGGTCGATGCTCGATCATCGTGACCCGTACGGACGAAAACCGATCGTTCTCGGTGCTGTAATACTTTCACGGTGTGTTTCTTTTGCTCTTCGTAGCCACTCGCGGTGGAAACTCCAATTTACGCGTTACGGTCCGGGGAATCGGAGGCCGCGAGACGAATGGCTCCCTTTACAACCGCGGCATGGAGCTTCGTTCGTCTCATTGCACCGTATTAAATCGCCTCATTTCCAAGCGGAAAATCAAGGTAGATAAAAGAATTCAGCCAAAGCTCCCCTGGGACCGAACGACCTCTCCCCGGCTCGATAAGAACCGGCGAAGGCGTCGGATTACAAATAGCCTCTCGCCGAATGAAATCCGCGCGGCAACGAGCTAACCGATCGACCGAACGAAATCGAGTGGACGCGAGGTAAAAGTACCGCTACCGAACCGTGCACGATCACGGAAGATTAACGGAGACGTATACATCGCGACGCTCTCACGACGTCTGAATATCGTTTCGATCGATGAAAATAATTACTCGTACCGTAGTCGTCGAACCTGCGATCCCACGGGCCACGCACGACCCCTTCCTCGACTCGCGTGCTCTACAAAGCGACCCACAACGTTCTGCTCGATTGGTATTGTTTACGGCAGAATAGGACTACCGAAGTAGTCCTCTTTCTCTCTCCATCCCGCTCTCTTTTGCGCACTCTCGACACGGCTGATGTATCACTTAACAGAAGAGCTTCCGTAGCGAGCCTCGCCGATTGGAACGAAATTGGACAAAGCCAATTTCGAAAAAAAGAAATTTTCTACTTAAAGTCAGGGATTGTCGTTACAAACTTTTTGTCTCGACTTCAAACCTTGTCACGGAAATTTTTAATTCTTGTATAGTGAGTTTTGTCGGTATTGTACTTCTATTACTGTCATTTCTGCATTGCCGAGAGACTATTAATAATTAAATTTGTCACGGAAAATAGTTTAAAGATTCCCGTGATCAGACTTGAACGCGAGACAAAATTAATTGTAATTATACCTGCCAGTCGCTACGCCACTGGTGCGAATCGTGTTATTGCGCAAACGTAATCGGCTATAGAATTTTTGAAAATTTTTGTACCAACCTTTCTCAAAATTCGCCGATCGTTCACGGCTCGAATTACGTATCGTAGATACTGATTTATCGATCTACCAAATTTACTCGGAATAGAATCGTGAAGAACCACCATGGAAGAAGATAGCCTTGATTTCAACGAAACAATATTTTCAGAAATATATTAATCAAATATTATATATGGTACAGAAACGTTGAAAAATTGAAAGAGCGCGAATAAAGAATATGACAAACTACGATCGAAACGACAAATTATACTTTCCAAGGTGTATTTTGTTTTCAATCGTGCTCTTAACGCAACGATTGGTAACCTTTCGCAAGGATAGCTATCTTTGCGATATACCAGTTACACGTGCGATTCCAATGAAAAATTTGGTTTAATTATACAATGAGAACGATTACGTTTCAGTTTTCTATTTTTGGAGAAGATAGAGAAAAACTGTATTCGACCTTTTTCTCTTCAAGATTTCTCAAAGATTTCTTTCAGACGTTTTAATATATTTGTCGAGGCAACAAATGTACATCGGAAAAATCAAAGAACCGCAAGAGGTAATCATCGTTGTCCGTGGATCGCTTTCGTTCAAAATCTGATCGAATCTCGTGACAGAAATTTCGTTAAAATCCATTTGGCGGTTCGAACGCAATCGCATTAACGGATACGACGGAGACAAGGATTATCGAATCGAGAACGAGTCAAGTACCAGAATTGTCGATGTCGGCAGGTGTCAATTACCGAAACATTCCGCAACTCTTATGCGATCGTAAGAATTAAAAAAACCTCGCGCAATTTTCCATTACGAGTCTCGTAATTTGTTTCAACCGTTCTTTTACCACTCCTTCGGTAAATATTACTTGCATTCAAATACGTTTCGTTCATCGATCGATAACGAGCGTTTCACCAAAGAACGGAACGCAACGCGATCGATGACCGTATCCCCTGGCAATGTTTTCGGAGATGTAGAAACGCACTGGTGACTATTTTCTCAGAGACGGTGAACTATCGGTGCATTTACCTTGCGCGTTCTCCAGATTCTCGAGAGACGATCTCGCTACGAGGATCGGTCGTTGGTCCGTTCGATCGTTACATAACTCGACTCCCGACGGAACGTTCGAACCACCCGGTGGGATAATGAAGAGGTTCTCGTCGGGGATCTTTGCGGTGCGCAAAAGCATATCCGAGTGCACCGTGGCAGAGGAAGACGGACAAGCTCTCGCGAGGACCGAGAGAAAGCGATGTATAGGAGAATCGTGGCCAGCGGATGCGAGCCGAAGGGGTGGCTGGCGCCTACATTGGCTTTTACGAGCGAAACCCCCATCATCGTAAAGCGGCTGTGCTCGACTATTCCCGGTTCTCTTCGTCTCCGTTCCTCCGTCCCGGTTTCTCGTCCACAGGGCGGCCCCGCTTCGTTGCGCGGTCCTCTCCGTCCCTCTCGTCTCGGATTTTCGTCTCGGTGTATCTACTCTCTTCATCAAGGACGGTGACGGACTCCCTCGGACCGGCACGGTATATCCCCCTTCAAAGTGAATTCCAATACATCGGGATGCGACCAAAATGGTGAAACACGTACGGGGTTTCCACGACCGTGGACCGGGAGCGAGATTTGAATGTCTTGCTCCGGAATTGGTGACGGTTGAGCGTCGGAATGGAAGGCAGAAATTGCTGGGAGACCGGCGTAACCTTCTCCTTCCGAGCGGCTTCCTTCGTCGCTCGTTTACCACCACTCCCTTTCGACTCGGCCTGATTCGCGCTGTCTTCCATCTCCTCCCCCCTTCTATATTTCCCGGTTGTTTCGACGTACTCCGTAAATATCGACGTATCCTTTGTCGGTACTTGAATGCCAAGAGACCGTTTCCAACCACCGAGAGTGGTTCTGTCCTCTTCCCGTTCGTCGAGGTCCTTCGCGACACCCTTATCCTGGGCCATGGGCGGCGTCGATGGGTTCTTCTGTTCTCAAACACGGCCACCCGCCCAAAGGACCGAGATACACCTCTTTCTCTTTAACGCCGATTACGTGGAGCCTCGTTCGTCGGATCTCGTCGGGTGATAAATTCGTTCCACTCTCTCTCTCTCTCTCTCTCTCTCGCTCGTTCTGGCTCGAGGCAACGGACGACGCATTCTACCCGGTCCAACTACGGAGATACGTGTTTCAAGCTTCCCTGTCCCTCCATGCGCTCCAAGAAGTCTCATGATAAATTCCGAAGATCCCGATGCTATATAGGTTCCGTCGCGTAATCCTCGGTTCACCAGCCCGCGGACTCGAAACGAGTTTGCGGCGCGAACGAGGTCGGTTACCTCGCCGCTGTCGACCTTTTTGTCGCTTCATCGAACATAAAAATGGATGTCCCGTTATCAACCGGGAGCCGCGTTTACCCTCAACTTCGTGATTGGACGCTGTTCGCGGGATCGTGCACCTGCGAATCCCCTTAGCCGGAACGTTTTCTCCAGCCCAGACTCTTCTTCGATGGAGATCTCCCAGCTAAATTTCGGCGCTGTTTCTCACGGACCGTACGGTGTTCCGGCTGCGCGGTCAAAATCGTAATCGTGCGACACGATGTTTGGAAACGAGGTTTTAAAACCGGATCAAATTTTAATCCAGGGTCGTTCACCGTCCTGGAACTTCGATTCGTAGAATACGCCTTGTAAATGATCTTTTCTTCCGAGCGTTTCGAAAATTGATCGATTTCCCTTTTCCGAATACGTCTTCTTAGAGAAAAGTTCGAAGAAGTAGGTGGTGTTTTCTTAATCGGTGCAAGGAGAGAAACAATCTGAGTAGAAGTTGAAGAAACAATGGAGTACAAGTTCACGCGAATCTTGTACTGTACTTCGTATCGGTTTAAATAAAGATTCAAAAAGTAGGTTAATATTTTTCACTATATTGTTTGTATTCATCGTAAAAGGTATACCACGGCGTGGGATATGCTTAGAAACGTGTACGAATTGTAACATTGGAGTTGAATGTTCGTCGACTCGATTCAGTCCACGTTCGATTTATTGATTCGTCGTTCGATCGGTGGATATTTAAGAAAATTCGACGTTGGAAATCTTCTCGATCCCCGCTCGTGGAACGCGGTTAAAAGTAGTAAAAAAAAAATGATCCACCTCAACGTGACTGCGGCTGAAAAATATTCAGTTCGGGGCGTAATTGATAACGCGACGAATGTTACGGAAAGCAAAATAAGATTTGAACAAGCTTCGCTTTCGGTATTGACATCGATTCCACGGTGAACTTAATATCGTTCAGCGTGTGCAACGTTTATTTGACAAGAGCTTTGACGTGCAAGCCGGTTCCGTATGAAAGTGGCTTTCTAAGAAGGCAGAGGGATGTAAAGAAAATATGCACCGCCATTGAAGCGTGCGGAGCGCGAAAAGCAAGTTGATATATTGCGTAAATGTGACAGATATCCTTTGCCCGCCTCTCTGCGCTGGCTCGACTTCCGTTCCCGCGCCTTTTCCCTCTACGTACGAAAGCTACGCCACGAATGAAACCGAAGCCACCGTTAAAAGCCTGGTGCCGTCGCGGCGTGATAGTCGTTCGTAACGCGTGAGCCTCTATAGACGTACCCGTGTCTCCGTACGAATAGCTTCCTTCGTTTTTTCCTACGACCTAAATGCCATCGATGCGAAAACATTTTATCGCGATTTAAAGTGCTTCGAATTTCACGTCACGCCATCTCCTATCGCCGTGAACACTCGATACTCACGATGGATTTTTACTTGGAATATCTACGTGAAAACGTAACGATAAAAATCCCCGTGTCCGGCCCGCACGGTCCGAATCCACTTCGGAGGAGTAAACGCCACGTTGGACTTCGGTAGCCAGTAGTAGCGAACCGTGCGAGTCGGACGGAGTTCCAAATTTCCGTACACGGCTCGTAATTTCGCGAAATGGTGTATAAAACCCGACGAAAGGCGTTCTTCGAGGCTTTTCGTTCGTCGAGCAGTGCGTTGTCGTAAACAGGGAAATAAAAATCCGTGCGGTCGAATTTCGATCGAACGTGGACACTCGATCGGTGATCACTCGAAGCGCGTATTAGTCATCTACGAACCTCGATGGGAATTCAGCACTTTAGCGTTGAATTAATCGACCGTGGTTAAGCACGTGCAAAGCCGGTTGCGAATTAATGCCCGTCGAACAATAATCGGCATTTACGTATCTATCCTCTCCTTGCGAAAGGGTTGCCTCCGACCGGCTTAAGGAATATTTACAAAGGAATTGAGTTTAATATTCGGTAACAGAAGTCAATACCGATCCGGGCCACCGCCCTGCTCGAAAACATCGAGATTCCGCTTACCTCTGCGCACAATATCCAAACGATACCGATATCGAGTAACTTTACCGAACTTTCTTATCTCGTTAAATGCAGAACACGGAAATAACTCTTTTCGTTCGTAGCTCAAAGTCCTCGCGAGGAGAAACCGTGCAAATGTCATTGTGCGCTTTCGATAATTCGATTACACGAATTGTCGATTATACACAAAGTAGACAAAATTTAGTCTACAATATTTGTTCAAAGAAAAGAGAACTTCACCTGGATATCAACGCGTTCCGGTTTCGCTTCTTTGCAAGGGTCCTTGTTTTCTTCTTTTCTCTCATAACTTCGACTTTTCCGATCTTATTGTACAAATATACGTAGCATCGGTGCAACAAATAAATTTAAACTATCGATTGTTATTTTCCTTCCCGAAAATATTTCTTCCGGCAGTCTCCTGGAAAAATGACGATTTCTACTCGAAATATTTTTCGATGTCCTTTGTAATTCAAAATGTGTACAGGCACTGATAAAATGAGTAGTCTCTCCCTTAAAGTCCGTAACTGCCAACAACGAAAGAGCGCATAGCTCTTAGATGGGACCAACGACCATTCGGGCAAAGTTTCATCGAAATCGGCAGCCGACATTTCGCGAGGGTTTCCTTGCGAGTTAATCAAGTATTCCGTTTCCGATGAATCGGCCTGTACGACGAGCTCATAAATCAGTGGTTTGATCCGAAGTTATCCAAGCACAGTGCTCGGATAGAATTGTCAAGTACTTCCGATCAAAGCGAGCACCCGGTTCTGAGAGAGGTGGTCGCTGTTATTCCCTCCCTGCTGATTTTCCGGCAAGATGATTCGATAAGCCTCGAAGTAATGAAGTTCCACTGGCAGCTGCCTACGACACCGCGCCGCTGTACTCTGCGATCGTAATCCGTGGCGCGGCCATATTGAAACGGAAACACAGAGGCCGCTGACAGCAGAGATTAGAGAATTACTGCGGGCCAATAACCGTTAAAGAGAACGACCGACAGTGCCAATGTTCCTCCGCCGCAAGCTGGCTTTAAACTGCCCAATATTAAACACCGTATTGCGCGGATAGCGGGATGCGACGGTGCAGACGCACTCCAACGACCGGCGAAACCCACGAGGAACTACCTTTTGTCACCGAAACTTTCAACGGAAAAACTTCCGTTCACGACACGTATCGAAGTTCCCTTCCTCTCGATTAAGACACTTCCCAGTCTGGGTTTCGATACCCGGAAGACCAAAGGTTCCCGTTACGGAGGATCGTCTACCGAGAATATTTAGACACCGTTACACCGATCCAACGAAGGATCAAAACTCCAGAAATTGTTTCTTACTTACGAATTTTCCACGTTTCCATCGACCTTCCAATCATCGTTGCTTTGGCCTCGATAAGGATACCGTAAAGGATTCGACACAGTCGGTAGTCTTGTTGCGTAAACATTCCGACCCAATTTTCTGCCTTGGCTTCTGCCAAGATAGATTCTCCTATTATTTTTCATCCAGTTTTAGAGTCACCGACTTGCGAGTTTAATCATTCGATTGTGCGCAGTGTAATCGTTACGCTAGCAACACATTCGTAATACAAAACCGTTTCTTAGTTTCGGGGTACAGTAACGATCCCTTTCGGGAAGTATCGGTAAATGTACAGCGTGGAAGTTTCTCTCGGTACCCAAAGGAATAAACTGAACCACGAATAGTTAGCACTCTTATTTCCAAGAGCGCGAGTTTGCTCCGTTCGCGGATAACTGTTACCGCTTGCCACGATATACCGCCTCAACGATGGGCGTCGTGAAAAGTAAAAGTCGAGCGCGCAATTTTAACGACGCTCGTGAAAAAATTAACGACGTCGAGTTCGCGCTCCGACAGCGCTTCGTCGCCGCAATAATGCACGAGTTCTCGTCGTTGCAACGAGGCTTCAATATTTAAACAGGCGCAGGGTATTTAATTTCTGAAACTACACGACGCGAACGTCCGCGTTGAATTCGGAACGTTTTCCGTCGAATACCGTACATTCCTAAATGCACCGGAATCCCGCTAATCCAAAGACAAACGGGACCCAAAGCGGTTCGAATTATTGGAAACCCGGATTAAGCGAAACTCTCGAAACGAGAGACACCGGCGTTATTCTCGCGACATTATTCCATGAAAATCATTTTTCACCGATTCGATTGCACGTGTACATCTTCGTAAGACGCGTTAAATCGTCGATCCTTCGGTTCGTAAATCGTTACGTATACCTACGTAAAAGAATTCGTACGATTTTTCCTTCCTTTTTTAAATCATAGGAATGGATGAGTACATTTTCAAACGCTCGTGCCGCTTTCAATAACGTCAAAGATCGATCAAAATTTGATTCTCGACGATCAATTTGAAAGGTCTCTGTGCAGCTTTCGTATGTTACTCAATAAAAATACAACCCGATCGACTACTGTGAGAATTACAAGACGATTAATTAACCGATACTCGAATCAAACGAAGCTTTAAAATCACCCGGTGCACGAAAGTTCGTCGATTGTTCTTTCTCGAGGAGCAGCGTGTGCAATGTCGATCTCTTTGGAACACGAACGCGCAGTGTTCAGGACTCGAATGTCGATCATCTTCGGCGATTAACCAAAGAGTCACAAGGGTATCGCGTTGCGTGCAAAGTTGAACAACGACAAAGGCAATATGGAAGTATTCAGCGTCGCTGAACTTACTTCTCTCGTTGATCGAAGCTGATCAGCGGGAGATAACGCGTACAGGTGTCTTGCGAGTTGTCGAACACGGGTGATCGTTGAAGAGCACGCGAGTCGGAGAGGATTAAACAAATTGCTCGACGAGATGATAATTAACGACGCGAGTGACTTACCGTTGCGTTCCCGTGAGAATTTTATTTCGCGGCAAGGGGGCCCCACCCCCATCGATTGGCCGCCTTACGACTCTTTAACGAGCTTAACTTTGCCCCCGATTCGACCGATACCGCGCAGACTCAATCTCGAGAAAACTTTCCAATAATTGCGAAAACAGTTAACGATTTTTCTAACCGGTACAGGATATGCCATCCACAGCGTTGCAGTCTTGCAATTCGGGCACGTATTAACAGGTAACAGCGCCTTATCGAGCCGCAATCACGCCTCGCGGTTCCCTTTGAATTTCCTTTTCTCTTTCACTAGGAAAAACGTAACCTTTCCTTTCCGGTTGACCTTCTCGCGAAAAAATAAATTCCAGAAATACGCGTACAGATTTTTTATTATATTATACACCGTCTCGGGTATCACGGTTTCGCGTAACCGCACGATTAACCGCGATCTGGGAAAAAATTGAGCAGAAAATCCCCCGAAAGTCAACATTTTCCTCGACGAAGAAAAGGAAGTACTTATTTGACCTTTACTTTGTGGAAAATGATAAAATATTTCACACAGTGGCTGTTGACCTTTCTGTCTTATTTACTGGATCGAACTTTGCCCGTTAAAGGAAATAACAATTTTTACGTTACCGTTGATCGATTGGAGAGATTTCCTTGGTGAAAATTAATTCGAACATTCCTCGATTACATCGCTAGTGAAAATAAACGAGTTTCTTCTAATTCGTCGCTGTATTCGCGAGAACAAATTTGATCTGTAGACCAAACGGAGAAATATTTAAGGGAGCAGTCTTGTTTGGAATTTAAAAAAGATCGATTTCTTTTTTATTCCTTTTCCATAAAGTATACGTTGTCGAAAATGTATCTGCAACAGGATTCGTTTGAATTCGTAATATTTTCGAATTTACAGCCGTTTAAAGAGCACAACCGACAGTTGTAGCGAACCGATAAGTAAAACTTTAAACACACTTTCGTTTCTTTCTCTTTTAGTTCCGAAGAATGCAAAAAATCGCATTCCAAACAAAAATACGATCAGAGTCGCGAATTTTCCATCGATGGAAGATTTTCTCTCGCAAACATAGCATCTACTTAACGGGGAACGATCCGTCTCTATGATTTCGAAGAGGTGCACGTGCGATCGATATATCACACGGGCAAAAAGGACATCAAGGACACCGTTATCGGCAGGGAGCCGGTAACTTAAAGTAATTGTCTATATTTCACGTTCTATCGAATAGTTGCTCCGGGATAATGAATAATCACGCTCGCCCCCTTGAGCATTCTATCCCAGGCTCCCCACCATTTATGCATTAACGCGCGATAATAGTTACAAATGGCCGTAGGGGGTGACTATGACGAAACAGATCCGACGCGGTTATATATCTCTTAGCGGTATAAACCGCACGATAGTTACCCCCGTAATTACGGAACGGGGGGTTTCTGTTCCTCCGCCGCCGCAATTCCGTACGTCGAACCGGGACGAAAAACTCGATACGTCCGGCTTCGTGAAGTGACCGAAAGAAATTTTAATTAAAGTCGCTTGTACGGCTTGTAAATTCTAATTACAGAAGAGCCACCGCTCGAACCGGCTGCAGTCGGGCGTCGCGCGACAATTTCATCCAGTCAACGGCTTTTTCTTCGTCGCTGCACACGCGTTCGACGATCCCTCCACGTTCCACCACCATCCGGTGTCGTTTCAGTCCAATTGAATGAACGCTAATTACAGTGCACTCGTGTTTTCGTCAATGCGATGGAATTTCAGGGGGACGTCTTGAGGGTCGGCGGACTGCACACGCGCGAAAAAAATTGTAATGGTAAACCCGAGGAGGTAACGAAAAGAGGGTGGAGACGAAACCAGGGAGAAAGAAGTTACGCGTACTACGACACGTGAAGACACGCGAGAGACGAGAGAGACGAGAGAGACGAGGGGCACCTTATGAAAACGCGTTGGGAATGATCAAGAGAACGATCAGGGAACGGTGCAACGTTTCCCTGTGCGAAAACTAAAGATAATTTCGACCAATCGTGCGTGCAACACGTTGCACCGTACGTTCACTCGGTACCTCATCGTCTTTGCATTAACTGCGAAAATAGTTTTTGAAAAAGAGATCCGTGCGACCATAACAAGAATAGAGTCATCGCTAGTGTTTAAGAATAAATCGAGTTAAAGACACACTTCTGAAATTGTGGACGCGTAAAATATATCATTTATCGCGCGAAATATCGAAGATAAAATTATCAGAATGGTAGAAAATTGACGCATCGAATTTCGTACGAAATATCGCGGAACGAAAATTACTGAAATTATCGAGAAAATTGGCACACGCGATAGGCAACAAAGGAGGAAGCCAGATGCTTCACCGTAACGCAAGATGCATCGAATTCCTCCTGTTGTGAAGGAAATAGATCTCGCGACACTGGTCTAGAGGAGATGCTCGTGTGTGACAGCGGGTGGGTGTGCGTTGCTCTCAGAGGCGCAGGAACGTGTGCATAAATAACGATCGAGAATAAAGCAATGCCGTAAGTAAAGTGCTCCGGAAGAAAGTGGACGGTTCGAATTGAAGTGTCTCGTGGTCAAAGACGAAAAGGACAAAAGGATTCGGTCAAAGAAGAAAATGGGAATGGAGAAACTATTCGCCGTGACGGACAAACGAACCTCAGGCATATTCCATTGTCAATATAATTCTGTTAACCGAGCTCCGTCGGTTTCACGGAGTTGATATGAATCGGAAGGACAATATTTGCCGAGACGTAGTTTGTTACAAACTCGTCCCTGCTCTATGGTAAACGTTATACCAGCGTTTCTCAGCGTGACCCCCTCCCTGGTGGGAACTGTTACAGTCTTGGAGAGTAACATTGGACCGACTAGAAATTTTAAAACAGCGTCTGAACACATCGGTCCAAGCTTTCCAGTTTCATTTCATCAGATACGCGAATCGTTGATTTTTAATCGCGACTCTTCTCACCGGTATTCTACGTACTTGATTCAAGTACGATTCATATATGAAGGTACAACCCCGGTGTCCCGAAGAGTCGTGTCGTGTTTGTAATTTATTGTGAAGCTCGGTTATAAATTCACCGAAATATCAAAGAAAAGATAGCGTCGATATAAATTACAGTAGCATCGCTTTCGTTCGAACGTGACTTTTTGTAAAATAATATTTCAAAATGTAATGCATCAAATTGTACCATTTCAATTTAATTTCGAGAAGTTGATTACTCTTTGAGTAGTCCCAACGGTGCAAAATTCCGGTTTTGAATTCGGGGAGAAAAATTCCGTTCTGGAAAATGGGCACTCAAAAACACGTTTGCAGTTTTGTTACGACGAACGTCAGAAGCACCTTGACGTAAGTTCCCCTGAAATTTCGTAGCAACGATCGAAAAACAAGTTCTTTTCGCGGACAGTGGTTTGCACGATGTTGTAAAGTAGCAGTGCATTAGAAATGATGGCACGATTATCCGTCCTCGTATCCCAGGGGAGACTGAGGGTTTGCGAAGTGACGGGAGGGGTGTAGGGGGTAGGTCGGTGGTAAATGGCCAGGGTCATCGGGGAATATCGTAGTTACGCATTAGAGCGACGCAGGCACCACTACTCTCTGATAGGTTAACGATATTACCTGGTTAACGACGAAACTCTACGTTACCAACCGGCTCATGACGCCTTCCTTGCCAAAAGGCACAAGATTAGGGTGATTTCCTGGAGCGAACCGGCGGCACACATTTCGCGACTAACTTCTGCCCGGACACCACAGTCTGACGATAACTTCGATAAATTTCATCCTCGGTTGCCGTTAAGTTTCATTCGAATTTGGTCAAATTATCTCGATCGTCTCGTCGAATGGGAAATTCTAAATAGTGCTTTCGACATCGTTGACACTATTCGGTGTCCTCTTTTTTCAACAAAGCTGCAGACTTTTGCAAAATAATAGGTCCGATAAATTATTCTTTCTCGATCAGTTTCCTCGATCGTGTCCTGGTTATACTCCTGACATAGAAAGGCTCCCATTATTTCTCCGCATAATGCACGTTACACGGATGAAGAAACATTTTTAAACCATTCTGTGCACTCGTTCTGCGTAACGATAATTGTTTTTTTTTTTCGAACAGCTGACGTTAATTTTCATTTACAAGGACATCTAATTTCGACGTTAATAATGTAGGGATTATCTTTATTAAATCCCACGTGATTAAAGTTTAGATGTGTGAAAAGTAAAGACACTTCTTTAATATTACTGCTACGTTTATTTAAAAGGAAAAGACTCGCTCATGGTAACTCTCGCTGGACTTTCTTCTTTCTCGCACGCATTCGTTCACTTTCGTTCTAATCCTTAACCTTTCTCACTTCGTGTATCTGTCAACATTCAAAATTCTGTCAAAATTCTTCAGTCTGGCGCCATCACAATTGCTCATCTTTTGCACCTTGGTTATTCTGTCATTCTGTTCAAGCACTTCTTTCACTCTTCGAAAACACTTCACTCGCTCGTCAATCCCAAACACTCTCCACATTTTCTCAGAACCATACGTATTTCGTCACGTTCCCACAATATTAGCACCTTTGATTCATTGCATCGGTATAATTTTTCACAGTTTGACAAATTATGTCTTCCATTCTCAGTAAAACGTGTACCGTACGTTTATCGATATTGACAACGCTGTTGCAAAACTTGCGAAAAAGTACCTTTCCCTTGTGACGATTGTAAACAATTACATCGACAATTGGAACACGAGGTAAGTGTCCTTTCGTTGGAAGTCTCGACCGTTAAAAATCTCGCGTAACGAAGGATTAATAATTCCGAGATGCGATGAAACAGTCTACGGAGATCCTCCGTGGACGAATACGCGAATTAATATTCGTCGAAATGAATCGCGATATTTCTTTTTTTGGCGCGAAAATCGCTCGTCGATCGATAAGGCGGACGCCGGGGCTTGTAACGGAAGGAATTTCCGCGGCAATTTTCGCGAAAAACGCTTTGACAGCGCGTAGGGGCGCGAGCAATCCGTGTTTAGCATCCCGCTTTGCCGCAACGCGTCACAACATCGCCTCTGATGACATATCTGCCTCTCGCCTCTGTCGTGTTTGTTTATCCGACGCATTGCGACGGTGCACGTCGCGATACTCTCCGTTGCGAGACGCTAACGCCAAAACGAACATAAAGGCGACTCGTGGCGAACGCTGTTTTCAGTGCACACCGTTTCGAAAAAGAACAAAAACACAGCCAAGTGTGTCTGAATTAATTTCAATCGTCAACGCACTCACCCGCGAAGACGTTCAACATTTATTTACAATCGACGCATCAATTTCAAACGAAACTCAAAAGAGACTCCCAAGTACGAGTTTCGAATATAAATGTCTGTTTGTAATTGCTTCGAAGAAATGAAACAAATATCATAGCCTCTATCCCGCGTTTCTGAGTTCTGTTTCGAAACTCCGTTACGACTTACGGGTAATTTATTCACGTTTTCGTTTAACTTTTCTTAATCTTTCAAATTTAACTTCTTTTCTATTCAAATACAGCAACGATGCAACGAAACAACCGTGTAATACGCGTTTCGTATCAATTATTTACCAACTTTATTTCTGCGATTGCTTTTCAGGAGTCAAACTTTAAGTGTCGCGGTTATGGCGCGAATGGAGAGAAGCTGATCCACGAGACGAAAATTTATTCGTCTATGGAAAAATATTAACCCTTCGGTGCGTAAAATCGTATTCCAGTGAGATGTATTCGTGAGAAAAGAAATTAAATTATTTTTCGGTCATTCGTATCTTCGCAAATTAATTAATATTTCCACCGACCAATAAGTGAAACCTCCAGAGTCGTCAGATGCGTTCGTAACGAAAATAAAATTGATTGTTCCTTTGATAGAGGCAAGTTGGAAAATCATGATCGAACGATATTCGCAAGGAGTGTTTTTATTAGGTTCCCGATCGGGAGCACTGTGCACTACAGGGTTAATAATATATGACCTGATTCGTGACAGTAAATCCAGATCAACGTCTGTTGTGCAGATGTTGGAAACGATGCAGGTAATCCACGAACATTCAGGAGTCGTAGAATTTAACGAGTTTACGATGGAGCGCTTAATCACCTCCTAGTAATCCTTTGTTCGAAGCTTCTTCGAACTCTGCGTTTAATAATCTATTAAGCGATACAATTCTGGGAAAGAACAGTCGTTCAACCTGCTGATGGTTTACAACGCGATGTCATTGTTCCTCGAATGGACGAGGTAGTGGTTTCGAAGGGAGAAATACTTTCAAAACGATTCTATCCGAGCCACGTACAATATTCTTTCTAGTCACGATACTCCATCCATTTGTCGTATCAAATATTGAAAAGCAGTGTAGCAGATGTTTCACCTAACGCAGCCACTCCAAACGTGTTCGATGATAAGAAAATGTGTCGAGGAAAACATTTCCATCGAAGGGGAAATTTTAACGAGCAAATATTTTTTCTCGAGATCGTATTCTTCGAGGAAATTTTTTTCCTCCTTCGACCGAAACAATAATTTGCCTCAAGGGCAGCGGTATAAAATCCACGTGACTTGAAAATTACAATTCGTGAATCCGCGTTGCAACGATCTGCGTCGAATCTGTCACGAAGGACCAAAAAGACGCAAACTGGGGTATTTGTACCGATAAATTGAAGAATTAATTTTGCGCAGAATATACAGATGGAGACACATTGTAGTCAGAAATTACGATACAAGTTTTCAGAATATTTCTATACACGTACGATTACTTTACATCGGAATGTGCATCCGAAGAGTCTTTCCCGGATGATGTCCTTCCTTCGTTGCATTCTAATTCGTTTTCGTCGCAAAAAAAGTAACCTCGAAAGAGAAAAGCTAATCGAAAGATTATTTCAAAAAACACAGCAAAAGAATAGTATTTTATTATCATTTTTAAAAGAAACGCGTGCCATAAAGCCTCTCAACCTTGAACGAAGCAGACTGTCCACTGAGTGCACGAACGAAAACGTTGATGCACTGTTCCTCGCGCATTAGCTCGAATCTTAATCCAGAAAAATCGTCCTGCTTGCGCAAAACTCAAAATTCGACTATCCTTCTTACAGAAATATCTTATCATGAAACGCATCGTCGTTCGAATTGTTCGCGCGAGCCGGGTATCGTTATCGATAATTATCGATGCAATTGATGCGCGTACGATTAGCAGTTAAATCGTACCGTGGCGACACCTAGCCGTCGAGCTCACGAATTCCATCGAATCCGCGGAATCGAGCTCGGGGCCAGATCGTTGATTAGTCATTAGCGCGAAACTCGCGCGGGTTGTGTGCGCGAGCGCGAGCGCGAGCGCGATTATATCCGTGCGACGTTGACGTTGCGTAGTCGTAACAATTAGCGCGATGAGAAAATAGAAGGGCGCGTTACACGTTAACGTGGTTGTGTGTACCCTTGGTGTTCCGTGGATTGTTAATCGACGTAAATATTTAACGCAGCCGAACGCATCGAGAACGCGTGGACATCGACAGCGATCTGCATTTCCGGAGAGAAGCGAGATTCTGGGATCGGGAAATCGGCCGTGGCTAGGGGTTGCTGGGTGGAAAGGGGACGAAGAGGTCGACCGACAGAGGCGCCACTCGGAAAACGCGGAATGGCGAATGCGGCTGTTTAGATATTATTTAGCAGTAAATCGCGAGCGAAGTTGGCGGGGGTGTAACGCTGACGCGGCAACACGCTAAAGGCGGAACCGAGCCTCGCGAAACCAGACACCGTACTCCCTTTTACCCTGAACCCTCTCCACTGGCACGTTCTGTCTTTCGTTATTTTCCTTCCCCGTTCGGTACGCGTCGACGATCCTCCGCGGTATTCCCTTTTCGGTGGAGTCATCCTTGTTGCGACACGGAATTGCGAATCAAATTGAGATTACGCTCGGCGCGCCGGGGCTCTGTTTTCTTACGACGAGTTCCCATCGCGGGGACGAATCTTATATCTATTATGCATCGTGGAACCTCGGGTACGAGATGCATTACATCATCGAACGAGCAAAAGATACTTCGTAGCCAAGGTCGTTCGAAGATCGTATCGTTGTACAGCGTTGTGTTTGTTACGGTGTAGATCGGTATGTACACCGTAGGAATGAAAATACGACGATCTTGACAGCTCGACGAAGAAGGTGACCCCGAGACACTTTCGGCGATCGTGACACGCTTTCTTCCGAGTCAAATGTCTTCTTCCTTGGGTATTTCTTCGTATCGTCGACAGGAATCGGGTACATCGAAAGTGCTCGAACCATCTAGGTGTATCGGTATCGGTATCGTTTAGGAAGTTACTTCGCTGACGAGAAAAACCGTGGAAATTACAATGTGAAACCACGCGGTTCTCGAACTTACACGGAAACAGTAAACGGAATTACCCTCTCCGAAGAACCTACGTCGTGCGTTTTGGAGGGTAACTAAAATTGGACTAAAACTAAACACGTTATGAATAATATCGCGTTGTCGTTGTATTTTACTAATGCATCGCTCAGTATATATAAAAGCAGATGGACTCTGGAAGTTCAACGATACCTTTACGAATAATATTACGTTGTTGTTGTACTTATTGATACATCGCTCGATATGTATCGGAGGAAACGGATAGTTGTTAAGTCAACCGCCAATCACGAAGTGTCTATCTTGCAAAGTCTGTCTCGAGTCTCGCGAACGAACGCGTTCAATGATAAATCGGTATTTCTCGAAAAGTATCGCCTACTTATTTCCCATTAGAGTCGGTCAAATACACGCCAGCGAGAAATCAATTTCCAAAGAAGAAGAAACATCGCGGGCGTTCGATCGTTGCCGTGTGTTTCGTTCCCGCCATAGTTCGCGCGGTGTTCCGTGAGCAACGCAGGGGCTTGACGGTCGAAACTCTTAATCTGCTGCTCGTTTCGTGTGTCACGCAGAGGTTATTTGCCGGCCAGCGTAAATTAATTTTGTCCACCGGTATACGGTATACTACCCTCGTAAACTTCGCGCGACAACACTTCCCGTGGGATTTACGTTAGACTCGGACTCGATGTAAGACCGACAGACGCTACACTCCTACCGTCTGATAAATTGCGATCGATTAAACGGATGCTGCCTCGACAGCCCCTTTACGTAACAACGTTATCTTCGAGATGGCAGAATCGTAACAGTTCGTTGCGAGAGACAGCCGTTCGACGATTGGAATCGAACGAAAAGAACCCATAGACGGTTGGTTCTACGGCAGCTCGATTGTTTACGCTGGACCACACGTTATAGGTTTTCTCTCGATGGTTCATCGATGTCTCGTAGATCGTTCCTGACTTTCGAAAGGCAATGTTCCATGCCGCTTTGAAGTTCACCACGTACCGAGACCGCACGAAACACGAGGCAACGCGCATCAGGATTTCTTCTCGAATTCGAGAATTTTAGCAAAGAAAGCTCCGAGACGAGACGCCTCGAGGCTCTCGTACCCTTTCTTCCGCGCATCGTTTTACGCTCGTTGCGAAAAACTCGTCTACGCAGACCTTGCGGGTCGTTTGATCCTGGAAGAGCACGTTTTCGTTAAATTATAAACCGTTTGCCAGCCGCGAGTCGTCCGATCTGCGTCTGAAATACGATAATCCAGAGATCGAGAAAATTATATGGAATACTTTTCTTCGATGAAATATTCTCACCTTGACTCTTCGCGAAGAATAAAGTGTTCTTTGAAATTTTTAATATCCACGTGTCTAGCTTTTGTTCCAAAATATTTTTTCGGATAATTAACGGAACTGCATGGAAAATAATCGTAGAATTATTATACCCTGTACATTAAGCTATATTATACCCAAATGGTACCTTACTTTTTAGTTCAACAGCATCGGAGTCAAACCCT
Source organism: Ptiloglossa arizonensis (assembly GCF_051014685.1). Lineage (NCBI taxonomy): Eukaryota > Metazoa > Arthropoda > Insecta > Hymenoptera > Colletidae > Ptiloglossa > Ptiloglossa arizonensis. The sequence goes on along the minus strand of NC_135059.1, from coordinate 4,612,993 downwards.
TACAAAACATTGCAAATCGACTTCAACGAGAGAACAATTATTTCGGTGTTCTTCATAGAATTTCAATTATTCGCGGCTACCATCGTAATTACCTCGTAAATACACAGTGATAAGGAACAACGGGAAGTTTAATAATTTCATGTACTACCCAACCCGGTATTCTTCCTACGGCCATTAATTTGAAAGGAGTAACAAGTACGCGTTCGAGTACAATCTATTTATGCGCGTGCTTTCTCGTAACCATTCAAAATATTATTCGTTCCAAATGGTAATCGTTGCAAGTATTGAAAATATTTTTAGAAAATATATCTATCGAGAAACTTATAGATACCCCGTGTTTGAAATAATCGCTAAAAGGTACTCGATGCGAGGAAAAATGTAACAAGATTCGTCATCTTTCGTGTATAATAGAATCTAATAGCGCGAAACAGAATTTTCTCCTCAATTTTTCATGATCGTATTAAGGTCACTTTGTGTTTCTCAAACGGAATTCTATATGTTTCTTTCGGCGCCATGGCGAGAATAGAGAAGCACGAATTCAAGTTAGAAACAACCTTGAAATCACGAAAGAGAAAAAATCGAAACGGGCAAGAATCGAATTCTCTTCCAATCGATCCAGTGTTCTTTTAAAGAATATTCTCGAAATTTTCACCTTGCTCGTGAATTAGACTTCTATCGTTCCTATTACCTCGATGATCAAAAATTCGTGTCCACCGAGTCACGTGAGTTCCTAAACATTGAAGAAGTAAATATCGTTGTGAATATCGTTGTCCACGTTCGAGTGATCTGATAGTTTCTCTCTGTTTGCGTTCGTTGCACGCAAGAATTCAAAGAGAAGTCTCGTTTCGGATCTGTTTCGCAAGTTTTCTCCGATGCCATGACGAAACTTGCTCGATTGTACAGCAACGACTGGGCGTAGCCAGAGAAGACCGATGCAGGTGCCTGTATGTATTTAACGGAGTAACAATTCCCGATGGCGTAGCTGCAGTTAGTTCCAGTCCGGACTCCGTTCGCTAATTAGGATGACCGAGACATTCGACGGAGAATTTTTCTTCCGAGACTTTTGCCCCAAATTCGCGTCACGTGTCACCCTTTCTTCTTCCCTTCCACTGTTTTTAACTGCAGGTGAATAATGTTACTCCAAGGGTCTCAACGTGTTTACCCTTCGTTCGATTTACGTTGACAATGTAACGTTATTCGTACTACGTGGGAGAACTGTGACTCATTTATATCGCGCGAGAAATTTGGAACTTTGATTGGAAAATGGAACATTCGAAACGTTTACATATCTGTATATATATAATTTTAACCTAAAATTTTTTTAAATTAACCAAAATTATATGGAGAAAAATCTGACGAATCGAAATAAAAAATTATTAAAATGGTATCATCTTGTACAATATTCAAGTACAAAAAATGAAACACTTTATGCGCAATTAAATTTTCTAGTAAAGATAACAGACGTTCTCGACGTTCGTGACTATAAAAAAAAAAGGAAAATAGGGGTGACATTCAATGCGTGAGGATAGAATTTGTTATCACGGTCATCTAGAACTTCGGAATTGTACTCTATAAATCTTCCATATTAATTGCTGGTGAATTTGGCGTACATTAGCGAAGCTTTCGTGTTTCTGTTTGCCGGTGTCGAACACTGTTGGCCATTAGACATGGACCATCTTGTTTAAGTGGATTCCAAGCATACTATAATTCGAAGGATACGGTGTATGTCATTGTCCGTCCTTTAGATTCCTCAGTAATTCAGTCTCTGCAACATGTTAATTAAATTAGCAGCTATTAAGACATTGTTCATAGTCATCGTTTAACAATCTTCTGAGGCAGTTTTTTGATTCGCGCGTTATCTTGCGTCTATCGAGCCTGACTATCTGCGCACATCTTGAATACTTTCGTTAAGAATTTAATCGACCTCCGCATCATAGTATCCCATTTATTAGGTCGCGAAGCGGAAAATTCATTAGTCCGATTAACTTTATTTCGAAACAATTTTGAGAACAATGCGGACATTCGACGTCACAGCGTGTTGCAATATCTCATATATTGGATGCAAGCGTGTCTAACTATAGACAACCCACCCCTTTCCACTTGCATTCTCCGGCTCGCTACCTTACGTTACTGCATCAAGTCACTGTTGCGAACATAATATTCAAAATATCTATAATATATTATATTACATAGTAAAGATTATAATTTTCATTCTGTTTTCGTACGTCCAATGTAACATTCGCAAAAGTGGTACGAATAATTTCATTTTAAAACAATTTTAAAAATACTGGCCTTCGAATGTATAATTCGTAATATCGAATATACTGTTGTGACGCGTTTAAAATTAAGTAAAGAATATAAGGAGGAAACGAGAAGAAAAAGAAGAGAAAACGTTTCATCCCTAAGCATCGGTGGCACAGCACTGTGTATATGTATACTTGTTGAATTTAAAAATAAATATATTAATATAAATATCTCGACCCAACGTTTGAATCTCTTCCCCCATAATTTACAGAAGAAAATTATATTATTACAGTATCTCAAATTAATTTCCTATTTACTTAGACAAGAACTATCGTTTCAATTAACCTGCAGTTTTTGCTTTCGACTTGCGCACAGTCAATCTTTTTACCTATTTACTATTTTCAATAGTTTAAAACTTCGAACACGTGATTTCTATCACTTTTAATTACCAATGAATTTAATCGCGACGGAAGACCAATTGTTTCGTGTAAAGTTAATTTCGCACGTTTAACGTAAATCTTTGTTCCAATTATCTCCGCCCTTCCACGCCGGTTAATTTCCTCCGTTTTAGTTAAAACTATCTTCCCCGCAAATTATTGCGCACCGTAGGTAACCAAGACGTAAAGTCGGAATATTTTTGTCGATAAATTCGTTTCGAGCGCGCTACGTATTTTATTTAATTTCTCGACATTGCAGGTAGCAGCGAGTCTGTCTGCGCACGATCCGTTTCTATTTGCCTTCTCCATCTTGGTGGCGTATATGCTCCACCTCCGAAGTCAAATTGTAAACACAATACTCAAAATGTCTACAACGTACGATAACAATCAACGTCGACGTTTCTTTACGCTCGGTTTGCTCCAATCGCAACAGATCCATGGCTCGTGTACGTAACCCAGCTCCGTAATGAGAGAATTCCAGCAACGATCATCGTAACGGATACTAATGCATACACGCTGCGACAACTCCCGGAGGCGCAGTTGCTAATTAAGATGACTGAAGATGCCAGATCATAGGTTGGGAACAGAGTCCGCAATCAAGACCCAGCCGATAACGTGGTCGTAACATTGTAACCTGGATTCGTGAGTTTCCCGTCAAGCTTTCTTATTTCCGGTATATTACCAGCTTTCGTTTCATCCACCTTGCGGATCGTTCCCCTTTCCCCACGGAGTCCTAGATCCGGCTCGATTTCGCGCGTTCGATTCGATAATCGATGCGCGTGGAATTTCTTCGTCCGAGTGACAGGAATTCCCTTATGGGGACCTGGTGAATATGCAGGTATGTAGCACACGTGGTAACTATTCCTGGAAGTGTATCTCCGGCTGTCTCGTATCCTGGACCTCGAGTTGGTGCGTCAGCTCGGAATGCGAGCTTCCTGTCTTCCGGTTTATTTTTATCCCTAAGAAACAAACGGGTCTCCTCGACTTCCTTTCCCCGATTCCAATTTCGCGTATCGTTCCTACGAACGCCTGACAAGTATCTCGCGATTCCGTTCCCTTAGCTGTTGTCGACAACACTGCGGACGAGATTTCGATACAGGTAGCCCACACGCGATCTTGGCAGTCGTCGAACCAATAGTCGAGGACAAAAGGTGGTCCTGAAAAACTCGACTCTGTTCGATAATTGTTTAGAATGGGATTTCAGCTCGCAGAGTGACGACGAACTCGATCGTCGGTTCGATGAAAGCGTCGAGTGTTTAATTTTTCGTAAATTGTACAGATACTTGAAATTTACCGATACTGGTAAGATTGTAATTATTTTAATAGACACGACAAGGTGATAGAAGTCGGCAGAGTGATCCTGGTGATCGAGTTTTAGCAGAGTTATGATCAATGTTGTTTCGACGAATGAAAGTTAAGGAAACGTTAAGTTTTCACGTGAAATTCCAGGACACTGTCTTTTCTCGTTTCTCGTGCTCGAAAATATATACATGTTCGCGCTCCATAAGACACTACATCGCTCTCGCGTTACGATACGCCTACGCACGATAATACCAACAATTTTCCGTTATCTTTCGCACAGTTGTTTCGATTTATCGTGTCCGTTCTTCGATCGTAGCGCGTGACGCGACATTCGACGCGACATTCGGCCGGGTTCACGGACCACGTCGAGCCCTAACGGCGTAATTGTCATTTTTTTCATCGTTTCGAAATTTACTCGGTGGCGGCCGGTCGCACGTTGAATTCTTGTTTCGGTTATTAATCGAATATCTTGTCGCGTCCCGATTCGATCGATCTACGTCCAACTCGTTCGTAATCGTGAAGCGTCAATCACTGTCACGACGTGGACGGAATCGGCGCGACTAGATCGCAACCGTGCGACAGATTTCGCTCCGGCGGCCAACGAGATTTCCCGTGATCGTAGAACGGAGGAATTTCCGCCGCGGCGGCGGGCCAACGGAAGTGCTAGAATGCGTTCCGCGCGGCAACAATTCCCGCGGGCGTCACTGCACCGCTCGCAACTCGCCCTCAGCTGCAATCGCTAATTGGAACTGCCGTGAACGGTGCTCCGTGTGCCGATTCGTAGTTGTAATCAGGAACCGGACGATAACATCGCTACCTTCTTCTTGGGACCGAATATTCCACGGGGAGGCGAAGGACGAGGTCCGTCCGAGTTGAATTTTAGTCTCGGTATATACTCGAAGGTATCGTGGAAACGGGGCGATAACGAGATATTAATTACTACATCTGTCTCGAGTGTGAGTGCAGAGCCCGAATTTCGAGTAACGTTTACGCCTTCGTTTAAACCGCAACGTACAACGATTCGCGGAAATTTAGCTCGTATGTATCGTTCGCAACTACGCGACATCTCCACTTGTACCAGAGATAAGATAGCGAGACGAATGACACATATATTTCTATGTACGACTTGATATAATGATAATAATGATGATAACTTTCGTTCGACCCCTTCGTGTCTGCAAATTGAATTTAATTCCTCGAATTTAACTAGTCTGCGTAGGCAGAAACATAATATTGGTAGATCTGTTGAGCTGGTCACCTTGCATACGCGTTCCTCGAAAATGTGTGTCAACTTACAGAGTTCGATAGCTATTGTATCTATGGCAGTATCATGATCAGTATATATATACGGTCCCTTACCGATCTCCCAATGTCCTCAATAAGGCAGGGCCTGCTAGGATGCCTTACTGAGATCACTAGCAGACCCGGAACGAAACACTCTCCCTTTCTTTTTCTACCAACTTTCACCAAAACTGCAGAGCACCAAAATGATCTTAACAAGAAAATGAAAATTGGTGTAATCTTTGGCGTGTGCAAGTATACGCTGAAAATTGAAAGAGACACTTTTTGTTAATCAATGGCAATTGTCTCTAAGTCGATGAAAGAGTACTCTACCCCTATGTACAGTGTGGTAAAACCACTAGCTAGGGATGAAACGCTCTCCCACTCCTTATACTACCTTTGACCCATAGAGCCGCTAAATATCTAATAGATTGAATACAAATGTTGTCCGAGTGCAGGCGTTCCATTTTCATTCGTACCCCTTGGGTTCGAACTCCGTGTACGTACGCGTATACTACGTATATACCGTGGTGAAATAGTTAAAGATTACAGGAAGATGGAAAATATTGACGTTCAAAGAAGAAGTACAAGGGTTAAAGCCCAGCGGCGCAAATGAAAATGGACCGTCTGTAGTCAGACGCATTTAGATTCAATCTATCACACACTACATCCCCCTATACCTACCGACGCGTATATCACTTTGAACATTGTATCTAAAGAAAGATATCGAAAGTAATAAAAGTTTCGCGAGTGTGTACGCAACTAATAATAACAATTGTTAATTGCCGCTTAGTCGAGATTTTTCAAAGTTCACTCCGATGGGTAACGAAAGGCTAGAAAAATTTCCTTTCGAGATTAACGATGAGCAATGGATCTAGATCTTGTGTTCGCACCTCAATTTATCTAGTACACTACATTGGAATAAGTACTACGAAACTATACCTAACGTTCACGTTCGTGCACATCGAAAGCTACTAGGACAATGAACAATAAAATCGCGATTTATATAATCGATACTGGATCGCGTGCAAATTCCCTGTTTCGCTTCCACTAAATGTCACCATTGTCACATTTTACTCAATCTCGCAACAATTTCACTTTCATTGATAAAAAAAGAAAACCAATTCTTCTACCCTTTTAAAGCAAACCACCTCCTTAAACCCAACGCACAAGAGTAAAATAAATCGACGCACCGGTCGACCGGTCCAAGAGATTCGAGTTTGCCAACTTCCAATTGCCAAAGGATTCTCCCGACTCGAGCCGTCTATCCCCGTATTGATCGATGCCCCCGTGAATCGAACGTTCTGAGCAGCTGTCGCGTCAACTCGCGTATTCGTTGGACGCGTTACGATAAAAGAGAACGTTCGTGACGCGATCGAATAATGTGGACTGGTATCTCGTTCGATGAACCGCGCGCGAAACTCATCGACAGCTTTCGGGAAGCTGGTCGGTAGCTGCTAGTCGGACTTGGCGCGAATTGCGTCGCAGCCCAGGGCATTAGTCGACATTTCACCCCGTGTAGCATCAAGCCCGTTCCGATCCAGTAGCTCTAACGTGCACACGTTTCGTCGTGTCGCGCGCACAGGAAACGAGCTAAATGCGTTCAGATGATTAATAACAACGCGACAGCCGATGCTCGGGCCGCTTTACCCCTTCTTCCCCTCTAACTCACTCACTCTCTCTCTCTCTTTACCTCCGTCTCTTCTCCATCGCGTCACGACCGTTGAATCTTTGCCTTTGAAATGGCATTTCGCTTCGCGAGGAGGCCAGGATCGGATATGTTCCGAGCGGCCGGGACGCTCCGCTAATTACGGCGAGCGGGCGACTCGAGGGTTCACCGAAGCGGAAACGCAATCTGGGACAGAGATGATGACGCGGCTACCTTCTTCTTTTACGATCGCTCCAGCGACCGTTACTTTCGTACTAACGTCGCCGGACGTTCGTTCGTTCGTTCGTTGGTTGGTTCGTTCGTTGGTTCGTTCGCGTCCCCGCCCTTTCGTCGACGGCGACTGACGACGCCGAGCCGCATCCGGTATCCTTCGCGAACGCAAATTGGAGCAGAAAGAGTAATCATTCAATGGGATCAAGCGTAACGGACGGACCCTCGAAACGAGATGGAATTATTATACGCGCAGGGAAATTCAAATGGTGATTCTCCGTCCACGTAACAGAGAATGGAAAAGGAGAGGGGGTCGGCTCTCGCAAAGATTCCGCGGAACGTTCCATTATTCTTTTCACCCCAGCGTTCCCATTCCCCTTGCCCCCAACGGAACGATCTATTAGAACCCATTCGCGTTTTCAAAGGCGTTAACACCTGTTACCGTGGTTCGGGGCTTGTTTTATCGCGGAAATTTCACGAGTCTTCTCCACCACCCTTCCTTGCCAAGGGGCGTCGTCTTCGGTCCCGTATCTCGCGGAATCTCATAAATCGTAGACATTCCTCGCGTGCGGCTCGCCCCGCGGATCGCGCGATTCAATTACAATACCAATCTTTCAACCGAGCCCGAAACACACCGCCCATGTCCGACATAATCGCTTCCGCTGGTTTCGACGCGCTATTAGATAAGCGGCCGAGATCCGAGCCAGACGCTCTCCTAGACCGCAACCTTTGAACCCGTGGGGGATTTACAACGGGAATAGATCAAAATCGTTTTTTGGCAAAACGAGGACTTGCCTCGAAGAAATTCGAGAACCGTGAGATTCTTTGGACGAGAAACAACAACGCGAGCCGATCGTAATTACGATCGTGAAACGAGGATGACAATTAAACTCAACGTCTTTGATGCGTCGACTAAACGAATCGTCGCTGAACCAACTAGAAGGATACACTTTTATCGAAGCAGAGGGCGCTCGAACAGGAAATTACGAGCTCGTGTGCGCCGCAGTTAACGCGGAATGATGGATGCCGGGTTTGCCCTTTCGGATCACGTCCCGAGATGCCTGCGAACACAAGTTACAAGTGCGTCCTGGACTCTCGCTCGGTCTCCGTCTCTTCTCAAGCTCCTTTATTCCAGCGTTCCTCGCGCGATACGGATCCTTCGAGGCGAGGGCGTGACGCACGTAATAATTTTAAGAGGACGGTGCAAAGACCTCTCGGTGAAAGAATCGCGAACGGTCGAGAGATTCTCGCCACTTCAACGACGACGATCGAGCGAATTGTTAGCTTCTGTGTTTTATTACGGATTAAAGAATCTCGAATGCAAACACGGTACATTGTTCGTTTAACGAATTGTACGTAGCGACGAAAATGCAAATGAACTTTTGGGGTAGAAAAGTTTCTAGAAGTAATTCACGATTTATTAAAGCTTGCGTAATGGTTTATCGAACCAAATTTGCCGAGTCCATCGATGCTTTCGATGAATTTATCATTTATTCGTAAGAAATTTCAACGACTCAACTTACCGAGTTGAAATAGTATTCAGACTCGTGTAGCTCAAAATGAATCATTTTCTAGATCTTCAACTACTCGAGTACTGAAAATGGTAACTCTTGGACCACTAGGCAGAGATATAGTCGAGTACACGGATTCTTGCCAGTCGATGGACAAACGACTGAATTCGTGATACTCCTCTCTTCGTTAAACGTCACGGTCCTGTGCATCGAACAGTTTGTAGTCTGCACATAGATGCTCAGAGTGTGTAGACGAACCGTGCACGACAGGTCGCATCAACCACCATGAAACAACAATAGAACGCGAACAACTTCGCTTCGAGTAACGTTTCGAATCGGTTATCGATCCGTGAAACGAACTATCGTTTATTAAACATACTTCGTTACGTTTCTGAGAACGAATTTCTGTTCGAAGGTTTGCGCGAATCACTGTAACAACACAGCTCGATTCGAAATTGCTCCTTCGATTCGAAATAGATTATCCAGCCGAGAATTGAACCGTTATTTACGGCAATCCTGTTGCCTACGATGCAAAACCAACGCAAAACGATATTTCACTGGGCCACTGCCTAGCTTCGAGTACTTCCACGCGAGAAGAGAACAGAACACGTCGGTAAAGCTTCAATTTTAATATCCGATCCACGTCTGTCAGTCAGGAAGTTAATTTATCACAAAAGGAACCGGTAGATAGGTAGGTAGATAGGTAGATCGTTCGATAAGAGCGAGCAAACCGACCTCCAGTGATTACGTATCCAGCGTGCGTGTCGATCTTCGAACGTTCGCTTCGTTTAATTATCGAACGTTAATATTCCTCGGAACGTTCCCCCTTTTCAGGGGTTATTCGATTATTAACTTTCCAAAAACGTTCGCTCGCTAATTGCTCGGAAACAACGGTTTTCACCGCTGGGTAATTATTCGACACCGAGCGATCCCTCGAATCGTTGTTTGCACGGTTCGTTGCAAAATACCCCGTGAAAAGTAATCGTCTACGTAATGTAAACGGTCCCTTGTTCGGTACGGCTCGGAGAGCGTGGAATATTCTCGGGTGCTCGACCGAGTGGGCGACGAAATAAAAAGAGGTCGTCGTCGTGCCGTCGGTTCCACTTTAAAAGTGATTCGGGAAATCACTTTTAAAGGAAGGAAATGAAAATCGTAACGCCCCGGACTCTCTTTAACCTACGCTTCTTCTCCTCGGTGGAGTTCCGCTCGGGGCGGTGGTGGTAGAGGAGTAGTAACGCTGTTCGCCCGTACGTACCGTGCCTTTTTGCGATCAGATAGTATCGGGCAGACGCTTCGAAACGAGGACGATAAAGTCATTCTCATTTACTTTCTCCGCTCACGATTCGTGCTCCGCCCTCCACCGTCGGGGTTCCATTGTGGAGAAACGATACAAGAGTAAAATGAAATCCGAACCGGTCTATCGAGCGATGGCGAGTACGACGAGGCCGTGGTTGGAAAAACCGAGCGACAGAGTTACGGGGTTACGGAGGAACGCGGGAAAAACATGGTTAAGGGCGCGCGGATCTAAGAACGATAAAACCGATAGAAAAAGTAGATGGAAGCCGAGGAAACTGGCGAGAAAGAGGACGAAAGGGGTGCGGAGAACGACTCGGGGTGGACGTTGGATGGGGGATGTTCGCGAGAGAACCGTTCTCACTTGACTTCTTTCGCGTTGAAACGCGGAGGAGAGCCCGCTACGAAGAATCGTTAGGGAAGAAGTATGGAAACTCATAAAAATGTAATTAACTTCGTATAAGATGAAAGGGAAGACGTAGCCGGCCGAACGGGGCTCGTTGGAGCCGGCACGGACCTGACAACGCTGGGTACCGGGCAGGACGAAGATGCTGGAAGAAATTAAGACAGCCGCCCAACGGCCGTTACTTACTGCCTCGGTTCCTACGGATTTCCTCTTCGTTTCCCCAGAAATTATTATGTCGGTTGCACGCGCGTGATGAAGCAAGTTCCAGCTTTCCCCAACCCGTGACATCCCCGACCGGTAATCAAACTTCCCGTAATGAGGAAAGTAGAAGAATATTTAATTAGTATTTCGGAATTTTAACCCGAGACCCGGTACACCAGGAGTTCAGCGACGAGTCGAATCTTCGGTGCTCCGTTCAACGGAGTTAGGTTGGTTCGACGACCAACGATATTCACCGTTCACCATTTCGCTAGTATGGTTCTCTGCGCTGGAACGCTCTCGATGAACGAGAGTACTGTACCGTGTCAAAAGTGTGCACACGGACAGTCGATGTTCAAGTTTGCGCATTACGCGTGAAAAAATTTCTTGGGCAATGATTTCGGGAGAGAACTTCTTCTCGAAGCAAGATGTCTATAGATAAGTAAACTTATTCCGATGGAACATTGAAAAACTACAAGTTCGGAGTGAAAAGAAATGGTAAAATAGTCAATGTTCCAGGCAACGAACATCGAACAGATTCAACCGGAAGCAAGAAACATTCAACCGGAGTAGTATCACCGTGCAACGACGTAATACGAACGTTGAATTTGCGCAAAGAATTTCGTATTATCCTGGAACGTAGTCAATGTTCTCTGGTCAAGTCTGGTCCTTCGATTCGAGTTTGGATCTTGCTCCGATCGATCGGACAAGCGATTCCGCGATAAATACAATCGACGTTCGCGGTTTCGTCTCGAGGTTGTTTTCTTCCGTGTCTCTTAGCAAGTCGAACTTCTCGAGGCACGCATTCGACAAAGTTCCGATCGAGAGTTCGACGCAATCGTTCTAATGCATCGGGACGCGGAAGAACGTTTCCGGCTGCCGTAGAAATTGGATCGTTCGGATACAATCACAGAGCAGGGCAACATTTAGCCAAGTTCCAGACGCGTGGCCAACAATCAGCATACTCCATTAAGGTCGCACGGATATCGATCTGTAAACCGAGGTAACTGAAACGCGTCTCGGACGAACGCGCAGAGACCCGAAGGAAGCTACGGCTCCGAACTGACTTCGATGACTTCGATGACTTCGATGACTTCGGTCGGGTCAAGTGTTGGCCAGCCCGGTTGTCGTTCTCGAGGTCGAACACCAACCGTTGGTTCGTTCGTCACGATGCTATCGTGGCGTCTGCTACGTGACGAAGATCGAATCTCTTCGAGCTGGAAAGGGAATCTCGTCTACGTCGACCCCGGCGACGTTTCATCGACTCGTCACACCCTAAAGAGACGGGAACACGAATCCGTTTCGGACGTCGATATCTAGACACGGTGTACACCCGTAGAACTTAACAACACGTTGCTACGTACACGTGGAGATGAAAGATCGATCGCTTAAAAAACGTGGCCAACGTTCGCTAATCGTGTTTTCCTCGAACGGACGCGATTCAATGTGGTGACTCGCAATTTTGACGAATCTTTGATCATCGTAACGTATTTCTCGGATCTATCGAGAATACGTGTACGCGTTGTGGAGAAATGTTAGGTATTTGAACAGATTGCGATCGTACACTTTTCTTATAATATAGAAGACGTAAAATATATTTAACGACGTAAATATATAGAAGACGTAAAATACTCGACCGCGACCAATCCACGCTTGACGAATCTTTGATCATCGTAACGTATTTCTCGGATCTACCGAGAACACGTGTACACATTGTGGAGAAATATTAGGCATTCGGACAGATTGCGATCATACACTCTTATAACAAAGACGTACAATATATTTAAAAACGAAACCCTTCGCTCTATACTCTACACGCCTCGACTTTCTGACCGTGACCAATCCACGCTTGACGAAGCCCTTTCTTCGATCGCCTCGGTACTCGAAATCACGAGTCGCGAGAAAGGAACGCGGTCGCGAGTCGTCTAATTGTATTTTACGTGGCTGTGCCTTCCGCGAGGGCTCCACAAACATGGCCCCCATAGGCGTGGGATTGAAATACGATCAATCAGCACGTGAACGTGAAGTTGCTCCGCATAGACTACCAATTTAATGCCAGGGTGCAAGCTTTAGTCATCCCTTTTGGTGTAGGCGAGACCTTTCTAAATCTCTACCGGCTCTACAGGTCGGTACCCGAGCTGATAGTGCAGCTCACCCATCGAGGTATTACCTCTAGCCCGCGATATAGGCTATACCACTGCCCCCACGAATCCAACCCATGATCGGCAACAGTGGGGAATTTCTCCTCCTCTGTGGGCTGTGCCAGACCCCCGCGGTACCAGTTTAAACTACTGGTGTATTTTTCGCACTTATTGTGCTCCCCGTTGTGGGTGTTGCACCCCTCGGCACAGGTGGGCCAACTCGGATGCATGGTGGCGTCACTCACCAAAGGATTCCAGTCACAGACTATGTCGGTCGACGTGGCTTCCCTCCTGTGCTTGGAAAAGGGGGAAAAGGAAAAGGAGTAGCTGTGAAAGGAAGGTTGGGGGCGGGGGGTAGCGGTCGCGAGTCAGTGGTCGTTTGTTTCGCGCCGAAATAAAGGAATCTCAAATGACCGGCAACCGAATCCACGAGTAAAGACTCGCATTGGATAGTTCACCGAAGAGTGCTCGTACGGACGCAAAGCGGTACAATTAGACATAGAAAACGGTGCAGAGACACGTCTCTCTCGTACAAAGAACTGCCTATGAAAACTAATATTCCAACCCGAGTATCCTGGTTACCGCGAATTACACATTTTTTGCGCGCACCACGGCAACCACCGACGAGCACGCGCATACACGGTTCACGGCACAGCAACGCGCCGGAATCTATCGATAATGAAGTTGCCCCGGTACGACCAACATTGACTTCCTGCCGCGAGTCAAGCGGCGCTGATAAGTCTTTAAAAAAGTTGATTATTTTCGGTCGCGGTCAGCCCCGATGAACAGATTCGAAACACCGTGACTTGCTTTTTAACGGTCGTCCCCTCGACGTCAAAAGGAATATCCAACCGCTTTGCATCCTCGAGATCGATGAACGAACGCGCTTAGCTGCAAACTTCTCGCGAATACGTCTTTTCCGTATTCCCTCCCTTCACCGGACACCTAATAACATCGCGATTCGGTTCACCCATTCCCAAACACCGCACACGTCTGATAAAAGTTCGAATAAATTCGGTATTATCGTTGACCCACATTGCGGCTCGATCCACGTAGCTGCGTTTGACAGATACGATGACAGGGATCGCTCGAAACGAACCTAATTTCCCGAACGGGAGTCAACTTTTGTCGGAGTTGAATACAGTCGACTGCGCGCTCGCTCGCGCGCGATTTAAGCGCTGCTGAGATTGAAGTGTCGCGGATTAATCGAGATTTGGACGGTCCAAGTTTAGAGAGGACGAATTTGTAACGATTCACGAGCGCGAACGCGAACGCGAGGGGGCGGCACCGCGTTCATTTCGGCGCTGTTGTTAGCGAAGTCCGAATCGCGGTTCGCTCGTCATTAACTCGACAGGGCGGTCAAGTGGCGTTGATAAGTCTCCCGTTAAAGTTGATTACTTCTGCCGTGGGCCCGTTTTGTTCCCTCAATGGATTTCGAACGCCCGCCGCTACAATGGCCTATAATCTGCTCTTGACAGCTATTGTGCCGGAGAATCCGCGGAATAAAAGAATCTAGATAACGCTCCCAAGCCACGGATAAACCGTATTGATGCACATCCTGTTTACGTGATTTAGTATCCGGCTTGAAACACAAAACGCGCAGCGTGGTTCGCATTACGTTCATTAGCTCAACGGGTGCCCTCCTCTTCGATTTCAATTTGGCAGGTCAATTAGCGCACTGTTTACGCTCCGTTTTGCGATTTTAATGTTGTTTCGGGGCGTCCGCGTTTTACGACGGTACGCGTGAAATCGCAGATGACGTTCGATCAATTCACGCGTTTTCATCGATTTCTTTCACGAAAATTATCCCACTTGATCCTCACCGACGAGGTGTTCGTTGCACAATCGCGATCTCTCGTTCGTGCTATTACCGTTATCGTTCTGCCGTTCACTTTTTCGTTTGTATTATCAAAATGTCTACAATTGCCAGTTCGCTAAGTAATTGTCAGATATTTTTCCTTTCGTCTCTCCTCTTCGGTGCGATTGTTACGTTCTCGATAGCGTCTCGCCCTAGAAAATCGGAATATTCCAACAGTTGCGTTTCAACCTATGACGAATCACCGTCTGTATCCCGACGTAGGAAAAAAGACATTTCGCGCGGACGCATCGATTCGTACGTTACAATGGGACTTGGTAATGCAAAATGACACGACGTCGTTCTCATTCTACTTTCGTATTCCTACCGAGCTACTATTTCTTTTCGCTCCGTTAACGCTCTGCATTTCGAATCCGCAATATTCTAAAAACGTTCGGTCGGATCGAAGATCGCTCAAAAACCGACGAGTCGAGCCGTCTAATAAACGGGGTAACGGTCGAAACGTTCGCTTAACGCGGAGGATCGGATCGATATCGGGATCAATTTACATTCCCATCGGTATCATTACTCCCGATACTTACGTCGTCGCGAAATTGCAGCCAGTACTAGCTCGCTAGCTCGCTAAGCTTGCTAGCTAGGTAGCTCGCTCGCGCGCGCTCCAAAGTACCGCGATTTCGAACACGCGGCAACCGGCGTAACGACAATATTTTGATACGATCCAATCTTCCGCGGTGTAGTGTCACGATCAGGTGAATAGAAAATATCCCGTTTGCGCTGGACGCCAGGTGGCCCATTTCCCGTCTGCAGAGTGTCTTCGCGCTGGCGCGTGTCCGTACCTCCGCATACGGTTGTGTTTCGACCGAAACGCGTCCGTGAACCTTTATAGCTTCAGCAGCGTCTCTCAATTCGTCGATACCCACTGAATCCTATACCCGCACGAATACGTCGGCTGCTCGCGAATATTACGATAATAACCGAAATAGTCGACGCACGTGTATTATTCCAGCATTCCTATAATAATAATAATAATAATAATAGTGGTAACGTATGTAGAATCATTTCGACCCCGGATTTGGAATTTTCGCGGTATATCGATTTACAGCGAAAGGAAAATTATACGCGATAACGAACAGACGAAAAGAAACATTGATACGATAAAATCCGATATATCGATACGGACTCGCTGTAAAATGTCAAAGAACGAAACGCAATCGTCGTTAAAGGATTCCGTTGTAATTATTTTTATACGAACATTGTACCCTTGTACCGAATACTTCGATTGTTATTTTATCTATCCGTGCGACGAGCTAATACCTTTCTAAATTTATTATTGATATTTCGATACTAAGGTTACGCGAACGAACCGTTCATTTTACTATTTTTTCGATAATTATTCAATTTTATTCTCTATAATTGTAGACACTTCGTACCATCGAAGATGACCAAAAAGTATGATCTAGAACGTCTCGAACGCGAATATTGGATACCTAGGGGAACGTTCGTGTCGATTCGAACGATCAAGTCCAATTTACCCCTATTCTCAATTTCACTTAATCAATTTCATTTAATCGAGAAACGAATAAGCAGGAAGATTCGCGAAACGTGAGTTTTCCGAACGAGTATAAACTGATGCTGGTTCGTTCGTTCGTCGAATCGAAAATGCGCTGCATTACGGAAACGAAGATTTTACGCAACTTGTCTCGCGGATAGATGTAATTTCGTTGGCTCGGTGCCGATCGTGAATATAATCGCGCCACGTGTCGGTGTCCACGATGTCGGAAAGTTTGAGAAACGCTGATCTGGGTGACTGGTCCGGCTTCTAACCATCTGGCGCGACGGTGGTTTGCCGTTTCGCCGTGATTCCAGCCACTTCTTCCGTTCGAAAGTCCGGGCGGAGTCGCCGCTTGTCCGGTAAATTCCCTGAAAAAAGTTTGTCGAAGAAATATGATTCGGTTCACGTTCCACCCCGACCCTACGAACGCAACCCCTTGGCCGTCGCTGCCCGCGGTCCACCCTCCCAGGAATTCTTCCGGCCTCGTACGTTTCGTCGATACTTCATTACGATCGCGGCTCGGACATAATATCCGAAACGTGTTTCATCGAGAACGAAAGATGTTTCCTTCGCGAACTTTCTCGCAGCGGCGCGACCCCCCTAAGAGGTTTGCCACTACCCGACAACCGGACGAGAAAAAGAAAATGTGTAACTACAATGTGGTCCGCGAGAAACGGAACACCTCAATTCGGTGACCGAACGACACGCTTTGGCTTCGGGTGCTACGATATCGAGTACAAATTAACTAACAATGATTAGAATTATCTAATCTAATCTATCTATAATCTATAATTTATAATCTATAATCTATAATCTATAATCTATAATCTATAATCTATAATCTATAATCTATAATCTATAATCTATAATCTATAATCTATAATCTATAATCTATAATCTATAATTTATAATCTATAATCTATAATCTATCTGTCTCGAATTATCCTCAAAGAGTTTTTTCCATTTTAAGATAGTTTTCGAGATCTTAAAGTGTAGAAGATATTGCCAACAAGAGCTACGTCGAAAGATAAAATAAAACCTTTCGATTTCGTATTTTATTTTCCTAGCAATGGAAACTGTTTAAGGGTGTATTGTGTTGTACGATTTAAAAATCACGAATATCGAATTTCGATTGGATAGATATTTGGCTATCGACGAATTTACCCTTACAGCACCGAATATTGAGAACAAACTCATAAATTTTTGTTAAGTTACGAGACAAGAGAATGGAGAAAAAGTGGGTTTATCGGAAAATTCTGATGCTTTCGGTGAATCGAATTCCACTTTTCGAACTATTGAAATTTAAAACGAAACGCTACTTAACGGGAAAATACAGTTTCGAAAGTATTTTCGATTAAAATTTCCGACTTGATAGAACCAAAGGTAATTAATAACGATTCGATGACCAGTATCGACGTAATAACGTGTAACGTCGCGAGATTCTTGTCGCGTGAAACGTTGTCCAATAGACTCGATTATCCAAACGTCGAAACTACGAAAAATATTTCTTAATCGATACGATAAAATAGACAAAAAAAAAGAAACCTACGGAATATTCCCGACTCGATAATTTAGGGATCGTGGTTAAAGTACCGCGAGCAGTTTTAAGTTTCGAGTAACCGTTTCGCGCGAAACCGTGCATAAAATCCATCGGACCGAAACGTTCAACGATGGCTGCTCGCGTTCGTCTAATTAGCACGTTTCGTCCCACGTTCACGCTTATCTGTTCGAGCGCATACCGAAAGATGTTCGGCCTCCTGTCGCGGCCGGAATAAATAATCGCAGACATTACAGCGACGATCTCGTTCTCGTTCTCGTTCTCGTTCTCGTTCTCGTTCTCGTTCTCGTTCTCGTTCTCGTTCTCGTTCTCGTTCTCGTTCTCGTTCTCGTGCACGAAAGTGGCAATGAAAATGGCGCGAACTTTTCGCGTTCTTATCGGCGCGTGGAACGTATTCGCTCGAGCCGGTACACGGGGCTGGATTGTACGCAGTTTCGATATACGTGCATGGCCGACGGTATCGCGTCTCCGGGGCATGATAACGACGCCGTATTAACTGAATTAGCAACGATATACAGCCCACTCGCGGTTTAATCTCGACCACTTCGCGGGCCAAACCAGAACGGGGCGCCGTCGATGGTTGCTCTTACTGCAGCCACGGCGGTTAATTTTTCATCGGACCGCTCCGCCCAGCTCTCCTCTCTGCCACGGAATTCAATATCCCATTCGATATTAAAGAATAATATTCAAGAGCCTGGATGTAATTTGAATTCGTTCAGTCGACGGCTTTTTTCCTCTCGAACGCCGCGAGATCGTGGAACGGACGTTTACATCCGACGCTGCGGGCAAATACTCTTCGGGGAAAATATTATTTCCGGATTTTTAAAAAAACACCTCGGTCCCGCGCGGGGAATATCGAGTACGTAGCCTCGCTTTCGCCGTCGTTACCGTTCATCGATTGAGATCCTTTGCCCTATCGCAGTCCAGATTCACGCTTCGAAACCTCCGACTACGAAAGATCATTCCCCATTGTGGAACGTACGACCGAGTGTGAACGACAAGTGTTCGGAACGGAGTGCGCGAAATCAACCGAACGTTCGCTACAGAGTATCGATTGCGAACCAAGTCTACCCCTAAAACGCACACGGACTTTTGTGCGCGAGAAGAATACGCGATCCGAGTGTACGATCGTGTGCTTTGAGTTTCTTCGATACGAGAGAGTTGTAAAGTCGAGGGCAGAGAAAGTCGTGTAATTAAGAATTGGAGTACAGAAGATCGGTGACACGGACAATTCGGAACCAGAATTAAACGCAGTCTAGTTTGGTTTCGTTTGAATACACATGTCAACGTTTGAAAGAGTTCTTCCGCTTGATTAACCTACCCCTGAAAATCCAACGTATTTCTGTATCTCAAGACTGGATTCTCGAGTATAGACGAACAAGCGTTACGAAACAATTAGAACCTTCGTTCCATAATAGACACTACAGCTTTCTTTGGACGATTAAACGATGGTGGGTTATTTTCTTCGTAGGTCTTTATTCAACTCCGACATCATTTCAACGAAATAGCATGTGTTCCAGTCGCGCTTCTCTCGCACCCCATATTCTCGCACGCATTCGTTCCCTTGCATTCTAATCCGCGGAGCTTTCCTCGCTCGATTCATCTGGTCACGTTCACCTAAAGTTCCTCAATCTAGCACCGTCTCGATTGCTTCGTCTTTCACACCCTAGTTCGGACACCCTGTTTTTCCATACAACCGCTCTTCTTTCACACGTCTGGGAAACACTTTGCTCGCTCGTCTATCCCTAACACTTCACATTTTATCTGGACTACGCGCAAGACCATTCGTTCCCACGCATTACCACGTAAACGACACGAAGCGCGAAATTTAAAGTAAAGGAAAGGCAAGCGAGGGAAAAGGAAGGGATAGCGTTTCATCCAGAGTTTGCTAGAGGACTCGTCCACTAGTAAGGCATCCTAGCAGGTTTTGCCTTATACGCCAGGACATTGGGAGATCGGTAAGGGACCTTTGGGGATGTGGGTAGGTAGGGATGTGGTAGGTCACGAAGCGCTAAATTTAAAGAAAGGCAAGCGAGGGAAAAAGAAGGGATAGCGTTTCATCCAGAGTTTGCTAGTGAACTCATCCACTAGTAAGGCATCCTAGCAGGCTTTGCCTTATACGCCAGGACATTGGGAGATCGGTAAGGGACCTTTGGAGATGGTGAGTAGGTAGGTAACAAATAATTGACCCAATGCGAGTCAAAGTCGAATGGATAGTTCGATGGATGGAAAAGATACTTCTTTTCGATAGATACGATAGATACTTCTTTTCGATTCGAAAAGATACGAATTTTTATTCGTTCTTTATTTTACGGGAGACCTCTGCTTACTGCCATTCGATCGTCACTGCTATCCTCGAAACCGATTCTCGCGATCTTCTTTCGGACAGCGATGACTCATCTAGTCAAGTGCAGGCCTTCGCCAACAACGATAAGTTAGTTCGAATGTTTATGTTACACGGTGCCGTGTCCTCTGCGCGTCAAATTACGTTTTCGACGCATAACTATACTTCGCCGAAACTATCCGGAGAAGTCCACTACAGACCGTATGTATACCGATCGGAGTAGGTATACTTGCGGGATCGATCAGCGGTCAGTTTTCCCTCTGGTGGCAAGCTGGACATTTGTTAAAATAAATGCAACAACGATCTTAAGGGTGGCAGATGTCAATGTCAGTTTTAAGAACTGTCTCCGTATTGGCGCGGAAGGGTCGTCCCCCACGCGGTCAAGGGTTTGGCCGTTTTTCCTTTTGGTTTTTCTTCTTAGTCGAGTTCCAAGTCCAGAATCAGAAAGACCACACATATCCCTGCATAATATAATAAACTACATATTATAATCTGAACTTTGCAACAACATTGTCGCACAAAGATCGCCTACAGTTCCATTTCCTTACCGTTTTAATATTCTCGCCATTAATTTGTTCGAATACGCGCGATAGTAGACGGTACGTATTCACGGCTCGACGAGTTTAATACGATGAATGATCATCGAGACAGTAGCTCGAACACGAAGAAGCAATTGGTACCAAACGATCGTATCAATTCATGAACTAACCAGCCAAAGACCGATATCGTACCGATTCCAAAGAGCGTTATTCACTCGCCGAGCAATAAGTTTCTTTCCTTGCGAAAGAGTGTCGTGCAATTAAGAAGGTCTGAATTGCTCGTTGAATAGTGTTCGATGAAATCCAGTATCTAGCGTTGGCCTTGTGTATTCGCAACGTTGACGGGAATCCGAGTAAATAAACGACGAAAGTGTCACGGGACCGTATCGGAGCAACGGACAAAAATATAAACAGAAAAGTGTTTTCACTCGCCCGCTACAACGCACAGGATCGCGAACAGAAATACTTGAGTGAGAATGGCTCAGCTTAGTCTTCGCTCCGTAGAATAATGAAACAAGTACCGAAAATCACTGCTTAGGCGAATACCTCCGTAGAGAATATATCGATTTAGCGAAAGTTACCGTTTTAACGAAATACTTCCGTAGAGAGTATATCGGCGAATCGGCGTAATAATCAAAGGTGCGCGACGAGTGACGGACAGAGGTTCACACTTGAATAGCTTGGAACAATCGATGAATTTTTATTCAGAGGGCAGCGGCTTATACACCTAAATTTCGTTTATCGGTGATCCAGGTGTTTAGGCTTCGCGCTGGTCTTATGACGCAACGAACTGTTTCGAGGCGAGTCTCAAATTTCTTCCCAAAGCTGACGAATCGCTATCGGTGGAAAGTAATTATTCGCGAATCGTTTCCTCGTGTTTCGACGGGTTGTATCGCTGCACAGCGATATCGCGTCGGTACGCGTCCCGACGAGCGCGTCGTAACGCACAACGGACTGATAAATCGGTGAAAACGATTTGATTAACTTCTCGGTCGTACGTTACGCTCGTCGATCGATGAGCAGCGGTTACAGGCGATACAGGCTCGCGTCCTTACCTGGTTGTACGCGTGTACAGCCATGAATACCTCTGAAAGATTTACCGGTGGTGCGCACGCATGCATAATCGGAGTTTCATGGAAGCCAACGATCCTCGTTTCCGATATGCACGCTCCTCGTTTCGCAACGTTTCACCAACGATGACGGGTCAAGTTCGACAGGGGAATCGAGAGTCTTATCGATTTTTCGAACGATTCAAAAAATATGAAAACGATCGATCATTGAATTTTTACTGGATCTCGCAGATGTGTTGTATAATTTCTTAACTATTCGTCGAGCAAGTACAGAATGAGATAGAACCGTAAACGTGACTGGAACAATTTGTGGAATAATTAGGTCACAATTAGAAGATCTTAATCTTCGAAAATTATGCATTTTACACGGTTATTCGTTTAATCGTAGTTGATGAATGTAAAATATATTTTTAAATATAATATCATTTGTTGCTTATGGATCTCACCTTGTGTTACATTTAAACGTTGCGTTGGAATAAATGCAACAATTACTTGAGTAGTTCCACGTGTTGATAGCATACAGTCTATGTTGGGGTTTAGGGGCTGTATTCATATTGCTGAAAAAGAGTTGGCCGTTATTTTCCTTTAGTTTCTTCAATTCGGTCACAAGCAGAGAGTCGAGAAAAATACAGGACACTGTTCGTCATTCGCGTCAGGTTAAATCGCTATATTACTAAATACGCGAGCTGTGTATTGTAACAAACCAGAGCCGTATTATATTCTGAACTTTTACAACACACTGTACAACATTTAATCTATTTCTATTTACTTGTATATAATTTTCAATATCGATAACATTGTCGGTACAGATTGAAATCGATATTCATTGAAAATGTTACTGAGTTCTTGATGATCGAGAGAGTCGACAAACGTTCAATTTCTAACGTATTAAAAGCAAACTCAAACGAGCAAAATTATGAATTACATTTTTAAACAACAATTCAAATTAAGTAGATGTGTACGCTATTAGTTACATATTCGCGAAGCATAAGTAATACTCAACTTCGTACAAATATTTGTACACCGTAATGTTTGTCGAATTAATTTTGGTAATAAACGATGTTGATTAATTCGTCGTTCGCTTAATCAACATTAATATTAATATTTGCCGAAAAAAGGCTTTCTGCGCACGACTGAAATTAATTACAAGGCACGCGTAGTACTTTGCGTAAAAAGAACATTCGTGTGTTCGTTCAAAGATTTTATAACTTTTTCTATTCACAGATGTCAATGTAACTGAAACAAAAATTCTTACGTACGATGTTTCTTCGTTCCAGGTCACTTACTTCGCTATCCAGCTACGATTAAACATTATACACAACGTTACCTTGGATCATTGTCTTTCGACAAACGCCGAGCCCACTTCGACGGCTTTTATTTCTCTACAAATGTTGAAACGGACTCATATTTTACTTCGAAACACCGTCTAAATCAGGGACGAGCAAATGCCGTCGGCTTCGCGCGAACAGAGATACGAGCAGTGATGGCACAACGAAATGAGCGGGAACGGGACCCTAACAGTCAGCGTTTATGTACGATGTATACTCGCTCACCGAGGGTTGCTCCTCGTACACGTTACCACCACTCCTGTTGTTTCTCCCTACCAGTCACTTTCACCGTGACATAACTTTCCTCACGAGCCTGTCAAGATACTCGCAGCTGTCCCAGAGGGCAACGAGTTTGGCATACCTGATCCAATTACTCCGCCTCGATCCATCAGAGACCTAACCAATTGAACACTCTTCGTAACCTTTTCGTAACCACTTTTCGTAAGAATCGATAAGAATTTTTTGCCATAATACGCTACAACACGCATCTATTTGGAAATCGTGATTAATTTTTTTCTCGTTTTCTTTCTCCCCCTTTTTATCCCCTCTTCATAATTGTATTTTATTTACGTCCCCTTTCGTTCGTTTCCTCATACATAATATATATATATGTTTTCGTTCTCCATTTTTTCCCTCGTTCTTTTCTCTTCATTTTTGTTCGTTTTTTTTTTTGTTCCTGCACCGAAGGAGGTTCCACCCGTTAAACTAATAAATGAACAAATAAATCAAAAGGGGATCAGGTTATTTTCAGAGATAGCCGTTACTGGGTTCGTACGATAAATCTCGCAGACTCGCCGAAGCTATAACACCGGACTCGAATTATCGCGTCGTTCGTGGCGGAAAAAACTTTCGAGCGCGACGTTTACGAGGAGCGAAGTAACTGATTCGATCGTTTAATAACTGGGATTAACTTTCTCCATGAAAAACTTAAGCTCTTCGAGTGATTATTTAGCTTCGCGCCAAACCACTCTTCAACGAGTACTTGGAAACGATCTACGGTAAGTTGCCACGCTTTCGAACAACGGCCATTTTACAATTTACTTCCGTATACGTTGTACACGATCTAGTTCAGCGTGCGATTTTACGGCCACACAGCGTGTACGCGCGTAAGACGTGTATCGCGAAACACACGTTACGCGTATTTTCAAACACTTGCCATAAACACTGCACATAATATCGACATCGTGCGTGATACGAACCTTCCACTAACGAAGCTGCGCCTACAACGATCTCTGCAGCCACTTCTAGCGATGGGTTCGAACGAGAGTGGATACTAATAAGGGCTCTAGAAATTTCATTTTCAGGAGAACAAGAGACCGCTTATTAAATTATACGCGTGTTTGGTGTTCGAGAAGAATTATAGGTTTCTCTACTCGTAGCTCGGAGTTATTTCCGCAACGATAGATTTTAATTTAATGAAATAAAATACTGAAATACATTTCACCAATATGTTTTCTATCGTTCGACGTTCCGAATCTCGTTATTTTGGGTTCTCAGTAGAGAATTATAATCGTTTGTATAAATTTCTTTACGACTTTGAATTTGTATTCGATTCTAATTTATCAAGATCGTTTACATAAATATACGACAACTTCTAATTTCCGGACAAATTAAAACGTTAGAAAATAAAAAATGTATATGCAAAGTGTTCTAAAAAGTCTAGAAGCATACAGAAACACTTGGAGTATAATAATTGATGGCGCATGGAAAGGAATTGGTTATATTGGTAAATATATAAATGTAGTATATTTCGAGTGAGTGTTCTTGAACCCATAAAATAATAATAAAATTCACAATATACCGGTTAAAAGATAATGTCTTCGCCTCAAATCGTTAGGATATTTCTTCCTCCTTAAGAAAATCGTTCGATTCGTTTACAAAATTACAAAACAATCCATTCCTCTATTACAGACTGCTCGACTTCGTCCGCTCGGTTCGTTCATTGTGTTCAAAGGAATGTAAACAGGAAGAAACTCGGTCTCTCTGTCTCGAACGGAAAGACAAGCTGGCATAGCGACAATAGAAAGCTCGAACCTATTTTAATTCGAGAATACGACCCTGACCGTGAAATATTCTTCGCCCGTACATGCCAATAACATTATCGCGCTTCACTTTCTCGATTTGCTACATTTCGTTACTTCGTTCTGCCGAAGAGAAGGTTACAGAGCAACGCTATCGAAGGAAAATCGTTCGAACCGCGGTAATTCCCGCTTTGGAGAAACGATCGCGGTTGGATCGCCCGCGCTGAATAAACAAAACCAATGGGGAAGAGAGACGATCGGGTTTAAATCAGGGGTAAAAATTGGATCTCGGTAGCGGGAATTGCCGTATAATCGTTACAGATTGCTTTCGGGAATCTGTTCGAACCTTTCCATTACCACTGTTCGTCGTTACGACTCGAATATTTCTCTTTCCTTCGCGAATCGGGAAAATGGAGGGATACCCATCGGCCGGCCATTCGGTCGAACGAAAATCCACCGGCGCCGGTTCACGGTTCTCGGGCTTCCCGGCAGACAATACACGCTCCCGCGGAACGCGGAAATCACGACTCGAGGATCGGATCAACCCCATCGCTGCTTCAAACCACCATCATCAGCGTCCTCCTTTCGAAGAGGCGACGGTGAATAAGGGTGTGCGCGCGTAAACGCTGCAAAATCGCGTGCATGCACGCCGGATGTTCGATGGAGAGGGCGAAAGAGAGAGATAGGGATAGAGATAGAGAGAGATAGATAGATAGATAGATAGAGAGAGATATCGCGGAACGACGAAGGGGTGGTGGCGGATAGTGGGAGCAGAAGAGAGGAGGCATCGACATTACGAATTCCGCGTGTTCTACCCGTTGCCTATATTCCGGCTGCGTTCCATTTATGAATACATAACGAAGTCCCGAGGAAAACTGAGTTGGACGTGGAACCTGCACCGTAGCCGAGTCAGAGGGATCGGAGGGTGGCCGGTAGGGATTGTAAATAAAGGTGTTAGTAGCCAGCCGTCAACGACTTCTTCCGTCTTTTCCTACCGTTTCTCCGTTACTCCGTTTCGCGGAGAATTATAGGTTTGTCCTTTCGTGGAAGCTTTTGGAGCGTTGTCGTTGGCGCGATTGCGCGGGAACGATCGTCGCGACGTCCATGGCGAATAGTTACGTTGGCTCGGAAACGCGCGGGACACTTCCAACAACGATCGTACTCGTTGGAAATTTTTCACGTAAGTGTCTTAGGAATTTTCATCGGCAATACGCTCGCGACACCTTGAAGTTACCTGCATGCTCTTGCTCCTCGTTTCCGGAGTTATCCGCGAACATCTAGAATACATCGGAGTAGACTTCAGCCGTTTCACTTTTTCCTATACTTTCGCTTATGCGGCACTGAGCTATTTTATGTTTCCTGCTTTTTGTCTCCCAGTTTCGGCGATTCCTCGTTTCGTTCGCGCGCAAATCTTCGTTGTTACGTGTTTAGGTCCAAGACCTATCGAGAGCAAACGAATTCTCCGCAGTTCCCAGAGTTTCGTACCCTGTCGTTTTCTCAATTTACCAGCGATTTTCTCCACTTTCTCCTCCGGTCCTGTTTTCCATCTTCTGTTATCCTACATCCGTCTTCCTCTTTTCTCGCGAGTTTTAAGGACGCGTGGTTCAACACTGCGAGGAGATCAGAAGAGATCAGAGTTCGACACGGTAGAGTCCAGTTCGCGTTAGAGCTCTGTTTATCAGTACTGTGGTCACGTGCACTACTTCTTCGTAAGAATATACATCCACTTACAGTCACGTGCACTTACTTCTAGGTAAGACCTACAAGTATTTTTAAGAAGCGAAGGTCTAATTGTTTTCAGCGTTCACGCTTTTCACGTCGGATACTCTTTATAGTCGCACGATAATATTCGCATCCTACTAACATTCCACTTCTCTCGCTATCCATCATAAGTTTCCGAATATTCTCCAAACGGACAACTCCACGAGAACCAACGTTCACTTCTCCGGTACCCGATCTCCCTCGAATTACACGAGCTGTTTCGAAATCGAGAAGACTTCTCGACCGTTCGATCCAGAACGAGTCGTTTTCCGTTCGTGCATACGAAACGATTTTTCAGAAAATCGTCGAATCTCGAGACAGGCTCGAATTTCGAGAGAACCGAGGGTAATCGTGGATCGATCCGAGTCGATGTCAGTGAGCAACTAATTGGAATTCCTCGACAAAATTCTCGAATGCTGCGACCACGTCACGGAAGAAGCGCAATTTTATCGTATATCGCTGGGGCCGAAAGGGTCCCACCGAATTCCGATATCCGCATTATAACCGCGATATTGGCCGCGCCCGATATTAAAAGCAAAACCCCCCCGCGAGCCAGCAGAAAAGGATCGGGTCCACGCCAGAGACCCGGAACATCTTCGAAACGAGCGATCGGCTCTCAATAATTGATAAGACGAGAACTCGCGAACGAACGAGATTTACTTCACGGATATCGACTTTCTCCGTTCGCCAGGTCACCCGGGAAATACGGTTTCCCGAGATGAAAGGACTTTATTAGCTTTTCCGAGCGCTTTTTAAAAACGCTCCAAGATAACATCATCCAGTACCTCCGACGTGGGCTTCCGCGGCGTTGAAAACCTTTTAACCGTTTATACAGAGCTTTTCACTTGGATATTTTCCCGCGGCGACAGGTCAGTGACGTTCGATCGAAACCGAGCAGTTCTCCCCCGCGTGAACATCGTTACAAACCGTCGACTTATCTTCGACCAATTTGCTTCGAAGCGATATCATACGGAGCGTGCTGCGACGCGTGGCACTCGCCTTCGCGACGGTTCCAGGCGAACAAAATCGGGAGAAATAGTCGTGTACGTCCGAACCGATTCGCGAATGGTAACCGTTTCGAGATCGAATCGATACGATATTTTACACGCTTATCGTTGCGATGATTCCGTCTGGTCGAGCCCGGAGACTCGCGTTTCTCTTTCACGGCGTGGAACGAAAGTGAGGAAAGAACGAGCGCGAAGAGGAAAGAGCGATAAAGGAACGAAACGAACCGAGAGGAACGAAGGGATCGAGCGCGAGCCAGAAAGCGATATAAAATATATCCGTATTTTTTCAAGGGATTCGCGGGTTCTACGGTCGGTCGGGAATATCCCGGATTTGGCTTTGATGAGTTTTCCCATTCCCGGTCGTTATCTCCATTCTGGCCCTACCGGAAACCCACGGTTCAATCGCGGCCATTGAATACCAATGTAAACGTTCCCACGAATTTTTTACCTCTGCGTTTTGGCTGCCCTTTCCGCTCCGTTCCCCGTCGGGAGACGTTTCCATCCTCATCCTCCGTCCCTCGCGAGAAAGAAATTCCGAGATTTGTTTCGCGTATTCTCCGGCTGGTAGCCTCGCCGAAAAGGGACATCGTATTTCGAGAGATCCATTCGCGCGGCGAATCATCGATTCCTTCGAGCGAAAGTAAGCGGAAATTGTTGTTTAGATGTTACGACGAAACGTACCGTGCACGCATTGCGCGAGAACGGCCTTAATTTAATATGTATATCCAATACACATGGTGATATTTCTGTCAACTCTTTTTACCATCGTTGATCAAACTTTCTTTCCTTCTCTCGCGTTCTGTGATTTCCTTTCCCATGTTCGCTTTCTTACGTGTGCGTGACTCGATAACGGTCTGTTGGAACGAATGCAACAACGATCTTAAGGGTGTCAGATGTCGATGTCAGTTTTAAGAACTGAGACCAAGATGTCTCCGTATTGGCGCGGAAGGGTTGTTCGCCACGCGGTCAAGGGTTTGGCTGTTTTTTCCTTTGGTTTTTCCTTTCAGTCGAATTCCAAATCCAGAGTCAGAAAGACTACGCGACATTGTCGTCGTTCACATCAAGACGTATCACTGTATACGCATTTCTTCGAACTTTATATCCTTATATATACCAAACTATACTACTAGATACGCGAGATCCCTGCATATTATAATAAACTAGATATTATAATCTGAACTTTACAAGAAAGATGATTAATCGCGATAATAAATACGTGGGTCCAGCCGCCGAGAAACCGGGTTATTTAAAATAAATCGACGTTTCGGTTATTTCCGGAGCAACATCGCGAAGAAGTAAAAGATTGAAACATTGTCTCGGAACGGTTGTTCCACGTCTTCCTTTTGAAGCGGATTTCTCCGAATCTGGCATACATATAAATGCAACGCGTATTATATTTATCTCGTTCCGAATTAATCCGTGAGATGAAATTCATTTCGATTTCAGCGTTCGTGAATCGTGTCCCGAAACGTAAAAAAGAGAACGCGCGGTTCGAGCTCGGCTTTGAATTCTCGCAGCGGGAACACCGATCGACGTAACTCGATCGACGACACTTTATTTACAAAGACTGCGAACGGTCTCACGACACGGACGGAACGTGTGATTTCATCGAAAAAGCGAGCAGAGATAACGCGTGGAATCCGTCGAGGTGTCGTCGTCGTCGTCGTCGTTGTCGTTGTCGTCGAGGGATACGAGATACAACGATATCGTGCGTCGCGACAATAAAGTCGGGATTCGCGAAGGGGGACGGGACAATGATAGGGGGGGGGAGAGGGGCAAGGTGAGAATCGCTGCAAGGAATGTGGAACGGTATGACCTAAACGGTCCCGGCACCGGACGCGACACTGTTCGGCGGTTCGATCGTCGATCACCGATCGATGGATCGAACGTCGACCGAGTTCCATTCTCGTCACGCGCGGTATGTACGTACATATGTATGTTGGCGCAACATCCGCGGAGATACCGGAATTATACAACGCAACAACGACGACAACGACGACGACGACGACGACGACGACGACGCGATCGTCCGCGTAGGTGGAATCGTGTCGCTCGGCTGGACTCAAAGTGATTTCGAATCGAATACAGGAACACCCGGTAGAATTCGTTGAGCGCTTCGGGCGCATCGCGGCGATATCCGGTGTGGCGACGTGTTTCGATATTCGTCGCCCGAAATCCCGTGAAAGCACGGTCTCGAAGAATTATCAACGTTTACCGCGCAAACCCCGGTAATACTATACGTGTTATGGATACCACGTGTGCCGGTCTGTAACATTCCTGTGATGCGGAACCACGCGTACGAGGGAATATCGCGGTGCTCAGTTCTGGCAATTAGAAATTTTTTGTCAATTTTCTTAGCGTAGGTGATCTATGGAACGATCGCCACAGTCAGGAGACGAATGGTATAGTATTTCTGATAGTTTGTGTGGTAATGCGTGGGAACGAATGGTATAGTATTTCTGATAGTTTGTGTGGTAATGCGTGGGAACGAATGGTATAGTATTTCTGATAGTTTGTGTGGTAATACGTGGGAACGAATGGTATAGTATTTCTGATAGTTTGTGTGGTAATACGTGGGAACGAATGGTATAGTATTTCTGATAGTTTGTGTGGTAATGCGTGGGAACGAATGGTATAGTATTTCTGATAGTTTGTGTGGTAATGCGTGGGAACGAATGGTATAGTATTTCTGATAGTTTGTGTGGTAATGCGTGAAACGAATGGTCTTACGCGTGGTCCGGAGAAAGTATGAAGTGTTTGGGATAGACGAGCGAGTGAAGTGTTTCGGAGATGTGAAAGAAGAGCGTTCGAATTGGAAAACTGGGTGTGTGAGCCGAGGTGCGAAAGACGAGCAATTGTGATGGCGTCAGACTGAGGAATTTTTGGTGAACACGACCAAATGCGTGGAGAGAGAAAGGTCAAGGATTTGAATGAAAGGGAACGAATGCGTGCGAGAATATAGGGTGCGAGAGAAACACGACTGGGACACTCGTTGTTGGAAATTAGGCGAAGCGTGTTTGAGATCAGTTTGTTGTTGTTAGTATAATGACCTTTTACGAAACCCATCGCCCTTTAATTATGCACTTTGTGTCGATTATATTAGCGTGTCCCCATACGATTAAGTATCATTCGCGTATAGGTCTTTTGTGAAAAAGTGTTCTGGTCGGAATTTGTTTATAATTTCTAAGCGTGCCACCACTCGATGAAATATCGCTCGTGTATATTTCTTTTGCAAAACAATATTTTCGTCCTTTGCGATTCAATTTGTTTTCAATACAGTACTCTTAACCTTTGGCTCTATTCAAATCGATTTTACTCTTATTGTATATATTTTTCTTTGGTTACGAAAGACATTAACCCATTCGATGCTAGGAACGTGTATACGCGTCTAATTGGTACATACGTGTATTACGAACGCGTACACATGTTTACCGAGTTCGCTACAAACGCTGTGGACGTGTTCGCGCAAAGTATAAAGTAAAGTATTCAGCACCGAAGCGTGCCACAAACAGTAAAGTATTCCGCGCGTACGTGACGCACTTGTCGAAAGTATGCAGCACCAAAAAGACTAACAAGAGAGACTTTCGTTTGTTCCGTCGTTTACAATTCGTAGAACATAATAATCGTGTCTCCTTTTCTATTTCTTTTTAGCACGTTGCACGTAAAACTTGTAAACGAATGAACTTCTCACACTGTCTAGAAGTTGTCGCGCACGAGGCACTTATATCACATTTATAGAATTTTTTCGAGATTATCAAATACACTGGACGCACTTATCGAAAGTGTGCAGCACCAAAAACTAATAATAGTGTAATAAGAGAGACTTTCGTTTATTCCGTCGTTTACAATTCCTAGAACATAATACTCGTATCTCCTTTTTTATTTCTTTTTAGCACGTTACACGTAAAACTTGTAAACGAATGAACTTCTCACACTGTCTAGAAGTTGTCGCGCACGAGGCACTTATATCACATTTATAGAATTTTTTCGAGATTACTAAATACACTGGACGCACTTATCGAAAGTGTGCAGTACCAAAAACTAATAATAGTCTAATAAGAGAGAATTTCATTTATTCCATCGTTTACAATTTGTAGAACATAATAATCGTATCTCCTATTTTATTTCTTTTTAGCACGTTGCACGTAAACTTGTAAACGAATGAATTTCTCACACTGTCTAGAAGTTGTCGCGCACGAGGCACTTATATCACATTTATAGAACCTTTTCGAGATTACTAAATACACTGGAAGAAACGTCCACGAAGACTTTGCAACTTCTTTCTAAATTTCACTTACGCGTTCGTCAACGAACAACGACTTGCACTTCCAACGACACCGATCTCGCGAATTCTCAGGTTCGCGATCTCAGGCGATCGATGTTCCATCGACGATCGTTCGTTGTTGAATATTCGTTCGCGTCGCGAGCGAAACGAGTGAAAAACAGCCAAAAATATAATATGTCGTCGCGCCTGTCGTTAACGTTGGTAACGGACTGCCGCGGAGTTCCATTTCTCACTGTCGCCGTTATCAACATTATCGCGGGGCCATTATCATCGCGAGTAATAACGTCAGCATTATTCTCGTCGACGTCACGACGAGTCCCGCGTTCAATTCGCGTGCTATTGCGCGCTTGCAACGAGAATATCGTCGAAAGAGCGATTCACCGAATCGCGGCGCAGATGTTTACCACGGTACGACTACTTACGGACCTGTTGTACCGGCTGCTACGATATAGATCCTACGGGATAGGTACCGACAATACCCGAACGATTCAAAGTATTTAACATTGAGTTAGAATCCTCTTTAATCGTAAAGCAACAGCGTCTTCGTTTCTTGATCTCGGAGAAACATTTTCAACCCCTATTTCGAGTCATCCTCGGTGATCCAGTATGAAATTTATCCAACGAAAGAAATACATCGTCGAGTTGTTCGCTAAAAGAGGTGGGTAAAGAAAAATATTGTAAAAATTAATATTACGAACTTACCAGACACGAATAGACCATATGCAACTTACTGAACACGCGATATGCGATGTCGCACACCACACGGAACGTTCAATTTAAAGTTACCCTTTTTTCGTTGAATAACACTATTGTCAACGATAATCGACTCCGTATTTGATAACACATCGAGCTCGATTCGTAACTACGCATAGTTGCACATAGTTGGCGGAATTATCGAACGGACCCCGATTCCGTTTGATACTTTTCGATGCCGGATGATAATCCACGGACGGATATCGATGGTATCGATTCGGTATCGTTCCCTATTACCGGTGTATCGGTGCGGGCCGATCGTGTCAATTTAAAATTCTGATGCAGTCGAACAACTTTGTTCTCTCCTCGGGCATGGATACGCGGCAGCGAGCATAAAATGGGTTAGCTTGTTCCCGACAGAGCGTGCTGGCCCCGCTGGTTCCCACCTCTTTTCCTTTCGCTCTTGGCCTTTGTCCTCCTCTCGGTACTCCCTCCGTTTCGCGGAGATTCAACGAGCAGAGGAAGAGGCCCGGGGCAATGGCAACCAACTCTCGTCGAATCGGACCCGAAGTCAAAGGGTTGTGCAACGCGACCAACCCCTCTTAAATGTCATGCAAACTCGATTCCGCTCCGTCGAGATCCTTCGCGGCTCCCCGACGTTTCGCGCTTTGTCTTTCCGTCTCCGTTCCTCCTCCTCCCTCCTCCCCCACCCCCCAACCCTTCTTCGGACTTCTTTCTCGCCCCTCGTAACACCTCGTAGCCCCACGGTACGGATAAACTCGTTTCTCTTACAGAAGCGGACCCCCCGGGCCCGGGGCACACCGAATTTTTCCGCGTTCAACGACGGGGGCGTGATATAAATATGTATTGCAAATCGATACGCCGGAACGAGAAAAGTTTCGACCGCCGTTGCCTCATGGGAACGACGGATGATATATCCACAGGCCACGATGTTCGAAATTCGCGATCCGTAATGCCAAAGGTGCGCGCGTTACAGTTTACCAATGCTGCTTCTTGCGGCGAATAAAATCTCTCGATTGTGTTATTGTTTCGCAAAGCTCGGTTAGAAGTACTCTATTGGTTACAACGAACGACCATCAAGTAATAACGTAGAATCGTAGGCGAAGTGGTCACTCGTGTGTAAATTACAACTGTCCCGATACCTTACGACACACGAAATATCGCACGACGATTGAAATTCTGAAGCGATCTCGATCGTTTCTTACCCTCTACCATTTTACGCTATTAAATAGCCTCAAACCGAACAAGCATCGATGACAGTATGCCAACAGAATCTGTAATAGATTCTTCGTAATTAACACCATAAGCTTCAATTACATCTGTCACGCGTTTCTTTCGTTTGCCCATTCCATGGCATATTTCCAATTTATTCATTTTTCTTTCCTTTTTTTCTAATCTGCTCGTACCGTTCTCTCGCGCTCGTTGCACCTCTTCCACGTTACTTTCTCCCGTAACAAAAGGCAACCGTAGATGAACGTGTAATTGTTGTCATTTATATTTACCGAAAGTACTTTCGAAAATGAGAACCACCGGTAAATATCGAAACTCTCTGGAAACGTTCGAGATATTCCGCTACGGTGAGGAATTTTCGGAAAAATGTTCCCTGGAACGGTGAACGTTGACGATTAAAATATTCGAGTTGCGTCTTCGCGGAACGCGGCACCGTATTCGCCGCGCGGACCGCGGAGCACAAAGGATCAACGGGAATTTAGGGAAAGGAACAACGATCTTGTCGTACAACCTTTCGCGACCCACATTTCGAACCGTCTAAACAAAATAGGTCGCTCTGTATGCAACGCGACGATCCGGAAATCCTTTCTCTTTTCGACGCTGATCCTCGCGTCGCGGCGGAACAGCAACCTCGAATCCACCGGCTCGCTCCAGCTTCAACGTCAATCTCCTCCCGGTATTCTTCGTATTTCCAGCGAGGATTGTGTACTCGATACGATCTCGAGATTGCGTCGTTTAGTTCCCGCACGTGCGATCTGCTGCACCTGCCGGTCGAGGTGCAATTCTGCGCGATCCCGCGGAACAGGAGGGACTGGTCCTCGGTCGAGAACAATCTTGTTGGATTTTGCGTTCCTTCGCGTCCGCGGACTACGTTTGCCCAATTCTATCCGGATGGAAAATCATAATTTACCGGGTAATTGTTCGTATTGCGATGTAATGCCGGTGAATCGAACGCTACTTGATATTCCAACGAGACGCTTACCTCGAGAGGTTGGAAATAGATCTCTGTGGTAGCGAACGTACCAACGAACTCGGTTCTCCCTGGTACTTCCTCGTTCGTGTTATTGCAGCTCGAATCCCACGATGACGTTTTATCTTTTATTAATGGCGTCTCGAGTAACATCGCAAAATATCAGCTTTCGCGCGATCTTCGAGCTACGAAATGTTACCGTCCGTATTCTTCAGCCACGAAGAAGGTTCGTTCCTTGTTCTTGTTCTTCTTCGGGCTCTTTTTACACTATGTCGAATTGTATCCAATATTTACGCGTGCTTCGCCGTCCGATTATTTCCTCGAGGATCTTTCCAAAGTTGTCGAACTGTACACGTTGCACTACATGTATCAATATTATCAAGTTCGGTGAATTAACATTGTAAAGTTTCAAACGATACATTTCGCGCGCATAGGGACAAACGTTGGAGAACGATTTGTAACCCGTACTGCAACTGAAAAGGGAAAATTGAACCAGTGTAAAGGGCCTTCGATACGAGGTTTCCTTCCGGTGAAAATGAGAATCAATATAACCTCTACATACATCTGCGACTGAATACTGCAGTCGAAGCTACGAAATGCATATTGTAACATCGATTAAAATATATCGATCGAAACATCCTCCTATAATTTAATATTCCTCTGTGATTTCTCCGCAACCGAAAAAATATACGTATATCGGTTGAAAACGAAGCAAACAACGTTTGAAATTCTTTGACTTCTTTTTGTACAATTCGTTCGCTGTCTAAAATTTAAAACACGTTATATTAATACTCATACCTCGATGAAACAGCGAGCTAAGGAGAAACTAATCACAGCAACGCTCGTCTCTGGCGATAGACGAGAATCGATAGATCTTCGTTCGAAAGATTTTCTCGCGCCACGAACAGTTTACGAGTAATTTAAGATGGAAACAAGTTTCTCGTTACGCTTCGGTTGGTCGAGTGCAACAACCAAATTTGAATTCGAGAGGAACAGAATCTACAGCGTAGACCCGAGACACCGAGATCAATGAATGGTGTAAACTCGCTAAAGTATCGTGGTAGACAAAAAAATGTTTACGGCCATCGATTCGGGCGATGCTAGCGCGTAAAACTCGCCCACCCGGCTCGATGATTTACACACTGACTCTCTGTACCAACTTTATTTTCTCCCCGAAACTGGAAACGACGCCCCATCGACCTGTTTACTCGATCACGTATCGAAGCACCACTTCCACGGACTCCCAAGGAATGCATCCAGTTTACTAGATTTTGCGAATTTTTAAAGTATAACACACATCGGTTTCGAACGCTGTACGCGGCTTGACTTACGTTCGAACGAACCGTGACAATTTTTTCGAGTAAAAATCATTGATTTTCTTGTCACTTGCTACGTACAATGTCGTTCTCTCTTACCGTAGATCGATACATCGAGGAAGATACAAAACCAGGTTTTGGTTGTTATATATTATTAATCGTAATTGTATTATTATAACTTTTACACCTTCATAAGTTATATGTTATACAACGTTTGTATACACACACGTATCAGAAGGTCATATTATCATATAAAAATTATTATTATCGTAACGTACAAACCTTCTGATACGTGTGCATATACAAACGTTGTATAACACATAACTTATGAAGGTGTAAAAGTTATATAAGGTGTATATACAAACGTTATATAACACATAACTTATGAAGGTGTAAAAGTGATATAAAGTGTATGTACAAACGTTGTATAACACATAACTTATGAAGATATAAAAGTTATAATATAGTACGCAAATATAGTACGTTTCTACCGATAATTTGCGTTATTATTTTGTTCGTCCATACCACGAGTAAGTTTCCTTTTTATTTTACTCTACAATCGCGTTTCGAAGAATTACAAATTTTTCACCTGGAAGCTAGACGAATCTGGTAACCAGTCCCTACTCGCTTCTATTTCCTGTTCTCCGAGCCACGTACCAGGGGCGCGTCTTCTTTCTTGGCAGTAATAGCCGAAGCTATAACAACTACGCTGATGCGTATCCTCCGTGCCAAATCGCTGCGATTTTGGAGACAATGGTGACACCGGTGGTCGCGTTTGGAGTAGAAGCGAGTGGTATCCGTGAGCGTTCGCGTGTTTTTCGTTCGCTCGCGCGTGAAAATCGGTGTTCCGAAGCGAGTAAAGTTAACTGGGAACAAGGACGGCGGGTAGATTATTAATAAAATGTCATTTATCCTCCGTTACCTAGACGCCAGCCAATGAAACGTTTCATCGATCGAGAGTTTAATTGTACGGTATTTTTATTAATTCGCCAGCTTTCGCGGATTTCAATGGCAAGTTCGTTTTCCTGGATTATATCGAGCGTCTGATAAATTGTTTTCGAACGAACTGGAACACGCTCCGGGAAACCGTAAAATCAATTATCGTCGATCAGAATCGTTCGACGACGCCAGCGGACTGCGATTCAATCTACCCGGAGCTTTGAAAATCAAATTTAAGAAATTATTCTTGAATTTCCTCGAGAATTTTCCTCCGACACGTTGCAGTCGGAGGTGTTAAAAGGGAAACGACGATTCGGAAAAAGGTGGCCTAAATCTGCGAACAGAAGTACGGTCGAACAGTGACAATTATCTCCGTGACGGATAAAATTTAATTATTTTCATCGGATCGATAATTGTATACATACTTATCGGTAAATATAACCAGATCGTCTATTCGCTCCGATCGAGTCAAATGGTTATTACTTACTCATTATCTTCGACTATAGGAATTCGTATCGTTTGTTTCGAATTTGAATAGCAATCGTATTAATCAATTCAATTTCGTTACGTACGTTAACTTGGATAAATTCAACAGTTTCGATCGGGACGATTAGAAATATTATTCGGTCGTTTACTTCTTGGGGATATGTGGAAATACGTAATAAATAGTGCCGCTTCGCGAGAATAAATAGGAATTTGATTAAACACTTACATCCACTACTTGTAATAACAATGACGATGTTCACCCCTCGACGATCGGAAAAACTCTGCCTCTCGCTATACTTTCGAGCGTCTTTCGAGCATGGACGATCGATCACCGTTCCACTGTTTCCGGGGCCGTCTTCTCGGACAGCGGACAAGGTCAATTACCTTGGCCAGGTGTAGGGCCTCGACAGCAATGGATAATGTCAACAAAAGTCCATTACAACTTTCAACGTTATTAGAATCGTGGATAAATAACACATTTCTATTAATTTCACCATCGATTATTCGACTCGAACATTTACCACTAGCCTCGAAGATTTTAATTTCTATAATTCAGATCTTTTCTATTTTAATATCGAATCATCCATTTCGTTCGTTAATACTAAAACCACGAAGAACTTCGATATTACCTTTACACGCTATAAATCGTTATTTCGATTCATCGTCGAAAGCGGTCGCGAATTTTTCTTCGAACGATAGTATTCGCGAATGCGAATTCATTTGTTTATACATTCTATTACCGTGAAAACGCTTGCCCCTTCGAATTTATCGCTCTCGTTTAACTTTCCGACTTTCGGTTTTCCTTGCGTTCGGGCGGTTACTTGTTGCTTCCATTTCATTTGCCTTTCGAGTCTCGTCAACAAACGGTGCACACTCGGTCACGC
The DNA here is from genome assembly GCF_051014685.1 of Ptiloglossa arizonensis. Classification (NCBI taxonomy): domain Eukaryota; kingdom Metazoa; phylum Arthropoda; class Insecta; order Hymenoptera; family Colletidae; genus Ptiloglossa; species Ptiloglossa arizonensis. The sequence continues at coordinate 4,574,481 of NC_135059.1, read as the reverse complement.
TTTATTGTTCCTTCGAAATCTTCTCCCGTTTCGTTGTTCATTGTAACTCACCGCGAACTAAAACGCCCGAGTGCACACTTACGATCTCACGGGCAATTAGGTGAAATATTTGATCAATGTCACGAGCCGGTGTATTCCGTCGTCGAACGAATGTCGTAAGTTTCTCGAGCAATAAACACCGAGTGGATCGCCGTCAGCACGGAGCCGGAAGCTCATTGTGCTCTTCTCCCCGTCCTATCCACCGCTTCGGCTAATAACGAAAAGCCACGAATAAATACGATTCATTTCGAGCTATTTACCGCGAAAAGATTGAAGCCTCCCGACCGCGAGAGCGTGTTTGCAGACGGATGATTCCCTATCGGCGGTATTTTATATTAAATTCTTTCCATCGACGAAGCGTGGCTTTCCATTATCCCCCCGTCCCTCCCCAACCACCCACCCGCCGGTTTCCCACCCCGCCACCGAAACAAATAGCTCTCTTCCGTCTTTCGCGGTTCAATTTCCAGCTTAGATCTTCATTTATCTTCTCGCTGTCACGTTCCCACCCGCGCCACTCTATCCAATATTTGCTTTCTTCTAAACGTAATTTCCAAACGCGGTTTCTCGTTTATACGAGAAACGGGGGCGCAGAGGCAAGGTTCGAGATCGAATCGAGATCGATTCGACGAACGAATCGGCCTCGCGGAACGCGCGAGCTTCTGAACAATCGCAACGAGCGAAACAACCGACCGAGAATCGTCGCGGTCGTGTTTCCCTCGCAGCCCGTGGGAAACCATTCCCAAATGCGTCTCGCAACGTTTCGCCAAGACAGAAACGCGCGATCGAGCGATCCCAGCTGTCAATGACGTCCTTCGTATCCCGATTCTCGACGCGTTGGTGCTTTTCGTCAAGCACCGAGAATAACCTACCAACGAAACGCAACGATGGAATTCACACCGATAACGAAATCGTTCGTGAGGTTTTTCGGCGGACTAGGACCTACTCTCGTCCTTTCTCCGAAGAAAATTGTTCATCCACGTACGAGCCTCAAAGAATTTCTTGTACTCGTGCAGCGCTCGAAGCAGGCCCAAGCGAACACGGAAAATATGATACAAGTAAATGTAACAGCGTCTTGGACAATCGACAGGAAAGAAACTGTGGAAAATCGTCGCGAGAACTCGATCGTACATCTTTGGTACAATTAAAAGGACTTCGGGGACTCTGCGCTGCGAATGTTGCAAAATATTTTCGGTGCACATTTACCGAGAGGCGATCGGAACATGACTTTGAATTGTATACGGAAATTTGTAAAATCGATGTAAAAATAGAGACGAAGTAACTCGGGGAATTGTTCTTTGTAAATAATATTGCGATACGACTAAGAACTCGGTAGTAACAAATAAACTTTGCCTTATCGATGCTCTGCATTGATTTATTTATCTCGCCGGTGAGAAACCAGTACATGGCCATGAATTGAAACGAAGCGACTAACATTAATGTAAAAAATATTCTCGACCGTATTCTAAAACGATCTTTCCCCAACCCGAATCTAATCGCAAGTGTATCGTGACTATAATTTCTACGTTTAGAATTTTATCGAATTTTCCATAATTTTCGTCAAGTGAACAAATATTCGTTAGATTCGATCGTTTCCAATGTTTCTTCGTCGAAAATAATCGAGACACATGGCAATGCCAACGCGTTCAAACGTTCGTACCGCGGCCAAACGCAACGCGACGGATTACATCTGCAAGGCCGTGTTGCGCATTAACAAACAAGACTTGCTCCATGAACGTTGTCGGATATTCAAAGCGCTCGGTTCGTTCTTGAAAACCGGACTAATTGGCCACAGTTAGAGTAGCCAAGGGAAAGTACGTGGATCAGCGAGGAGTGTTCACGACTTGTGGTCGAGCTGGACCTTTGCCTCTTGCGACTCTTGCGAGTTCGCGGTTCGGAAAGATGGTCGACAAAAACGCGAACGCGACGTCAAAGAGAGACGGATCTCTGAGCACGGCCAAAGAAACGGACGCGACGAGCCGTCCAACGTGAACTCTAAGAAAGAAGAGGAATTAGAGATGAAAGAACACTACCGAGAACCGTTCGTTTGAAAAGGACAGCGCGTCGAGCGAAAAGGGTGGAATCGTTCGAGGAAAAAAAGGCGCAAGTGAATGTAATTGGCTCGAACGCGATTTCACCGATCGGACATTTCCTCTGTCCGGACTCTGCTCGCTATCGGCGCGAATAATAAATTCGGTTTCTGTTATTTTCACCCCTTCGTCTCCTATCCTCGTTACCAATGCCTCTGCTTCGATAATTGAGCCAAGCAGGTGAATACCGTAAGCGATAGAGTACTCCGCGAATACACGACGTCACACACACGAACACACACACGTCGAAAGTACACAGTATCGAATTGATACTTCAAAGTAATTGTACCACGTTGGACGATGGTAGATGTTGAATTGGAGCGTCTCGTCGTCCGCACTTCTCGACAGCTTTTTAGGGGTGTCGAGATCGTTGGAAATTTAAAAAACGAAGTCTTATTGTGGTAATTAACAGTGTTGTATTTAGCGTAGAGTTGGCGAAAGTTGTTAGGTTGTATATTTTGTGTAAACTGGCCACGGAACTCTAGCCACCGAACTCTGGTTTGTTGTAGTTTGTTTGTCGAACTCTCGTAACTTGTGTCGAGCTCTTGTGTCTTGTGTAACTGTCGAACTTGTACGTTTCTTGTAGTGTTTGACTGATGGCGAAATGTTCGTTTGTTCGAGTCTGTGTGAAACTGATTGGCAAAATTGTTCAGTTGAGTGGTTGGCGAAAACTGTGTGTCTTTGCAGAAGTTGTCTGACTGTGTGAAACTGTTCAACTGTTTTCTTAACTGTTTTCAGACTTGTGTCTGAATGTTGAACCGTTGACTGTTAACTGTCTTGGCAGAAGTTGTTCGACTGTACGAACATTCTCCTCCGCGTGTCAACCCTCCGTTTTATGCGTTCGGTTTGAAATCCGAAATCTCAATTTTTTGACGCGTTTCGATTCCACGCTCGCTATCGACGCGAATAATAAATTCTTCGACTCGTTTTCATTTTTATTCCCCGTTCGTCTCCCCTTCCACTTAGCCTTCGATCCTTGCGGTTCAACAGCAATGGAGGCAACGAGACGGGAGAATTAACGGCGTTAATTTGTTTTAAGTACGCTCGGGGAAAGTTTCGACCTGGAGTATCGATAGCCATTGCTGACCGTCGATACGGGAACGGTGTCGCGATGGAACGAATCGAAGAGGTTGAAGGGTGGCAAGGTGGGCGTCATCGCTTGATTCCTTCAACGACTCGCGCCAGATCGTTACGAGACTTAGCGAAACGCTCGAGTTCTTTGCCGGCGCGTTAACGTTCCTCTCGGTGGCACGCTTCCTCGTTAATATGTTAATCGATATGCAAATCGCCGTTACGGTCGCTATTCACTTCCTCTATCGACTGGCTCGGATCGCGCTCGATACACCGAACGAACGAACGAAAGTGGTAGAGCGTGAGGTTCATTGTTATCGAGCACCCGTTTTTCCTTAAGGAGCCCCGTTAACTCGGTAATGGTATTGTTTCGTTAACATTTGGCACTGTTACGTCCACGGTGATTACTTAACGCCGGCGAGATCGTCGATCGGGAAACTATTGGCGTTTTAATTCTTACCTCTGCGCCATGGCACACCGTTCGGCCACGGTTTTTGTTCTGAGTTGGGCGGATCGGCTACGCGCCGTTTCTACTTACTTCCAATACAAACTTCCAATGTATCACGTTCGATACAACGCTCCGTACCAAACGAGTACCCTTTTGTTTCCGTTCGTTCGTTTCGGGGAAACCGTTCTTCGAGTAATACGTTTTACGTCGTATAAGGTATTTTTGCATTTGTTCAACGGTTGCGATAAAAAAAGGAAATTTAACCCGGTACAATCGACACTGTGAAATTTTCAATTCAAAAAGAAACAAACGTCGAAATTTCGAAAACAGTGATACGGGGACACTATTTTCTTTCTCTTAATTTAATACGTATATCCAATACCCATTGTTGGAATACAACGACATTGAAGTACTTGAGAAGTCAAGGAATGGTGGATGAGATCGATACCAGCTTTCCTATTATTTCCGTTGGTGTGTCGATGTGATCGTTACAATCTGTTCAGTTGTTCATAACCATACTCCGCTGCACGACTGTATTATATTTATCTAAAAATAAACGTCCTATTTACATTTGCTCTTGTGCTAAACAATTCCATAATCCCACACCCATGGTGATATTTTTGTCAACTCTTTTTACCATCGTTGCTCAAACTTTCTTCCCTTCTCTCGCGTTCTGTGATTTTCTTTTCCATGTTCGCATTCTAACGTGTGCGTGACTCGATAACGGTCAATTCGAGGCACACCTTTAAACCGTTTCCCGTATTATCGTAATTTTGTACAAGGTGGTAAACAACAACCGCGAACGCCGATACTACGTACGGGGCGGGAATATAATTACGAAGTTCTCGACCTACTTGTTCGAGTATCGAAGCGTTTTGTGCATCGGAAAATGGAAGAAACGACGTTCTTCTCCGAACATTATCCACTCAGCAATTACAACGGAGTGTGTGCAATGACGTGTCGCGTCTTAACGAACGTGACGTCAATGCGCTATAATCGTCCACGCCGATATCACGGAGGAAAAGTTTCGCGCTTCGCGATGGCCGGTAAGAGTCCTATCCAAGAAGCTGCAATTAATTGCGTTCTCGCTCGTAGTTGGTCGATATTCCGCCACGAAACGATAGACGTATTTGCCGCACTTGCGTGAACCGACTCGAGTCGAGAATCGCCTCGTGAACGAGCACCATTCGGCACAGAAAGAAACGAAGTTACTTAGAAGCGATCTCGATCCTCCAAAACGGATTTGTTATCCAGACGTTCGTTCGTTTTTAACATCTACGAAACGTTTACATTGAATCAAAAGTGTTCAATCGTTGAGTATAATGTTTACCTTACCGCGTCCCTAGAAAAGGAAATTTTCCGTTCCGCGTTAATATCACTTAAAGAGTCCTTGTTCAGACCACGAGCCGCCAACATTGTTGCAATTATTACGCGCGTTCTTGCGTAGATGTTGTTCCACAACCATTATTACGCTCTGAAAAGTATCAACGGTCGTCCGATATTTATTGGGAAAAATTTACGTGTATTTATATACGAATAAATAACGCTAGAATTATGGCTCACAGAAGCCATACGTTTCTACATTATGGAACAGAAAAGTTAATTATACGAATATTTGTACCGCGCGCTTGATTAAACGTCAAAAATCTCGATCGATTCTGACACGACCGTATTCCTATTATTTTTAATTACAGGTAATACGACTCGCTCCTGTATTCTCAAAATGAACAGATGCACATTGAAACGAGTTCGTGCCTGAATTCATTTTCATTGGAGAAAAATTGACAAAATGACCCTTTGTTAATGCTTTGATAAAAATGTAACGAAAAATATCGAAATCGATACCTCAAAGTGGCAAAGAAACGAAAAACCTATTTATTTCGTCGAATCCCTGAACAAGGAACTCGTTCTATTGTATCTTGTTCGTTCTCTCGAGATAAAAGCAGCTAGCTCGCTTTCAAATATGTAAATCGGTTGTCTCGACTTTGTCGCTCGAAAGCGGGAATCGTTGTATAATCCAACGCGAACGCGAGCGTTGCCCCGATTGTAGAAAAATATTCTAAACGAAGAATAAATTCGCTCGTTTTGTGAATCCTCGATGGTTGTTTTAACAAAGTTACGCAAAATCGAACAATCGTCACGCGCGTCCCCGTGAACGAAAATCGAGCCACTGATTTCCACGAGCCATTGCAGTTAATTATTTCGAAACTATTGCGCTCGATCGTGCAAGTTTAATTCATCGAGTCGAAACTAGGTTCCCGAAGGAAGGGGTGGATGGGCTTGTTTCTTTGATCAAAAACACGCATAATTATACTACTTGCGCGACGCGTCCCTTGACTCTAATATTTTACGCATTTTAGTCGGAAAATCTCGGTGGCGGCGCTGTGTACAGCAGCAATTATTCATAGCAATTACGCCGTTTCCCGAGTCGCACAAAGGAGGCGCCCTTTTTACAAGCTTGTCCCCCGCAGCTCCGAGAATATTGTTAAAAATAATATCGCCGCGTTTAACGCGACGTCGTCGTAAAGGACCGCGACGTTTTCAATTTTTTACACTCGGTTCGCAAAGGAAGTAGCGCGAGTTTTCGCGAACAAGATGTCTACGGAACGAGAAGAAAAGAATTAACGTTCGATGGAGAAGTTTCGCCGGAACGTATCCGCGCAGAAACTCGCGATACAAAAATGATCGCGTTCGAGCGGAAAAGGGATGTTACGTGAAATTTTAATCTTTTCCATTTGTATTCGCGAAACGTTCATATTCATCGTTGTAATTCAACTTTCCATTCGCCGGGCGTACTCGAAACGAGCTCAGATATTCGCGAATCGTTTTCGCCGAAAGATTCGGGTATCCAATAACTTCGCACACGAGTATCGCAAGCTCGTTGTTTCGATTCGCGCTCGTTTTTCTCGACCCACGAAGAAACCGGTTAACATTTTACTACAGAAGCACCGTTTCCACGGACTCTCGAGGAATCTGTCCAGCGTTTTTGAATTTCGAACGTACGTTGGATTATATTCGAACCACGAGAATATCTTCCAGTACAAACGATGGATTTTGTCCTATCTTCTTATGTACAATTCGTAGTTAACTTGGAAATTTATGTATCGACAAGAAACCAAATCTAAATCGAGAAGTTAATGAATTAGAAAACGCGTAATAACGTTGTCATTACTAACTTTCGACGCAGTGTGTTGTGATTGTTAAACGGATACAGATAATATACTAATTGTTTCTATTCTTTCGTCAGAATTGTCATATACTATTTGTTTGTATTCTACCGATCTTTGCAACGATTTAATTTCCTTAAATTCGTAGAAAACTCGGTCGATATTAGCCCCGGCGCAACTAGAAGAAGTTTAGATGGTAAAATTGTTCGATATTCGAAAAACGTCACGATGTGGCACGCGATAGTTACCTAGAACTTCCATCTGGACGAGTTTTCGGTTATTGGCGAAGCTTACTAAAAGAGAAACTTTCCTCTGGACCGTTCGTTGTTTATCTCGTCGCGTTCCTCGATGTTCTCGTTCGCGACGAAATAACTCGTAGCCTGTTGCGACAACGTGCTCGCTCGCGATCTCTCCGATTACAATGTATTCGCGCGATCGTTGTGAAATTAATTTTACGCGATCACGTAACGTTGCGCCTCGTTTCCCTCAATCTTTAAAACGGGAGATCTCGGTGCGACGATTCACGTAACGAGCCCTTCGCTCGCTCGCTCCCGCCTTATTAAAAATTCCTTTACCCGCGTTATAAATTCACGCGCACTAAGAACACCCGTAACGCGACGATACGTATTCAATAAATAATACTTGCTCCGTTGGATCGTTAACGTATTCGATAAATAACATTCGCTCGGTTGAACAGCATTATCGTATTTTAATCCTCGAATATCGGGAAATTATTGTCGCGGGTTGCTTACGATTGATGGGTCTTAGATGTTTGAGAAGCTTGGATCTATTTATTGTGCAATCGACGGTGGAATGATTTTGCTCAATTATGTCTCTTTTGTTATATTTTTCGTTACCTCTTGCATCGTCCTTAACGTTTCACTATTCGTGTATCTATCGCGCGTATGCGAGTTTCACTCGGTAGCACTGGTGAACCTAGAAACTCGCTATCGGGAGGTTCACCGCTCAATAGTGGAGACAACAATGATACCTGTCCTCGTAAACGAATCGTCGAAAACCGGTACAGAAGATCCTGGACCCTATTTTCCATTAATTTCGAAAACGTTTACTCTTGAATCGTCGCGCTACCGAAGATTACGCGCGATTCGTGTATAAAATCCGCTGTACATCCATTAGAAACGTATTTATCGTAAACTAACGAGCGGGTTTCCGTCGATAACAATACCGGTAATAAAACTCCGGAAGAAGCACCCACCTCCTCCTCTCGGTTTCCCTCGGTCACGGTTTCGCGAGCCGATTCGAAAGCAGAATTTGTCGTCGAAACGTTTTCCGCGATTTCACGTTCAACCGCCGCGAATTTTCCACCGATTCGCCGTCACCATCCGGTTGTCCGATCCGCCCGTATTAATCACCAACGGGGTCTTTCGTTTCCTACCTCTATTCCGTCTAATTAGATCGTTAATCACCTTGTCATACACTTCCGCGTAACCCTCGCTAGATTTAACGCCACGACGACGTAATAAACGACCGATCTGTCTGTGTAAAGCCGCGCACGGTACGAGAACACCGGGAATGACGTCGCGAATGTGTAGGGAGACGCGCGCGTAGGGCAAGTAAGGGAGAGAAACAACCAAAGAGCGAGAAGGAGCCAGAGAGAGGCGGAATGCATAAAAACGTTCAACGCGGCGTTCGTTCGGTCGTTCCGCCTTTCATGACTATCTGATGTACATTGCCGACTTGATAGATGTTTGTGGCTCGCGCGACACTCCATTTGCCCTTATTTTGCCCGAACATACCGTGCCCCTGTCACCTACCCGATCCCCCATCAGTCGCTGTGGCCCGTTTCAACCCCCCTCCGGTTATCCGGTACCTTGTACAGCACTGAATATTACCGTTCTTAGTATTTTTCAAAGGGAACCGACTTCACGGTGCAGCAGCGTCTCTCTGGAAGACGCAACGAGGGAAAACCGATAGGACTCTCTCCTTCTTTGTTGCGTTACGTTGTTTCGGTGAACGTCGCAAGGAATAAACATGGGATCTAACCCAGATTTAATCCAGACTTAACCCAGACATAATCCAGACCTAATCCGAAAACTGGTAACCACGATGAACCGAAACGATCGAAATCAGGCATCTTGAGTCGCTTAATATCGATGACGACGATCAACGGTACCAACGAACCTTTCCCACCTCGTTGAATACGCGTGTCTGGTCACTGCACAATTAGCTCAGTTTCTATCGATCGGCCGGCTGGTGATTATTTTTTCCGTTGGACAACGGGAATCGTTCAGTAGCGCCATCATCGAAGACCGGTGAACGAGCTCCAGAGTTTCAATGACGGCCAAGAAATCACAGTTACGACGATACGGGTATCGATTAAAGCGGTGAATATTTCCATCTGTAATCCACGGGGAATATATTATTATAACAGAGGAACAGGCATATTTTCCTATACATATGTATTTTTCCTCTACATTATTTAACCAAAATTTAACCCTCCGGTAAGTTCACTGTCCTCGAAACCGAACTCCGTACTGGCTTATGTTCTCGCACGCAATCATCAACGATGGTCGATAATACGGAGAATGCAGTTTTGTACCAGTGCATGTGCATCACGAGAAGTCGGATAAGAAGTCCACGCGACGTGTGCATTCCGATCGCGAAGAAACGACAGTCTGTGCAACGTATAAGTCCCGGACGCGTATGAAGAAACTCTAAATGCAAGGATTCGTACGAGGTATGGATCGAGTACACGACTGGTTAAACACTGTGTACAGTTGCCCTTCGCACGATTCTTATTTCGCAAGGTACGAGAAATAGGTACGAACGTAAAACGTGCAAGGTATACGCGCGTCGTTTACATGGAAACGCGACAGAACGGGAGCCTGAGCGATCAGAGTTCTCGGTCGGTCGCGTTTTCGCGCGCAAACAAATTGCGTTATTGTCACCGGTTCGAAGAGCCCTTACCCTCGAGCGCGACCGTATCGCGCACGCTTTTGAAGTGGAACGGGCGTTCGCCGAAACAGGCCGCAACGCGTCTCCTATTTAATACACGACAAACAGAAATCCACGGAGATTACTACGTAATCGTCGTTACCCGAAAATCCCTTGCGCCGCGTATTCGTTCGAACGGGAACATCCGCTTCTACGCGCAGTCAGTTTCCGCGCGACGAGTAACGCCCGCGAAGACACGGGCGTAAAATTGATCGTTGCAGTCAACGTCGACGTCTGCGTCGTAACTTCGGTAATGTACTTTTCAAGCCGCTGCTTCGCGAGAGCTTGCTCTGTAATTTGTTTATACACGGCCCTTTGTCGCAGAAACCCGACCGCGAACGAGTACGACCCGGTTGCTCGTATGGAAAAAGCTGTATCGTCGAGGAACGAATGATCCACGCCGAGAGGGAAAAGAAAAACGATAAAAGGAGAAGAAGAAGTTTGCAATCTCGTCCGAGAATTTCGTCCTCGGTGTGTAGGGCCCTCGAACTCGACTTTACGAAATATTCGGCGTTTAATTAGTTTCGCGACCATTTTTCTTTTTATCAAAATTCTAACTTGTGGTTCAATTACTTCGATATTAAATATCTCCTCCGAGGCGAAACGATAGGTGGAAAGCTTTTTATCAGGTTTCCAATGGGAACCGTTTTTAAAGAGCCACGAGCCCCCGAACTTTGTTACTTCGTTCGATTTTGTTAGGAAATGGTGGATGTTTGACACGAAAATAATCGATCTTCGAATCTTCTGTTCGCCTACATTGACGACCAAAGTACCCTTATATTTTACCCGCTTGGAACCGTAGAACTTTTACGAGCTACACCGGTTCTCTGTTGTTAAACACGTTCACCGTAGTGGTTTTTCTTTTCGTAGACTTTCGTATTTAACGACACGGCTCGGTTACAGCCCTCGAATGACTCTCGTATCGGCCGATACGGGGAAAATGGAACACTCGTGAATTTCGATGAAAAAATCGGTAATAAAATTACCCAAATATTATCTCAAAGCGTAACAAAGGTTACGCGAATTATGACTCGCGCGATATATCGTAGAATACGATAAATGACGTGTTTCGAATCGCGGGGAACACGTTGGAACACCGAAGATATTCGAGGTTCTGATTTATATCGTCGTATCGGTGTACGCGGTCTTGAGAAAACCACTGAAAATCGTTTTAATCTCTGCTGGGAGCATTAATACGATCGTTTGCTATATTTCCATTCGTCCTTCCTCCCCCCTCGCCACCCATCCGGCTGAATTTATGACGCGACGAGAGAACGACGGTACGGAGGGACCTAAATAATGTTCATTGATATTCGCCAATTTTTTATTTAGCGCGGGTGGCCGATACCGGGTCGGTGGGAGTTTACATTAAAACTTAACGAAAATTTCGAGGAATAGCTACCGGTCGGTTTCCGTTTGAACGGCAGATTTATGACGCTATGCAAATTCGGACTATAGTTTAAAGCTTAAAATTTACATAGAGACGTAATTTTCAGCAGCACGTTCGCGTCTACCGGCGATATATATTATTTCTCGTGTTTCGTTAAAGTTGTACAACCGTTCGCGAGATCGCGTCCATGAAAATCGGCGGGGTTCGCGCGTGTATAAAATTGTCTCTTTGTAGGACAATTATTTGAGCAATTTTTACGAAACGGAGGATAAACGTGGACTTTGGTGGTTTATCCACTTTTAAACGTACCGTCTGATTTCTTTTTCAACGCGTCGCAATAAATATTTTCCACGCTCCGAGCGGTGATGCACCCGCTGTTCGAGCAAAGATCCTTTTACGGTAAACACGATTGGCGCTGTTTCACGGTGAAGAAATGAACGAGGCGAACAAATTATTTAGTGCACGAGTCTGTGTTGTAGCTCCCAATGGAAGAATTTCAAACGTTTTGAAAAAAGTTTTCGATATTTTTCGAATTAGTTTAACTTTCGAGTACATTTAAAGATATCGACGCGTTCGGCGCCATTCTGCGAAACTCATTGATAGAAAAATCATAATGTTAACTCGAGGAATACATTCAACGCGCTCGTTCAATTGTTTTAATTTAGAAATCACACGAAACGTATCTAAACACACGCAAATCGCACCTATATCTTTGTAGATCTCAATGTACTCGATCACCTATCATTGTATAAAAATTACTTAATTTGTCGCAATAAGTGTAAATCGCATTTCCAACGCACCGTCGTATCGCATCACCTTCGACCAGATCACGAGATATTAATTAATCAGAAAAGCAATGGTACGTCGCGTGTGGAAACATTTTTCGGAGTAATGTCGCATTTACGTACAGTGTGTCCGATTTCGATCTATAAATTCGAATTACTCGTGAACTACCCATTGTGTAAAAAATAGTACGGACAGGAATCGAACATTTTCGAGGAGAATGTAGTAAGCTGTAATTAATTTTTCTCTAGATGGTCTCGTGACGTATGTACTTTCTTCGAAATAAAGTCGTACAATTTTTAATGCATCAATGGATGCATCTCGTTAATCTCTATGGAAAAAAGTATTAATCTATTCACGACGAAAAATTATTAGTTTAGAATAATTTAATTTCAATATTGTAGAGCGGTGTTAGCATACCTATATACCCGCATCTACATTTGCTATGTACGGAAACATTAATTACAAAAACCGTTCAATTTCTACTAGTACCGTTTTTCGTACACCGTATAGTTACCGAATAAATTACAATCGCACGCCTCGTACGAAACTCCGATACTTGAAACAAATCGCAGCATTTTAACGAGCTCTGTTTCGGTATTATTTATAAGCTGATCTTTTCTTAACGGTAAAAAATCTATAAGCCGATCACGAGTAATGGACAGTGGAGGGATTCCATTACCCGTGAGGTGAGGAAAATCTGACGCGAAAACAGGGGGCAATAGGAAAGTCGGAATATTTTTAATTCGCGCGCGAGTCTCTTTGTCGGAATCGAAGTTCCGCGAAGTTGCGCGTAATGAGAACCGACACCGGTTCGGGGTACGTTCGATTTGGATTAACGCCAGCATCGACATTAGTCGTTGGCTTCGCGTTCGAACGAGGAATAAATTGGAAAAGAGCTTATCGCTTGATGCCCGTGCAGCACTTTGCCTCCACGTTAATCTTGCACTTGTTCGAAACGTTATCCCCGCGGCGTGGAATAATATTCCAGACGTAACGTTGTCGCGTTGCCCGGGGCACGTTCGGCAATGTCGACACATTCATTTAGGAACTGTTTGTCCGCGAGCACCGCTGTAAACAGTGTATTAACGGCGAAGATGGACGGGCCGAGAAGAAAGAGACGGGGGAACATAATTTCCGAGAATAATACGGTAATATGTGTCCTACCGCGAAAATTACATCGCCGAGTGGAAACAATTGCGCGGAATTCGGTATTTTAATATCCTAAACGCGAAACGTAATTTCGCCCGCGTTACTTCGGCCAACCTGAATTACGAACCGGATTAAATTATTCGCTTCGCGCGTCACCGAAACTGAATAATTGCGCGCGGAAATTGTACAATTAGGATCTGTTTCTTATCGACTCTCGAACAGTAGAATCTAAATGGCCGATCGAGTAACCCTCCGTGAGAAAAATTTTGCTCGAAAGCCATCTGTGACCTTTTCGTTCCGGCGTAAGTGCGCGCGAATGTACTTTTCCTGTACGGAGAAACCGTGTGTGTCAACGCTAGGATCGACTGTTGCTCGTTACACAGATGTCGATTCCAATCGACGCTAAAACCGATACGATTTCACACGAATATCGAACATAGTCGGCGCTAAGGCCGAAATGAACGATACACGGAATTTCGACAAATTGGAATAATTGACAACAAGTTACGCTTGCTCCTCGCTAGCGAGAATCGAGTCGATTGTACCGTTAATTTTTGAAATATCTCTATTAAGAATCTTAATAGTAGATCTACAGATTAGTAGACTAAGTACAAGTAAGTATAAAGAATCGGATCTTCTTCACACCCATACCGACGCTCAAACTTGAAGCATTCTCTCGTTCCACGATACGTTGGAAGATATTGGATTAAACATATCCCAAATGTACCGAAAACTCGTGTTTCTAAACTTTCCAATGCAACGAGAGAACCAAGAGAATAGAGGAGCGTCCAATTATTATAATAAAGTCAATTAATAAAAGAACAACATACATCGTGAACGCAATGTATCGAGAAAGACCAAAGGAATGCATCAGGGATAAAACCAAACAAAATTGGTTCCAATCATTTTTTCGGAGCAATCCATACAATGTTAAATGCTCCACCATCCGCGAGTAACAACGAATACTTAAATACTACAATTTCGAACAATCCACTCTGTATAATGGGCGTTGTTCTCGATTGCCATACTTTCGTAACACGCGTCGCACGAGAAAAGAAGGATCGCGGAACACTGATGTTAAATTATACGCATCATGGGACACAGGGTGGCAATCGTAAATGGGTTTAATGGCTTTAGCGTTTGTCTCGTATGTATCCGTGGTTTGTTCGGAACGGAACAATCTGAAAACAATTTGCCAAGCACATATGTACATCCTCGAGAACCATTTACTACATATGACTGCGGTAATAGGGCCGCGGACGAATCCGCGCCCCACGCCCCGGGAGTAACGCCCGTTGCTCAGACTGTCCACGAAGTCGATATTAATTATTTCGCAACGCGGGAACAATTTATACCAGTTATCATTGTTTACCGGTACATCGTGGACGTTGTCGCACAATTTTCCACCAATTTCTCACCCATCGATCATTATTGTTCGCCGTTGTTCCGTATTCGTTAATAATGTTCGAGCAGCTCCGAAATAATCAGCCGCCCGATTTCTCCGATTCGAGGACGGATTAATTATCGAATAAAACGCAACATTTTACAGCGTATCGCCGAACTCGTTCACGGTACAAAACGCGAACGAGATTACGTGAAACGTGGACGGTTATTCGACCGTGCCGGAAAATAAGTATTTAGACGAATTAATAAATAGACGAGTAACATCGAATTGAACGTTCTCCATTTCTGCGTGGATACGGAGGTATAAAACGAGAAAAGGGCGAGACGAATCATTGAAAATTTTGATCAATTGCGAAGATAGTTTCAAAGTAGAATTCAAAAACTTTTAATTTGATTCTCTAATCGTTCTAAAAACGTTTCGAGCTCGACAGATTGTTATCATTCAACGACGTCTGTCCGTGTACCAATGGTACGATGTTGCGATCTTATATGTAAAACAAATCGAAAATTCGATGCACGCATCAGATTAAATCTCGAATTAACGTCACGGATAACCGTTATTAATCGAGTGTTTCGTTTACTCGGCAATTCGGATTGAAATTTTTTAATCAATCGACTCGTAGTTCTCGTTCCGATTGATCAAATACGAATTATGGAATAATTGTAAACGATAATATTATCACGACAAAGGAATCTTTTTCTTAAGTCGCAAGTTTCGTTTGCCACGAGTTCTCAAATCAGTACCAATCGGTATACATACGATCCTTTACCGATCTCCCAATGTCCCAATGTATAAAACAGGGCCTGATGGAGAACGCCTTACCGATAAGTCCACTAACAGGCCCAGAATGAAACGCGCTCCCTTTCTTTTTCTATTTCCACCCATTCGCACCTCCATTACGCCCATTAGAAGCTGTTACACGCGCATCGATTGTACGAAGTAAGTTAATCACGATCGTTGAAATTGCTCTTGTTATTATACAGCTTCGTAACGCTCCGATGCAATACCGGTGTCACACTATGGGACCGTTTAGATATCGATTAGACGTCTATCCTATAGGTGAACGATTTGTATATATAGGGATAATCGATTAGTCTGTTTACTGTGCGTGACCCTCGACTGGATTATGCCTGCAATCGATTAACCGTAGAACCGATCGACCGCATTCGGTTAACAGATACTGATACATCCTGCTGCAATTAACCGCTTAGCGGTGTACTCAAATTACCTAATACTCTTCGTCACGTTGTATTGACTTTGAATCGTGGTCACTGCGGCGCGGCCATAACGATTCGACTTTGAAACGTTTGTCCGAGAGTAGCGAATCTGTCCATCGTAACGAAGGTGTCTCCGAATATCAACTGTAGCGATGACAGAGTTCGATCCAACAACGTCTGTCCTTCGAATTATCGTTTGAAACGTAGATCATGGCCAGTGATCCAGTCTGGATTCAGATTCGCATCGACGAATTGTCGTTGAATAATTTTTACAATTCGCTAAGCAAGATTATATTCCTAACGAGATATCGATATTCGAGCCTCTCGAAAGCCAAGCAGATCGACCACGTGAAATATGTACTGGAAGAGATCGTGATCGTAAACGTTGTTTCTAAAGTTTACCCAACATCGAGAGAAATTTACAGAGAGTTTATCTCAATTTGTCATCTAAACAGCTAAAAAGCTCGTACAAGATCTACAAAGCGTCTGGCCATTCTTTTCATTCTAGTCAGAATGGAAATATACCATCACGTTCTGCGTACACGGTTTTTCAACGATTATTATTTCTAAAACTCTATCGTAACCTATAATTTTCTACACAGGTTCTAGCAGTATGGAAAAACTTAAAATCGATAGGTATAGTCAAATATTTTCCTTCGTAGCTGTGAAAATAAAATAAACTACTTTTCCATTTGGAAAAACGAAATTGACCTTTCTGCCTTTCGGAAAAACCCCTGCCTTTAAAATCGATAGGTATAGTCAAATATTTTCCTTCGTAAATAAAATAAACTACTTTTCCGTTTGGAAAAACGCAATTGACCTTTCTGCCTGCCGGAAAAACTTAAAATCGATAGGTATAGTCAAATATTTTCCTTCGTAGTTGTGAAAATAAAATAAACTACTTTTTGATTTGGAAAAACGAAATTGACCTTTCTGCCTTCCGCGTACATCCACGTTAACAAAAAAAAAAGAAAAAAATACCCACTGATCTCGGTTTGCGTCTACCTCGAAACCGAACACAACTCGATGGAAGCGTTCCTTCCTATCGCCAGAGGTAAGTTCCTTCCTATTGCACAGGTGGTCGGTTTCAAGAGTCTCGTCCCGTGCAAAGTTCTCGAATCGTCGAACGAAATCACGCATCGGGCGTATACCCCGTGATCTCGTCTCTTTCGTGGAGAGACGGTCCGCAATCCGTACATTTACAGAAAACAATCGAAACGAGGTCGGATTCGGGAATAACTCCGAGCAGAGATTGGCGAAAGCGCGGCGCAACGATAGGTCCCGGTGACAGGGACGCGGGAGACTTGTGTCTCGTCGGAGCGTGGTTGTCTCCGTTCGTGACAAATTAGACAGAGGCTGGTCCAAAGTAAAAGGAGCGAGTCGTCGTTCGCGGATAGACAAGACGCCGCGGCGCAGATTTTGCGGCAAAGAAGAAGCGCAAACATCACGTGCAAACAGGAACAAACGCTCGAGCGACGGAAGAGCGACGCGTACAATGACAGAACATCGAGAGCGTCCTATTTGGCGAACGTCGTGAGTCGCTTCGCGAGAAATATCCACGCTCGAACCCCGCGGCTGAGACCGAACATCCTCGCGACAGACGATGTTCCATCCTCGATGGAATATGCAAGCGTTTCTTGGAGAACGACCAGATGGATGTCAAGTTGCGCCGGCTTGTAAATAGTTTTTCGGCACGCGTTTGGAAGCGACGATATTCAAACAACGCGACCAGGATCGTAGATTAACCCTTACCTATAATCAAATTGCTATAATCAAAGTTACTATCAATAGTAAATATTTCAATAGCAATATTTACTATCAATTTGCGTATCCATCCGACCAAGATTATGTAACTTTGTAACATCACGATTGCACAAGAGATCCTAAGAAAATTTAGTACCATCACGATCACACCTAGATCTTGTACAAAAAAATACAGTTAAAGTTACATTTCAATCCGGTTCGTCTTCATTCTCGATTCATTGTTTCGAAACCTCTCCAACGCTTAGTTATTCCGTGTCTAGATCATCCAAGAAAAGTGCACAGTAGACGTTAGATATTGTAGATCGCGATCTCTCGGTCGATAGGATTATAGGCGAAAGCCTGTAGACGCTCACTACGACGCGGAACGTCGCACACGTGTCGTTGGAACGAAGGGTCTTATCCCTGATGGAATCGTGTCTTGTGAACTTCTGTAACAAAATTAACCCAAGAGTAAATATCCTCGGAACTGCTAAAGACCAGAATCTATTCCCGCACGTGTTCTCGATGATTCGAATAAGATGCGAGATTCAAAAATTCCGAGTCAAACCCTCCGATAACGATGAATAGATACTTCAGACTATTGGATAGATACTTTTATACGGTTCTCGATTTCCCGATCGATTAGCTTACAGACGAAAGCCTCTAGACCCAAAAGCGATACAGCGTGTCGTTGAAGCGAACGGTCTTGTCACTGATAAAATTTTGTTAAACTCCTGCAGCAAAATCAACCCCTGAGTAAACATTCTCGCAACTGCTGGAATCTAGAGTTCTCTGTACGTGTCCTCGATGATTCAAGTACGATAACTGATCTAACGCTCACGGTAGATCGCGAACGTAATTTTTATTATCGTTGGATTTCTGCAATGAATTAATCAGTCCGACGGTCTGGATCTTATTTCACTTTAAAACGATATTGGTAATACAAATACCGCATCGCGTAAATATTCTTTAGGAAAACACGAAAAGTTTACAAACTGCTTCCATCGAGAAATACAAATACCGTGAACAAGCAATCCCTTTATTTGTTGATCTCAGCGATCGTAAGGTTTTCAATCCGTATTTCTTTACCTACCTCTTCCCAAACAAATGGACGATGTATCTTCTTCTTTGTACAATTTTAGTTCGATTCGCCGCGGAGAATCCAAAAGAAAGATCGAAAACGTGACCGCTAAGATCAAGAGCAGTATCATCCGCTCACGGTTAAGGAGTAGGAGATTTATTTATTTTGTAAGCTAAAATTGTGCGTCGACAGAGTTGACGCTGCTTATTTCCAGCTTTGGACAGTAGGTTTTGCCAAATAACGTACGATACAGGTTGATCCCCTCGTCGGTGACACCGCATAAACATCTCGACGATGATCCCGTGTTCGTACACGGGGCGATCTTTTCACATTGTGACGAATTCCCCGATATCTAATTTCTAAGAATGATTTTGTCACCTTGGACCACCCAGAACAGTGCACCCTAAGCTCGAATTCGACGAACGTCCTCCCGATAAGACACTTACTCCGAAAACCAACCGTGTGAAACTTTTCCACCTGTACTATTCTTTAAGATAACAACTGTATATCAACCCACCAAGCTCTCGAATAAAGCAGTCTACATTCCGAAGTCAACCTTGTCGCCACGTCATTACGCTGTCCGTTTTCAACCCTTTATTTCTTCAGTCGGAATAATTTTCAAGTAAAGTTCTCAGTTTGGATTAGATGATTCGTCGTAACTCTCATCAATCCTCGCTAAATTTACTTTGACTAAATTATGCCTTCCTTACCTTCACTAAAAAGTGACAGTTTGGAATTTGTCTCGTCACAAAATCGTCGGTTGAAAACTGAGATTCTTGCGGATTTCGAACGGCATTCTTGAAGTCCAGTGACGAGAGAATCGCTCTGTAGAGAACGTCATCGGTTCGTAATCGACGAGGAACAATGTGCAACTAGGGAGAAATTCTTCGAGCGCGTTCAACGTTTCGAAGAGGCTGCGGTCGTTGAAAAGAAGACGAGGAAGTATCGTCGGGCCTGTTTACCAGGCAGGCGTTGCTCGAACTTTAAACTTCATAGGTGAGGCCGACTTGTAAATCAAGCGTTTGAAACCGGCCACCTGTGGCGTCGCGGCGTCGTCCATAGCCTCGTGCTCACCCGTGGAGCACTCTTTCGACCGCGGAGCTCTCGTTTCCCCTACCATCCGCGTTTCCTTCGGTGGTTCGTTTCTCGTTCCTACTCGTTCCTACTCGGACGAATCTGGACGTGTCTTCGATCGCGATAGACGAACGAGTCCAGGTACGGAATGAAAAAGAGCGATGGTTACGGTGTTCCACGAGCTGACGTGGCCAAGAACCGCACCTTGGGAGCGAGCGCGGCCGCCATTAAGGGATTCCAGTGGCGTCCGTCGGTTCGAATGACGACCTCCAGCGATCCAGAAAATAAACCTTCCGTCTCCGCCTCTCCCGTACACGGTACACCTATAGCTGCTAGGGGATAGATAGAGGGCGGTTACGAATCTTGGTCGATGTGCTAGCAGCGTGGTACGGATCGACAGTGGCTTCTTTCGATTTCTGTACGCCCGTAAACGAGTCGTGGACGGTGATTCGAGGTGGTTCGCCATCGTGGATGCAGGTATATGTATATATCGTTCACGTGATCGTCTAGGGGTACGTTTCCATTTTCAAAGGTCGAATTTTTTCATCGTACGACCTCGTCGATAGCGATAGACCGCGCGTCGAGAGTTCTCGTCGAGAGATCCTCGCGAATGGACACTCCTTGAAAGTCCACGCGGGTAGAAACTTCTTTAACGTTACGAGAGAGGATCCATCGAACGGCGATAGAGGGGCGAACTTAATAGAGCGCAAAAAAAAAAACAAGTAACGAAGATTCGGGTCCCGGTTCGGCGAAGCGTTGAAACAATTAAAGTAATCTCGCGGAAATAATCTTTGCGAGGGCGAGCCGTCGAGGGACAAGGGCTCCGAGCTTCGATGCCGATGTATCTCTTTAAGCCGAGATAAGCGGCAAGCGGTACAGAAAGGATGCTGGGTACCGTCGCCCGTTTATCATCGAGGCGTAGCTACATCGGGCGCGATTCGACTCGTTTTAGTGGATCTGAAAATCGGAACAGAGGGAGGGTTAGGTGGGGTGGAAGGGAGAGAAAAAATAGGACAGAAGGGGGAACGAAAATGCTAGACGGTCGGGGTTACGGTGGATCGGTGCGAGGGACAATGAGAGATGTCGGGGCGTGCGGAGGTAGACAAAGACGGAAACGCGCTCGTCGTCCGACTAAACGTTAAGTGATTGCCCACCCTAACGAAAATTACGGTGGAACAAGCGTCGTTGGTGTTCTAACCGAAACGATAAGTCACTGGTAGCGTTATCTCTGTTCCATCCGTGTTATTGTTTCTTGTCGCGGAAACGTTTTCGAGTCTCCGCATCCGTCTTCGGGGACTCGACAGACCTCCGAGCCGGCGACAAACGTTGCGGATACAAATGAATTTAGAAGCCTCGTCCTCTTCGCGTTAGTGTTCCTTTCGTTGTTCGACGACGGGTACCGGCTACGGAATACGAAAAGGAACCGGACGGAATTCGGTAAGGAAAGAATGTCGGTTGGCGGAGAAGCTGGAGCGTCGGGTAGAATTGTGTCCCGAGCGTCGCGTCGCCTCGCCTCGCCTCGTGATAACTCCCATCCTCGAGCGGTTCCTTTTTTCTAAACTAATTGATACCCTTTTTGTCAAACGGAGACAACGACATCGACGACGACTACGACGACGACGACGACGACGAGAACGAGACCGCACGGTAGAGGAAAACGTTTCGCCCCTCGCAAAGAACCGTAATTACGGAGGCTATTTATCGCTGGCCTTGAGGAAATTTCTTCCGTATCCCCCGCAACATCTATCTTGCTTCCGTTCTTGCCCCTGCTACGGCTACCTCGCCACGTTTCAGACCCCATTGCGACGACGAAACTCTCGCGCGAGATTTACCAGTATTAGCGTCGAACGAAGGACCGTGGCGTTCGGGGCCAATTGCGGAGATATCGTTAAAAGTACCGGCCGTATGATGCTTTCAACGTATTTACGACCTCTCGGCCGTTAATTGGACCACCATACCCACGAACTAACGGAGAAACCACGATCGAGAACGAAGGAATACATCCCGCGGTTCGAGATCGGTGAAACATCGTCGAAATGGTTTATGTATGGTAACGGTGATTTCAATGCCCGCGCGAAATGTGCTCCGCGCACTATGAATAATGTATCGGAACGAAGTGTCTCGCCCGTTCCTCGCCTTTCACTTTTGTATTTTAATTCGAAACGCAATTCCTACCGGCATAGGAGAAACTCTCAACGGATAAACATCGCCAGTACGCTACAACGATCGATTTTCCACGGTTTTGTATTTCTCTCGTTCCGGTTCAACGAGGCCCCGTGTCTTCGCTCGAAAACCGAGTTCGCGATCTCGGGGCGACTGTTTTCGCGCGTATTCTCGCGAGATCGCCTCGCGTACAAGGTAAACTCGCTCGCGAACGCGCGACGATAATCCTCGCGCGTGAAACGTACCGCGTCTCGTTCTCGCGACGATATCGTACGAGATTTAGCTCTGGTAACGCTCGAGATTATGTATCGCGCGAAGCGAAGTGCGCTCTGAATAAATTTAGATCGATATCTCACCGCGCGCGTTTCTTCGCGCGGCGTGTGACACTTTTTGCGCGGCGACATTATCGGTGTAATGAAATTCAGAAAGGAAGAGCATTTTCGAGCCCTCGCCGACGAGGGATGGGCCTAGCGAGCTTATGTCGCAGCGAAAAGATTATGCAAAGCATCGGACTGCCAGTTGAATCTCGTTAAAAGCGGCGCGGAACACGCGGACGAGTGTTTTCACCCGGCGTGGAATACGGGGACGGTTAGGTAGTTAAGGGGCCAACCTTCAAGGCGGCGGCGGCGGCGGCGGCGGACACTAATATAATTGTCCCTCCGATCACGTGATCTCGTACCAGCTAATGACGTCATTACGTCACGCTAATAGGCGTCCTCTAACAGGCTATCGAGACTGAAACTCGAGTTTCCGCTGCCTACATCATCCTTTTACAGTTCCTCTTACCTTTTTCCTCGCGTTTACTCGCATTTACTTTGAACAACGATCGCCGTATAAACGGCGAAACTTCTTTTCGATTGTTCGATACAATGTACTCGAATCGTTCAATTTCACAGTGTCGGGACTGAATTGTGAAAGCTGGGAATGCCATATGTTACGAAACCTTCGTTTCTTAAAATTATTCCGATTTATTTAACGATGCACCTAAACTCTCTTACTGCTACGATATTATAAACCGAACTCTAGGTCGAACTGGACACTACTGTCGAACTCTGATCTCTCCCTCGCGACACTGAACCACGCGTCCTCAAACCTAGATAGAAAAGACGAAGACAGATGTAGGATAGCGAAAGATAGAAAATAGAAACGAAAAAGAAAGTGGAGAAAATCGCGGGTAAGCAAAGAAAGCGACAGGGTACGACATTTTGGAAACTGCTACTCGTTCGCGCTTGCGTAAGTCCAATCGCTACATGTTTGCGTCTAAGACTGTTCGTGAACGAAACGAGGAATCGCCAAAATTGGGAGACAAAAAGCAGGAAACATAAAGTAGCAGAATGCTAGGAAAGAGAAAGTATAGGAGAAAGTGAAGCGACACTTGTATAATAAACTTCGTTTATCGTACCGCAGGAAACGACGGAAATACTTCCGATCGTCGCGTTAAAAATGTATCCTATCGTTAAAAATTCCGATAGAATTGAGGAGCAGCTTTCGTTTATTCGTCTCGTTGAAAACTGGTGGAAATATTTCCGATCGTTGCGACGCAAAACGCCAATAATCGCGAGGAAAACCGTTCGCTCGTCCGTGTCGCGGGAAATATATCCGATCGTCGCGTTAAAAATGTATCGTACCGTGGTATCGGATTTTCCGGGACCGATTAGGCCTGTTTCGAGCGTAGGCCTAAACAAGATATCGCGTGCGGTCGGACTTGAGTTAAGTTAAACATTTGGCGCCGATCGGTCCGCTAGGTTTCTTGGAAAGCACGAGTATCCTTTACAAGGGATCTTGCGAGACGTCCGAGCGTGAGAATGCATGGGGATGAAAGGGAATACACGTGGTTCGGAGAAAGTGAAGAATGTTTGGAAAAGACGAACGATTGGGATGACCAAACGTGACCGAATGTTTGAAGTGAGAGAAACTGAGGATTGGAATGAAAGAGAATGAATGGAAATGACTGTATACAGTGCGAGAAGAACGATAAGGGACACACAATACGACTCAGTATGACGCCGAGAATATGTCCGGAGAGCCACCAAGCCACCGACACTACGTCTAATACTATTATCACTGTAACTTATAATATAAATATATATATCCATACACCACGCACGAGTACGACAGTTATTCGGGGGCTGGTACGGGGATCGATCACTCAAGATCTCTTCTCGAGTGATTCGAAGAGAGAAAAACAACAGTACCGTTAAAAAGAACGTCTACGACCTTGGGAAAAAGTTTTCGCTTTCCACGATGCCGAAAACGCTGAGGATGATAAAAACGAGCGCACACGGTGTTATCCTCGACGTGTCCGCAAAGTTCACCGAAACCCCTTCGCGTAGGAAAAAGGAGCGAAAGAAGGTAGGGGGTTAACTAAATCTTTGAGATCGCAGGGAGTCCCGGTGCGTGTCGAAAGTCCCGAGAAAACGTTAAACGCGATAAAGGGGATTCAACGTCGCGTAATCTAGACCTCTCGTACGGCCACGGTGAATTTGCTCGTTGAATGTTCGCGCAGAGAAGGCATCGCGAGGCGTGCTCGAATGTGTTTTAATCACGGAGGGAGGTAACGTTTCCGCGAACAGGCCGAAGGAACGTAAGAGAGGAAAAGAAGAAAAAACACACACACACACAGAGGAAAGGGAAAAGGGAAAAGAAGAAGAAAAAAAAAGAAACACTAATATCCCCGCGCGGGCTTGGCCCGCGTTTACCAGAAATTTACCTCATCGTCGTCGTGCCGAGCCCTCGCCTCCCTCTCCGCGCCGCGACGCCCGCTTTCGACGCGATGCGTACTTTGAAACGTATTTTCGAGAGCCGCGAGGAATCCCTTCTTCCGCTCCCCGTGGCGTCCTCACCTGGTCGAGAACCAAGAAAGATTTTCTCGTGCGTTTCCACGGTCGCCGCGGCATCACGGAACGTGTAGTAAGCAACTACTCGCGGCCCCTCAAAGGGCGATTACAAGCGACGATTACAGCGCGAATCCTGCTCCCACGAGAAGCGTGCCGCGTACGACTCGAGACACGGCTCGCCGCTCCTACCGTGGACAATAACAGATGCGAACGAAAAGTATTCTCGAGCCAACGATGCGTAAACTCGAGCGAACGGGGGATAGACGACGGTGCTACGAGACGTGGAGGGGAACCAACCGGGGAACGAAACTCGATTATAATTACGATTTTCCCCGAAGTGCACTCCGGGTACACGGGAGTAACGAACTGCACGCGAGAACCGCACCAAACATTCGCGCGCCTGTATGCGGACGCCTGCATTCCCCGCATCTTTGTGCAACAGGGGCTGTGTGTAGTATCCCGAAGAGAAGTTCCGCGATACCGAACGTTCTGCGCGCACGTACGCCACCCTTCTACCCTCGCCCCGTTCCATTGTACGCTTCTACAACGGCGCGTGCACAGACACACGCACGTACACGCTCGCGTTCCACGAATCGAACAGAGAGGGAGATGTGCGCGCACGGTCGTAGACACGATTAGGGTGTACCGACGATAACGATGCAAACGTATCGTTTTCGAGGGGTCTTGCATTACTTCGGGAGAGAACGGTGCAACGGTAATTTTATAATTCACTTAGAGCGTAGCTCGCGGTGGAATCGCGTTCCGCGTACCGGGGGGTAGTCACGTGGAACGATAAAACGCGGTTTTTATCGACGCTGAAACCGACCAGGATTATATTGTTTCGTGCTCTTCGATGTATTCTCGTTCGACGATGTTCGCAGTTACGAACGCTCGAAGCGATTTACGTTCCATGCGGATTCGTCGTTCGAAAACCCGTCAAAATCGGTAAGCGGTTCGTTCGCTTTTAAAGAGTCCTGTACGGAAACATTGGCGGTAAAAATCGAGCTACGAACGAATTTACTTGCCGGTGTCGATCACTCGAACACGAAACGGGTGATTTAATTATTCTGGGTCGATGTACCACTGGTCGAAGGTAAGATTTTTTTATTTGCAATCTTAGAATCGACGAGTCGATAAACGGAACCGTTTGCAGACTCGTGAATGCCGCGACAACTTCGAATACACGTATCCTTGCAATCTAACGATCCTTGAGCGATGAAAGGGATTTTTCCGTAGTTGTAGTACATAATACTTTCCTTGCCACGGAACTCCGGGAGAAACGCGTCAGACATTCCTAAGGTACTCCTGCAACGTTTCGACGATGTTTTTAACACCACCGCTGCCCGAAAATTGCTACGAACGACGAAGAAATTGTCCAAACGAAAAACGAAAGACGAAAGTAGCAATTCCGTTCTTACGAATTTTTGTTAAAACGTCACTACGCGTATCACGGGTACCTTGGATCGAACAGTACACTGAGAAACGTTCGGTTTCACCAAAGAGGTTGTCTACCTTATTTCGAAGAGTTCTGTATTAATTTTATGGTGGGATTGTAAGGAAATGCGTGTGATCCGGAGAAAATGTGAAGCGTTTGAAATAGACGAGCGAGTGAGTTTTTCGTGGACGTGACCAGATGCATCGAATGAGGAAGATCAAGAATCAGAATGGAGAAGAATGAATGTATGTGAGAATATAGATTGCAAGAGAAACGAGATTGAGACACTATTGGTTGGAGATGAGTCGAGTCGAGACGAGTCGAGCAAAGCGAGTGTTATAAGCGAAGTTATAATTTGTGTGTGTTGCTGTTACTTTATTTCCATTATTACATCTAATACACGTACATCCGAAAACTATATTCACCTTTCATTTCGTAGAACAGTACACCCTAAAATTTACGAGGAAACCTATTCGAACGTTCCGTTCGGAGAAAGATCCACTTAAAGGCGTGCTTCCAACTCATCTCGGCTCGTCGTCGTTCAAGTATTAATCAGGTACTCCGTCTACCTTCGACACCGACAGTTTGTCCTCCCTTGTAAAAAATTCTAAGGTGTCGCGCGCGATCTCGAAACCACCGTCTGCGAACAATACGATTCGTCGAGAACGGTACTTGCGGGAACTCCGTGCAAAGAAACCGCGAGGAGTTATTTCGTATCGCGTAATTGCCGTTACGAGGGTTACTCGTTACAATTGCCTCGAGAGTTTCGCGTCGCGGCGATTCGCGGGATCGTTTCGCTGTGTCGTCGCGGCGCCCACCGGGGACCACCTATTTACGTTCGACGTATTATTATACGACGACCCAGTTATTTGCCGCAGGCTGCGGAACAGGAGCACGCTAATTTATATCGGAGCGCGTGGTCGTGTTTCACTCTAGATTTCCTATAATTATCCTAGAATCGGGGTACGCCGCGGAGGGTAGGATCGGGGATGTTCGAGAGAGGACGGATACACCGGGGCGAGCTCGCGACTCGGGGGAAAGGCGGCACTCGAACCACTCGAGACGCGCGTACATCCTCCGGATATTCTCTCGGCGACCCGCGACCTACTCCTCTCGCGTAGGAATAAGAAGAACACGGTGGAAGATAGCCGTAGAGAGGCACGAGCGGATGGAAACCTCGTGAAACACAAACAGAGTACATCATTATTGCCGAACAGTGGATTCACGGCCGATCGCTTGCCGAAAGCTGCCGATGCAAGCCTCGTTGAACACGGGAAGAGAAAAGGGGGCTTCATTGTTACCGTTGTTCGCCTCCTTTTCCCTTCGCTAACCCGAGCTCTCCTCCTAGTCCTCGCCCTCCTCATCCTCCTCCTCCTCCTCTTCCACCTCCTCCTCCTCGTCCTCTTGGCCGCCTCTTCCGTCGCCCCCACCGTCCGTTGCATCTTAACAATCTACCCCTGTAACTTTCAACGGCCCTTGTCGGAGCATCAGGATGGTGGTCCGTGGTCATTACCTGACTCGGCTTGTACGTAACGAGACCGTAAAAGAGTACGTGTACTCGTCGAGGCGCGTACATTCGAAGAAATGCGCCTTCGAAGTCGAAGCGACCCTGTTGTTCTCATTTTCCCCAACCGCACCCTGTTTCCACGCGAACTCGTCGGATCATTGTCCCGCGGGGTTGATTAAAGCTCGACGCGATGCTATTGCGTGTTCTCTTGTCTCGACTCGTAAAAAACCTTGTTTCGAGTTTATTAATGTCCATTTCCCCGGTACGCGAAAGGCCCGTTGTTGGCTCCGACGAGGACGAACGAGCTGCTTGGTTAAAAACTGTTTACCGTTTGCTCGACGAGAGTATCGAGTACCTGTCGCCCAATGCTCGAGAAAAAGTACCAAGGAACTTGGACCACGAGCGAAAAATGAACGACGAACGAACCAGACCTTAGCAAGAAACGCGTTTACCTTCGAAGGATTCGTCCAACGTTACCGTAGAGCGAATGGAAATACAGAATACATTTATATCGCGATATCGTCTATCGTTTTCTGTTAATAGAGCGCGCGTGGAGTTTTTCCTTTGTAGCTCGGCAGTCCATTGGAACAAATACATAAGGTACCACCTATGGAAAACTACCAAAGTTTTACGTATTATCGATACAAAGATAATTAGATGTCAGATATTAGATAGATATTGAATATAATGATCAGTGTCTACAGTTTATTGGAACAAATGCGTAAGATACCACCTATGGAAAAGTACCAAAGTTTTACGTATCATCGATACAAAAATATTTAGATATCAGATATTAGATATTGAATATAATAATCAAAGTGTCTACAGTTTATTCTAACAGTAATCACGAATGCCTAGGAAAATACAATAGAGAAAAGTACTCTAGAATAGTCATACGTTCACGTTCGAACCGAGCATTTTTTCATAACAATCACCCAGATCGAATTTCGTTTCGTCGTCTAACTACGTCTCCCTACAACGAATCTCCTAGCCGCGTAATTTCGCGAATAACAAATTCTTATTGATCCCGTCTAATGAGCCGTCGATTGCGCCGATATTTAAATTCCTGTCTGAAAAAGAAAATTCGCTCGAGTACAGCCGAAGAAATCACAGGGGCCGGCTGTACTCGATTACAGAGAAGGAACGAGAGATCCCTTTCGCGTACGAGAACAGCCGCGATTATGTTAGCAACTGATTAAACCACTCGTGATTTCCCCACGAAGGTCCCCCTCCTCGTCTTATCGATCTTTTGATTCGTTCTCCACCCCCAGCCCCCTCTTATCCAAGATTTTCAAGTCGCGATCGTGTTCCCCTCGGCGATAAGGAGCACAAATGGACGCTGAGTGGAAACGAGAGAGCGAAGTGGGAGCGGAAAATGTATTCCCAGGACTTCCACTCGTCCTTTTTCTTGGCTCGACTCCTTGTCTATTGGTCCTCTCGACCGCGGAAACTCAGTTATCCGCTCTGATTCCCTTAAATCGATCCGGGAGGGAAGTCGATACTCGCGGCGACACTTGTAACCTGCATAACCAGCCAGGAAAATAATACGAGCGCCCCGTGCAGTCGCGAAACTTCCGTCCTCGCTGTTTCCGGGCACGGTCGAGCGTTTTTATTCGCGCGTAAAGACGAACGCTGAACCACGCTTCCCCTTTCTCTCTCTCCCTGTCTATGTTGAAATAATTAAATATTTCGAAAACGGTCGCAGCGAGTTCCTCGCTTTGTCGTCAAACTTCTCGTCGATCTCGTTCTCTCGTTACCACGGGAACGAAACAAAGTCTCTGTCCGACCTTAACGCGGCCGTCTTTTCGTTTTCTTCCCGCTCGGGGATCACGGAGGGACGGTTAAGTCGACAACGAAGAAAGAACGGAAGAAAAATGATTGCCATCCGTTCTTTGCCCCTCTTGCCCCCCGTTCGCTCGGCCGATACGTGTTGATTAGTTTTCCTTAACTGTGAAGTCGTCTACCGTGCAGCTTCGATTTCGCGAGCTCGATCTCGAGGGCTAAAGGGACGGAAACGATCCGCGCGTTGACTTTTACACCCGAACAATATCCTTTAATCGAGCCCTCCGCTGCGTGGCCGTTAATTGGACACGATCCAATCGTTTCTTCGCAGCTTCCAATGCTGCTGCAGCATCGTCCCGATGATTTCTACCCGGGTAAACTCTGCCCGGTGTTCTCTAATAAGAAAAAGAAAAACAAATCGCGCAACGTTCCGATATAATAAAACGCCGATCTACGAAGAGAAGGATGGAACGATTCCTCGAGTGAAAGAATCGCGAGATTCGAGGTCGGAGCGAACGATCTTCGAAACAATTCCGTATATAATGCACGTGTATTCGTGACGCGCGTAATTTACGAGAAAATATGAATGAAAAATGCATCCGTAAGTGCAACGCAACTGTCCGACTGTGCACGATCCCTTTCCACTTGAGTCTCCGGTTGCCATCTTCCACTCTGTACGAGTATAGAAAAATTAACGTTGACAAACAAATACAAACTAAACCATCGAACGAAAATCTCTCCTATAGCGGTTTCCAATTGAATACGAGCTCCCAAAACTCGATGCCCCTTAGAGGAATTAAAGTTCCTCGATACGAACCAAATATTGTAATTCGAATCTCACGCACGGTATACATTAATCGATAATCGATAAGTGAATAAGTGTCGCTCTCTGGTGACAACCGTGGATCGGGAATTGAGAATATACGCTCGCTTCATTTTATATCGTAATCCTGTATACAAGTGCCCGAATATTTTCGATATTTAGAATAATAAACCAAAATGACACTCCGTGTATTCTGCAAGTTATTCTTTATCTAACCGTCGAATATTTACCGAATCGTTTCGTACGGTTCGCCGACGATTCCCGCGCAATAATACAAAGATCGACGGCGGTACCAAAAGGAACGCGGTTAAACGTTATAAACGAGGGGAACGTTCGTCCCCGTTTTCGAAAACGAAACGAATTCTCGAACGATTTCGACTTATCGGATCCACGTGGGGTCTCTGTTCGATCGCGATGACCTTATCGGTTCCCGTGGAGAATGACAAAAATGCCTACGTGTCCGGAAAACTTTCTCCGCCTTGGAATTCCGTGGGAGGGGTGTGTGGGGGTGGGTCCCAGTCGGTGCGAGACGAGTCGCCTTATACACCTTAATTGCGTCGGCGAGTGTAAGGTAACGTCGTTAGCTCACGGTCCTTTGAAGTCAAAATTCAATTATTTTATAGCGCGTCCTGCCGCTTCCCCGCTGCCGCCACTTAAGGCGAGCGCACAGAGCGAGGGCCGGAGCTAAATGTCCAAGTTCTTCGTGCAAGGACGTATAACTCCTTATTAGCGTTTCGAACTTGCGACTAATTCCGCTCGTAATTTACGCCTCGTAAACGGGTTCACCACTATTGTACCGTCTGTGTTAACGTTTGCTACCACCCCGGGGCTGATCGTCGCTGTTTAAACTTAAACGCGCGCTAGCGCGAGTAATGCCTCGGGTCAAGTATCATCGGTGTCGTCCCGCGACCGTTGTTCGAGCGTCTACGGAAAGAAGGGGCCGCGTTCGAGCTCGCTACTTCCGGCCCCACTGAAAATCCACCGTCGAGCACCCCGACGTGGAATTTCTATTATCGATAGATCCGCGAATGTACACGGTCGAAGTATGTAAATAAGCAGCCGAGTTCGCTGATTTATTACGTTGCCAAACCATATTGAAATTCCGACGTTGTTATTGAAACGTCGTACGGTCGATGCATTTCCAAGCTTCGCCGAGTACATCGACGCAAATGTGTACCTTCAACGTTCCGCGCGAACCAACGATGAAATATTCCTCGAAATCGTCGACTTCCGGACGGACGAGTCGCGTCTCGCGTAAATTTAGCCCGAAAGTACGAAAGGATCGCCGTTACTCGCACTGTTTAGTTCACTAGCGACACGCGATTAAAATTGTAGATACATTATAGGGTGTAACGCTCGACTCGAGTACACCGAGTATCCAAAGAAACATCGTGTACAAAGAAACGTCGATCGAAGTGGAACTATTTCAATGGTAAGAGCTCGATAAGTCTCACCTTTGTCGAGATTTCGAGCTAGTCGATATTTTGTTTAAACGAACGGACACACTGTCCTGTCCTAACTTCTGGACACACTGTGTTGTACCGTCTGTGACATACCGTCCTGTCAACCGTCCCTTTCGTACTTTATACAGTCATGCCCATTCATTCTCTTTCATTCCATTCCTCAGTCTCTCTCACTTCAGACACTCGGTCACTCGGCCATCCTGATCGTTCGTTTTTCCAAGCATACTTCACTTTCTCCGAGCCACGTGTACTCTCTTTCATCCCCATGCATCCTTACACCTGGTCGTCGTACAGAACCCGTAAAGGGATCCTCGAGCCTATCGTAGAAGCTAACAAACAGATCGGCACCAAATGTTTACCTCGACCCGGGTCAGTCCGCACGTGCTGTCTTGTTTAGGCCCGCGGTCGAAGCAGGCCCAAGCGGACTCGGAAAATCCGATACTACAGATTTGGTAGCGTAACATCGTTCCGACTGTCGCTTCACCGTGCCACTGTCCTTGCCACGCTATCGAGCAACTCTTCCTCGGTCTCTCCGTTGAAAACTCGCTTCGTTCGCGAACTTGCAACGCCTCGTTCTTCCCTCGAGCCGCACTTGGACCTTTCCACCCCGTGTTCCACTTCCCCTGGCACCCCTCGGGGCCGAGGAACGGGATTGGGGGGTGGTGGGGGGCAGGAACGGCGGAAACACGAAACTTTGGCCGCGACTTCGACTTCGTGAGATCGTCCGCGAGCGTTGTTGAAAGTTTCCCAGCATCGCGCTCGGTCTGCCGCAATCATTGCTCACCGATCTCGAGCGCATCCCGTGTATAGGAGACGGTGAAAGGGGAAGCCGCGGATTACGCGTTCGTTCAAAGGTTTCCCGTGGAGCGTCGCTGGTTATCGGGAAATTGCACGGTAACGACCAAAACTGGCTCCCTCGATGGAAGACCCGAGATCCACCGCGTTTCTTTGATGTAGCTCGCCGAATGCCCGCTACCGTCGCATTCTCGTCCGTGAAACGCGGCCCGTGGATGCTCGATTAACGGGTGCTGCGATTGCAAAAATTAAAACCGTCCGAGAAAAGATACGATAATGTTTCGCGCCCGATGCATACCTCGACAACTCGGAAAACATCTCAAGGGGAAGTGGTTTGGGATTTGTTGGATTTCGGTGGTGGGGATTAGAGAAAGCTAGTCGAAAGTGCGCAGATCATTGGACAAATTAACGATAAGTAACGAGAGTTCCTTTCTAAACAATGCTCGAATTTTCTCCTTCGAGAATATGCACAATTTTTTAAAAAATTTTTCTTTCCCTGCAGCTATGCTATTTCACATCAACGTTTTCTCCATGTTCTGAATGTTTCTCTGTATCTTAGACATTTATTCATCGAAGTGAACCAGAATGTGAGACGTCGATAATAAAACTCGGTGAAACGACTTTTAAAATTCGTGTTTAGACGATGTTCAAAGGAAGCTCCTAATTTCTCTCGACGAGAATTCTTTCCGAAAATTGTACAAGCGAATGGATCAACCATACCTCGATTTTCCTCTCGCCGTGTAAACGAATACGATCCACGGTGATCCAAGGATCTTTCTTCGCAGTTGTCCTCGTATAATACCGTTTGTTCGTTCCGTTGGATCGATGCCTATGGAAAGACGAAAGTGTAATTTCGTCGCTGTGATCGAGAAACGGTCAACGCGTGGAAAACGCGCGAACACAGGTGCAACCCGTGAAGGTAACCGTAACGACAATATTTATCGGGCGGCAGCATTCGTCAATGGAACGAAGGACAACGTTTCACGCTCAATAATTTTCATTGCTTCACGGTTGAGGAGAAACGAACGAAGTTCCCGGCTCATTGATCCGACCGATGACATTCCTTTACAGCGAGCCGTGACGCCAACGCCTTTGTCGCAAAGTTTTGTAAGCAAATCGATTCGACCGATGAAAGATTTCTTTCGGAGACGGTCGACGATTGCCGTCACGAATTCGCGATTCCAGCACCGTGGACGAGAAAAATTGACCGTCCTCCGATCAAATCGACGATCTGTGAAATTTTACAAACGACCGCGACGCTTCGGAGTACGACGTCCTCGATCCTCCAATTATCGCGTCTCCTCCTACCCCATCGAGGGGTGGATCGTCGAATTATCGCGAGCAAAGGGTACAGAAATTTTCCCGGCAAACGAAATATCCGATCCGTCGTTCGACTCATTAGCAAACATTTTTTCCCCGATTCTTCGTTCTTTTCTCCCGGCTGGAGACCGCGGGGAACGACGAAACGGCCTTGGATTACTTTAAGGAAATTTCATCTAATCGTATAAATCTTGGCGGAACGTTGCTCGACTAACGAGTAACCTGATATCCGTTCCGGGATCTAGTGTCTGGTCCCGTCGTTAGATCCATGATTCAATAAGGAGTGCTCTGTCCACCTTCCCTCGAACCCAGACCGCTGCCTCCGCGAGCAACTTTGTTTAAGTCCCACAGGGTCGTGCCCGATAACCTTTGGGATAAGATACTTCCATCGAATAAGTATTTCAGCCACGAACCTGGACGATAAGAACCGTCCTTTCCCTCTTACTTCTTGCCTAAGCTCGGCCAATAAATCTCATTAACCGCGGCTGCGCCCGAAGATGCCGCGGCTCCGATCATTATACCGCTAATTCGAGGAAACGTTTCCGCAGTACGTGTAAACACTCGGGAGTGTTGATCGAAGGATTTTCCATCGAGGAGGGGAAATATCGTTGAGCAAGTAACGCGTTTCCACGTGGAGGATAACTTGCGACGCGAGATCTCGTTGTTGGTTAAACGATCGTTGGTTGTGGATCGTCCGCGATCGTCGTCTACCGTCAAATGTATTTTCGCCGCGACGAAATCGATCGAATACGGGAACCCGATATTTTACGTAAACGCTATCGCAAATATCGTAATTCAATGGCAAAGTACCTCCGACCAAACGGTGCAAACTTCGATGATAAAGTTATCGCGATCGGAAGTGGTAGCGCGAGCCAAAGGAGTGGATATTCGACACATTATAACCAGGCTCGAGTACTTTCGAAATAATGTATATTTACAACCGACTGCCCTCGTTTCGTTAAATGACACGGTGACCGTGAAAGTAATAATCACGTGTTCGATGTAATGAAACAACGAAATACTCCCCGAAATAATCGACGCGATGAAATCTCTCGATGAAACGATAACGTGTCGCGAAAAAACGTCACGCGTGCATTAAATATTCCGATTGTCCACCGTACATATTTATTACGTCAAATACACGACGAGATAATGATTTGTATAAATCCTGTACAAACAGGGTGTCCAACAGGTAGCCGTAAAAATGTTGCCAAGCGTATCGCGAAAAGTAGAACGAAAATGTTGTACCCGAGGTTGAAATTTAGGTGTGGTCTTTTTGCTTGCGAATTATGCATTCAATTTTTCGATAAGCGAACAACGTCGTTGAAAAGCTTGCGAGTTTCGAATAATTCGGCATTTCGGTTACTCAATTTTTCGATAAGCGAACAACATCGTTGAAAAGCTTGCTCGTTTCGAATAATTCGGTATTTTGGTTACTTTCCAAAGAAAGTTGCACAAATCGGAAACTCGAAGCTCGCGGTACATCGACGAAAGTTTCTCCTTCTCGGCCCGTGTACGGATCAAGGGTAAACAACGATGCGTTATTAATTATTGGATAATCTCGAGCAAACCAGTTCCCGCGTTAAACGTTGCTCGCTCGAGATTACCAAATAATTGACTAAAACGCATAGTCGTCGGTCGTTCCCGACTCTTGTATCGAATCAAATTTTCGCGAACGCAAAGACGAAGGTATCGCGAAATTTCGAAATGAACCCGGACGGACGGATATATCTTTCAGTTGCGAATAACGCTACACCTTCGCGGAATTAAAATGCATTTTTAAAGCGCGTTCCGTAGCGCAACGGCGCCGGAACGAGGGGAATTCGTGTAAACACGCAGCTGGCCGGTAAAAAAAAAAAAAAAATTGCTCCCCCGACAATACCGAGTCCCGTTGGACGAAGAATATGATATTTGATCAACACCCAGGCGCAATTAGCCCGACGATCACCGGCCTCCGTGGGATTTGCCCCGATGCAGTTTATCCGGGCCCATTTTAATTCCGTGTCATTACCGCTATTTCATTTTCTCGTTAAGCCGACTGCGAGCTGATTAAATTACCACGGTTCCGGTCCTCGTCGACGAGGAGCGTGAACGTTAACGTTCCCTGAATCGTCATAGAAAGAAAGAGGCGGAAGGAAAACAACGATCGCAAAGGCTGGGAAAAAATTAAGGAAAAACGGAGCGAGATGGACGAAAACGAAACACGACGCTGGGGGACAGGGTGAAACAGAAGCGGATAGGGCAGTAGGTGGAGGGACAGGGATGAAGGGACGGAGAGAAGGAGAGGAGGGAAAACCGGAGGAACGGAACACCGGTGGACGTACGTTTCCCGAGTGTCATCGGGGCGGCGGAGATTTAAATTGTGCCGGCAACAAAATGGAAATGAGGGTTGTAGAATGGAAAATGGAAGGCGGTATAATATAGAGAGAGGGTCGAGCCCGACGGTACAACGGTCGGCGTGCCCGCAGGACTCACCTCCACGGCGAATAATAGCCGCCGGATGCGGCTGTTGTTCCATTTTTGAGTTCGCAGCCATTCGTGCGCCCTTGTTTACGCGCCCGTTCGCCTTTCTACCTCGACAACGGGAGCGGAAAGAGAGACAACGCCCGCGCCGCCACCGTCTGCGAGACGTGGAACACTCGCGCGTGTACCCGCTCGGAGACGCGGCCCAACTGCCCCCCTGCCCCCGGATATGCGGTGCACGTGCACACGCGCACCGATTCCGGGGAATATGTTTCAACCGGGCTGATGAATATTCACGCAAATAAGATGGCGTTCTAGCGAGAGCCCAGGTTAATGTAAATTCGACGGAGACATCGAGGTGGGGGTCGCTCGCTCGCTTGGGAAATACGCGAACTATACGCGAGGAACACAAAACTGATCGTTCGGTGTGTCGTTGATTTCGGTTTCATCGTATTTTTCCTGTGATCAAGGTACAGCTTTCGATAAATTTCGTCTCTCGGGGGAAAGTCGATGGGATCTTGATGGATCCAAGTTGAATTTTCTAAAATTATAACTTCATGTACAGTGGCGTTGCGCGTCGGATTAATGACAGAGATTATTGCGAATTCGTTGTAAATAACGATTGACCCTCGAGAAACAAGGTATTTTACTTTATCGAGGATCGAATAAAATGAAACTGTCTTCGATATAGTTCGTTTCAGTTTTAACGCAGCGTCGTCGGATTTCGACCAATACGACTTGAATTTTTAAAATTATAATTTACCGATTAATCCAGAACGAATCGATGTTAAAAGAAATCTGGGCTAGTTGTAATACAGCATAAAGTTCATTCGAATCTTTGACAGCTTTGACAACTAATCTTGTATTACGATAATCTTTAAATTTCGTTAACCAGCATCTACTGGCATCGAACGAAGACGATATCTCAATTTCATTCTCCACTATCTCCAATGAGTTTTCCTGTAATAATGAATCCGTGAATTCTCATTATCCGCTATTCTGGAAACCATGTCTGAAGGTATATTTCCAAATCCTCGAAACTGCGTATTCTTTTTTTTTTCTTTTCAATTTTGATTCACGGATTCTTTTAGCTGTACAGCTTCTTAATTTTCCTCGCATTGAATGCGTCCAATTGTTTCTACGTAGATGCGATACTACTCTGGTAAATTCAACTTGTTAAAAACGTCGATCTTCCTTTCTATCGTCAATAAAATTCTTTTCCGACCATGATAATTTAACAATAATTCAACTAGAACAATACGATATTTATTTACCTGTATCCCTATACAAACGAAATTTGTTAATTTGAAAAATTAATCGACCTGATTTTAAGCGATGAATTCTACTTCGCACGCACGGAATTTACTAATTCCGACTACTGTAGACGCATATCGATTGCGTTTCGATGCAGAAAGCTATTTCGAGCATCGAAGTATCGTTGAATTACAACGTTCGCAAAGTCGTCTCCTCGCGAAGTTATTTCCAAGCTCCTGGTCGCTTCTTCTTTCTCAGAGTGCGACCGGAACGCGTTAAAGCACTGGGACGTTGAAGAAGAAGATCGACGCGACGGTGTTAATTCAATTCCAGAATTCAATTAAACGCCTTTCCTGGCCCTCCGCAACCGCTATTATATTTCTTTTCCGATACGCATCTGGCGAGAAAACGCGTACCGGTTCTGATAAAACGCAAACGATTTCGCGGTTTCGTCGAAACGACGAAAGTGTCACGAAACCGTATCGGAGCAACGGACAAAAATATAAACAGAAAAGTCTTTTCACTCAGGCACTACAACGCACGGGATCGCGACAGAAATACTTGAGTGAGAATGGCTTAGCTTATTCTTCGCTCCGTAGAATAATGAAACAAGTACCGAAAATCACTGCTTAGGCGAATACCTCCGTAGAGAATATATCGATTTAGCGAAAGTTACCGTTTTAACGAAATACTTCCGCAGAGAGTATATCGGCGATTCGGTGTAATAATCAAAGGTGCACGGCGGGTGACGGACAGAGGTTCACACTTGAATAGCTTGGAACAATCGATGAATTTTTATTCAGAGGGCAGCGGCTTATACACACGAATTTCGTTTATCGGTGATCCCGGTGTTTAGGCTTCGCGTTGGTCTTATCGGCGTGCTCGGTGGTCCTCACACGTTCACGGTAACTCGGAGACACTCTCCGGGATGGATTTAAAAAATAATTCCCAGAAACGGTCGGACCACGAGCGTATATATCGTTTGTTTCCGCGAAAGTGGAGTATCCAGGAACGCTGCAGCCGACGGTTGAAGGAGATATAAAGATCCCCCGCAGCATAGAATTCCGCGATTTTCTTCCGCGCAGATGGTACGAAATGATCCTTTTCGCTCCGTATTATATACTGCAGCCACTCCATGGTCCCCCCCGGTCGAAAAACGTAGACAGGGCATATTTCGTTGTCGAACCACGACCACCGTGGTGCATTCCCTTTCCTCTGTCGCGATTTTCGTGGAAAAAACGACGAGAGAAAATTCCACGTTGTAATTCCGCGATAACAGGTGGAAATTTTCAATATCGACGACGACATCCCCTCGAGAATCGTTTGGTCGCGAAATTCGATCACTGGAGAACGAATCATTTGAGATGAGATCGTCGCGACACTTAGGTGGATACGCGCAAACATTGCGGTGTCTCGACACCTAGGACGATCCACAAACTCATCCAATTGAGGGAAAATGTCCCGAAGAGGATGACTTGTTCTCGTTGCCACTCGTCGAGTTCGTGACTTTTATTGTCGCGGATCGAGCAGGGATCTACGTTAACCGGCGAAAGTTTCCGCTCGCTTGCACCAGACGTCCAGAGACCACCGCCAGAGGACACACGGGACCAAAGTGACATAACCGTCAAAAAATCAACATCTGGTAATTTTAAGGACGATATTATATTTATCGAACGAGCAATGGTAATTCGTAACGAAGTTCGATGAACAAGTCCACGATTCTCGGTCGCTCGTTCTCGTCATCGTCCCACCGAAAACAATGCTCCATTGATTCGCTCTGAGTATTTACACACCGTTCTCGACCAATTTCCCAATACGGGATTTACGATGCGGACCTGTACGCAGGATACTTTCGAGAGACATTTTAACGAGAGGATGGGAGATTTTTGATACGACAGTATTTCGTTACATAAAGACGAAACCGATTAGATTCGACTTGAACGAAATTTCGAGATCAACGTTCCCAGATCTTGATAATAAAGACGCTTCGTAAACCCCGAGTGACCAATGCCAAGCACCGAGGGTCAGTTCGCACCGTTCTCAGTGACCTCCACGTGGGATAAACAAACCAACCATCGATGGTTTAACAACGATTTCCCGATCAATGGTTCGTGAAGAGAAAAAGTACTTTGAGGAAGTATTTTGGCAGAAACCGATACATCAGCAAAACAGATTAATCAATATACCGATAAGTTTGCAATAGCAAAGTATCTGATATTTCATTTAAATGTAACTTGTCCATATTACACGAAACTGATCCTTTCCCGAATCAGTTCGCGCGAATGAGTCTACGTACGATCGAAAAGGGTCGCGACAACCCACAAAAGAGAGTAACGACATTGTGAAATTTTTCAATCGCGAATACACACATCCATGACTCGGGAATTCGACAATTTACAATACGATGAGTTGCCAAGACGACGCGTCACCGCTCGGTGCATAAATACATAGTTTCGCTCGTAGCACGAACCGATGGCCAGCAAAATCTTCCGAACCGATGGAGGATTTTGCATAAGTACCAACCCGATAATCTGGATCTCCATCCTGGTACATTTACGAGGAAGACTTCCGTGGACGAGCAATCTGCTTCCATTTCCTCCTTGGACGTCCCCGACACCCCGGAGAATCGTGTTCGAAAGTAATGCCTCCTTCGCCCTTCCACCGCTTAGTTAGCTAGACGGCTGGCTGCTCGGCTACGAAGGGTGCTCGCAATTCCGTCGTTCTGGTCCCCGAATGCTCGCCAATCCCCCCTTCCGGTCGGTTCAATAGTCGGACTCTCGCAAATAGCCTCTTGTTCGAGCCCCGCACTAATGCCCAGGGATTTTGAAATGTGATACGTAGGAAACCGGAGTGTCGTCGATACCTTGTGTCTCTCGTTTACAAAGGACACCGGGAAATTACTTGGGAAATTCGAAGATGCGATCGATCCACGATCTTTCGTCGCGCGCGAACTATCGACGAAGAATAAATATCGTAGGAAGAACGAGTTGCGAATCGTATCGAGTACGAATCGTATTCGACTTTCCAGTAAATCTTCCCAAGGCTTGCGACCAAATAGAACGTTCATTCATTAGCGTTCTTTTTACACACGTTGACACTTCTTAACCCAGAACTGATTCTTCATTCTCGAAACTAGGATTTTCCAATGGTGAAATTATTAAAATGTTAGAATCGCCGTGTATCGTTCGCGTACCAGAAGCCGAATACACACACTCGCGCGTTCCCGATAAAATTAAACGCACCCGTATAATTAACTGCAATCTCCATCGCTCGCGATCCAGTAGATTTACAGTTCGTTTTCGCATATCCGTGGACTAGTACCGCGTAAGAAACTTCGCGAAACGATTAGACCGATACTGTATTTTATCGTACTGTTACGCAGGAGGGAAGGGTTGAAGGAACACTCGTGTAGAATTTAACGATCCCTTGGCACTTTACTTAGGTTTTATTGAAATAGACCGAGTGACAAGAATTTCATGGACGTACTTAGCACTTAGACACGACTTAGAGAAGAGCGAGGTCTTCGACAGGTCTTTATATCGTTCGTTGACAAAGAAAGAGTTCGATCCCAGTACGAGGTTCACACGGGGAGTCACGTAGGCTGGTCCAAGAAGTGTTTCGGCTGCCTTACGTTATCTGACTTCTATGAATTGGCTCGCATGGGAACAAAGATTAATCTTTGAGGTAACTCAACGAATCAACCTTTGTTCCTCGTATGGGAACAAGGATTAATCTTTGAGGTAACTCAACGAATCAAATTTTGTTCCTCGCATGGGAATAAAGATTAATCTCTAAGAACGCAATACGTTAGGCATCGTAGCATGATTACGGTTTGGTATAACAGTACAGTTCTAACCAATCGTAAAATCCAGGTCGCCGAGAAATTCCTTCTACCCGATGGTAGAGCATTCAATGCGCGTTACCAAAGAAATTGTACGAACGGAGCCTAATACGAATACGAGGATGTTCTAAGAAAGCTCGTCGCGCTGCCTTTGAGAAATCGGAGTGGTATCGCTGATGCCGTTTCTCTTGCACAGACCTATCAGTGGCCTGGTAGTCTTCTCGGTGGTGCACAAACGTTCGTAGAAATTGCCATGGTACCGAGTGACGCGAGCACGAGGAACAAGACGAGATATACAAATGCTGACTCTCTTATCGCGCACCGACCGTAATCTTCCGTGAGATAAACCAGCTCCGCGAATCCTCCCCTCTCTGTACGGTGGCACACGGTCGTGAAACAGCGGGACATCGGTGTTGGTGTTACGACCCCGTGGGACAATGGTACGCGCGATAAATTAACAAATGAATTAAAGGGGCCGGGATAGAAGCTGAACAATTGCGGTTTCGGTCGCGTTCGTTGGTCACGTACGCTGCGACCGGCCAGCCGCGCCTTGTTTCTTCTTTTATCAATTACCTCCTCCTACTCCTCCTCCTTCTCCTCTTTCTCCTCCTCCGAACGAGTTTAGTGCTCGCCGATGCGGGAGAACGAGGGAAAATGCAGAGCCGGATTAATTGACAAATGTTTATCTCGAAGAGCGAAACTCTGCGGGCTACTGCGCAGTCAGTCCCTCGGCGTTGAACAAGGTAGCGAACGTTACCTAACCGCGGCTAGAGGATGCCCGGATTCGCTCGCCTCGCGAACTTCCGCGCGTAGAGTACAATTAAATGTATTAAAGTCCAGCTGGATTTATTACCCAGCGGGAGAATGATATTTCTTTCGAGTTACGTTCGCCACGGTCTTCCGGAAATAAATCGAGACGCGTACACTCATTGGACGTTATAACGCGGGGGAAAGTCTTCCGTTCGGGAGACGTTGTTCACGGGGATCTACGAGTTCGGACGACCGGACAGCCGTTATTCCCTTATTCGCGAGGCGAGCGCGCTGAATTAATGAAATTCGTTCGTTCCCCGCTACCTAGCTCGTCGTTGTCCCGGATCGGTCTCAAAATTCGGAACGGTGCTCGCAAAATAACGCCGAACGTAATTGCCGTTACGATTCGATGGGCACAGAAGCTCGAAGCGAATTAGCAAATTAATTAAAAGCACTTGGCCGGGGATCCAAACAATCGCGGCCGGTTTCGTTGGTGTTTTTCGGTCACGTAGCCGACCGACTCGCATCCTCCTTTTCCGTTACCCTTTCCATCAGTCTGCCCCACTGCGATCCGACCACCGACCCTCCAACACCAACCCTTCCC
Source organism: Ptiloglossa arizonensis (assembly GCF_051014685.1). NCBI lineage: Eukaryota > Metazoa > Arthropoda > Insecta > Hymenoptera > Colletidae > Ptiloglossa > Ptiloglossa arizonensis. The sequence continues at coordinate 4,531,832 of NC_135059.1, read as the reverse complement.
TCCGCGCCAAGATGGAGGCAGATGCGCTAAATAGCCCGCAGGGAAACCGAAACGCTCGCCTACGTCGCCATGAATGTAGCTCGAGGGTGCATTTTATGGAGCAACGTTCAACCACCCGTCGCACCACCTTTCCCCCTCAAACTCTCTCACCCCGGTAGACGCGCGCCTCGTCCTCGAATCGATCATCCCGCTCGCGAGACTTCGATCATCGATCCTTCGTTCTTGCGCGGTTGCAACCACCACCGCCATTGGACGATGTCAGGGTCGAGATCGAAGGTTTCGTTCCGCTCCCAAGAGACTATTTAATTAGGATATCGCGAAACAACTTTTGAAGGTAGAATCGATGCCTCGGAGGATTCTATGGGTGTAGAATCATCTCGTTGCGCCGAGGGAACAATAATCTCGGTTCGTGATAATCGGTACAGTTCCACTTGTCAATGAAATACTAAATGGCGATACTGTAACGCTGACGTTGTGACGGGACGAATTCCAAAGTGTCACCTTTTAGCGAAGGATTCGAATATGACTCGAATCCTGATTCGTTGGAGTTGAGGCTTCGAAAATTGGAAAATATCGTTCTAGAAACACGAGCGAGGTCGTTGACCTAGACTTTGGCCAACAGTATCTTAAATCCCCACCCTCGGACGGGATCTGGAACACGGTCGCGTTGTCGAAATTACCACCTACAATTCCAGGAGTCTGCAACTCGTTTCCCAAACATTGTACCGACCAACCGAGGTATGCACGGCAGACCGTTTAAATGGGAAAACCTTAAACACCACCCTTATTTATGAACGTGCGCAGAATTTTGAACAGAATTAAATCGCGCGAGGACAAACACGACGACAAGAAAAAATATTCCCGAAGGTCGTTCTCGTCCGACATTTTCTCGGTCTTCGATGCATCTTTACTATTCCTTTAGATCTTTCTCGTGAAAAGCGTATCTGATCTTCTCGTTCTGCGTATAAAATTATACGGAGTAAGACGAGGACAATACTACTTAAGGTACGAAAAATTTTTGGTCAAATTCGTTTGAAGATATATTCATACCCTGTGCTTAGTATTCGAATTATTTCGTAACATATTCACGATTCGCAACCACGCAATCCGAATTAAATCCTCGATGCAAAATGTATTGATTCGAAGAAACGTTTGGAATAATTCGATACGCAAATCTTCGTAATTTTTGATTACGGTTACAATCGTCGAAACCCGGAACCCCACCTCCTATCTCGTTAAGAATCTATCGGACTACAACTCGTGAATAAAAACTTCAGGACCGAGAAGTTGAAAATCGTGAAGACCGGCCGAAAGGGGAAAAGGTTTGCGGATTTTCCGAGTTTAGATTTCGAATAAATGACTCGAGTGTAAAAGTCGATTCGAAATTCGATACCGATACTCCGCACGAACGAAACGGTATAAAATCGCAGCTGCAACGAAGAGACCCCGTTTAACGGCTACGAGAACGTAGCACCGTGCACTTGCCGCGCTCGGTTCAAGGCTTCGATCTACCCTTCGCTTGGTTCTCATCGCGGAGATCTCGGATCGAGCGTGAAGAGGGCGTAATCAAGGGTTGACGTTTATTAAGCACCGGGCCTCGCAAATTCCTCGTAGACCGGTCGAAATAGAACGCGTAAGTAACCGTAGAAAATTGGAAAGTTTCCGCGCGATAAAATCGGACTTAATTTTCAATAAATTCCCAGGCTTGTCCCCTCGCGCCGCCGAGTCTCCGACAAACCTCTCGCCGGGTGGCCGACTGGTTCTCGTGCGTGGCGGCGACTGTGCGAAAACGGGTGGGGACGGAAAGACCGCCGGAAGGAGAAAGAAGGGAAGGAAATCGCGGAGGAAAGGTAATTTACTTGGTAATTATAAAGTTACCAGCTCCGGCGACGCGCATAGTTGTGAATATTCAAACGCGATTACATCTATGATCGCATAAATTCTACGCCGCAGCGCCACGTTTGTCGGCCGTACCTTTCTTCCCGCGAATTCGGCGCCCTCTTGGTTTCGCGATTTCGAAAACATCGAGACGAAGCGTCTTTCGTTAGGAATTTGTTCGCGTTTCGGGACAATGAATCGCATTTCTCTATATTTCCAAGACGGAATCGTTCACAGTCTCTGTACAGGCTAGCAGTTGTACTTTATGGCGGGCCCATGTTCTTTAGCATGGGCCTGCTAAAGTTCTTTAGCAATTGGTAGAAATGGCTACGGACCGGACTTGCGATCATAGAATTTCTCGGGTTCTTTAGCTATTGGTAGAAATGGCTACGGACCGGGCCTGTCACGACCATAGAATTTCTCGACGTGCATCCCGGGGCACTTCACAGCTGTAAGCTACTATTTCCCGCCAAAAACGCTGCTCCGCGAGGGACACGGGTGATCCTGGCACGGCCCGGCACGCACGGTCTTTGGCAGGCCCCACGGTGAGGTCTCTTCGTGTTGGGAAATTCTAGCCCGGGTCTGTGTGATTTGGACACCCTGTCCAGCGTCGCGACGCCTCCCACCTTCGAACTCTGGTAGCGGACGTCACCAGACCCTGTGAGGCCTTGGGCCCGTCACGATTGGTCAGTGGCGCGTTGCCTCCCACCCTGACTCGGGAGTAGTAGGGTGTACCGAGGTGACGTGTGCCCTTCGAGTTAGTTCCTTCGATTGCTACATTTACGAATCATCAACGGTTTGTATAACCGTAAAAACCAACGTGGAATTACACCGAATCCTAACAATCTCCACTGATTTAAACGGACACTGTTCGTAATTTGTTCCATCTTTTTAAAAGTACAAATTTATTCATCGGCAAAGCTTTCGGAACAATTGTCGAAAATTTTCACCGACAATATTCTTCGAGATCATCGTCGAAAATCGAAGCGAAATCAATGCTCTCGATCTATCTCAAATCGTACTCGATATAATACACAGGTACAATCCTATTTAACTCGGACCAAACCTCCCACCTGTTCACCATTGTACCTCGGAACTAACTCGATTTAATACGGAGAAAATCCTCCTTAATCCAGATCAAACCTGAGAACCAATTTGCGATTCCCTATTGCAAATAATTTATGCCTCCGATGAGCCCCTTTACAGGAATTAATTCATTCATTTTTCCGGCTCGGTTGGTTCGCGTCTCGACGCTAGTTATTTCCCGCGGCATTTAGTTTTCAACGGATCTGGGATTTCGTTCGTTTCGCCAACGTGGAAAAAAAAACCTCCCATGGAACGGCGCGGAGGCCGAGATTCCTTAAACATGGCGAATACCCGGCATTACAAGCGGCGACGGCGAGTATCGAGCGAGATAAGAGAGTTCTCGCGTCTTATCGTGCTTTTTTCTACCAAGGCGAACGCAAGACAACAGGGAGCTGTCCACGAAACAATATTTCGCGTCTTCCTTTCCATTTCCTTTTTCTCCCTTTTCTTTCTTTTTTTTGTCAAGACACCGGCAAAAAAGATCTCAGATCTCGTTAACCGTTAAAAATGACCGTCGTGCATTACCCGGTCTCGGCGGATAACGGCGAGAAAGTACAAGCGGTAGCCGTGTTATCTCCATCGAATAATTAAGAATTGTTTAATTGTCCGCGGAACAGCTTATCGCGAGTTAAAAAGAAAATTTTCCACCGTGATACGAGAGAACGTGTTACATTCGCGTTGTTTTTCCACGATTCGATCGCGCTTGAAAATTTGATGAAAGTATGCCTGATCCGTTACAAAAATCATGGTATCCGTGGGAATGTTCACGAATTTTAACACCCAACCTATGGGTCTGTTCGACGGAAAACGGGTTTAGAACCTCGAGACTCGCGAGTACCTAGAAATCGATTTTTGACCCGTAAACCCCGTTTCTTGGAAATAGGTCGCGTACGCACTAATGAAATTGAGTTTTTCGGAAGCACGGTGTGCACCATGGCGGAAGAAACATGAAAGACAAAATTACGTTTCGTTCTGGAAGCGTACTCGGCAAAGTTGCTTGACTCTTCGTTCGAATAACAACATTTAAACGTTGAATCATTCGAATCGTCCCGGTGGTAACCGAGTATTGATAAATATTGTCCACGAATTCGATCAACTTTCGCGTGTGGAATTTTCGATCGTTTCGTCGTTTCCCCGCACACCGTGTACAACGATCGTCGGACCGAGAATTTGCGGTAGACGAATTGTTTAAATGTCCCTTTGACGGCGTATACGAGAGATCTCGCCGCAATATGTACAGGGATACAAGTTCGTCGGAAAATGGCATCAACTGCGACCGCTTGGGAACGGAGTAGTCGCGCCGGATGCCAGTAGATCAAGCGACCATAAACCACACGCGGTCAACGTGGATCGCACGTGTCGAGGAGTTGCTTATACCGCACAGCTGATCCGTGTTTATACGTTCACGCAAAATACACGACGACTCGATTTTTCGTTGCTCGTACAGGTATCTACCGAGAATTTCGATCTCGAAATGGCCCGAGAGTTAAATGACACTTCCACAAGATCGTGTCAGCCTCGCAGAAAATCTGAGAAGAAGGAACAACATTTTCAATGGATCGAGTAGGGAAACATACCCGAAAAACCGTCTTCTCAGGTTTAAAAAAAGATCCGATGTGAAAGTTGGGCTATCGCCGCGAACCGAATCCGACGTACGAGTGACGTGGAAACGGAAACCCGCGAAATTCGTGGTCCGTTAATGGAATGCAAGCTTCAGTTAACTATTGCAACGAAATTATCCGAAAACCGTCGGTGAACGGAGGTTACACGGGGAGGTTCCTCTATGCGTTAACTCGAAAGTAACGTCGGTTTCGGTGCATTAGGCGTTTTTCCCGCTCGTCGTGTACGATTGCCCCGACACGAAATAGTTGAAACTCGTTCGAGCACAATCAGGAGAGTCTCGCTTGAAAATGGACGAGTTCGGCGGAGAACATCCGAGTTCGTACGAAATCTGGTTTCCCGTTGAAACGATCACAGATTTAGTCCAACGAATCGCTGAGCGTTTCCAGTTAGTTTGCACCTTCGTTATTCGATCGTGGTGCATGGTCGAGGAGCTGGTGGAATCGAAACGTCTCTGGTCGAAGGTTGCGTGAAATAATTAACGAACAATGGGGAAAAAAGGGGAGGAACGTAAGAAAGATTCGTTACTTCCTTCGAGCTTCTAAGAATCGCATCGAGGGTAGTTTCTTGCGTGACGAACCTACCGCGCGACGATTCCACGGATGATGAAAGACAAAGGTCAAGATTAGTCTCGATAGCAACAATTTCACGCGCAATTTACGTATTTGGTTATCGTTCTGTTTACTAGTGGCGTTGGTGTATCCACTGGTTGGTCCGTGACAAAGATACGAAATAAATAAAATGAGAATCGCTCGACGATTCGGTACCCGAGAACGTTCGGTACTTTGTAGTCGAACGTCGACGCGGAAAGGCGTTGCTAAACGGCACCGGTTACATCGTGATTTCGTCCCGTTCGAGGGGAAATCCGTGTAAATAGAAGCGGCACGAGAGTTTATCCCGTATTCGACGCGAGCGGAAACAAAACGAGTCTTTTATCGCCAGATATAACCCATCTCCTCTTCCTACGAACTTTACGACGTTTGCTGGCTTTCTGTTTCTACTTTTATCGGCTATCCTTTCGGCCCGTACGTCTGCCCGGAGACAGCCAGTAAAAGAGCCGGAATTTATTTATAAATACCGGGCCCCAGAGGCCAACAGAGCGAAGTCGTTCGGATCGGGTAAGTTTAAAATCCTTTTTACCTATCGGCGTCGCACCGTTCATTTATTACACTTCGATTGTTATTCCGTATCCTTTCGCGAGCGCGCTATCTCTCGAGGAAGCGCCACGGCCACTGATTTCCCGATACAACGATAGAGAGGATGCTTTTCCTATTTCTCGGCCAGGACCCGACCAAATGGAAACGATATTTTTATTCGTACCACGGTGCGGCTGCTTTCGAAACGGATCCGGATCACTCGGGATCGGTTCGAGATGAGTTTGTTTTTAGATGAAAAATTATATCCCTTCGCCGAAACGGCGAGAGAACGAACACAAAGGAACGCAATGAACGCCTCGGACTGAGAATCGGTGGAACGTTCGCGTTACGATTCGAAATTCGCGCGAAGAAATGCGAACGAAACTTGTCAAATGAGCGGAATATTTAAACGGTCTCGATTAAACGGTCCGTTCTGTGCAGACGTCGCTTAGAACCATGCACGTTCGAAACTCGTACGTATTCGCATCGAGCGGAACGAGCTGTCAGCTTTCACTCGTGTTTCGAGAGGAAAGACTAATAACGGCGGAGCCCATCGAACCCATGTTTAATCGATACAGCGGACGAGTTCCACGTGGACGCCGTTGAACCGATTATTCGGAAGAATTCGGACCGAGTTTCTATACAGGGTGCATATCGTACCGTGCAGGATCCGTTTCGACGATGGTCTTCGAAATCGATGGAAAAAGTTCCAGTAAACTTGCGCTCCATTTATTCTTATTCTCGAGTTACAACCGTTTCGGTACTCCTCTATAATAATGCACAGTCGCTTCCAGTCTTTGCTGAAAATGCTCCAATTGACCACTTTTTACCAAGTATTCTATGCAAGTTTGGATACAGTTAGAAAGAAAAGAAACGGTGCCTCGAAATATTTTGTAATATTTCTGAATTTCATGTGGCGACACTCGCGAAACACTCGAAATCCGTTCAGTTTTCGAAATTTTCCAATTCCATGGCCCGATAACTGATCTCTCATCCTAAACGATTTCTTACGCCAATACGATTCTTACCTTCGAACCGATACGAACAACCTTTCTGTAGATATCGCCAAATTGGTCGCTATACTCTTCCGATAAACCATAGTACCGTAGTATCGAGTATTTCTTATAAGTGTATCTCGATCTCCACGTGATTCTGTTACGTTAATTTGTAATGGAATAGTGTATTCGCGTCATTAGATGATACAATTCAGGGTGTGGACGGTTTTAGAATCCGTTAATCGAATTTTAATTATCGTTTTGATTGATGATAGTCGGTTCGATTGGCAATATTTGAAAGTTATTTCGCAACTGGAAGTGAGCGTGGAATAGACAAATGTTTTCAAGCAGCGCTCAAAAATAAAAATCGGATACATTTAAATATTGGAAACGAGCACATCGAGCAGTAGGTTCTACACGACCTATCCGTCCATTCGAAAATCGTTCGTTCAAGAACTGTCTGGCTACTCGATTGAAATATAGTCGTTCACCGTCATACATAAACCACACGCGACGTGCAACATCTAATGGACGTTCTTGTCGATGAATAAATCTGCTTTTTGGATCACTGTCGTACGATTTACTCCGAAGAACCGGACAACCGTAAAATATCGGTGTCTAATGGAATTTTCTACGATAACACGTGCGATCGATTACTCGAGAAACTGACGTAAGATCGACCTGTTAATCTCCTATTAAGGGAAACAGATCGATTACATTATCACCAATTATCCCTGCCCGGACATTTACATCGAATTGTTATCGGTGACTTTGATCGATGAATGGCACGTGGATTTTCTTCGTTACACAATGACGAGTATTATGAAAATAAACTACTCCATCTGTGATGAATCTTTGTCGGTTAAAATACAATACAAGTGGAGCCGATAGCTTTTACAAATGACTTTACGATGAGACTGAAAACGGTCTCTTGTTTGCGCAAACGATACGAGGTTTCAGTAATCAGGGAACAACAGAGAAGGGTGAAAAAGCAGATTCTGGGTGGAAAAATAAATCGAAAACGAGAAATACAATTTCTGCGTTTAATCGCGTTAGAGTTGAACGAATCTTGAGATCACTGCTTACTTTTCCATTTATATACAATCGTATCGACACGAATCCATATGCTCGTGATACAATTCCACGATTCGTTGTCTTACTATCTATTTCGTTACGTTTGTTGCAAAATCTTTTGTTACATTTTTGAATTATTTTTCCACGAAAAATCGCCTCATTCTCTCTTCTACCGTGATTACCTAAAAATCCTGTTTATTTAATCTTAGTTCGTACTGTACTACGTGTAAAGTTATTTATATCAATTTCAAGTGCAACAAGTAACTCACCGGATATTAAAATATTTATATAATTCCTCGTACAAAACTGTCGATCACAGGTTCGGTAGAATTAATTGTACTCGATTCAAGATTAAGAATTACTACGATAACCTGAGTATAATAAGTAAATAGAACATTTTCGTCGTTTTCGTGGCCCCGATACGTCCGTTAAAACCGGGTCTCACCCGTTACGATACATCCTCTGTATCGCTGAAATTCCACTGGTGTTGCGAACGTCTGCAGGATGAAACAGCATCGCGCGATATGGTAGCACAATTTCGTATTAACGTTAAATCCGCAGCGAAGCGCACACGTGCACACGTAGACCGCGACACTGTGCGTCTGACGTAATTATATAAACGGTTATGCTCGGTAATTACTGCCCTACGAGAACGGAAGGAACCGGAACGAAACGCGGATGTTAATTAGCCGACGATGGCTGAGTTTACCGAATCGGTTACGAGACGTCTGAAAACCTCGCGACAGTATCGCGTCGGAACGAGAGTTTCACGCGACACTTGTACAGACTCTAACCCCACCCGCGCGAGATCCTTTTCCTCGGCAATTTTCTGGATAGATTTCTATCCAAAAGGGCGACTCATCGATTTTTCTCTTCGTTCCAGCAACCAATCCTTTTCTTCCGGCGAAAGAATTATTCGAACTTTACGAACGTTTCGATCGCAGGCGATTTTACGAGGCGAGATACTACGGGGGACTGGTGGAACACTTTTGGGACCAAATCGGATTCTAGTGACTGTCATATAAAACTGAGGAAAGTTTCGCAGACTTTTACGATGATTCGACAATTGACGATTGCTTGTTGGTGGAAAGTTCAATCGGCGGTAAAGGGATCCAAAAATGTTTGCCGATAGTATTCCTCGGTAGAATGCCCCCATCCATTGTCGCACCCCACGACATTCGGTAAAATAGAGGAATTATTCCGAGCCATTTCTCGCGAGATTGACTCGCCGCCGTTGTAATTGAGATGCGAAATAAGAGCGGCAAGCGGATGCTTTGTGTTATATCCTCTCCAGATACCACCGGGCGTAATCTGAACGCCGTGCCGAGCGACTGAAGTTAGAATTAATCGCGACCTATCTGAACCACGAACGCGAGAGATCCGGTATCATTAAAGAAGAGAAATTGGCAAAAATTTCGGTTACCAATTTCTCCCAATTTTGTCAGAGGGCTCGATCCGTGATTTTTAACCCGTTAAATGTGTTAATTTCAATCTTTTAATAACGACCGATCGTCACAAACCATACACAAGCTGTCGTTACTATCGACTCCTATTTTGTTTCAATCGGTACGTTTTCTCGAGTTTCAAACATCGTTATAATATTGATAAATATGTGTTAAAATTATAATTGTAAGAATAATAGAAAAATAGGAAGAAAATATAAAATACAAGAGTAGTGAAAATAATTTATACGTTAATACGAATCAAAAGGTATTTAAAAAATAAGGAAAAATTTCCTATTTCTTCCTTATTGTTTTTCCTCTCACCTTTTTCCTCAAATGTTTATTATTGTAATTTCAATGTCATATTTATACATTTATTACCGTGTCCACCCCGAATGCCACCTTCGAATTACCTCGAATAACAAAGATCACATTTGCGTAATAAAAAAGAACAGTACATCCGTACGAGATCGATTTGTTCAATTTCAATTCTCAGCCTTTGTACCGTACGAATGTGGAACGTCTCGCTTACGAAGCGTTCACTGTCGTCGCACCAGCACCCCACTTGTCAACGCACTTGAACCATTGCACTTCGAAATCCGAACTTCGTTCATCCGTATCGGTGTTTACGCATTTGGTTAAATAAATATCGCGTTGTGTTCGCAATTAAGATTCTCTATTTGCCGAGTAATCCGCTCCGCGAACTGTGTGTGTTAACAGGATCAACGAAAGCATCAATCTTCGTAGCTATCGTGCCTAGTTTACATTATCGCCGTAGCAACCCTCTCCCAGCGACGAGCAGAGCACGGTGGGGAGGAAGTGAACCCCTCTACGTGGAAAAAGGAGCATCCGAGCTAATTGTCACATACGCTGTCCGATCACTTGTCACTCGGGATCCAATAGTCACCGAGGGAGCTCCATTCCGTGGATCCTCCTTTCGATCGCGTGGAAAAGAGGTCGATTCGAAAAGAAACACGCCTCATCGAGAACAGAAAATATTCGCGTTAAAAGATATCGATTCTCGTGGATTTCTCTTCGAGTATCTCGACGATGATCAGGTAGGCGTCGCGTTGTTGCAAACACGCCTCGAGGTACACCTCTCGGGTCACTGTTTGAACGGGTGTGAATCTACGTTGGCCCACGTGTCAGTTTGAAATGTGAATTTCTGCTCATAGTGGATATCTCTTGCCGGCTGTGTGTTTGCTCGTCGCGAACGAGTTTGTCACGAGCATCGTCGGACGTCATCATCATCGTCGCGAAGAGTGGGTCGTCAGACTCGAGGGTGGGTCCCGAGTTGCGTCTCTCTTAGCGTTGCAGTCTGGGTACAAACATCTTGGACCTGTGAGTACTCATTCGCTCGAAAGTGGAGGGAACTGAATGAAGAAATTTGTCGCGCGTGACTCTGTTTCACATTTCTCGAGTGTCGGCGTTGACTCGGTGGCTCGAAGAGCACCGGATCTTCTTTAATTAGCGTATTACCCCATTTGTTCGAAATTCCGAGTTCAAGTAAAAACGGATCGAAGTTACACGGAGGAACTGGTTCTTTCGAGACACTGGCCGCGTCCATGCGTGAACGCGGAAATTAAACCGGTAAATTCCGCTCCATAGAGTCCGCGAAATCGATTTCTCGATTATTGCCATTTTCTTTGGGTTACGGGTCTCGAAAATAACTATTAAAGCGAAATTCGTTAGAACGTCAGAGTTACAGTGGTTCGAAGTTTCAGTAGCGGTAAAATTTATAGAGGTTTATTATATATGTTGTCTCAGTCATCGGGGGGCACCTGTTGTTCGAAAATGTCAAAAAGATATTCATCTAAGGGAAACTAGTGTTCGTGTATACGGACGCTGGATATCATCGATCGTTATTCATTTTCTGATTGCACGAAAACTTTGAATGTATTTCTTTTTTTCAAACGATGTTTTACAAGTCTACATCACGGTTATCTCGGAAAATATCGAATCTATTTTGTCTTTCTACAAACATAAAATATGGAGTACCCGTAAGAAGTGAAAAATTAATTCTACCATTTTGTTTGGAATTAATATCAAAATTGTTTGTACAATTGATAATTACCTTTAATTATGAACCAGAATACCTTCCGAAGGGGGAATAACATCGCCTCGAAGACCTCGAAAAGTTTAATATTTGAAAATATCGAGCCACATTAATGAAGCTGAAGTTGGTGCATCAATTACGGGTAACACGTTATATCTTACGTTACCTCGAGTTTCGTCTCGTCGATATTTCGCGATAGTATTCGATGGATAATTCAAAAAAAAAAAAAAAATACGAGAAAAGTCGATTTTCGTACACCTTAGGGATGTTACGTGGGGTATAAGCCAACGGAAGAAGATTGTCGTGAACGTGAAACGTTCGCCGATAATCCTAAGAATAAGTCTGACATTGTTACGTACAGCAACGAAGGGACTACGGGATGCAATTAAAACTTGAACAACTGCTTAATAACTCATTGTTAGCCACTTGTGTAACGCCCAATTCCAGTTTAACTTCGGCCAGAGCATCTCGGTATAGCGACTTAACTTTCGTGTTTATCTCGAACAGAAGTAGAAGCGAATGAAGGTAGCTCCCTTCAGGAGAAAGCGGAGAGATGGTGGAGCGGGAAAATTTACTGGCGCGAAAACAAAATTATTTCTAGGCTACTGACAGAGACAGCCGCGACAACCACAGTCGCTGTGATCGATTCCTTCGAAAATCCTTTCTTCGATCGAAATCCAACAAAACGTCCATCTCTGTCCAAAGTATTGAACGTTGTACGTTAATAATCATCCATGTGTTGTTGACCCGACGTTGAAGACATTTGTGAAAAAACTAATCGCGAATAATCGAACGATCAACTTCCTCGCGACGAGATACATACAAATGTAACACGGTTACGAGATTAGAATCGGAATATCAAACGACGTTAATTAACATTTTAATAAGGCGTTCGAACGACACCATATGCGACGTACGACGAGGTGTTTCCATGTTCGATAATCCGCGACGCGGCACTCTAATCTCAAGTGTTCGTTAAACAAGGCTGGAAACGTGTCCGGTCGATTTCACGCGTGACGCGGACACGAACCGTGACGTCGTTCGCTAATGGAAAACCGTGGATCCCCGTCCATATGGCGACGAGAGCGATGAAAAATCCAATTTTTTCGGAAAAAAATAATCCCGAGTATTACAATAAAAATCACGAGGCGCCGATCGCGTAAGCGCACGGTGTACGGTTTTCATGGAGAAATGAGAAGTCGCTGTTTCTACGAGATGGAACTCGGTGAAAAATCATTTTCGACGCTCTATAGATCGTGTTAAATTTTCGTTCGAGGTGTCGTTGCGTTGTCAAAACTTGCAAAAGTCGTTGAAATAGGTCCGGTATAGATTTTATGTACAATATCTGTTCGTCGATCGAGCGAGTTTTAAACGTACTTTGTCGATAAGTAACGGAGGAATTTATTTAATGAGTTAGTAGTGGTTGTAAAATAAGGGTGAATAAAGTTCTAGGATATAAGTGTATTGAATGAGGTGGTAGTAGGAACAAAACATTAATAAATCACACAATTAATAACTACGTCGACTACGTCGAGGCATACGATACATTCTTCTAGGCCTGCACTCGAAGTAGACCCAAGTGGGAATAGAAAATTCCAGTACAACAATAATACTCGTATTTACGCATAGTACTATTTCGTAGTCATTACTTCAAAGTAATATGCGTGTAAATAATAATATTACATTATTATGCAATAAGGTTTTTTATATTCCCCGCGGATACGAAGATTCTATTACTATGTAGAAGTAGCAATCGCTTGTCACCTAAACGTAACGATCCTTGATGAAGCTTAAGCGGAGCAAAAGCTTAGTTTTCTCCACTCTTCGCTTACTAAAGGCTTAACATCTTACAATTTCCGTACAGTAACAGCGTGATACGATTCTAGAAGAAGTCTCGCTTCGATCGAACCACATTCGTTGAACACGAAAATGAGTTGAGCGCGGGGAGATTGTTCTCCGCGATTAAAAAGAATGCGACTATCGATCCGCAGATCGTGTCTGAAAAAACACGATGTTCTCCATCGAAGATCGGACAAGAGGAAAATGATCGATGCCATTGCCTGAAACACGGTCGTGGTCGCAAGGGAAACGAGAAGAGGAGAAGATACGAGTACGTGGGACGATATCTTTGATCGGCGGAGTGTTTCTTTTCGCGCAAGTTCGATCTCGAGGCAAAGCTCGTTTCGCAAAGTGCACGAACCCGAAGCGAGAAAGAGAGAGATCTCGCCAAGATGTCCAAGGTGAAGCACGGCGAAGACGAAGGAAGAGAATAGCTGAAACGATGAGCGATCAAATGGTTCGTGAGGCTTGCTTACCAGGATAATCTCTTTGCAGCGATCCGTGAGCCCGAAGGAAACGATTCGGCCGCGCTTTTTCGATACATTCGCGTCTCGTCGTACACCGAAAGCTCGAAATACGTTTACGCTTTCTTGCAGATTCGTCGAACGGGCAGAGAGGATGGACACAACAGTGACAGCGTTAGGAAAACGTACGAGAGACTTGAGTTCAAAGGCCCGAGAGATGGCAGAACTCGTGGGTCGTGTTTAAGGAAATATTCCAAAACATTTCGATGCAGCTTTCTTTCTAACTATATCTAAGAAATATCCGTGAACCTAGTGTTAAATAAAGGTGTTGAAGGTAAGGAGGAAATGGAAGATAGAGCGACGTTTCGTCCTGGGACTGCTAGTTGACTCCTAGGTGCCTATTTCTCTTTGGACACGGAAGAACGCGAAAACGTTTGTACAAATCTCAGCCAGATGCAACGATTTTGTCGCGAATACGTCTCTCGCTCCGAGAACACCGCTCGGGAGCACGGTGGGCTGGATCGAAGAATTTAACGAGAACAGTTTTGCAAAACTTTCGAACCGTGAAAGATATTGGAACGAAATTTCTACTCGAGACATTTTTATAATAATACTGTTCCAGTGTCGCGTACCTTGGAATTTCTTTCGCAGTGGTTTTCTTCCTTTACTTGTTTTTAATTCAATATCTCTGTAAAAATTTACCACGCTCTCTTGAACGTTTGCTCCAATATTTTCCAAGGCAAGGTCGTCCAATACTCTGCATTGCACCGTGCGATGACGCAAATGCGCTATCTCTGTTACAAATTAACGTAATAGAGCCACGTTGAGATCGAGGTACGTCCACAAGGAATACTCGATACCGCAGTCCTATGGTTTATCGGAAGAGTGTGGCGAACAATTTGGCAATGTCTATAGCGTAAGCTGCTTTCAACGTATTTATCGGAACGATAGTTGTATCGATTCGAGAGTCGGAACGTAACTAAATTTTCTGTGTTGCGTAAGAAATCTTGGAGGACGAAAGGTCGAAAACTGAACCAATCGACGTTTCGAGTATTCTACGAGTCTCGGTTTATAATGTATTCAGAGACAAAATCCAGAACTCGTGGGTCGTGTTTAAGGAAGTATAATATTACAAAACATTTCGATGCAGATTTCTTTCTAACTATATCTAAACTTGCAACGCGAGTATTTCGATGGTTACAACCATCTACACGGAATACGACGAGAAACCTTTTCTCCGAGCGTGAACGCTAACCTTCGTTGTTTATATTTACAACGATTTCGATGTCGTTCATTTGATCTTCGAGAGCCACGCTCGACAAGATACTTCAATCTTAACGATCCTCGCCGACCATTACGCCACAGTTATATTTGCAAGAAAAATGACCGAATAAGAAATAGAATAAGACACTTCTTTGTGGTCTATTGTCGAGAGAATCATCTTGTATACAGTTAGACAAAAATGATTCTCAATTGCGTCGAACCGACTGCAACCATCTACACGGAATACGACGAGAAACCTTTTCTCCGAACATGAACGCTAACCTTCATTGTTTATATTTACATTTGATCTTCGAGAGGCGCGCTGGACAAGATACTTCAATCTTAACGATCCTCACCGAGCATTACATCACAATTATATTTCTAAGAAAAGAAATCGAATAAGAAATAGAATAAGACACTTCTTTGGTGTCTATTTCCAAAAGAATCATCTTGTATACGATTAGACAAAAATGATTCGCAATGCGATGGCAACCATCTACACGGAATACGACAAGAAATCTTTTCTCCGAGCGTGGACGCTAACGTTCATTGTTTATATTTACAACGATTTCGATGTCGTTCATTTGATCTTCGAGAGCCACGCTCGACAAAATACTTCAATCTTAACGATCCTCACCGACCATTACATCACAATTATATTTGTAAGAAAAGAAATCGAACAAGAAATAGAATAAGACACTTCTTTGGTGTCTATTTCCAAAAGAATCATCTAATACATGTTTAGGCAAAAATGATTCGCAATGGCGTCGAAGCAACGGCAACCATCTACACGGAACACGACGAGAAACCTTTTCCCCGAGCGTGAACGCTAACGACAACGTTCCCGGGTTTATCGTCGCAATTGACCCAATCGCTTTCGTGCGTCTAAAAACGACGCGTGTTTTCTGAACATCAGCCAGGGATAATACGAGCGGGCAGCGCGACATAATTACGCTAACAGAGTGGCTCTCCTTTTTCAACCGTTTCACCTGGCCGACCCTCCCTCCGGCCTCGAGCACCGCACTTCTACGCCCGCGAAACTGCATTTCCCTGCAGCTGCAGCCGCGGAAGCCGACTGGTGCAGTTGCAGCTGCACAGCCAGCCTCGCGGCCGACCGCAATCCGCGCAAAGCGCGATTCTCGGGCCCTCGCTCGCTCGCTCGTATATTTCCCAGTCACGTCGTGTAATTATTTCGTATAATTAAGCTCACGTGGTCGGCCTCGTACGACGAAAAGGCGGAATGCTGCCCCTGCCTCGAGGAAAAAAATACGCCTCGAACGTTTTATCGCTCCACGAGCTTCGACGCGGGGTATCAACGAACCGAGAATCGTCGGGACGCCCTTAAAACCGCGTCTCCTCGGAGGACCTCGGAAGATTACACACCGGTTTCGAATCTAGCGATTTAGGCAATATAATATTTCCAAAGCCAATTATAAATTCCCTTCCTTCTCGCGTAACGCCAATATTTTTCCGGACGTTTTCCAATCTTTCTTTTCTCAAAATATTTCTCTTCTTCAACATTCTCCGTCAAATGTGCACGCCGCTCGATTTTCTTGCTCGTCTTCCTCCCTCTCGAGAAGATATTTCCTCTAGAGTAAATATTTCTTCATTTCTCAACCGCTCTTATTGTCCTGTTTGGAATTTCCATATTTTCAAAGAACAAGTTTCTTGTCTTAAACGCCGAGAATACTCCGTATGCGGGACACGGTGTCTCCAATGCGTTCTTAAGAGACCGAAGAACGCTTCGAAGAGCGTTCACATTTTTGATATCGATGTTGCAACGGTCTAACGATTAACCTCGGGAGATAAGTAATTTGTGTTTCGTAGGTGAAGGTAAATATAGCGAGATCGGAATCCAGAGTATATGTTTCGAGTGGATGAAAGAAAAAGGACCGATAACGAGTATCTTAACCCTATTCACCGTACTCTGTGCTAATGTAATCGTATACGCACACAAATGTTCACATTCGCGCGATACTTCGAAAATGACGCGCTTCTCTAGAACACGCACTGATTTCCACACAGTTGAAAGTTCACATCCGATTTCCTATCGACTGGAATAATTCAAACCGTGCCCACACAGTTTGCTAATCTCCCCTGGCGTATACCGTTTTTTACGATTCTTCTCGATTTTCCATTTTAAATTCTCCGTAAGTAGGAGAGCGCTTGCAAGATTTATCGCATCTTAAGCAGAATCTGCGGAACGAGTCTCGTCGAGTCTAACTAGGACACTCGGGACAAAATACAGTAATTTGCTTCGTAGTTGCCTAACCGGTTTTTTCGCTGTTGCCTTTCGAGTATTTATATTTGGCAAGAAGTATCGGGGAACACAATTTTGGATAGTTTGGGCGCTCGGTATCTTGAGAAACCGATGGTACATTGGGTAACTTCGAGCAAAGTTAGATTGCTCTCGGATTAGAATAGTTTAGTCCGAGGAATTGTTACATTTGGGCGGTACGGTGTTAATTGGACTACGGGAACTGCGATTGATTTTCCAACCGGAGCGTTTGTTTATCGCGTAACCGATTAAAAACGGCATTTAGGTAGCGCCGATTTGGCAACGGAACGCAACATCCGACTACCGCTATTTTTCTTCGGCTGTGTGTCGTAAATAATGGCTAATACGTTCCGCGAATTGAAAAGGGGGCGGGGGTGGTTGGAGAGATAACTCGATCCGGAAACATTCTCTGAACGACTTCTTAGCAGCTTTGCCAAATCGTGTATCGCAATTATAAATTCTTTCGCTCTCGCCGAACGTTAATATTTTTTCGGACGTTCTCCAATTTTTTGTTTCTCAAAATATTTCTCTGCTTCAAAATTCTCCGTCAAATGTGCACGTAGCTCGATTCTCTCGCTCGTCTTGCTCCCTCTCGAGAAGATATTTCTTCCAAAGTCGAGATTATTCGTCGACTTCTTTCAGTCCCGATATTCGGTCTTCCCACTCGTAGGTTCCTATCGCGCGCATAACTTCACACTCACGGGCTCCTATCACATGCATAACTTCGCACCCATGGTCCCCTATCACGAGCATAACTTCGCATTTATAGGTTCCTATCGGGTACATAGCTCCGAGTAATTGTCAGTATTCGACGCTCGTGCGTTTCATTGAAGTTAACCGTTCAGAAACAGAGGTATTCGATTCGATCTTGAAGCGCAAGTAACAGCATCGAACTGTCGGCTCTCGTTGTACACAAACTGGAATAATGTTCGCATTGATTCCCTTAGGGCGCGCGTTATCAACGGATCGCACCGCGTGGTAAAAATTCATTTTGGAAACGTTTTCAGATTCGAATATTCCGATAACATTCGAAATATAATTGTGCGATGTTTGCGTCGATGTTTGACGTTTCTTCGCCTATGTTGCCCTTTACGTATCGCCCTTTTATTTGGAACCTTCGTCATCTTTTCCGTATCGCCGTTTTGGAAAATTCCAACGTCCACAAGTTTCGTTGCATATAAACTAAAATCCTCCGTCTGTCTGTTTACACTCGAACAACGTACAGCTGTAGCGTGATGTTTGCGTTGAAGTTTTTAATGACCGTATTATCTGCCCTGAAATCTCGAAACTTTTCAATCTTAACGCTCCACTTTAAGACGCTTGAGAAATTTCCCGTATTTTTCCTAATGCTAAACATCGCAACAACTCTCGAGAACAACCACGTAGATCGCACGAGCAGGCTGACTAATAACAATCATGAGTTCTTTCCTCGCCAGTTTCCTTTCAAAATTTGCTATGGCTCATATTTTTAATAGTAATAATAATCATAATAATAATAATAATGAAGACGATGATTATGTCGATGATAATAATGCTGATGCTCCAGTGTTTTCTTGCGCGATGTTAAGCTTCCAAGTTTTTAAGACAAACATTTGTAATTCAGGATGGATTCGAATGTTTGAACCATCGTGCGATCTCCACCCACTTTGGATCGGAGATAGAGTTTGCTGTATTTTGCGTGCGTTCACGGCGTTTTTGGAGAGCGATTCACGCGTACACCGTAATCTGTCGTTTATTTAAGCACACGGGGCGGCGTGCAGAAAATCCGATAAGCAAGCTGATTACTCGGAGTGAAACTTCTGAACGCCCGGGTTACTCCGGTTTATCATACATCTTGGCGCGGGTTCCTATATTATAAAGGCACGAGATTGCTCAATCAAGCTTGGCCTCCGGGCAAATTGAAATCCAGTTATCGAGAACCTGTTACGAAACTGTTGAAATGAATTTCCTAACATTAATTTCCTGTACGCCGGAGAACAATTTTTTTCTTTATTCCCATATAATCGAAAGACCAATGGTACTACGCAATGAGGAGCAACGTTGAAATTGAATCGTCCGTGAAATTCCACGTACGAAACTAGAAAAAATATTATTCGATATGTAACGCCTCCGTCTCGTTGGCCATTATTAACCCTACCGGGTCGGTTTTGTTTAAGAGGAAATTAGCTACGCTTTGAACCACCGACGAACCATCCCGTCAAAGGGTACCAGCGGCTGTCGAAAAGTAGCAGGTCGGCGATAAACATATTTCATCAAATTTTTGCATGCATATTCATGACTGGCATTAAGAACGGCTGCTCATCCTTTATTCATGAAACGGACAATGGTTGCCGCGTTTTTAATACGAACGCAGATCGCGAGGAAACAATTTCGAGATGTTCTTATCCGGTAGCACGTTATCCAATGATAACGAATCATGGTTCTTTTTTTGGGGAGGGTGGGGGAGAGTTAACTCTGAAAACGATACGAAGCTCCAAAGTATTGCTTAATTTTTGTACAAGTCACTTCTCGACCATGAAGTTCGGGAATTCAAAAGCAATCGATACGTTTACGACTCGATTTGTTTTGTAAATTGAACGTGTCTTTATTTCATAATCGAGTGCCAGCGAAAAACGGGAATTAATTAAAAAAATAATACCAAATTTCAACGAGAAAATGAAAAAAGTCATCTTCAACAGTTTCGCGCGCGACCGGTTTTAATTTGCCGGAGTTGATGGAAGTTCGCGCTACACTCGTTCAAAAGACGAAACTGCATGCAAAATTTGCAGTTGATTACCACGGTTCAGAAACTAGAGTGTCCAACGCCGGGATACGCGAAAGTAAATTTGGTGCGTCATCGTTGCTCGTGTGTGACACAGTTTGAACCTCGCTCGGTTCAATATTATGGCAAACATAGCCGGTAAATACCATTGAATTTGTTTTTTGAATCGGCCGATCGTGATTACCTTAGAGGAAGCAGCTTACATACACAGCGAAGGTTGCAAGTCACCTTAACATCTTATATACAGAGAAATAGGGCCGAGTAAAGTACATATTAAGTCATCCCATAAGTAACGTCGTTTTTCACGGTGACTTTCGGTGAAAAAAATTAATACTTATATTTATTTTCGATCATCGATACATCGACCATCAGTTTCGATGACCTTTTCCCATCTATCGATCAACTTTCTTATTCTATTATCGAAAAACTTCTGGGATTTTGAATCAAAATACTCATTTAGTGCTGATTTTACATCCTCGCTATTGTTGAAATTTTTTCCACTTAAAAAATGTTGCATCCGAAGAGTATGGTGAGTGTGGCAGAAGTTTTCAATTGAAATTTTGAATTTTTTCTATCGTTATCCTTGCCGTGTGTGGCCTAACGTTATCATGGTGGAAGCAACTGTCAAAATCGCTAATACTAGAGAAAACTCGGATAATCTCGCGATACTAAGAAAATGTTTGCTCTTCTCCTTTGAAAAATTAATACAAATGTAGGATAAGGTAATCTACATTAGATATAAGCAAAACTCTAGCAAACCTCGTGTCAAGTATACCCGCTAGAGCAAAGCAGCTAATCGTCACTGGAATTCTGTTACGTGGTCGTTGTAAGTGTCGTGAACGCGACGCTTTCAGCTTCTTCTCGGCGAACAGGGACCATTAATGACGTACGTTCGTAAATGATCGAGGCCGAAGTCCGCTGATTCAGCTTCAACGTTTGTCAGTAATTGAAATGAACGACGTGGCGCCCTGCTGGACGCTATAATGAACTTGCCCGTTACCGGGAGTTGACAGATGTCACAGCGGCCTGTCGCCCGGTCCCGTCGTTAGCTTCCCAACCTTCTTGAAAGGTTTAATCTCGACCCGAGCGGACCATTTCCCGATATTTGATCTCCGTTCTTTTGAAAAACCTCGATATCTCGCATCCCCGAACCGATCATTAGAACGAGTACACCGCCGTGCTATTGTGTAACACCGATTTGTTTCGATCGAATAATCGTTTCGTAATTACGACGAATCGTACACGTTCGGGAGCCATCTTCTCGAACGTGAAAAGAGTGCGTGTATACAGGGTGTTACCGGATCGTGCCACATTCCGTTCGATTTTTCGTTCGATGCTTCATTTACGAGGAAATCGAGTTCGAAAGCGTGTAAATAATACATTTGTTATTATTGGGTAATATTTAGCCGCCGAGTTTGAAAATTTTTAGACGATACGTTCTTTTTACTATCGGATAACACTTAGCTGCTACTAGTTCGATACGAGCACCGAAAGCTTTCATCGTGTCAACGATGAATTGACGAAGACGGAATGTAAATATTACGGGGGATAACTGAATGTAAGCGAAAGTGATTGTACTAGAGTTTTCAAGCTTGATTTTCTCATGAACAAAACTTTGAATGGGAAAATATTTTGTCTTTTTTTTCGACTTGTTTTCACGCGTAGAATCACCACCTAATTGATGCTACCACTCGTACAGTAATATCTTATATGTATGTATGTGTATGTCTTAAGCACACCTAAAGAGTTGGTTTCTGAACGAATAGGACCCATAGTAACTTCGAATACAATCTCCTCGCGCGCGTACCATACATTACAATTCTCAAGAGATTCGTAAAATAATCCTTTTCTTTCGTGTTTAATCCATCCACGTATTTCCCCTCTGGATCTACTATTGGCAAAAAAATTAATTAGCGTCAGACGACTCCTTCCTTTCGTTCATTATTTCAGTCTGGTATAACGTATTCACTTCTGGCAAGCGTTGGTTCACTGCCGATCCTTTTCAAAGAGAATTTCCACGTACGGTGACGAGAACATCGAAAGAATTATTTAATCGTAACAACGCTGCCTGTCGTTGACGCACCAGGAGTTGGACTATGTTCCACAACTTTAGAAATCACAGAGAAAAGAGGAATCCGTCCACTAGTATCGGTTGTAACTCAGCAATGATTCCTCGACGCTATACACTGTTACTATTAATTAAATTGAGCAAGTATAAAAGTTCGTCGTTCAACGAGAAACGTGAACGAAACGAAACGTGACAAAGTGAGATGCGAATGTATCTAAAATGCGTTCGCGAACTCTATCGTTGCATTTCATTGTATCGTATATTGTTTCAGTCGCGTTTCTCGTCACGATAAACTTCCACACGAGCTCAAACAGACCGATACGTGTGTACGATTCCCCGTAATGTGGGAACGTAACCAAATGCGTGTAATCCTGAGAAAACGTGAATCGTTTGGGATAGACGAGCGAGTAAAGTGTTTTCTAGGCGTGAAAGAAGAACGTTTGAACGGAAAAACAAGGTGTTCGAACTAAGGTGTGAAAGACGAGCAATTGGGATGGCGCCAAAGGAATGTTGGGAGAACCTGACCGAATGCATCGAATGAGA
This sequence comes from Ptiloglossa arizonensis, assembly GCF_051014685.1. Classification (NCBI taxonomy): domain Eukaryota; kingdom Metazoa; phylum Arthropoda; class Insecta; order Hymenoptera; family Colletidae; genus Ptiloglossa; species Ptiloglossa arizonensis. Next base: position 4,509,329 of record NC_135059.1, on the reverse strand, counting down.
ACGGTTAAGAATTCGAACGAAAGGGAACCAATGTGTGTGAGAATGTAGATTGCAAGAGAAACGCGATCGAGGCACTATTTATCGAAGATTAGTCGAAGCGAGTCGAGTCGAATATAAGTTTTGTCGTTCGATCAAACTTATCGAACAGTATAGTACCAGGTTGCTCGATAAGTTTCATCGAACGATGAAACTTATGTTCGTTAACGTACGTATGTTCGTTAATGTATCGAACGAGCAACCTATTATTTGAAAGTTTCCGATCCACATGTCGTGTTCCTCCTTTTATTTTACTCTTTGTTATTCCAATCGCGTATGTACAATTATATTTATGTATTGAACGATTAGATTGCCAAAGTTACTTCAGACAATGCGGAAAGTCTCGATTTGAGAGTCGATTGCATTTCGTTCGTGGAATTGCAATACAGTGCACCGATCTTGGTAATACAACACTGCAGTTCTCTACCACTTTCTAATCGCATCGATCGTGCGTTTCTAAAAATGAAAAAGCTGTTTTGCGTTTCGATATCGGTATTATTAACGACGCCAATTTCCGTATCAATGTTACTCTCAAACTTCTGTCTCCGCGAGATTGATGCGTGCGCGACATTACTATTGACCCGCGACATACCCGATATTTCCCGAACGATATTGCTGCGAAATTAGGTACTAGTTTACGCGCACACTTGCGAGTAGCACCGCGTGTCAGCCACATAATTCTGGTGCATAACATAATCGATACAGCACTAATAGGTTCAAGAGTTAAGTGAGATCGAGTACATGAAACTAGTCAGCCCTCTCTTTGACCAAATTCACGTGACGCTGGTTACGGCGTTGATTTCAATTAAAACTTTGACTTTGACGTTCGGGCATGACGTGGCATAGTTCCAAAGATTGCCTTTACCGATTCAATTTTCATCGTATTATATGTCCGTCGTGTACCCTAACTGTGCGCGCAAACGGTGAACCGGGTATACCGTATTCTGCTATTTTTTTCTAAATCGCGGGGTGGAGGAATTGCATCTAGGGGGTGGAAAGATGGGAAGGACACCGTCACATAGACAACGAAATGCCAAATGCTTATTAAAGACACCTTTCTGTGTATTTGCTTGCTAGTATACCAAAGTAATTATTTATTAAAGCGATTTTAAATACATCTCTATTAAGAAAAGATTGATAACGACTTACATATGTGTACCAATATGTATATTTTCAATCATACTGGGATACTTTTTTTCTTTTCTTTTTCAATGCGGAGAAATCTTCTAAAAAACGCCCCTGATATTTTATTACTGGGTATCGAGGGCTGTGCAATAGTACCCCTTACTGTGGGTCTTGCACGGTGTTCTTTTGTTTCGTGTTTAATCCATCCACGTATTTCCCCTCTGGATCTACTATTGGCAAAAAAATTATTTAGCGTCAGAGAACTCCTTCCTTTCGTTCATTGTTTCAGTCAATTCGTATTCACTTCTGACAAGCGTTCGTTCACTGCCAATCCTTTTCAAAGAGAATTTCCACGTACGTTGACGACAACATTCAAAGAATTATTTAATCGTAATACGTTCACGTTCATCAACTTTGTCCAGAATGTATCTCCATCCATTCTTCAATGGCGTTTCTATATTTTACAAAGCAACTGTGTCTTTTCACCTTGCTTTCATAGAATGCAATCTTTCTCGCGGTTGTATTCTACTTCTGTTTTTTTTTCTTCTGTTCCGTAATCAAAGTCGTTAAAACAAAAAAAAGGAATAGAAACAAAACAAAAAAATTAATGAAAACAAACGAAACGTGAACGAAATCGATTAAACTGAGAATAATTCGCCAAACGTTCGACAACACGTGGATCCAGAATAACGAAAAACAAATTCGTTTCTCCGTCAATTGCAAATTACCACCTTCCGAAATCTTGGTCTTGTAAGCTGGCAAACACGATCAACCGTTCAGCGATTTTGCATTTCGGAAATGCGGGAAATTGTCTCCCACGGTAGAGCTCGTAGAAATTCCAGAAATTTCGTAGAAATAGCTCGCGGATCGCGTCATTAGGCTCCCCGGGGCGATAATCGCTTGTGTATCGTTTAACGTCGTTGCGGTTCCCTCCTGAGAACACTTTATCGAGCGGGGCGGCGTGCGTGTTGCTCAAGATTCCGCGTTTCCTGACACTTGCGGACTGTAAATTCAATTACATACATTGAATGCGAGCACAGGGCGAAAGTTTCGTTCCGCGAAGGGTCGCGGAGTTCGCATTACGTATCTCCGAGCAGCCAGATCTCGTAGTAAAGTCGAACGTTTGCTCGTCGATATCCAACTGCGAACGTCTGGAGTGATAACGATAGAGTCGGTTCGCTTCTGCAGACTCGCGATGAAAACAATATCCAAAATGGGGGAACCGAACCTACACGAACGAATAACGCGGAGTTGTATCGTGGAATTGCGCTCACACCGTATAAAAAACTTCCACAGGTGATACGAAGGTTTTGGTAAATTAAGCGAAGCAAATATTTCAGCAGAAAGATCTCGTTGCAGCAATAAAACGTGAGAAAAACCACACGCAGAAATATAATAGTTACGACTTGAGTTTTAAAAATTTAAAAATATACAGGTAGTTCTCTGACAAAAATGTTTCGACTAAAAGTTGTAGATGTTTCCAGAGATTCGTACATTAATAAGGAAAACTATTGTCGAAAAAACGAAAATTTTCATCACGTTTCGTCTTCTCTTTTGCACTCGGAAGCTTCCATCCTTTTTCGGTGTTATTTCGCCCCGAGCGTGGATAAACTCTGCAACATTTTAAACGAATCTAATGCTCGAGTATTGTACAATACATTCAACGGCATTCGATCGATTGCATACTTAAAAACAATGCAAGAAAACAGAAATCGATTTGGATCTAAAATAACAAACTTTAACAGGCACTCGTTCGACGCGATTCGACGATATTCACGCGTTCAATATTTTCCCCCGTACAACAGTCACGAGACTTTTCAAAATTACTATCATAGCACGAATGGAACCGGAATTTTCAACCGCCGTGAAATAGTTAACGGGGCGCAATTTAAAGAGAAAAATGACAAGCAGGAACAAGCTCACGGATAGGAACGTTGGAGACGAAAATCCACAGGGAAGGTGTGGCACGAACACGACGAAAAGTGTCTCTGTTCAGCAGTGGATGGTAGACGTTAGGGTTTTCATTGGAATCTGACGACGCCTGCGGGAGCTTACTGCCGCGGGATTACCAGAGACAGTTCGAAATCCGATCAAAACAAATGGACTGCGAAAATACTCCCTCCCTCTCTGTCGTGGGGTTCGCGTTCTCTCTTTCTCCACGGTGGCTGGAATCAGTCGTTTGCCCGAAGACTGTTACAAACCGACCTGGATGGCCCCGGTCTCTCAGACTTTCCCGCAGGGGAGACGTTCGGCCGTAATTCGGCCGGCTGATAAGACGAATCGCTGATCGCGAAGTAATGAGCGTCTCTGATTTCTCACACCTCCCCCTCCGTTGATCCCGCCCCCGTCGCGAAGCCTCGTTCTCACGTACGCCGCCATTTTCCGAACGGTTAACAAACAGGGGGCGAGTACTCGTCTCGGGGGCAGTTTTGGACAGTGTGGAACCTCGATTGCCACCGGGGCGAAGGGAATCGAGCCATTATCACGTAACGGACGGTTTCGAGTTTGAAATGTTCCCGCGTGAAATTTAAGGCGAGCTGGTTCCGCGTCGAACGGTGAACCAGGTGAACCCGGGCATCCTCCGACGCCAGATGTGTCGACCTTGATGGAAAAGTAAAGTCAAGATGGGCTGCTCGCTTCTCGCGTTCCGAAAATTAACAGAAACTCTCGAGGAAACGCGAGAAGAAACGTCACGGACCGGACACGACGTGTGCATATTCATAGAGAGCTGAATCGACATTCCTGGCGAGCAATTGGGGCACGGATTGACCTTTTCGAGAGTAACGTGTACGTTGTACGATTGCACGTGTGCCTCGAGTTTTCGAATTATTTGTTGAATATTCGTAACGTGGAAGTGATGATCAAAATTGTAAATAAATACTCATAATTGAGTTCCCCTGGCGATGCAACGAGGAGATATTGTCACGAGACTAGTGTGTTCGTTTGTATTTCTTCGTTTTCGAAGACACGAACAAATGGAGACGTCTTGTACGATTTAGATCGAATAAGAAAGAAAAAGCGTGTATTGTACGTTGCAAACATCTTACAACGCTCTCTCAATGCTCATTTTACTAATTTGGAATGATTCCTTCGTTGTTAACTTGTCGATGCTCATTTTACTAACTTGTACCGTTAAATTTTCGCTTGGTTTCCTCTACATCCTCGCGCTATTACGATTTCCTTTCCACAGAAATACGCGCTCTCCCGACCTACTCCACATTTAAACGCGCCATCGGATCTTCCATCAACCCGGTATTTCGTTCAACATTTCCCAGCCTCCCATTCGAATTCGTTTCGTTTCGCGTATGAACGGTGAGCTCGGACCGAAACAGAAACGAAGAAAAATAAATAATAATAATAACGACGATAATTCCCGAAAGAATTACTTTCATTCTTTGGAGCGTCACGGTGTCAAGCCGACAACGCTCAATCCAGTGAACAATACCCAGGCCCATAAATCATCTTACGTCGTATCGTCGAAATGATTCGCCGGGCCGAGCGTCACGGATGTAAATCGCACGTTCGACTTCCTGTGCGCCGGAAACCGTGTAAACATCGATGGCACAACGCGTGAATAAAAATCGCTAGCTGCTTACGCGATCGTTCCCGCGTCCCGTCCATCGATCGTTTATCCGTGCGTCGAAACTGAACCGAAGAGAAGAAAAAAAAACGCATAAAAAAAAAAAAGAAACAAAAAAAACGGAAAAAACCAAAAAAAAAAGAATCGTGTATCCACGCGGAAGTGCGGCGGGGGAGGGGGTTATTCGGTCGTTTATCGTTCGGTTCGTCGGCGTGTCGATCGAACGCATTCCCTCCGGCTGAATACATTGCAAATATAATAGATACCGGATTATAGGGTTTTTGTTTCGCGAGTGAACGACGGATGGAGGGACAGGAGTGTGGAGGTGTAGCGGCAGATGCGAGATTATAGTTTCATAACGCTCGCCGCCGCCGCCGCCGCCACCGCCGCGGATTTCTCTGGCCTTTGTTTTGCACACTGATGCGATTCGACGAAAATTGGGGTCACTCTTGAGCCTATCGCGCGACCATGCGCTATCCCGTAATATCGCGCGTGAAACAGTGAAACATCGCGATCGGGGCCGAACCACCCCCCTTTACCGAGTGCTCTTTTTCACTAATTAAATCGATCGCGATTTCATCGGTGCGTTTTTACATATATAGATGTATAATCGCGTACGATACGTCTTTGCTCGTTAACAAGTGTAGACAATTATCGCGTGCGATCGTTCCATTGATTATGGTAGCAGACCCTGACCCGTAATCGTAGAAAGATCACACAAATGCATCGCACTGATCTTGCTTCGTTTCAGGGGTAACGTAGACATCATTTTTCAACACTTGAAACACTTTGGGTTCGAAATACGTTCGAAAGGTTTCATCGATCAATGTTCATTATTTTTAATCGTAGTTGACCTGCAACGATCGTTGAATGACCTTTGATCGTAAGTCACTGTACGCGTCTTAAAACGCTCTATTGTGAGGAGTTTTGAAGAGAAGCATTCTGTTTAGAAAAACGAAGTTGATGTTTGTATCTTGTTTATACCTTCGCCTATGAAAGAACTGTGAACATAGGATCGCATCTCCCTTGAAGAAATGCAAGATTGCTGCGATGTATCTTTTTTCTATCGTTAAAGATAGAGAAGTTCTTCTAGTGGCCCTTTTCACATTCCCCAACCTGATACTATTTCTTTCAATGGTATAAACAAAGCAACAGAATTCACGATCTCGTCGCAAAATCATTAAATGGATTTTAATTATCGCTACTTCGTCGAGGTGAGCGATTCGTTTAGTCATTTGCGAGAACGGAATATCAAAATTCACGCGTGTGGTTTTTCGTTGTATAACAATGTACGATATTTACTTTATTCCGTTTTCAGCTGAAAACATAGGCTTCTTTGATACCTTGAACAAATTTAATGCGGTGAAATACGGTCTTCGAGGGGTTTCTTTCTGTAAGTTAGCAATGTTTCTTTACCTGTAGTTTAATAATAAATGATACCTTCCGCCGCAATATTCGTCCGGAGAGTGGAAACACGAAAATGATCTAACGCGATGCAACGGGTATGAGATTACGTCGGGAAAGAGGAGATATATGTACATCGCGGCGTACAAACAGACGCATTCGATTTTACGCGATGCTCGAAATCCACGGTCGAGTGCAATATGTACATATATATAATTGACATTCGTGTCGTTAAAAACGAATGTAACGTCCGTGAAACACTAACGTTTCGATTACACGAATTTTCGAAATCTATTCCGCTAATCTAACGTCACGTACACTGTATAATTACAAACGTCATGGAAATTACTTTTTCATAGATGAAAGAATGACAAAAGTAATCAAACTGATAATTGTTCGTCTTATCTCGCGTTATTCGCGTAGTGCAACAGATATCGTTTATACATCGCAGCAAAGTTTCAATTAATTAAAATACACAACACAGATGTATTTAGCTGACAAAAAAATGCAGTAGACTGCGTAGTCTTTGCGTAGACTTTATTTCTTTTTTATACGAACGGAGAGCAACCGATAGTTTAACAATCGATTTGAGAAATATACCAACTGAACTTGCGTTGGCGGATCACAATGATAATCTCAAATGCGCTATTCACGATGTCGTTCTCGATACCCAAATCCTTAAAGAGCGTATCAAACCGAAGAACGTACTAACAACGATCTTTGAAAACGTCACTGTCCCTCTCGAACATGGACGTGAACTAAACAACGCCGACGCAATCTTCGACAATTACGTCCAAAGAACACGATTATAATCACCGATGCGTGTTTCCTTCTCGTCGATCCGTGATCTTCGCACCTGCAATTCCCCTTGCATAACCGATGCACGTATTCCCATGCGTCGGGACCTACGCATAGACATATCGGTAGGGTAGCTGTGAATCGATAAACTATCAGGAGCCGGCAGTCAGAAAATCCGTGTGTCAGGAGGTGGATCGAAATAAAAGGCACGAGGGCCGGTCGTTACGGAAATATCGTGGCTTCTCCCATGAGTGACTCGGACCAGGTGGTCCCCTCCTCGCAGAAAAGCGACACATGCGGATACCGTACAAAAACCCCACTGCCACGTGGCGTTGGATAATAATAACGTTACGATACCCCGGTTTAGACGTTCGATCGTCCCCCAAAAGCCTTTCCGACCATCTCCCCTCTCTCTCTCTCTTTCTCTCTTTCTCTCTCTCCTGACGCCGTCGAACCAACTGTCTCCTCGTGCTCTCCTGATCGAAGCGTCCCTTTCGATCGTTCCAAGGGCTGAAACGTCGCGACGTGACGGCTCATCCTTGACGCTCTACGGCCGGGGGTGCTCGATTTAAAGGTACGAAGAACAACCCTTCTCGAATAGAGGGTGAAATTTTTTTTACTTCCCGCTACTTTCATGGTGTTCGCGACACGCTCGTCTAGCATCGAATAGCGTTTAATAGAAACGAGCCGGATGCGTTCCGAGAAGACTACTTTATTCGAGGATAACGTTTTCGCGCGAAATAATTCCACCTGTCGCGTGGTACGGTTCCCCGCGATTGTTAAATTGGAGAGCATTCATAATTGTAACAAGACGAGTGCGGACGCTACCCAATATTGCTCGCCGGATATCGAATATTGGCACCGCGTGTTAATTTAAATTTTTATCGGGCAACGTTCGCCCCGCGCGGTTGTAACTGTTGCACGAAACTTGTTCGCAAATGATAACCTCCGGGGAGGGTGGTGAGTATCGAATATTCGCCGCAGCATTTTTGAACGTTGCACGTTTCTCGATCCAGGTCCTCGGATTCAAAGACACGTACATATGGCTCAAAGACGACAATTCCGGTCAGAAGAAACGTGGTGGACTTTGGTCGACCAAAGCGCTCAATTCCAGCGCCAAGGTAATCGTATTTGCGTATACATTTAACGTTCCTCGGAAAGAAAAGTTACGAGCCCGGTACAGAAACGATTGCAAACGTATCTGCTTCCAAGAAAGATTCCGAACCTTCGCGATTCTTTTCGTGCTATACGTAAAAGACCCGATCCGAGCTAATAATTTCCTTCTTATTCGGAGTTCCGTTTGCCATGTCGCGATTAGATAAATTTCACGGTGCAAGGATCCTATTGACTCTTGACACGATTCTTCTTCCGGAAAGATTATTTGGGCGGATCAGCAAAAGGTGATCGAGCGACACAAACGCGATCACGTGCCACTGGCGAGCTTGGTTACGGAGAAGACTCTGATAAGGGAGAAAAGGCTCGAAGTGGATCAGTATCGCTTGAACGGTATAGAGAACGATCAGGATTTGGAGGAATTTTGGACCAACGATCTCGATGACCCCAAATTGATGTTCAACGACGAACTCTGGGATCAGGAATGGTATCTGGTAATGAATATATTAGAACCGTACCTGTAACATTGCATCGCGTTTAAAAAGTGAAAATAACGAGTAACGTCGCTACGTGGAAGACTAGGGTAGAGAATCGATACGAAAGTAAATCGATATCCGGGTGATGTGGTCGATGTTAACGTGTTCGACGGTCGGTTTGGTTATCTTCCGATGAGACAAGGTCTCTTTATCAACTGCAGCAAGACACGAGGTCGAACAAAGCTCTACCGAAGCTCGACTTGAACGTTCTACCCCTCTATCGACTGGGGGTAACTGGTCGTGGCGTTAGGATCGCCGTTTTGGACGACGGGCTGGAGTACACGCACGAGGATTTGTGGAACAACTACGTGAGTCGTGACGAATTTAGCTTCCAATTGTCTTTCACGTCCGACAGATGACGAAACGAGTCAGTTAAAATCAACCCTTCGTATTCCTTGGCAGTATCTGACCCTGTTCCACCTATACAAACGTATCGGTCGAAATAATTGACGAATCACCTTCTCGAGTAATTTTACACGTAAACAAACTTTACCAAAAACTTTACAAGTAAAAAAAATTTCCGATTCTATGATTAGAATATTAAATTCTTGATATTAAATTGGGTCCACCGCAATTGTCGACGAACGTGATCCGTTAATTCTTTCGAGCAACTTCCATTGAAAATGTATCCGTCCCATATACTTCTGTGTTACAATTCAAGAGTAAAGATGTATCGACCGATATCGATTTCACCTGTTGTTCTTTCTGAAAATATATCGATCCAGGATCCGTACATCAGCTACGACGTGAACGAGGGCGACAACGATCCCCTGCCGCGGTACGATTTATCAGGTGAACGTTGCATTATTTAATACGAATCCGAGACTCCCTTTTTACTACCGCTTCCGTTCTAGTCCAAGTTAAACGCAGTTCTTAAGTCTCGTTGGCTTCTAAAGCTCTCGGGCACGGAGGTTCTCGACATTAAAAACTACTTAAAAATGCATAACTGACCGAGTGCTCGCTACCCCTCTGCTTTCCTCTTTACGCTTACCAGTCTCGCGTAAATATTACACGTTACTCCCCGAGTCGTAATACTCGAGTCGGTTGCTCGATAAATTTCGTCGTTCGATGAGAAACTGAGCTATTGGATTCGTCGTTTGATTTTTTTCTAAAACAGTACTACTGTTTGATGAACGTGAGCCAAGTTTCGTGTGGGTCTGTCGACTCGTTTATATACTTACGATTGTTCAAAGTTCAAGTGGCGTAGTATTTTTCCAGAAGAAACGACAAAACTTATCGAGTAACCTAGTTTCTACTTCTTCGAGGCCTCGATAAGGACAATTCGATAGCGTTTCTTCACACTATGCATACCCTCCAGGTATGAACGGCCACGGGACAAGGTGCGCCGGTGAAATAGCGATGGAAGCGAACAACCGGAAGTGCGGTGTTGGGATCGCGTTCGAGGCCTCCATTGGCGGGATCAAGCTCCTCGACGGTGTGGTGAACGATCGTGTCGAGGGAGAGGCGCTGGGCTATAAACCGGAAACGGTAGACATCTACACCGCCTCTTGGGGACCGGCCGACAACGGGAGAAGTTTGGAGGGGCCCGGGAGACTTGCCACGGAGGCGCTCGAGCGGGGAGTCACGATGGTCTGTATACAGGATGTTTCAGAAATACACGTTTATAGTTCAGGAGATACGTACACAGATCGTATGTTCTTTGTTACGGTGTAACGATAAAATACAAAGTCGCAGAAAAGTGCGATTACTTTAATAGCTTCGACGTTAAAGTATAGTTCAATGTTTTATATTCGATATAAAATATAGAGAATAACGCGCTTCGGTACAGGCGCGTTGTACAATTTCAATATTTACCCCAAAAATATTTCTATCAAATTATACTTCTTTTTAAATAAATACTTGTAAATAAATATTTATACGAATATAGAACTTATAATTATATTTATACTTACACTTATGTTTTTAAATATGATACTTATAGACATAAGAATGATATTTATAAGTGTTATATTTATAAGTATAAGCATAAATATAAATACTTATTTATTTTTAGCGTGTTTACTTTTTATTATTTGTATAGTTTATTATATTTAATTTTTAACTTATTTATTGGTATTTATATTTATTTATAAGTATAACCAAGATTATACTTATAAGAGTTATAAGTATAACTAAGATTCCAAAATGAGCTAGGAAAAACCCACAAAGTAAACGTTTTCCATAGAAGGAAAATGCTAATAACTGATAATAGGTGCGCCCTTTGGTCACCAAAGTCCTATATCAAGATACTTGAAACCAGAACTTGATCAACGACCATCAGAACGATCGGTACCACTGTCGATCTGTCTATACTAAAGTTATTCGTATTCAAACTCGATTGATTTAATTGAACATTCATTCGCGATTAATTTCGCAACACGAAACGAAGCGATACCTGAAAGTATCTTCCATCCAGTTGCTCGAAAGAGCAACCATTATTTTCGCACCGCAAACCACGTTATTCTAGATACACAGGATTGATAGAAACTCTCGAAAACGAAGCTTCGGATGAAAATCGTGTATATTTCATATTTTCTCCTTATTCTTTCGAGTAGAATTACCACTCGATCAGTTGTGCTAGGATTTTTCATCTACCCTGTATAGGTATACCACCGCCTAGACATCGCGGCGACATGTATATAACGATTGCAGTCAATGACGAGTACGATCGTACAATTTAAGTGGCACAATATTCTTTTTTAAATCGACAAACTAATGTTCGAACATCGAATATGGAATCAATTGGTACAGAATATAAGACTATAAAGAACCGATTTCTTTTCGGTTGAAAAATAAGAATTTTAACGCGCACTAGACTATGTCAAGTTAAACAGTATCGTAGCATACATTTGTCGGGTCGAAATTGAATTATTTCCAACGAGCAAGCGCGAATATTAGTAGTTCAAAGGTGCTGAATAATTATAAACCTAGCATTTTCCTCCTCTCGATGGCCTGTACATAAAATACATTAACAATTGTATAGTCGAGGAAATAATGTGCTCGATTGGTCGATATGTTGCAAACTGATGAAATTTTACAAGTGTGTAAATCGCCCGCCCTTGAATGTGCGTACATTGCCCAATTTAAATCGACCAGTTTAACGACACGAATACGTTCTCGTAAAATAAACTGTAATTAAATAAGTTTATCCAAAGTTCTTTAATATACCCGTCGTGTCCTACTCCGCGTCATTAATTATTTTTAATGTATTTAATGAACAATTGTTACTTTCCATGCTTAAAAACATTACGAAACACGTTTTAACATCGAGTATCGATCAAAATTAATTTCTATAAGTTTCTTAATTAATTGCAATACATAAATAAGATGCACATTGTTCGATTAATATTGGGAACATGAATAAATGTTATTAACAATCGCGGAAACGAACAAACATTCACCGAAACAGTTCGCCTTCGAAGATTTTGCAATATTTTGATGTTTATTCATCGTAATTCTTAACAATCGTCGTAGGACCATAGCTTAAACAATTATTAACAATGTACTAGTATGAATAATGGCTAAAAAGCCATCAATTTCTTGAAATATTCGTTAGACCGAACAAAGACAATCGAAGTAGCCGTAAGATAAAATAAATGTTTGTATGTATGCAAATATATTCTGAACGCGCTATTACAGACCCCTGTAACGTGGTAATTACATGTGTTGCCATCTATTGGAGAAAGGGTTAAACTACACTTAAGGGGTGAAAACACCTGGTGGCAAAACGCTCAAGTTTGTCGAAGAATTGTTCTGACTTTCATCAATAGATGGCGCCAGCGATAGGGAATGTCGTTCGAAAGTAGATACTTATCTCTAATGTCGGTAAATAATACTTATGGAGCCATCTATTGATGAAAGACAAAACAATTCTTCGACAAACTTGAGCGTTTTGCCACCAGGTGTTTTCATCCCTGAAGTGTAGTTTAACCCTTTCCCCAATAGATGGCAACCCATGTAATTACCATGTTACAGGGATTTGTAATTGCACGTTCAGAATATATTTGCATACATACAAACTGTAATTTCGATATGTAGAGAAATATTCATTTATTTTATCGCACGGTTACTTCGATTATCTTTGCACTATCTAACGAATAATTCAACAAATTCATAGCTTTTTAGCCATTATTTATATCGGGACATTGTTAATAATAGTTCAACCTACGGTCCAACGACGGTTGTTAATAATTATAATAAATAAACTTCAAGATATTGCGAAATCTTCGAAGACGAACGGTTTCGGTGATTGTTTATTTATTTCCGCGATTATTGTTAACATTTACGCATCTTCCCAATATTGATCGAACAATGTGCATCTTATTTATGTATTGCAATTAATTAAGAAACTTATAGAAATTAATTTTGATCGAGACTCGATGTTAAAATGTATTTCGTAAAGTTTTATCGCATGGAAAGTAACAATTGTTTATTAGATACATTAATTTAACATTTGTTTAATTCTTATAATTTACACAATACGCGTAGAAGTGGTATCCTGCGCGAGCAAAGAATATTTCAATAAAATGATATTTTAAGCCATTATTTATATAAGCACATTATTAATAATTGTTTAATCTACGGACCTACGATGCTTGTTAATAATTATGATAAATAAAGTTCAAGATATTGCGAAATCTGCGAAAGCGAACCTTTTCGGTGGATATTAGTTCATTTCCGCGATTGTTACTAATATTTATATGTGTTCCCAATATTAATCGAACAATGTGCATCTTACTTATACACCACAAATGATTAAGAAACTTTATGACATTAATTTTGATCGAGCTTCGATGTTAAAACGTATTTCATAAAGTTTTAAAGCATTGTTTATTTGGGTCATGAATTTGACGTGTGTTTAATTCTTATAACAATATACAACGTATATTATGCGTTGTTATACGTAATATACGTATATACAATACACGTAGGAGTTGTATTTTTTACTCAAAAGTGTTGAAATTCTATTAATCACTTTTCTAGATAGAAAAATTATCATGATAGAGACTTGTGAGTCGATAATCGATATGTCTAACCTCGATTTCGAGGTATTAAAAATTTGTTTAAATGTATAAAGGTAGGCTAGAATGCAGGGAAATTACATTATGCTGATTTCGTTTAATTTTAAATTTATCCGATAGATGATACGTACCAAAGTTTGTACAGGAATATTCATTTATTTTATCGCACGGTAGGGAATATCATTCAAACGGAATTATTTATATGCGGTATCGGTAAATGTTGGTAAATCGTAATCACTTGGGTTGCCATCTATTGGAGAAAGGGTTATACTACACTTAAAGGATGAAAACACCTGGCGGCAAAACGCTCAAGTTTGTCGAAGAATTGTTTTGTCTTTCATCAATAGATGGCTCCACAAGTATTATTTACCGACATTAGAGATAAGTATCTGCTTTCAAACGATATTCCCTATCGCTGGCGCCATCTATTGATAGAAGTCAGAACAATTCTTCGACAAACTTGAGCGTTTTGCCGCCAGGTGTTTTCACCCCTCAAGTGTAGTTTAACCCTTTCTCCAATAGATGGCAACACATGTAATTACCACGTTACAGGGGTCTGTAATAGCGCGTTCAGAATATATTTGCATACATACAAACATTTATTTTATCTTACGGCTACTTCGATTGTCTTTGTTCGGTCTAACGAATATTTCAAGAAATTGATGGCTCTTTAGCCATTATTTATACTAGAACATTTTTAATAATTGTTTAATTTATGGTCCTACGACGGTTGTTAGTTATTATAATGAATAAACATCAAGATATTGCGAAATCTGCGAAGGCAAACGGTTTCGGTGAACGTTTCTTCATTTCCACGATTGTTACGAACATTTATGCTTGTTCCCAATATTGATCGAAGACTGTTCATCTTATTTATGCATCACAAATGATTATGAAACTTATAGAAATTGATTTTGATCGAGCTTTGAAGTAAAGAGATGTTTCGTAAAGTTTTAAAATATGGAAAGTAATAATTGTCTATTAGATATATCAATTTAACATTTGATTGATACTTGAAAAATCGAAATGCATACCTCCTTGGCGACAGTAATCTCCTGATACCAAGGGTTGAAATTCAGGCATAAATTTTAGAAAATGTTCGATATTGGGACTCTTGTTTTTCCATGCTTATTTTTTTTGTCACTGCTTCGTTTATTTCCTTTGTTACTGTATGACATGTATTCAACCATTTCCAATTTTCAATTTGTCTCTCTTAGGTAGGCACATCGACGAACGAAGAAAGAAGAAAGAAGAAAGAAGAAGGAAGAAAAAAAAAAAGAAGAAAGAAGTGGACACTCTCATCGCAGCCGCCGCGGGATCTTTAGTTTTAAACATAGATTAAGTTAGTTTTAAGGCCACCATGTACGAACATCTGTACTCTGCCGAGCAATTATCCAATCTTTAGCTTATTGTTGCTCGCTTCCTCGTCTGACAGTCCGGCCACCTCTGCTTGTTGCATAAGCAAGTGACCGGCCGTGTAGCTGGTCCGAACGGTCTATCGCCGTCTCTTGAGAGAGAACATGCTGCGAACAAAGGGGCAGGTATTTTTGCCGGTCCCTGCGGAAGCCCTTGTTCCATAAAACCCTCTCTTCCCACTAGGTATAGGAAAAGTACGATTGGAAATAAGAATCAAATAGTTGGATTCAAATCTACGGTTCCGAATCGTTTTGTAACATTCCACTTTTTCACGAGTGTCTTGACAAATAATAAATCTAACGAAGAATCTGCTCGAGTAGTCAGAATATTTACTATCTCTCGCGTGGACCGTTATTCCCGAACGGAATAAAAAACAAAATCTACTAAGTAGATAGTCTACTAAGAAAAAAAAAGGAATATTACTCGTGGTTAGTGTCCAGAGGATCGTGGTTTATTAGACACCCCCGTAATGTCAGGGTCGCCAAACAATTGGTCGTAAATTGGTCGTTAAATTTGGAACGATCGAAGAAAATGTTCAGTGTCCACCTCGTGCCTCACCACGTGCTACTGCACGCCTTAGCATCGAGTTCTCTACTCTCTATGTTATAGAAAAATGTGGACAGAGTCGAGCAATTTTAACGTAGTTACAGGTCTTCGAAGACGGACTGAATTAATTTACACTCGACACGATTTTTACAATTAGTTTCTTCCAGAGATCAACTTCTCAACTCCGCGAGCATATTTTTGGTTCCCGTTGAATACACGATAGATTTTAAATGGCTTCGAAATAAAACTATCGAACAACAAAACGGACAATTTAAACATCTTTGATCTTAACTCGAAAACTAAGTCACATGGACATACTTTTGTACAATCTTTTTTTATTTATTTCAGTACGTAGTTTCACCTTCTGAAATATAGTCGTGCATTTCTAAATCACCCTACATGGAAAACAATACCCTCTTTATGTTCCACCAGGAACGAGGTCTGTACTAACAACGAGAACGATATCGAATCAATATTATCCGTACCAGCCGATAAATTATGAATTCAATAGAATTCTTTTGTCCGCTCTCGGTAATTATCGGTTGATAATAACGGTGGGTGTACACTGTAGGTAAAAATTCATGGTGCAAACTGGGTCAGGATACGGAGTAAGAAAATTGCATCGGAGGCTTTGTTTTCGAGGAAGTGCTCGTTTCTCGCGAAAGTTGCTCGGTTTGCTACCACGAAAAAGCATCTCGCGAAACTGTCTCGAAATCTCGAAAGTTTCCGTAGAAACGTGCGCAAAGACCAAACGTCGCGAAAAACTCGATGATTTGTATCACCGTTGCATATTCATCGGGATTTTCTTGGAATCTCCCGATTAGATCGGGTGTGTCGCGAAAATAATTCACGAAAGCTAATATTTGCTCTCGTTTACTCGATACGATAACGTTATTGATTTCATCGAGGATTTGTTTAGGGGCGCCGAGGTAAGGGAAGCATTTACGTGTGGGCTTCCGGAAACGGTGGTTCGAAATCGGACGATTGCGGATGCGACGGATACGTAGGAAGCATTTACACGATCGGTGTGGGATCAGCCAGCCAAACCGGAAGATTCCCATGGTACGGGGAAAGTTGCGCGGCAACAATGGCGACGACGTACAGCAGCGGTGCTTATCACGATCAGATGATAGTGAGTAGCGCATGGACGATAAATTTCATTGACGCCGTTCAAAGAGGGCACGGACATTGCTAATGCAACTAAATCATATAAGATCGATAACGGTGGGGATATACGCGAAGAATTTATTACAGTTGGAAACTTTGTCCGTGGAGAATCTTTTCGAGGGGCCATCCTTTACACGCGACGTGACTTTCGATTCTGAAAACTTGGAGCAGAGTGTTTCTACTTTGCGACTATTTTCTAATTCTACGTGGAATTAAGTACTTTAAATCTGTACGAAAATGTACAAGAGTGTTCGGTAAATTAATTTTGTTTCGACTCAAAAATTAAGAAGGCGAGTAACAATATTGAAGAAACACCTTTGGTCCAAGTTATGGGAACTCGCGTACAATAATTCGGCTACGTGTCTCGGAAATATGAAATTTGCTAAATTGTCCCTAAATGCTTTTTGTACGCGCGTTGGTAATGCATCGATCGTCGTTCCAGGACCTTTAATGGTTTTAATGGCTCTCCGCTTACGTAATTATTCGTGCAATAATATCGAGATTCGGTTCGAAACAAACCAACCCAAATAATCTGTTATTCGAGGATAATAATGCGTGGCATTGGGAACGATTCGAGTGAAATAATTTCTGCTCGACTTCCGGATTGCGAAATAAACGTAACGCAGTTACCCTCGTTGCACGAACTAACTCGGTGAATTCCGTTTCCGTGCTTTCAGGCGACCACAGACCTAAGGAACACCTGCACAACGCGTCACACGGGCACCTCAGCGTCCGCCCCATTAGCTGCTGGAATACTGGCCCTGGCTTTGCAAGTAAAGTACGAGCACGCTCAATGATTACTCGAGAATCTACCCCCTCGGAACTTTCCTAACTCGGTCTTATCATACTTACGGCCCAGGCCGTCCAATTCGAAAGAAGAGTCATTAGATTTATCCGTTTCCTTCGTCAAAGAACCTACTTCCACGTAGCTTGCGAGTTTTCGAGCAATCTTAAAGACACCAAGAATTTTCCATCGGGCCGGAAAACCACATGGACGGAAACAAAGAGACGCGGACTGAAATTCTTTCGGTTGGCTGAACAATCTGTTCGTCGAGAAATTCGGTGATTCGTTTTTCATTCGCGAGAAACGAGTTTTCACCGAAAACTCGAAATGTCACCCCTGCGGTAAACGCTTCGCGAATAAATCCATCTCTGCGCGGGAAACGTAGCACCGGGACCCGATTAAAAAGTTATCGCTTCCAACGTCTCGAGAACATTTTCCACGTACAACGCGCACCCACGCGCAAGATTGCAAAACTTGGAAACAACGCTTCGTCCAAGTTGTTTTCGTTAACGTTCGGTTTACTCGCCTTCCGTTCACGCGACCTACGAATACCATTATGAAATGTTCCAAAGGACTTGCACGTTTACGAAACGGAGCAATTATTTTACCGCGATGATTTCGGGCAGTCGAGATTAATATACTCGTTGTTATCGAAGCGCCAACCTGACGTGGAGGGACGTGCAGCATCTCGTCGTGTGGACCTCGGAGTACAGCCCCCTCAGGTGAGACCGTTGCTTCGATGTTGTCTAATTAATCATATTCATTTCGACGAAACGTAATTCTGTTTAAGCATCCTTGAAATTTCCATCGAATCCAATTCCCTTGAGAATTTCAGAGAGAAAATATATGTTCATAATGATACAATCGGATCTTGAGTAAACGAACACGAAGGGATAGGTTACATTAAAAAATAACACACGTTCCTGAAACGGAAGTTGTTCATTTTGGATTTAAAAAATTGATTTCTTTTTTTTTGTACCTACTCTTTTTAAGAAACTATCATCTTGAGAATATGTATTGTAAATTCTGATGCAATACTCGACAAATTGACGAGACGCTGATCGAAGCAATATTCTCGATAATTGTAAATTATTCACTTCAGGGTGATTCACTCCATATATATGGACTAATGTACGGTTAGTTCGTAATGCTCTCGTAAAAGCACGTGTAGCAGGTATTACAATAATGGTAAAAGTTCAGATGCTTAGACTTCCAAAGTGACGCGAACTTTCTTCGTAAAAGTCTAACCAATAGAGCGGGTAATGTTTCCCTTTAAAATAATTTTTCGTTCACGACGATACGAAGCATCATTTTTACATACGATACGGAACCAATCGTCGTTAATCCTCCTGTCGATGAAATTATTTTTCCTTTCTCTTTCGTCCCAAGATTTTCCTGCTTCTTTTTCCACTTCCTTCGACCAATAGAAATTCAAGTTTCTTTCATTGTCCAATGTATATTCGTAAGATTAAAACCAACGAATCGGCTTGGATTTCCCGATGAAAATCAGTTCAAACTTGACCTCGTTCGAACTCGCCCGTATTTACGGAATTCATAAACGATTCGAATTACACGTAATTGAACACTGCCCGAATAAGATTGCGTGTACGCTAATTTTCACTGAAAAACATTCGTCAATTCATCGATAACACTTTCGAAAAGGTAGAATGATTCGTCCGATCGTGTTTCACGTGCTTGCACCTACCTCAAAGGCCCAGCAGACACCGCCTCCATTAATTACGTTTGAACGGATTAAGATACGTTCAATCAACGCATCCACGCGGAGTACTTCCACGTGAACTGCCAATTTGACACCGGAGTGCAAGCTCCAGTCATCCCTTTTGGTGTAGGCGAGACCTTCCGAAATCTGTAACGAAACCTGTCTCTGCAGGTCGGTACTCAAGTTGGTTAACACAGCTCGCGATGTATTTGTCATCTTAAGCTTTTCGCTACCTGCTCAAATTAATAGTCGTAATTGGAAACGAACCAATGGAACAAAGAAACAACCACTTGACCACGGTCACGACTTTTACTTTCCACTACGTACGATACGATACAAATCAATACTTTCCCTCTCGCTTTTCATCGCTACTCGTCGTTCTCTTCTCTGTTTTTGAGCAAGTTCAACAACTCATCGTCTTTTCCCAGTTTCGTACATTCCGCTGCGACAAGCCAGTTGCACAGACCGCTCGCAGTAACCACAATGCATAAAAGCTCTTACAAATGGTGCATTATAATGCGACAACTCTCCATTGAGAGTTTTGCACCTCTTGGCATGGGTGGTCCGACTCGAATGCACAGGATCACTTCCTGAAGGATTTCGGTCTTCTTTTAAATACACTTTCAACTAATCTGCGCGTACACACTCTCGTAACATTTAATATTACTCAATGTACCACTCTCGAAGACATAAAGTATACCACTTTTATTCAATTTCACTCGAAAGTTCACAAATTTTTCAAGTCCTCGTACAACACACAGGGTAAATTAAGCGGACACTGTCGATATATGCATACAATCATTTGCACACGATAGTCTCGTACCTCGTTTCGTAAACAAATCACTCTAATTGACACATGCACTCTTCCTTATATTATACACAGCCATTTTCCTTCACATTGTTGATCCAATGGATGTTCACTCGTTAGAACTTGCGTGACTTTCGTGGAAACTGTGCTGCACACGTTCAAACACGCATAATGCACTATTCTCTGAATGAGAATTCAACAATCGCTCATCATAAAAGGGTACAGCGATGAATGAAAAAATTGTGAACTTTGTTAGTGGAGCAAATTCGAGGCTTCGATTGAAGTCTTTGAATGAAGAAAACAATTGAATATAGCGAACGAGAGACACGACATCGAAGAACTAGCGAGTTTGCATCTGAATGGGCCTTCGTCGGCCAAAATATTTGACAGTGAGTCTGCGACGCGTACATTTGCTAGGAAATAAATAGGTCACAGCACTTTCGGGAACTTGAACCGGCTGCTCGTCCATCTTAAATGCTGTAGATCCCAGGAAGCAATCGAGGTAACCTCGAAAAGAAAAGTATCATCGGAAACAATGTTTCCATGTAGTTCTAACGTTTCAATTAGCTTACACTCAAAATTTCACCCGGGATTGAAGTTCGCGTTACATTATTGCGTGTTGAAAATAGTTCAACGTTATGGGGTCGATTAGAGAAATTTGTACAAACAGGGAGCAATTAGCGTGCACATCCTAAGTACCGAAGAATTAAATTAACCTACGTACTTGCATAGTACATCGTAAGAAATGAATTCTTCTGTTCGAAACGTTAACGAAAAATGAATTTCCCAAGTGAGTGAACTACATCCGCTTAATTTATCCTGTTTTGAACGCACAAAATATGTGTATATACAATATATACGTATATTGAATAACTTCGGTTATTTCAAATTAATATATGCAATTAATATATCAATTAATTAATATATCAAATTATACATGCAAATCAAATTGAAATAACCGAAGCTCCATCGATGTAAACGCTTCTTCTATTGATTTCTATATACATAGAAGCCGGTAATTCAACCTTTAGACTATCGAACGAAAGAATACTTAATTATTTTCAATTATTTCAAAGATTCTTCGTTAAAATTAAAATTACGGTATTCTCGAATACGGTTCACTCGTTTCGGTAGCTTCGACTTTTGGATACTTTTCGTGCGGACGGTTCTCGTTGCTTCGATTCGAACATTTTGACAGATTTTTCGTCTCTGGAAGAGCTTTTCCTCTGTTCGTCGAGCCTCGGAGAAAGCTTTCTCGCGAGAGAAGGAAGTCGATCGTGAATTCTCGTCGCCGGGCATCGCGAATCACGCTGAATTAAAGCATCCCTTCGTTCTTGTTCACTCTACGACCGATGGGAAATGTAGGTCGTGTCGTTTCAACGAGAAACAGTAATTGAGGTGAAACGAACGGGAAGATCTCTGCCTCTCTATGGTAAAAATAACACGCGGACGATCGTCCGTTAGGGTCGTCACGTGTTCGTATCACTCGAGAAACGAGCTTTCCACTTTTCTCCCTTATCCGGATTCTTTCCGTACAACCGTGTTGTGTATTTGGAAAGTTAGGCAGTCACGGATACCGGTTAACACGCGCGGCGTCCAGTTCCTCGCTCTGCTAATGAAATCATTTAATCAGTACGAGTGGCGACGATCAAATGGATTGTAAGTGTACACTGTGCATTCTATAACTCTTCCGTGACAAATTGCAGTCGCAGTTTTAGTTGATTCTTTCGCGTTTTATTCTCCATCGAAGAGCACATCGCCGAAAAATATCGTGGGAAATTCACTTTTTATCCAATTTCAATCTCGATATATCCGAATTTAATTTTGTTCAATTACGATTCGTTACAAACCTTTCCTAAGAGAAGGAAAAATTTCAGAAATAAACGTTCCTAGTAGGCTGAGACAGATTTATTAAGAATATTCAGTAGTCGTCGATGAAATCAAGAAACCCAGGTAACTATATTTTTATCCTTCGTACAGTATTTTTCGAATAAAATGCTTCGCAAGCGACAAAGTTTCTTTTATTTCGTTACGGATCGTTCAATTATCTTCCAAAATTTTACGGTGAAACTTCCGTCGAAGCAATGAATCGAGATCGAAATTGATCGAGCGTATTAGTAAACGAGAAACATTTTGAAGGAAAAGTGCGATTCGAAAGAGGAACGAAGTTAAATGAACCGCGCGTCCCTAAGCAGGACGTGGGTTTCCCCCTCTGCGCGCAAAGAGGGATTACTCCGTAATTCGGGTGAAACCGTTTCATTTTACACCGGTCGTTCTTCCTTTCGCGCCAGTAAACCGTAATTGTGACAACTTTCAGGGAGAATCCAGGCTGGTTCAGAAATTCCGCAGGATTTTTGTTCAACTCGCGTTTCGGCTTTGGACTTATGAACGCGTACGCGCTGGTCGCGGCGAGTTCCAATTGGACCACCGTGCCGGATAGAACCGTCTGCAAAGTGAACGTCTCGAGAATGTGAGTGAAAATTGCAACAATACACGTTTCAGTCGTCCGGAGAAAATTTCTTTTCAGTTATCGTTCAACGCGAATCGTTCATGCTCGATGAACGAAATTCTGTAGCAAGTATCCGTTGGATTTCTAGAACGCAATGTATGTAGATACGCGTTCGTTGATCGATAATATTGACACAGCTCTATCTGAACTCACCACACGCAGCCACCGCACACGTAGGATTTACCTCTCACGGTCCATTTGGATTACCACAGGTCGAACGTGATTCCCTGCGGTGCTTTAAACGACGAATATTTAAACAGCTTGCGATGCTTTATAACATTCCCCGCGGAAATACATTTTTTCGACTGTCTATACATATTCGATGTATTTATGTTTGAATATTGAGCGCGCAATAAACGAAAACAAAAATTCTCGAGCCGTGGACGAGTAACGATCGAAGTAATATTAGACGACATTGCGCAAAAGATTTTCGACGTTGACTCATTGGAATTAACAATCGTCATCTAAGAGCCACTCGTGATATTATTTTTTTATTTCTCGTTGTTCTGAAGTAACGGTATTCAGAAGATAAGTATTTGTTCGGTAAATAAAGCAGTAGAATGTATGGTATCGTGATATTTCGTTAGTCGTCCTTTCAATTCTTTTCAAATAAATTACACTCGAAGAAAACGTGAGGAAGAAATACGAATTATCCACAGATTGGACATCTTTTTGCGCAATTTCTTTCCATTTCTATATCAATTTATCGATAAAGTAATACAGATTGAGAGAATATTAATTATTCGTAGATAAGACGTTAGGAAAGTATTTATCGAATCTCGAGCTTGCATTTGAATCGAGCGTGCACGTTTTACGAAACACTGGCAGCAGCTGTGTAGTTTCGAGTCGTGTTTATGAAAAATTGCACGCTACAAATTCAAGAAAATGAAACGTACTATGCTTTTCCCAGCCTGTTTCGACGCTAAGGATGCTTTCAGTTTCTTGCAAAGAAACCCCGAGGCGACCCTTCGGTTGTCCTTGTTCCTTTAAAAAGCGCAGCAAAGCTCGGTGACTTTACGTCGTTAAATTCAACATGCCGAGGAGAGCACTTCATCCATTCGTTACAGCACCGTAAGGAAGGCAGTCGAAAAAGTGGAACGTCTCGAGGATTTTTCGTGCGTTTCCCCGCGCGTCAGTTGGCCGTTCGTTGAAAGACGGGTATCTCTTCCAACGACACGCCTTTTACTTCGAACGTGTGTCTACACTCACGAAAATTCATCTCTAGAAAAATTACCAAACATTACTATCAACAGCTTCGTAAAATTCCCAATCCGTGACGAACTAGACAATTTTACCCCTAAAATTGAAAACACGAGTAAAGAAATACGTACGTGTCTCTTAGATTGTAGTCTTCGACGTCATAATTCGAGAAGAAAAAACCAAAACCATTCTGAACGTTTGAGTAACATTTCTTGCGAGTATATTCAATAGTGTTTAATATATCTACTAAAATTGACCGTCGAAACGGAACACGGTTGACAGAGAATATTCCGGAGACTTTCAACCAGTTCTATCGACAAGGGGCGATTGCACACGAATGTAACTCGCGGTCAATGCACGTGTACGTATGAGTAAACGTGGCGTTCGATTTAGAATCGACAGGAGCCTGGCTTATGGAAATACGAGGCGGTTACGATTCGAGGCTGGCAACGAGTGTCGATCGACGGGGAATGAGATAACATTTTTGGAACACGTGGAGATCGAGGTCACCCTCGAGTACAATCTTCGCGGCGCTCTTCAGATGCATCTCACTGCACCCTCAGGTATGCTCTTCCCATTTCCAGTGGCTCGACGTGCTTTGAAGTTGCTCGTTGCCCGTGAACGTATCGCGGAATAAACGTCAAGACGAAGGAATATAACGCGGTATGCGCGTATTACGAACAGCCGGCCCAGGCAGATGAAAAAACCTGGTTAGAACTAATTCAAACTATGTCTACTAAAACGTAACTCGCGTAGACCGTTCTCGACCTAAATCCTTACACGCCCTTGTACCAATTCTCGCACTCTTTACCCTTTGCGCTGCGACTATGGCGAAGTCTTGAACCCTTGACTGATGAGCTAACGCGCTCCCCAAACGCCCTGCAGTCTTCAATTATTAAACGCAAACGCACACACACGGCCACTTTGTGCATCTGGTTTCGCGTCTTTCCTAACGTCCAAAACGTCGTGCAGTTTTTAGAATTCTATCAAACATTAAACACACTTACTCGACCTCGTCGGTATTCCATACTCTTGTCTTTAAACATGAGCCTCGCGTCGCGATGTTACGGAATAATAGCTGTAATCTCTTTGATCCAAAGATCGCAAATTACAATAACGAAACTTGCTCTCTGCGCATCGCTAAGGGAGATATTAAGCTTCGAATAATTAATCGTTCCATCGATATCCGAATCACGGATCTACGGATACGAAAGACCTTTAAACTCCAGTCTCCTGCGATTCCAAAGAAGTTTGCTCTTGGCTTGTTTTTCTTGCTGAAATTTAATCCAATTTCTTTTCGTACACCTGTCGCTCGTACACGATGCGAGGAAAAACCCAACTGATTGTTAAAGGCCATCGAGAACCCACTATTGCTACCGTACCCTTTTGGCTGGTTAACTTTCCTGAAGCTTTTAAGCCATATACGTTCAACCGGGCTACGGGCATGTTACGTTATAGCAAGAAATGACGGGTGGGGATCAACTGCAGTCGCGGGAATGCACCGTCGTACGGTTAGAGTTGCAGTTGCAGTGAAGCAATCTCGCGCGAAATGGCGATTACTACCGACGTTGCGCGACATCTTGCAAACACATGTTTGCTCCAACGATCAACGTGCGATTACCACGAGTGACATACACTGTAGCTCAAAAGTTTCGAGTACTCGTACATCTTTAAAATAAACGACATGCTTTTCTGTACGTACGTAAACGTTATACCAAGAATATTGGTATTCATATTGATCGTATCTGTATTTGGATATTTTAGATATCGGATTAAGACATTTTAAATATTCTTAACTATCCCTCGCTGTGAACTTCTTCGATATAGTGAACATTTATAAATAATTCTAACAACGGAAGGAGACTTGTTTAGAAAACAGCATCGAAGTCTAAATAACTAGATATTTGATGCGCCGAATGAGATATATTTGACGAAATGATCGAACTCGATACTCTGTTTCTTCGATGATAAGTAGTTTCTAAATTTATCGTGTTTTTTTTGTGAAAAATATTCACGATATTCGATTTTTCTCTTCTCTATCGTACCGAAATAATATCGTTCAAATACGAAGCTGTAAACTTTTTACAGATACAAATACAGGCTTATAAAAAAAGCCAACATTTGAGCAGCAGTCAAGTCACTGACGTGTAATTTAATTCTTGTTCTTGTTTTTCTTCCATAGTGTTCGTTCTCTCAAACAGTATCGAACGACTAGATAATAGTTTCAAACAAATTATCCTACCTCTCACTTTTTTCGCTTAGATTATTCCCCCGAGGGTTTTATTAAACTTGAGCAATACTAGATATCTGAATTTACTTAGTTCCAATTGCTGTATTATTGTCCAGTCAATTTGTTACACCCTTACGGAGATTTAAGTTTTGCGTCTACATTATAAATTAATCGCTTTTTTCGAACATCCATCTAATTCGATCCAGGTTTGAAATACGAAATCAAAATAATTACCGAAATACCGATAGTAAACCGTCTTTTCGTTCAACTGTTGCTAGTGGATTCATTGCCAAAACCAACCCAGCAAACTTTGCGTTAGATGTGACTAAAGTTTGACCGACTTTGGCTTTAGAGTGCTTTAACTCAAATTCTAGTAACGAGCTAAGGATCTTAACAAAGGTCGTATGGTAATAAATACACGACCCAGACAAATTGTTCAATACCGAATAATATTCAATACTAATCCGTTAGTAATTCGATTCTTCGGTAGTTTGTGTTGATATTCCTTTGCAATGATATTTCTATCGCTTTCGTAGTTTCACTTTTCAACAAATTAAGTAAATTTCAACGAGAAAAGTATGCGATGGTAATACTTCAATATGCATAAAATGCTGGATTTAAAAATTTCGTGCCGACGAACAGTTTGAAAGCTTCCATTATATTATTCTTTGGAAACTGTCTTTGATTTCTATAGAGACAGTTGTATGAATACGTTGAGAAATTTTCACAGAGTTATAAAACATACTTTTTGTTGCGTTTGATTTTTTATCGCGCCTTGTACATCTTTCCAAAGTTCGCTGCTAGCTGTGGAAGGCGTGCAATTTGCATACATGCATGTTCTACATTCAGTACCTACATTAGAATACCATGCTACAGGATCATTGCAAAATGCACGTGCAAGCAACGAGTTGGACATACCTGTGTACTCTAGATACACCGGTGTCAAAAGAACTTATCCATACTACCATAAGCGTGTTATTATTTATCATTGTACGATTACTTGATCATCGTTACATATAGTTGGAAAGATGGCATAGAAATATACATAAGTCACGTCTCGAACATATGTATGTATATGCTATATGCAGAACAACCGGAAAGACTCGAGCAAATGTGACCGGACCCCGCTTTAGAGAAAATGAAATATTTTCACCCACGGTATATGAAATCAGATCAAATTTATCACATCTGGTAGGCAATTAATTATCCGATAGATTGCAATGAAAATAAATACCAAAGCGTATCGACAGCATTTTACAGGTCTTTGTAAAAGATACAGATCTTTCTAATTGAAAGATCTCGACACGATTCGCAAATTTTTCCTATAAAGTTAAGATACTAAAAGACACATCCATTACAAAATAATTAAATATTTTCTTAAATAATTTGTATTATGTGCAGATATTCTTTGTCAAAGAGAAATTAATTTTTATGCTTTTCATAATGTTTTGTGTTCATGTTATTCGTATGATCTTCAAAAAATACTGAAACATAATTTACATTACTTTATTCTTCCCTTATTTCGTAGTATGCTTCTTTTTGAATTTTGTAAATATCATTTTTATTTCTTTCTTTTTTTTGTAAGCGTTTTCCCAAATCTTGGCAAGTTTGTCAAATTGTTCCGGTATTCTTCGCATAGATACAAACGCAAAATTAGTTTCATTCCAACTATGAAAGTTTCTCAATAAAATAACGATTGAAACATCTTACGCGTTTATCTGATGGTTGAAATTTGTTAACGATTCAAGTACCTGATATGCGCTCAAAGGTTTGCATGTCTCCACACCTCGAAACATTTATTTCGCGGCGTCGGTTATTGATCGCTACTAGTTACAAATTTTATATCGGCGAATAGCGTTGTCAGGGAAAAACGCCTAGGAAAATCTCCTGGAAATAACATTTTTACGATCAACACAGATGCATCTGAACGACGCGTCACCACTCCAAATCGATTTCACGTCGTGTCAACCGTTCCGAAGTAGTAGAATAGTTAGGAATCTGAATTTACGATCGCGGAGCCAAACAGTTTTTCAAGAGCAATTTAAGTGTAAATAATGATATAAAGTTTGCATTTGTACTCCTCCGAATCGTACAATTTCTGTGATATAAGCAACGCTTCTTCCTATTGAATAAAATTCATTGTATTTCGAATCGGTATTGTTCGACGAAGTCAATCGTAGCTAACAGTCTTTGTGAATATTTTCGAGCCACCGATTACAATATTTGAAATAAATTGTCCATTGTACGTATACAAAATATACAACTGTACACAAAAAGTTTACTATAATTTCGTAAACTTCAGAAATGAGTAATTTTCCATTCGAATACCTTGTACAATGATTGATCGTGCATACTTTCTGTCTTTCTGTTTTAGAAAGCTATCGTCTACTGTAAAATGCGAGAGGATCCGTAAAAGTACAATCTTAAAGGAAATTTAACTTCCTTCTCTCGGTGTGGTTCGCAGGTGCACTTAACTACTCTCTTGACTTCCACTTACTTATCGATTAGACAATTCCCTCCCATTCTTTGACTGTTCTCGAAAGAGTTGGGATCAGAGGAAAGCCGTGCACGTTATAAAAGAAAAAGTGAAAGATTGCGAGCGATTCTGCCGCAACAGCTTCAATCGGAATAATTCGAAGCGTGGGAGAGATTGGCTAGACCATTGCGCCTCGACGTTCAATTCCGTACACGTTCACGGACACCTGTTATATATTAATAGTTACCGTTGCGTGCATCGATGCAGCGGGGAATATTCGAAAAACGTCGAGGGCCACCGGGACCAGAAACAGAAGCACGCGATTCCACGTTTCCGCTTTCCAAAAGGAGAACCAGGCACAATTTCGTTCCCTGGTTTCCATTGAAGACGAAAAAAAAAATCAAATTCGCTCGAACGTGTTGGATCACGGCCGAATTAATTTCGATGTCTCTAATTGCTTCGCGTAATTACTATCTGCAGTAGTCCCTCGATTGTCCGATCCCCGAATTAAACGACCATCTAATTGTAAATCAAAAATCTCATTCGCTACAATAACGATACAATTCTAAAGGGCGCGAATTATCAATTTATCAACAATAATCAATTTATCAACTTGCTTTGCATCGTAAATCCAGAATCGAAACCTTTCGAATTGTATCACTAACACGGAAAACGAGTAACTTTCCAAAACATTAATGAATTGTATCGTCATTATTTTTCTGTTCAGGTTTCTATTCGATGTATTGTGTATCCAAAAATCGTGCGTATTATGCTAATAGATGTGTACAAATATACCTACCAGACCTCCGTGAGAAAATGAATCGAAAATATATGGAATGAAAATTTTTCATTCGAATCATTTACGAGAAATGTCCAAGATTCAACGAATATATTTGCATTTAAGTAAGACTTGTTCAACGTGTCTGTTCATTATCCTCTACTTCTACTTGTGTCAGTGGCAAGCATCGAAATCTTTGGTCGATGATATTATTTGTTTCAACTGCAAATAATTAAAAGACAATAATATCAATGAAAAACATCCCTAGGTAATTCCATACCAAGATCAATGTTTAAGAACACCGACGCAAGTAGATATAGCGAATAAAATACAGACGCATTAGTCAACTCGTATAGAACAGTTATATTCTATATTTTCGATTAACTTTTTCATTTTATGCTCACCGGACACTATAAATCTGCGTGGAATCGATAAAAATTAATCGGTACATTTATTTTCAAGGGACAAGGGTACAGATTCTGAAACCAAGAAAATTGGACAATTCGGCTGCTGGTTTCGAGAAATGGAAATTCATGTCCGTGGCATCCTGGGGAGAAGATCCACGTGGTGAATGGATTCTAGACATCCTCGACGAGGTGATTAATTTCTAAATTCGTCTACAGTTTCTTTCGTTATTCGTGATATTTTGATGCTCGATTTTCCCGTACGACGATCGAGAAAACAATTTGAATTTATTCAAGCTTATTAAACGTGTCACGTATCAGTGTTTGATTGCACTTATTTGTGCCAGAACAGATCGGTCCAACAGGGAATAACGGCACAATGGGAGCGTTTGCATTGATTCTACACGGAACAAGGGAAATGCCTCGGTATCGTGAAAACGGGCCGAGAATATATAATCAAGAGTACAATCGATTTCGAAAAACCGTAAGTGGATGTGTCATTTGTTGCGCTGCTTCCATCGTTTCGAAGCAAACGATTTCGGTGTATTGAAACTCGATCGCATATTGTAAATTTAATGTTAACTTTGTTATCGTTGTACTTTTTTCTCTCTAGAACAGTGTTTTCCAAGACAGAGCGTGTAATTCCTAGAGAGAAGTCTTACGATTCGTAAGTAAGTCGTGCAAAACAATTATCCACATAGAGAAATGTGACCCGTGAAATTTAGTTTGAACGAATTGAAATAAATTCAAGAAAATTTTATCTCTATTGGAAACCACTGCTCTGAAAGAAAATCGAGGGTAAGAAATTTCCCAATTATATTAAATAGTGTATAATACAAAGACTCGACCGTATCTCATCGCAGAACGAACCGTCTGACGCAAACGGACCAACAGACGACGTGCTCAAGGGGAAACACGAGAGTCTCGAGCCACGAGTTCTGAAAACAAACAACATTTATGAAAAACACTGGCTCGAGGAAGTTCTACAGGTGTAAATTGAAGAGTATTAATCGAACAACGAACGAAGCAAGGCTCGATCTTATGTATTTCATTCTACACGAAGTGGAAATAAATTGATGATTTTAAATCGAATTAAACAAGGCTTTAAAAGTGTGTACAACCTTTCTTAACAGCTTTCTTTAGTGACTGCCAAACGCTTGTGTTATTTTCTAAAAAAAAAAAACAATATTCAGATATTTTTGGTTCTTCGTTAACGTATTGACAACTGTCGACGTTTTCATATTTCCAGAGAGCCAATATTGCTAGGGAAACCACGTCTTCGTAATCATAGCAACTGCCTAACAATAAATTGATCCCAAGTTAATTAAGATAAAAAGTATATTAATTCCTTGGTTACGTCAAACAACTTCAGAATTCATTTAACAGTTCATTTACCACATTTCGATCGACAATTTCTGTACACTAATTTTAATTTTCAGAGATACATTTAACGAATTGCAATATTCCACGAGTCATATCGTAAACGTAAAATTATCTGTTTCTATTCGTAATCGGCAAATTCGTTAGTAATTGAAATTACAAGCAGCCACAAAACTGATCTTTTAAATCAAATTCTTCGATTTTTACCCTCGGTAGAACTAAACGATAGAACCCTGCAGCGTGTCTATCGTGTGCGGAAATATTAATTCTGAAAGGTCGAGGTAAGCTGTTAGTTACTGTATTGTACCTTCTAGAACCCGATAAACCTGTAAATTTCGCTATCAAGTGTTAACGATCGTTGGTGGGTAATGGTAACGCGTGGTGAATTTTCTTCGACGTGCTGGTGGCACCCCAAGGGAACCTGAACTGAATTACACGATGAAAAAGAAGCGGTAATGGGGTGTTAATCGCCACATTTTCCCCGAGTAATACTCGCCGAACACCTGGCCGGTGTTCGTGTTAAATATAACACGGGTCAAACGGTGTTTGTCCGGCAGACGTTCCACCATCGGGTCGCATTATGGCTTGAAGAACATTTCAGAGGGCCAGTTTCCCCTGTTCTCGCGAACACACGCCGCCTTTATGCAGGTTGATGCACCGTGCAGCGATGCACGACAAGCAAACGCGAAATTCGGTGCAAGCGTCTTCGGCCAAGAGGGAGTTCGTTTATTTTATAGCGAATTAAGACTTGGAACAATGTTCGAACGAATTGAACGAACAAACATTCACGTGTTTGCCGAGAGAGATCGTCACGAGAGATGATCTTCTTCGTAGAAGACCATCGAAGACGATTGCAGTTTTTCTTGCGGTGCATCTGTAAGTGCATCTGATCGCTTGCAGTGGCTTGTCGTTCAATGGAAAAATTGTTCTAGGCGTTATCGTATTTTCGAGAGATATGTTTCACGAAGATAAACCTACTACGAGGTATGTTACGTAATACTACGAAAGGATTATTCGATTAGACACCGCGATACCGTTTTCAAGTACCTCTTGAAAGTATAAATTAATATATTCTTATGAAATTCGAAATATTTGTAATTTAATTCGACACGTATACGATAACTGCGTATTAATACGTTGCACCGATTATTCTGCAACCGTGAGAAATAAAATCAACTGATTTTTGATTAATGAATCGAATCTGAATTAATAATACGCAATATATGTGACGCGACCGAATCGACGAATTTGTTGTACGATACGGGCTCGTTTCGCGCGAAATTTCTCTTTCCTGAATAGTGCACATGATACATTTTGTTGACGGTTAAAGAAAGATTTTTTTAAAACTGCATTGGAAGGTTTCAACCAACGTTGGATTCCTGGTGCAGACGATTATCTTAACAATGATACACTTCGCACAACTTACGAAAACTATGAGGCGTATGCAGGCCTGTTAATTTTACAGTGCTGCAATAAATGGTGAACTTAGCATCCTGTGAAAGAAGCGACGAAATCTAGATTCTTTAATTGTCGAAAAATATCGACAACGATATTTCGAAATACGTCGAAAGACGAGGAAATTGTTTCTTTCTCGCGAGATCGCTGATACGATCGCGTTTGTAATTTAATTTGATCTTTTCCTGCCCGTTGTTGACGGACAATTTGGAACGTTCAAAGTATTCTTGTCACCGGCAGGATACTTGGAAGAGATGAAAATGGTATCGAGGATGTACGTCGTGGAACACGTTTTAAATAGAACGTGACCGAGATCAGATATTCTTTCCATGCGAGAAATGCAATTAAGGTTCCTTAAAATTCTCCGAACGGAAAACTTCCTTTTCACTGATCCAGCAAACGATTGGCCGAGATCGAAAACAATTCACGGAAAGTCTTCATTTCTTGAGATCCGTGATCCGCGTACGATTCGCGCTCGATTAACAATGCTCCGAATGAACTCGCGATTGAATTACATCAACGCGTTTTCAATGCTCTGTTCGTAAAAGAATAAACATTCGATAAACTTCGTCCATATATTCGAGTCGATCCGAATGAAAAATATTTGTATATAAAAGATATACGTTTGTTTCATACCGAATAAAGCTTAAAAAATTAGTGTTACTTTACAGCAGAGTACTCGCGTTAATCGCGCGATAAATTACAGAGTGTCGAACGACGTTACAATGTAACCAAACGATGCTCATCGATAAATTCGTGGCAATTATCGTTTCAATATTCGAAGTTTGTCCAAGACCTCGTCGAACAACGCTGCTCTCGATAAAACAACCTCAACGCTATAATTATTATTACGAGTACCTGTAACTCGCGTGCGATAATCTGGTCGACGTGCCGGATCGCGATCCAGGGAACAGTTATTGGGACACGAGTTGCGGCGATAAATCACACGGAAAAATGCCAACTTTGGCGAGAAACGCGCGAATATTTCGCGGTAATACATAACGGAGGAACGTTCACCGTGAAATATGGCGAAAGCTATTAGCATCGCTCGCCGAGCCATTCCGCAAGTTGCCCTTCAAGGGTGGGATCGAATGAAATTTTCACGCAAATCGTCCACGACTCTGTAACCATACCCAAAACAGATGACATTCCTTTTCGTACACGTTCTCATAACAACGCATGAGACTCTTTCCACTCCCATAACAACGCATGACACTCCATACGACAGACCGCTGATAACCGAAATTCCTTTTGCATACGTTCCCATAACAACTCATGAGACTCTTTCCACTCCCATAACAACGCGTGACACTCCATACGACAGACCGCTGATAACCGAAATTCCTTTTGCATACGTTCCCATAACAACTCACGAGACTCTTTCCGTTCCCATAATGACGCACCCCCTACATAACGCAGGACACTCGGGACAAGAACAGATACAAAAACACGACACATAGGAGACAGATCAGTCTTGACCCGTGATTAGATCCGCACGAATCTATGACCGACGGTACCGCAATTAAAGTGTAATACAAAAGAAAATAATAAAGAGATCTCCCATTGGAGACCAACATTTTTTGTATCAAATCCTTAATTGTTACGTGACAACTCCGTTAAACTCGCTCGTTGAAGCGGAGAATCGCGTTGAGATTGTGAGGACCACCGAGTACACTGATAAGACCAGCGCGAAGCTTAAATACCTGGATCACCGATAAACGAAATTCGTGTATACAAGCCGCTGCTCTCTGAATAAAAATTCATCGATTGTTCCAACTATTCAAGTGTGAACCTATGTCTATCACCCGCCGCGCACCTTTGATTATTACGCCGAATGGCCGATATACTCTCTACGGAAGTATTTCGTTAAAACAGCAACTTTCGCTAAATCGATATATTCTCTACGGAGGTATTCGCCTGAGCAGTGAATTTCGCTACTTGTTTCATTATTCTACGGAGCGAAGAATAAGCTGAGCCATTCTCACTCAAGTATTTCTGTTCGCGATCCCGTGCGTTGTAGTGTACGAGTGAAAACACTTTTCTGTTTATATTTTTGTCCGTTGCTCCGATACGGTCCCGTGACACCGTGGGATACGGTGAAAACTTACAATAGTACTGGGATACTTACAATAGATCATCGCGATGATTCTATTATCGTTCTCAAATTTTTTCCATAATTTTGAACGTTTGGCGCATCGATAGAATTTTACCAATTTTAAGAATTTTCATGGAGATCGTTGCCGCTCGAATCTCGGCCGAGTGATCGCCCCCGAGATCAAAGTAATTTACGGTACGCGTAATATTTACGGAATTTACATCTAAATTTTAGGCGCACAGGTCACAAAGCTTTACTCGCATCCGGAGATTCAATTTCAAAATCGATCAATTTCAATTTTTCATGGTCCATGATACGATAATGCGAACGAGTGCACGTTACTTTCTCGCGATTTTCTCTTCGATTGAAACAATGAACGAGCAACAACGGTACAGTTGCGGACTCGCGCGACCGCTAACGAGGAGAAACGGTTCCTCGAGTTTCGTCGATTCGTGACTCGATATTAAATCGTAAGAAGAGCCAGGTGACACTCTTCGGAAGATTTAATTACAACGCCAATTAATTGCACCGCGACCTAGAATATATTTACGGTTAATTAAAGACTGTTGCTCGATCGATTTCCCCGTTTAATGAATCGTCGCGAATTGATTGCACGGACGTTGGAAAGATCGCGGAAAGTGGACGATGGTTTCGTAACTCGATCCAAAGTTCGCATCGATGATAGTAAAGAGATAAATTGTAAACTTTTTGGTCATTTGACAACAACGAAGTTACCCGATTTCTAACTGCCTTTTCGAAAAGTATCATTTTTCTTCGTTGACAAAAGCGAGACACTTCGTACAAATTTTACGAAGCTTCGAGTTATTCGAGTTTCCATAGTTTTACACGTTAACGCAAACACGATTGTTATCTAACGGAGACGTGAGTCGTTATTTATTCGTTCGAATATTTTTACCCGAGCAATGAATATTTCCGAAAAATTGCTTCGTAAATATCATTCGTACCGATGAATACTTTCGAAGCTTTGAACGCAGGATCTCGATCCTCGTGATCGAAATCACGTGATCGATCCGTGAAATCGTCGAAGATTTCGAGCAACAGAAAACAGTATGGTTCGATATCGTCCGAATGTTTTCGCGAACCACTGTATAAATGATTACAGCCGCTTACACAGCCGTGAAAGCATCACGTTGAACTTCCATCCCGGGGAACGGTGCATTCGCTTTAAAGCAACCTTTCTATATTCAGGTAGGCCTGATTAAATTATAGATTAAAACTCTCGTGTTCTTCGGAACCGAGGTACGTACGTTCTTCCAAGTGGAAAGCTTTGCAAGCTTACGAAAAAACTATTCTTCCTCTTTTTTTTCTTCTCTTTCATTACCAATGAGAAACTCCGAACGTACAGAACGATTCGTGGCTCGCGGTACAGTTCGAGAAGATCGACGATCGGCCCGAATCGGCTCGATTCCCCCGAATCGAGAAATAAATCCAAGGAAGAACGCGAACGAAGGTAACGAGAAACAAAAAAGAAAACCAAGGAGAGGTCACGCGCGAAGCCTTGAATTCGCAGTGCTGCGACCGTCTACGATAGTCGTCGAAACCACCACGTAGCCGCGCTACCGTCGACCGAATAATGGGGTGAGTCGGTAGCGAAACGGGGATGATTCGGGCAGTAGCATGCCGCCCTTGGTGCCGTGAACGTCGTACGAAAGCGCTCGTTACGGACACACGGAACATCGATGGTGTTTCTCCTGCGACTCTGCGCTTGACTCGCCCCTCTTCGGCCCCCTTGGCGAGAGAACACGAGGGAAGACAAACCGCGCATCGAAAACAAACCACCCACGCCGAGAAACCTCGAGCACGCGTGAGTAGATTTTTTACACACGGAATTCTCATTTTTCTCCACCGTGGTGCGCCGCGAGGGTAGCGAGTCGAAGTTCGCCGCGTTCGCGCGAGAAACGTGGCTGAAATGCACGCGCAACTTGCCTGGGAGTGGGTAAGGCGTTAATTGAGCGAGGGTTGCTTTCAACGGTAATTAGACAGTGATAAATGGGCGTGACGATGCGGCGTACAGTGGCTGCAGCTTCGTTCAAACTACATTTCCACCGAGTGGCTACCACTCCGCGCGAATCCCGTTAATTAGCCACCAACACCCCGCGATCATTTCGTGGGTACACAGTGGGTACCCGCGACAGAGCGGGAACACTTTTCCGTGTTCGAATTTCCACGCGACAACCGCCACGCCGATCTCGTTTCGATTCGAGCGAACAGAGATGTACCTTCCGTGCGGTAAACTACGGATACGCGAAGAACGGTGATTGAACAATCTCTGGACGATTCACGGACGATTGTACCGCGAGGTTACAAGCTGTTGCAGGTTGTGGAAGCTTGGAGAATGTACAGGGTTCGTTTCGGAGAGGGTGCTTCGCGAAAGGAAGTAACGAGCGGAGTTTGTGCGTTTATCGTGCGATGCATCGCGGAATTCGACGGTCTTGCGAAAACGTTTCACGAATGGATCTAGGAATATTGAATATTATTTGCATTCGACCGTTAGCAATCTAGTCGTTCGTCCAAGTGATAATCATTACAAGCTTACGAAAAAAGTATTCTTCCTTTTTTTTTTTTCTTTTCTTTCATTACCAATGAAAAACTCTGAATGTACAGAAAGATTCGTGGCTCGTGGTACGATCGAAAAGATCGATGATCGGCCGTTCCCCGAATGGAAAAATAAATCTAAGGGACAACGTAAACGAAGGTCATTGAATATTATTTTCACTCGATCGTTGTCTCCAACCTAGTCGTTCGTCCAAGTGATAATCATTACAAGCTTACGAAAAAACTATTCTTCCTCTTTTTTTTTTCTTTTTTTACATTTTGTTCTGACATTACCAATGTACAGAACGATTCGTGGCTCGTGGTACGACCGAAAAGATCAATGATCAGCCGTTCCCCGAATCGAAAAATAAATCTAAGGGACAACGTGAACAAAGTTCATTGAATATTATTTTCACTCGATCGTTGTCTCCAACCTAGTCGTTCGTCCAAGTGATAATCATTACCCGAGAGAAACGGGTATCGATACTTTTTCTTTTTCAAAAATCATTATTTCGAACTGGATCTCGTCCCGATCTCTCGCAACGACCACGATTCTCTCGAAGATGCTCTCGAATTATTTTTAACAGCTTGCACCGTTCTGCTCGAAGAACCGCGAGACTTTCGGATAGTAGCGGGCGTAAAAATAACGAAAACCTCGAGATCTAGATTTCGATCTGTATCGTCGAAGTTCAACGTACCCGATGTTGGCCACCGTGACAAGTTCGTTATTGGATTTTCGAAATGAATCTACCGGACGTGTTTGTAAATGAACCGCTTTGAAAACTGATAGACAACAGCACGGTCCGATGCAATGACAATAGAGGCGTTTAGGTCAAATACGTTTGAAAATTTGTGTAAAACTGACGAGGTTCGATGCACAACGATTTTCGTTCAACGAGATTCAACAACGACGTGGTTGACGTATCAATTTTACGAAAGTAACGGGGCATTATTATTTCAATTATTATTTCAATATTCTAGAAACATTTGTTTTTTCACGACCCATTTCTTGAGCGTCACGTTCTCGAATCTGTACTATGTGTGTACACATTTTAAAAACCTGCACAAAGATCGTATCGAACGGATGAGAAACAGGCGAATAACACGGAAGTAATTTCTGTTTCTGTATAATTCAAATTTCGTAGATTTCGGTATTATAAAGGTTTCGGGTGCGATACCACCGAGAAACTATAGACACCGAAATAATTTCAAATTCATGTTCCTGTAACGAGTACACATTCAAAGGGCTGTAAACGTCGCGAAGCTCGTCTCGGCTGCTTTGAACTGAACCTGTGCGTAGCAGAGTGAATTCGATAAACGAAGAAAAGAAGAAAAATATTAATAACTGCATAATTTCGAATACCGTCTACCGTACGTCCGAGCAATTGAGATAAATCTGAACGGTATTCCATTGCGAGTTTAACGTCGTTTTAAGATTTTATTCAGCAAAGACAAGACGTACGAACAAACGACGGTTAACAAGCTCGAGGTACAATAAGAAATACACGTTGCGTTATTTGAAATAACGTACGTTCTCGTGTGCCGCGGGAACTTCTCTCTCGATAGGTTGATTACACTCGAGGAAAAAATCATTAAATC
This sequence comes from Ptiloglossa arizonensis, assembly GCF_051014685.1. Taxonomy (NCBI): domain Eukaryota; kingdom Metazoa; phylum Arthropoda; class Insecta; order Hymenoptera; family Colletidae; genus Ptiloglossa; species Ptiloglossa arizonensis. The sequence goes on along the minus strand of NC_135059.1, from coordinate 4,470,593 downwards.
TCACGGCGATCGTCGCGTGATGATTGCGGCTCGGGCGAGGGTTTATTTTTTTCTGAATTTAAAGCCGCGTAATAAACGATGAACGTACAACGCCATTTGTCGAGATTATTGCATCGAGCCTAGGTTTTCTGTTTTCTTTTCTTTTCTTTTTTTCTTTCCTTCTTTTCTATTTTTCTTCTTTTTTCCCCTTTTTTGTAAAGCGGGGAATATTTAATTACGCGCCCTTTAATTGTGAAGACTTGTGCACCACGGACTCCTTTCCGGATAAAAATTTATGCAGACTTGAGGGAATTGGACAGACGAGATGAAAAAACGGCAGGAACAAAGGACAACTAATTTTTTATTTCTTTATGTATGCTTTCCATGTTCTTTTTCGTTATATGGAATTAAATAATGTATATTAAATTCAGCCTGCTTTGAATTTAGACTTCGGGAGAGATCCAAACGTACGAACGAAACTTTGAGTTTTTATATTTGATCTAGATACCAAATCGGTATTACAAATACCGGTTTTTCTACTGTTACACAATGGAGAACCGAATACTACCGATGTTATCAAACTGTGATATCATCGAACGACGTTTATACCTATGAAGACGTATATTGATTCGGTACCGATATTATACAGTCTTAACTACGATCGAATTAGAACAATGAATTAATATAGCAAATTCGAAGGCTCGTTTAAAGATTTCTTCTCAACTTCGTTCGATTCAAAATTTCAAGATATTCTTTTTGAATTTTGTAAAAGAAACGGAGATTTCACGCCACGATTATGTAACCTAGCTATCGATAGTTACAACAGTTTACGCGGATTGATAACTCTTCGTCTTTAAAATATGTATTATCGTTACGATTTCGTTATAAACGATGAATACATCGCTTAATAATAATTAATAATAATTAATAATAATTAATTCGTATAAACTCTGAATAAACATGAATATTTGTTTGACTCGATTATTTTCTTTTCCAATTTTTAATTTCGATATTCGTGAAATTACATTTCTCGTAACAGGTATACCTGGTATGGTACATATTTGTACTGATGTTGCCATCAAATACCCTACCCTAAAATATTTGAGTATTCAGTCTCCGAGTTTATCAATTTGTATAGCTATATTTGCACGGGTAAGTTTAAGTAATCGTTTCGTAACGATTCCATCAACGATGTAACAACCGAGTAAAATTTATTAGTATTTTGTTGAAAAGTACTGCGAAAATTCAATCGAGTTCAAACCATGGATCGTTCTTTCGCGAATGTAACGCAATTCTTTTCACGTTTGATTCATCTGCGGGAATGACGAAGTTTCGAGTTGTATTAATTTAACGAATTTTGTTATTACAATTAACATAAATCGCGACGTTTCGAGATAATACTTGGCGAAAGCTGTACAGATTTGTTCGTATCGATTGACACGGTCAATATATTGACTGGCATGTGAGCAAGCGTGCACAGCTCTCAAGATCGGTTTCGTGTTTCGTTTAACGGCTCGTCGAGTAGACAGCTACTATCGCGAATAAAAGGAAAAATAATGCTACAAAGACGGCATAAAATTTCCCATTTTTCCCGACTCGAAAATACACGACGACGCGACTCGCGAACAATTTCAATCATTTTTCAATATCGCGGGACTATTCCAATTTCGCAATGTTGTTTCTCACCTTTACAGCGAACGCGAATTGCGTACGAAAGTGCAATATACGCAGTGATGTAAAAGAACGTTGACAAATTTGCAAGAGACGGGATTTCGCGAAGATAGACATAATAATTATTCTTGTAAAAATACACGTTCGTAATAATCTCTTATCGGAGCGTTTTAAATCGTGTTTCCATTATGAAAATAAAACCACACATACAAGGAATAGAAATATTTATAGTAAATTTTCAATTTACGTTCGTAAAGAACGTATGTAAATTAATAAAGAACGTACGTGTAGTAAAATTGTGTATTTATTGTAGTTTGTAAAATTGATCAAATGTAAGTAAATGTATTAAAGTCATGTGTAAAGTCAAATGTAAGTCATGTATTAGTAAAATTTTTACTAATAATGTATGTTACCGAAGGTCGTCGAGAAAATGTAATTATGAACGTTTTAATTTTATGAATTAAATATGAATTTAAAACAACAAAGTTTTAGCTCTGTTTCTCACTAAAAATTCTGCAACTTTCTTATCTAAATTTGTTTTATTCCGATGCTCTACAGTTTACTGTATTCGTGTATTGTGTTTCGTTATCTTTGGTTTCTGCATTGCTCCTATTGTATTATATTGGGTTATTATCGATGCAATGAATATATACAATGAAACGAAACTATAAATATAACATACCGGGAGCATTCTCAGTAAACAACGTCCCATTTAATTAACAATTTTCCGGAAAATGCACAACGATCACTACGATGATTGTTAGTAAGGCAAAAGAAAATATACTTTGAGAAATTGCGAAACGATTGAAGCTGTCCATCGAAACAAAAGAAGTCACCTTGAGATCCTTTGAATATTTTATTAACAACCGTTCTACTTATCGTTTGAAAATTGCAAATTACTTCTTCTTAATTCTAACGAAACAACGATTAAAAATGTTCCACTCCGTTATTTCTGGTCATTCTATAATATAAGGATGACATTTTGTTCTTCCTTCTGGACGTTTCAGCCTTTCGTGCATGTCCGCTCGAGGAAAAGGTAGAAGGTTACATTCTGAACAGAACTCGTTGGTATAAATGAAATGTTTTCCTTGGTAGAAGCAACATTTCCTTCCACAGCTACAATCGCATTTGCTTAACCCTAAAATATCACATTAGGGTCCACTGGACCCCATACTATTTTCTCGTGTTTATATCTTTCGTAAGGAGTGACATTTAGCTTCCTACTCTCAACAGGAAAAACGTTTGTGGTACCAACATTCGGATTGATGCTTACAAAAAGCTTCAGTATACTTGAGGAATAGAAATAGCGATCTCGTGAAAGCTATGCAAGTTCGTACATCCAAATATGCAATTCGTGCATAAATTACAGCTAATGAATTCACATTACTTTCATCAATTCTTCCAGAACCTTCTTAAGAGACGTTCGATATAGTGTTTTCATTTTTGAGCTATTTTCTATAATAAAATGAATATTATGAATATTATGCATCGTCTTCCTATAACATATCTTCAAAATTTTTCAAATCGCAAAGCTCAAAAACCAGAAACCTTGAAAAATTCACAATATCCGAGAATGAAAGATTAATCCACGCGTGCCTCGTGTCTTTCACTTTCGCTTCCTTCAAAACCCTACATTTTCGACACACTTCGCATTTTTCGATAATGTACGAATTCAAATTTCAGAGCACGAGCGTTTCAATCGGAGTAACTCGTCATCGATTAGTGTATTTCGTAAGGAAAATGAACGATTGCGTATTATGTGGGAGTACAAGTGCGAATAGGATCCGTTTGGGGCCCGAAAATGATGTTAATGTAACCGGACGCAAAGTACGGTGTGGCAAAGTTAAAACGTTCGCTCGTGAAATAGCGGTTTCGAACTAAATTGGACCGTCTCCCCGACTTATCGACAGAACGAATGGCAGGTGATAAATGGCCCGGGGTGAATTTTTTTTTTTTCTTTCCTTTTAACAAGCACGATGGCAGGTGTTCCGGGTTTGAACCGAGAGATGAAAGGCTCCGCGTCCCCCGACCGACTTGTTTCGCGCCGGTGTCGTTGAATCCGTGAAACACGCGCATCAATGGCCGTATTCAATGCCGGCACGAAATCCGAATTCCTCGATCTGGGTTAATAGCTGCGGCATTTACAAAATGGTATTGACTATCTGGCGTATCATCAGTTACCCTTATCGAGGGACGTAACTTATCTTGCTCGAAAACTGGCATTCGAGGAATTGCGAACGCACCGGTAACACTTTAACGAAATTACCGCGATCCGTCACGATATTTCGCATACAAGTTCAAGAGTCCGAGCTCGCTCGCGAATACGGTGAACATAAATATCGGATTCGTTGAAAAGTTCTGCCTACGGTTTAACGCGCGGTGCTGTGGCGGATTTCGGTGAAACTGCGCGGGTGGCGAAAAAATCAAAGAACGAAAACTATGATATATTTTGAAAAATTACACCTTTGACGCTGTCTTGAAAGTTGTCGGAGGTGTGAACAAGTTTTCCAAGCAAACGTTTACGTTTGTACGAAACGGTGATACAAACATTTGAAGAAAAGATATCGTTTGTACATTAATAATAGGAAGGTTTGCAAGATTTTGTCAATTAGAGGTAATTCGATCAATTTTCTATACATATTTACCGTTCATTGCCAACGAAGCTGCAAATATTGAAAATAAAAAGACTCTAGGTGTTAATGACACGAACTGTATTCGCGTGTAATGGAACATTATCGAATAATATGATTAGGTAAAATTTTATTCTACTCGTAAACGATACAAAATGTACCAAACGAACAACGATTTTATTTCAAAGAAATGGACAACTATTTATCCATCGGGTCATTTTATCAATTAAAAGGGCAAAAGATATCGTTTCTTGAGATTATGTCTCCCCAATTGCGATGTAATTTCTCTGTGTCATTAGCAAAAAGCGTACGTCGCTTTTGTATTGTTCGTATATTGTCCTCGAATGTTTTCCTTCTTAAAAATACGTGATTTTCTTTCCTGACGATTCGTGTTTGATATTGAAAAATAGAAACAGCAATTTCGTGGAATCTATGCAAGTCCATAGACCCAAATATGCAATTCGTGAATAAATTACAGCTAATGAATTCACATTACTTTTACCAAATTTTCTACAATTTTTCCCGAACTTTCTTACGAGACGTTCGATATAGTGTTTTCATTTTTGAGCTATTTTCCATAATAAAATGAATATTACAGTACCACCCAATCCTCGTATGTTATGCATCGTCTTCGATGAAGATGTTTAATTTTCTCGATGATATTTTGACCTACGATTTATCGGAGTAATGACAGCGCAGGAACCCAAAGCAAACAATCGATCAAGCGATTGAATCGAGCGTGTCTGAACATACGCCTGTTGGCGTAATCACACGTGAATTATCGGAGGAGTATTCACACAATATATATATATATATTCCGTATCATTTTTATTCGAAATAAAATGATCGAGACACGCGTCATGTTATAAACAACGTGCAATTAACCGGTAAAAATTTCAAACGGAGTGTTCACTGTTTGTTGGTATCGTGATCTTAGATTACCGGTAAAAATGTTGAGCCAAGTTTTTTTTTTCTGCCATTTACCGGTGTTTTCGACCACTGGTCAACGATTAATAACAAAGAACGATTGTTCCCCGCGAAAGTTCCACGCCCGAGACGCGTGGAGTTTTCTAGTAACCAAATGAACTTTTGCAAATACAGAAACGAGGAAAACGGTTACTGGGTACTGGTCTCGGTGTGCAGACGGTTCGCGCGCCGCTGTTATTGAAAGTTTCGATCGATAATCGAAGTGCGAGACATTTTTGCACCCCGCGATATATGTCCGCGCCAATATCGAAGTTCAATAAATGCGTATATATCCACGCGAAGCTGTGCTCGAATTATCGGTAAAGCAGTGGAATTCTCGGCGAGCTCTATCTTCCAACGAAACTGCTTGTCGCGATAAAAGACCCCATCGCGCGATAAAGAGTCATAATTAATTGTGAATGGCAATTGAAAATCACCGGTTTCCTCGACAAGCTTCGAACGGTCTACGAAGCTGACAACTGAAACCGATTCGCGATTATGAGAGACAAAACAGCCGATCGTGACTCGAAACTACAGACACTTCTCGTTCGCGATCCAAGGAAAATTCTCCTCGAGAGAAAAAATTATATTTTTCTTCCATCGAGACGCAGGTCCGCGTCGATGGAAAGAAAAAAGTATACTTCTTCGGAAAGGCGATTTCCAGAAAAGTAATTGGAAAGTTTCCGTTTCGAATACGAGGTGAATCGAATCGTCAACTTTTTCTTTTATCAATTAACGAACGTACGCGTCGACGAAGCTTCCAAGTTCGGGTTCTCCATCTCTGTATTGTCCGTGGTACCGTAATCTTTCGCAAAATATTTCCGGATAAAACGCAAACAGAATTAAAAGTCTCGTTTGGATCGTTAACGAAACGAATTTCCCAGTTCCCTCCGAACAATGAAAGACTCCCTCTCTTTTATTTCCAACGTGCGCGAAATCCACAATGACGTCAACCAGTGTTATTTTTCACCGGGAATAAGCGAACTGTTACACGACCGCCGGGACATTGTCCTCGGGCTCGAGAAATAAGAGTAAATTAGGGGTCACCGTTTATTTCTGGCTCGTTCGCCTCGTTAATTCTCATATTTCAATGATTTGACGTTCACGACCATCGTGGAAATCGATCTCACCCCGTGATCACTCTCGCGTATTGAGAAAACGATTCGGAAAAAAGGTAAGAAACGCTGGAAGACTTGGATAGCGAAAATCGATCGTCCCGTGTTTAACAATTTCTAGACCGAAACGTATTTTATCGATTGAAAGAAACAACTCTACCGTTCGGTTCGACAAACGTTTAAATCCTGTACCATTATTACGCTGCACTCGTTAAATATTTCACCGTATACGGTACGGTCTTAATGGTCGAGCATTTATTAATGGCCGCGTCGCGTTCGTTTTCCATTCGTTATAGACGGAGCTAGTCACGGTACCATTCTATAGCCTCGATGTTCGTTTACATTCACGAGAGTCTTTTCTTTGTAAATTTCCTCGATATCTGTCGCGTTTACCGAACCTTTGGCAAGTTTCGCGACCGTCTCAAAGTCGAAATCCTCCGTCTCGAAATTTTCAATTGTCTTCTCGACGAGTCGCGATCTTTGAGACCGAGAGTACGAATAGGAGTTTCGCTCGCAATATCTTCGTTCTCTTTGGCTTCCTCTCGCTTTTACGTTTCCAAGGGATCTTCATTCGCGAGTTCTTCTCCTTGTTTTTCCGCTTCGAGAAAATCATTTACATCGATTCCAAAGACATCTCGTAACAATCTCCCGGCAAGAAGTAACGATCGTTTCTGCGTTCCGTTCAATCGTTGGTTCTTTGAACCCTTCGGAAAATTTTGTCCCCTTTAACGCACGAACGCTCACACAGAGAAGTGTATCTCGACGAAACGTGAAATTCGTAAAACGAGAACTGTGTTCCTTATATATATGTGTATATGTATATCATGGCCGAGAATATGCTCGGATCGATGTTTTTCAAATACCGGTCACAGGGTAGACGATACGACTGTTTTACGTTCGTCGTATGTAGATTTACCTACATACAGTCCATAGTACAAACTCCATTCGGTTACGTATACAATTCCTTTCACCTTCGAATCCATTTCACGATTTCTCTTTGACAGCGCGATGACCAGTGCTTGTCACAATTTTGAAATTCTTCGATGTTTCTCTCGCTCGACACTCTGTTCTCCTTTAAAATTGTTTTCAAGGCTGATTGCACCGCGGAAAGGCTGTACAAGCTCGTGGTCGAGGCACGGTACCGTTAACGATAAATAACGGACACAACATTTCTGCGTTGATCGATAAAACGAAACAACAGGTAACTCCTTCGTCGAAACTCGATTAACGAGTTGAGAAGGTGTACTCGATTCGATTTTACGAGCAATTCTCACACGATCGTTTATTTTTCATCACACGATTACGTTTCGGTCTCAAAACGTCCCGTGCGGGTGTCCTCATCGGGAATAACGCGAAGAATAATTAATTGTATGAAAAACGGTCGCTTAATGGGAAACCATCGGATCCTTGCAAGTGCAACGCGATGCACGATGCACCGCAAACTCAGTCACGAGCGTTTCGCGAATCTAACTGAGAATAATTGGAATCTGTATCTTATTTGTTCATCGTCACTGCCGAACGTGAAATTTACTTCGTAACGATATTATTAATGTCCGATCGATCGGATATTTTCGATCGAAATATCATCAAACGCGAGGTCATTCGATGCATTTTTCGATTATACTTACAACAACGCGTATCTAGTCGATTCAATGTCAAAGCATGTGAAAAAGAAAGAGTAAAACAATTGTTTGCAACTTCTCCAAACGATCAATTTCCCGTCACTCGTGCATGAAGATCGTTCACTCTCTCGTCTTTCCCAAGAATTGCATACAACCTAAATCACTGTCATAGAAAACACTTCTAACGCATATTTTTCTCATCGAAATTAATAATTTCGTTCAACTTCTTCGCTTCAACATCCATACGAAACGAAATCGCATAATAGGCGTTCAGAACCGCGAATGTCGTGTTCGTAATAAAAAACGACTGGCCGGTATCCGTATATACGTATACAATGTAACACCCGAAGCACAGTCCTAACAAATATTCGATATTCCCTTTCCATCTTCCGTGTATACTCTACTAACCCCTTTATGGGTTCAATTACACATTGTACTACACTCGTCTCTACCCAGCTCTCACGTGTTGCGTTACACTCGTTTGTACTCCGTCCGAGAACGAAACAGGAGATATTCGCTTCGAGGCTACCTTCTGATTCGGAATATAAAAAAGAATATGCGTTTCAACGATAACTTCTACGAACGTTACACTCTTCTTCGTTTATACGTCGTTTCAGGAAAATCTGGATATCTTCTCCATACAAAAAATATTAATTTATCGGAGAAATAGGTGAACCGAGAAGTTCCCTCGAAAAAAAAAACCTGCGCACCTGGCGCGTCCCTGATTGTTCAAATTCTATTCATCCGAAACAAAAGGATGACACAGTTTCGTGTTTTGTACGTAGTATAGTTACGGCCGGGACTAGAACGGAATATTGAAAATTTTTTTCAGCGCGCTTTACAGGAAAATTGTGCATTTTTACAGAAAAATGAAACATCAGCCACTCGCGGTTGTCTTTCTTCTTTTTTTTTCATTCTCGTAACATCGTCGATTTTTCGAATTACCGTACCACGTCTCGAAAACGTGTTTTTTTATTTTTCGTTCGATCGTCCGTGTAATTGTATTCCGAAATATTGTATTTCGAGGGGATTGGTAATCGTGGTCGGTTATCACCCCCGACGAAGAATATTTACCCAGACAGATTGGATCGACGTCCAGAAAGACGTTTTTGAACAGATACGGAACTCATCGCGACGAGAATATGGGAAAACGGGGTTGGAAAAATGAACGCGTAGGAAACTGGGAAGAATGGCCTGCATCCTGCGGCGTCGTTGCATTGTGGTTATTTTTAGCCAGCCTCGCAAAGCGTGCACCGTGCGTGCAGGGGTCGAATTGTTGCTCGAACGGATCCGTAGAAACGAAAATTCGAAACACCAGGCGTGCATCGAGCACAGCGCAGTATATTGTAAACGATGTAAAACGTACACGTTGCTCGTGTGAATCGAACGATGGAAAAAAAAATTGCACGAGGCTTGTAAACGAAAGCAATTTCCCGTTTCTGTTTAGGCTGCGTAAAAATTAAATACGGTAAAATTGTTATTTCGTGTACAATTACTTGGGTACGTATTAACGTTTCGTGAAACATCGTTATACAGGGTGTTGTCGAACGAGTGGTGATTCTACGCGCGAAAATAAGTCGAAAGAACGAAGTAACATTTTATCTGTAAAGAAGAATCTAACATTTTTCGTTTTCGTAAGCGAAGAGGGAGTCGAGTTTACGTATACGTTACAATTAAGAAAACCAGAGTTTTTATCGTCTATATAGCAATAATATTTACAAGAAAAAATTAAAAAAGTTTGGATTTACCGGTACAAGTACTCCCCTGTCCGCACTTCGAGGTTTAAAGCTGGGCGACCGAGCACCTGTAACACGAGACTCGCTCGCTGTTGCATTTACTCCTTGCGTATCACGTTCATGCGTGGTCGGATCTCGAGAAAAGAAACGGTCTGTTCGTGAAACGAATTCGCGACCAACTCCGATTATACGGGAACGCGATGTTCCAATTTTTCATACGAGTGAAAATCAACTATACGATAAGACGTGGTTAACTTTCGCTGGAATCTGCACGGTCAACCTGATTCCTTCGTTCAGGGTCTCGAGCTTAGCGAAACCTGACGCAATGGAACAGAAAAGATACAGTATTGCGTTTCTAATATTACATATATACTCGTCTAGTATTACGTATATCAAGTAAATTAAAAGTGAACCTATTTAAGTCGTATTTGGACTCGTTCTAGTCAGAAGAATCCAAAGAACGTACCATTTTTTGAAAGATAACGCGAAAACTGCGGAAAGTAAAATTTTGTATATCCCACGATTATTTTTTAATCACAGTGGCATCTCGAAGAAGAGCTCAATCTTGGACTTTGTCGCTCAACGTACTATATTTATCACACTTCGATTCTGAAAAACATACATACGCTACCCTACGTGCAAATACTTTCACCGCCACCAAGACCCTTCGACGACTTTTGCCAGATCCCGTACCCTCGTCAAGCTCTTCCGGTGATCGAAGATTGGGCAGAGATTACCATTGACGCGGTGCAATGTTCCGACGCTTTTATTTTTAGCACAAAGGCGATCGTAGAACGCGAGCGCGACGCTCGAACGAAGGCAACGGTTGTTGAACGTGCCGCGATCATTCTTCATCCCCTGTCCCGTGCATTCCACCATTTTTCTCGGGCACGAACGTTTCGCTGGTGACGGCAACGGTAAAAAGAAAGGCAAACAGAGAACGGTCACCGCTAATTACTTAACTTCTCGCCGTGGAATCGCGCGGTGAACGGTCACCCTTCTATTTACACGCCTTCATTGATCCACCGAGGGGAAACGAGCATCGAGACCTCGAGAGTGGTGGAGAAATATTCTCGCGGAAACTTTGTTTTTTAATACTGGAGCAAGTGTACCGTGTACTGGAAGGGTTCGTCAAGAATCTTGGGGATATCTTCGGTAGAAACAGATTGTGTTGGTACTCGTTGGAGCCTCCAAAAATTTGTTATACTCGTACGGTGCATTGGTGTATATTTATGTATATTATGTATATTTATGTATATTTATGTATATTATGTATATTATATGTTACAGTGTTGTTAGTATTAGACGTGGTATTGGCAATTAGTTTCTCTTTTCGCTAAAGATGGATTGATTGTGTATAAGACTAAGCTAATCGTCTTGATACTGTTACACACTTCGACATACTGTGACATACTGTGACATACCACGACATACTACGACATACTACGACATACTACGACATACTACGACATACTACGACATACTACGACATACTACGACATACTACGACATACTGTGACATACTAATAACACTGTAACATGTAATATACATAATATACATAATATACATAAATATACACCAACACACCGCACCAGTACAAGAAATTTTTGGAGGCTCGTACAGGGATCAACAATTTTGGAGACTCGTACAGCAATCAACAATTTTTGACGCTCGTACAGGGATCAACAATTTTGGGGGTTCGTCAGAGATCAACAATTATCGCGACACTTTTTTCATTAAATATAATAATATTGCTTCAATTTACAAATTCAATTTATATTATTTCTGTATCACTTTTGTTACGTACGAAGTGACGGTACGATCGCTCAATGGCAACTGAACGATTGTGAGTTCTTTATCTCTTTTTTTTCATTGAGAGAGGATAAGTACAAAGAGGATAGTTCGAATCGCGGCATTTCGAAATATGGGATTGAATAGATTGCGATTGAGTTGAAAAATGATTGCATTGTTCCGAAAACGATGCGATCGATCGTTGTCGATCGAGTAGACTTTACACAAGATTCCGTGATTTCCAGGTAAAGCCGTAAAAGCTACCGATGCTGTTAATTGGTAAAGCTAGTGCAAAACACGTCGGTCAATTACCTCCGGTGCGGAATTGATCGATTTGGCGTGAAACGACCCATATATCTTTCCCAGTTTTTACGAAACGATCGCGTAACATTCTTAAGACAACGGCCAACTGTTTCTACATCATTTTACGAGACCGAAACGTGTCAGATGCGATGAATTTCATTCTACCGAATTTTTTACGACAATGTTTCGATACTCGACACACGCCAACATTGAAAATTCTTGCACTAGACCTATTTTCGATCCCGTGGTTGACCTCTCGCAATTGAAATCACAATTATCGAATCCACGACCCGCCGTGACTCGCTCGTAATTACTTCCAATTGTTTTAACGTCGCGGCGAAGCGCGAGCGAGCGAGCTCGATAAAAATTACAAAGGTACGCCTCCGTAAATCGGATTATCGTATCATTTCGAGTCAGAAGCGACGAGATAAACGCTCGACCAGGCTTGTGAAAAAATTTACCGTAGAGCGACGAATAGCTAAATCTAATGGATCGCCGAGGTCCCGGTTGCATCGATTCGGTGGATATCGACGATCCCGTTGAACGATTTACACACATGCGGAATTCATTTTCGCGAGGTTCTCTTCCTCGAGGCCAAGTCAATTAACGTGTAGAAAACGCTCGAGCGAAAATTAGTTCCGTGAGAATTCGAACGAACTCGCTCGATTCTACGATGCGAGGGTAAAGTGAAAAAATACACGGTTGGTCGGACAATACCGCGAAGACTCGCGAAGAACACGCACGAGAGAACGATTACGTGCATTACGAATCCGAGGAAGTAATTCACGAGTCGAAATTACTATTGTTCGTGAAAAATAGTTCTCCTCCGGCGAAAATTTATCGCGAACGACGACGACGGTTCGCGCTTGCGCGTCACGATGAAACTTTCTCGATGCAATGTACGTCGTGCAACTCGTGCTTGCAAATTGAACGGGGAAACGTATTTTATCGTTGCGAAGTTTAATGCCCGGCTTCCGATTGAAGGTTCGTTTTCAGAGAAACGTGCCCTTCCGGTGAATCGGTCAGTACGAACATAATTTCCCCTTTCCACAATTTCCATCTGTTTAATTCCGATCGGGAAATACCGAACTCAGAAATGCCCGAGAACTGGTTAACCAGCATCGTTGGGTGTTTGTTTTTTCACGGTATCGATACGGTATTACATTGTTCCATTCCACGAGCGAAATTAATTTCCAAATCGGCGCGCATATTTCCTGTCCCGTAACCAGTTCTCCTCGAGCACTCGCAGATTATCCTAACGCTGGGCCGCGAAACGCGAAACGCGAACCATCCGAGTTCGAAAAAAATGCGACAATTCCGCGGATTGGCCCGTCGATACGGAACGTTCCCAGCGTTCCATTTTAGTTATTTGTAGGTCAATCGAAGCCTTCACGGCCTCCCTCTTCTTTCCTCCGACATTCGAGGCGCGTAAGAATATTCGCGCGCCCGGTGAAATCGATCTTGCGAGTATTGTTCGAGTGTACACTCGTGGCTCGTATCTTGCAACGACAACGTTCTCCATCGTGCGAATACTTTCAATTTCTCCGAACATCGATCCTTGAAACACCGTATAAATACACTAAGAAACCCAAACGATATTATTTCGGATTGCCTTCTGTGAATCGACAACCGATCGGTTGCATTCGAAAATTTCACACGTCCACGAAAACGTCCATGGAAATTGAACAACTTCCCGTTTCGTAATCGACGAGAAACTCTATCTGGCTACAAACAAGATTTTCCACTTGAAGTTTCATCGCAACTGCTGCCTTGAGGAGTTTGCATACTGCGATGGTAAAAAGAATCAATTTTCCTCTGCCTACGTTTTCCTAGATTTCAACTTTAAGACGTTACTTTGAAACGATTACGGTGGAATTCGAAAAACTGGCAATATTTTGTAACTTAATGATTCAATCCTTTGTGTACTCTGACGCTTTGCGTCGAAGTATAAAATCTTTTTTGTGGAAAACGATACTTTTAGTATCGACGCGATATCTCGAGAATTAAACATTTTTCCAACCCTTGTCCGACCAACGGAGGATATTCCACTTGTATTCTCAAACCTTGTACACAATTTTCGATTCACCGGGGCGATCGATATCGGTGATATATGTGCAACGATGCCGCTCAATATAAAATCTTTTCGATCGAAAACGATACTTTTATTATCGACGCGATATCTCGAGAATTAATCATTTTTCCAGACACCAAACCTTGTCCGATCAACGGAGGATATTCCACTCGAATTCTCAAACCTTGTACACAATTTTCGATGCACGTGGCGATCGATATCGGTGATATATGTACAACGATACCGCTCAACTGAATTTCGACTATGTCTTCTGCACATCTGACCTATGGTCACGATGATCGAGAACGATGTCGCGACCAACGTTTACCGGAATCCGATTTACCGGTCGATTCGTGGTACGAGTAGCGAGCATCGAGGCTCGGGAATTTCGACATTGAAGCTTCGTCGTTAAAGGTGCACATTCACGGAGACAGTCGAACGACGATTCGACTCGTTAACGAATCCATGAATAAAGGACCGTTATTAGTCATGATCGCATAAAGGAAAAAGTCGGTGGAAACGATAATGAATGTCCGTTTCGGAGCAATTCATCTCCCGGATGCGACGTTCGGTGAATTTTTACGAAAATCAATTCTCGTTTCAGTTCACGTCGACGCGTGACCGAACAAAATTCACTTTTTAACGTGGAATTGTAAACGGTCGCTACCGTAATTGAATCGAATAGTAAAAATATTGAAAACAGGGCCCTGGAACTAGAAAAAGGCGTTTATTAAAACTTTTCCAACGACGTTCGCGTTCGTTCGGACCGGAACAGATCGACGAAATTTTTTGTCCCGTTGGTCTTTTTTTTCACTTGTCGAACATTTATTCCTGCTTTTCAACGACCAGTTTCCTCGACTCGGGTATCCCGTGGCTCGTTAAACATTTTCCATCGTTATTCGTGAAACGATGGAAAGAAATTTCTCCAACGACGAACGAGAGTCATCGACGCAAAGGAAACGAAAGTTCGAAACGCGTTGTCCTTTCGATCCGCGCTTTTCTCCTGCTGCCCGGTATCTTTCAAAAATAATCGGATATCCTCCTTTGAGACGAGAAAACGAACAAAAGCTGCATTCAGTTCCGAGGAATGTTTCATGTTTATGCACTTCCAAAGGGGCGTCTTCCTTTGAGGTACCCGACAGACGATACTTTTGTCGCTCGACGTTTGTAACGCGAAAACGGAGCCTGGATTCTATATTACAGACTCCACGAACGTTTCAATACCGATGCCTGATAGAGAACGTCGGGAGAGTCATTTAAATAATATCCACCAAGCGTGAACGGAGCATCCATTCGGAATAAAACATTGTTTTTCACGTGTGGAACATCGAGTGGGTGTCGTGGAGCTTAGATTTTTTTCCAGGCCTTTTTTGGGGCCTTTTCTTCCTTTTCAGACCCACTCTCAGATCCTGTTGTTGTTTACGCTTCCCCTTGTTGACCAGAATCGATATTTGTCCTCGAAAAGTATCGAAATCGAAGAGGACTGTAAGTCGAACAGTCCAGCGTAAAAATTTGTATTCGAAATTATAGCGCTCGTGTTGTATGCATTTCGAGCAAAATGCATTCGAAGAAAGTACAACAAATCCCGATGCACTATGATTCGTGTTGCAATTACGATTTTAAATCCAATACCGGCGTTGGTTTTTATGCCACGCCTAACGCTTAAAGCGCGCTACCTGTTGCAACGAAAGCAGTTCGATATTGTCGATAAATGTGTGTTTTGCTACGGTTTTGTGTCGTTGTTAACAAATTATCGACATTTATGAACGTTGTTTCCCGAGGCTCTGATAATAAACGAAACGAATCTGACAGAAGAAATATGCTAAATAAGCAAGGAATACGTAATATAAATAACGACGATATAAAGTTTCAGTCACGGTTTTTCTATGTTATTTTTATAAAAATATACATTTGCACGAATATCTACCGTTCACGTTAACTATAGATCGTTCCGAACGAATCGATTACAATCAACTAACAAAATACAATCGCAGACCAAATTCTAACGGAATCGTCTGTTCGGTTGTTAAAAATTTACGATAGATATAAACGTGAAAAAAAAACAACACCAATGTCAATTTCTAGTTGGATAGTTTGTGGTATTGTTTTGCTTTTCAATTGTGCAGAAAGTAATACTGTTACCATGTGACGTATAGATGTATAGAGCGCCAAGATAAGAAACTCCATCGTCAGTTACGTTTCGCAATCCGAAATTCAATTATCTAATTACACAAAAAAGGAACGTTTACCTTGCAGTGTTCTTTGTTTCTATCAACGAGAAGGGAAAACATTGAGTCTGAGCGATGTGATTTCAGCTCTCGGCTAGTCCACGAACGACAGAGATATCTTCCCTTTTGTGAAAGGTAGAAATCGATAAATCAATTACGAAATGGAGCATTTCGTGGAACTTAAATTCGACCGAGATCAGTTCCGAGACAGTCGTTTTCAAGGGACTCAGAAAGGGCTCGTTTTAACTCCGTGGAGGATCGTCCCGTTTTGCGAAACTTAGACCCGATTGAAATCAAATTCCGTTAAACCATCCCGGAAAATATTTCAAGATCTCAATTTATGAAATAATTAAACACACGTGAGTTTTCCTTCTTTTCGTTTCTCAAAGATTCGTGCAAATGGTTACGAATCCTTCTTGAAACAAACTGGAGGTAGAAACTTGTATAAAGATAATAATTCGATAAAATATATACAATAGAAAACTGAGTGAAACTAATGAAAATATTTAATATCCAAGTACACACACGCGTACAAGTGTATATACGAATAGACTTAGCTGTACTTCGACATTTGGTTTAAAAATAACAAGAACCAGACTAGTTAAACCGGTGCAATATTTCACGAAACACCCCACAGGTTGGATCTTTCATTCAGCGTGGCTTAACAAAGAGCGATTCTGGCTCCGAAATGAATCGTTTCGTCGCAAGACCTGTCACAGGTTCGCGTATATTGCGCGACGGTGTTGTTATTGTAATTTACAAATTGAACGACCGACTTCGGATGCAATAACGTCGCGAGGGAAACCATCGACGCAAATTACTAAATACAAGCTTTCCGTGTCGTGGAACGTGTACGCGGGTAGCCGCAGCTATGCGTGTAATTATTTCATTTATACGTCGGAAGACGCCTGCAGACATGTCCCGGTTACGAAAACTCGGGGATCTTGTTGATTGTACGTGAATCGTTTTCGAGCGTGTCACAATTGACGTGGATTACACCGCGCGGAATTCAACGAGACGGAAGACCTTCTCTTCGAATTAACAAGACACAGGGCAAAATTAACGCACGAGCTTTAGCGGTTAAGATGCAAAGATCTGCGCCAGCTGGAGAG
Source organism: Ptiloglossa arizonensis (assembly GCF_051014685.1). NCBI lineage: Eukaryota > Metazoa > Arthropoda > Insecta > Hymenoptera > Colletidae > Ptiloglossa > Ptiloglossa arizonensis. The sequence goes on along the minus strand of NC_135059.1, from coordinate 4,453,368 downwards.
CCTCCAAGGATTAAGCGAAAAGTTATTTCGTTCGGGGTGATGATCAATCCAAGTACTGTTTATTCGTTATTTAATTTTCTGGTCGAATTTTCAACGAAATTAACAACGAAGACGTTTCGACAGAACGGCCAAGTTTCGGTAGATTTACTCAGGCGACATCGAACTTGGATTTGCGCCAAAAATTCCTCATTCGTGCAACTTGGCTGGGTAATTTGAAAAGTCACAAACTGGAAACACTAGAAGCTCCTGATACTTGTACACTTGTGGCAAATAATGGATCGACTTCTTTGTTTTATAATATTGAAATATTGCTAGGGATTTACACGAGTTTGACGATAACTAGAGCTATTGGATAGAGGAGTTTCACCGAGACGAAACATTAGAAATTTTACAGAAATAAACAATGATGCTGGAATGACTAACCGGACTTACATTCTGATCGAAACGAAATATATTTCTGGTTATTTGAGAATTGTTGTTTTTATCCAATTCCTGAATCGTATTTGAAAATCAGTTTAGATGTTTGTTCCAGTATCTTTGGAAACAAATGGACAATATTATATCTGAAAAATATAGAAAATATGAAATGCATACTTAAGTTGAACAGTTGTTATGTATACATTGTGTAATAGTCTAAAATATAACTTAAACCGCAAGGTGTACTATTCTGTATATCTCGATATTCTTAATAATTAATATAAATTTTATATATCTCGTTATTTTTAGCCAAGAAAGTTAAAAAAATTTAACAAATATATAGAGTCACGTTATAAGTGTGGACAGAGAAAGAGGAATGGAAAACAGAATTAGTGTAAATTAATGGTTACTCGTGGAAAACCATACTTGAAAACAGTTACAGAGGCCACGTACAGTCCTGACGTGTTTATTTTATAGCATAAACGGGACGATGGTCGAACTTGAAATAAATAAACGGACAACGTGTGCACAGTTAACCTGGAAATGGTACGAGTTATTTCACGTAATTGCATCTAAGAGTTGCAGTTGCATCTGAGTTGCAGTTACCGTAGCGCATGATTTTTAAATTTATAAACTCCAGATGTGCAAACTACAGAGGCATTCTATTGATTCGCGAGTTTCACATTTTTGTTTATCCACTTTTTACTTTTCCAATATCGAAAAAGCTTGTTCTAAATATTGCAGGTGTATTTGCAGATCAGAGAGAAGAAAAATGGTTATCGCTTCGGATAAGAATTTTGCAATGCAAATTGTCATATATGAAATCAAATATAAATATTATGTGAAAAATATCGTGAAACGTTATCAAAACGTCGAAACGATTTCACAAATTACGTGCCACAAGAATATTTCTGTTCTGGTTTCTAATCGTTCGAAAATTAAGGAATTTAAATCTAACCGTTACGTTTCATTGAATTTTCGTTATATTATATTTGTGCAATTGTTCGAATCGCTTGAGAAGTTTCGTAAAATCGCCCACGTTTTCGGGTCAACATCGAAACTGAATTCAGTACACGAAGTTAACAGACCGCGAGCTACATGTTCGGTCAATGTTTCGATTTTCAGGTCTAATAATTACACGGGCTAACTAAACATGTGGACGAGAGGAACGTAAAGACTGGAAAAATGGTGGACAAAGAAGAAATAACGAAAACACCCTCGCCCGTGAATATCAATGAGGCAATCGAGGGAGAGGTGCTGAATCAAAAGACTGCTAGAAGTAAGTACAAAACAAGAACAATATAAATATATAAAAAATATTCGAATTTCTTGCCTTTTTCTATCAGTAATTTCATAAAATTTAACATATCTTTAACAGAGTATGCCAACATAAATTTACCTACAGTTCATTTTTAATTAAAATTTTAACTTATGCAACCAATCAATATCAGTGTCACTGATTGGCCGCCCTTGCGCGGTGAGCTACTTGCACACCGACACAAGACGGCCCTAATTCAAATATGTCCAAACCTTCTACAAAAGAACGAAAAGTATTATTCGAATAATTATTAGATTGTTCGGAAAGTCGTTTCGTTTTTTCTTTTTTTTGGTGAAAATGAAACACGATTTTTTTAGAGTGTACAGACATTTTATTGAATTCTACATTCTCCATTTTGGAGAACGAAATGACTTTCCGAACAACCCAATATTTCCAATCAAGAATCGTAACGTTGCGAATGACAGCAACTGTAAATTGATATTTTCATTCTCTGATCGTATAAATCATCGTGCGATTCATCGATCGCAGAAAGAAATTGTAGGAAAGCTCTATTTTCTGATTTTTAATCGTACCAGACATCAAAGAGAGAGAATTCTTTTGGAGGCTCGAGAAAATATGAAACGAAAAGTTGCGTGAAAGTAAATATCTCCAGAAACGATGCCCGTCACATTGCAATAATACAAGAGAGATACGAAAATGTAGAAAAAAAATATATGTAAAATTTCAAATGCCACACTGCAAAAATATGATCCACGTGGAAGCCCCGTACGGTTTCGTGTCCTTTTGACATTGTTTCATCGAGAGAAAAAAGAATTGAACTAATTGAACCCGACAAGCATTGACGAATCGGTTCCCTAGCCAGAATTATATTCTTTTGCAACGTATCCGTTGAGTCGTGGCTCATCAAAACTTTCCTCTTTGCCAGTACTTAAGAACGACCTTTTGCTACACGAGGCTGTGATAAAAAACGAAGCGGAGACCGTTCGCAAAGTGCTCAAAGAGACCGTCGACGTCGATTCCAGAAACAACGTAAGTTCGAATCATTCGTAGCAAATTTTCGAAATTGATTAAACCATTTATGGTGTACACTAGTGGCCGCCAACTCGTCGCTAGCACACGATGCATTTTAATGCTACGACAAGAAGAATTAAGTTTCTCGACCAATTTCTATAATTTCCTTTCGTGAACTTTGATATTAAATATGTATTTAGCTGTATTGAAAAACCCTTTCAAGAAGATGGTTCGTCCCTGTGAGTAGAGCTGATAGCTCTTACGAGTAACGTCGAGAGATGATGCAGAAACTACACCTTCTGAAAGCATCATTTGATCCTCTGTACCTATTATATGTGATCGTACAACGTGTTGTATTACGTGTCACGAAAGCATTCTTCTGCTTTATTCACTTCAATGAGTACTTATTTTCGAATATAAAAATAATTCCAATCTGAAAAATAAATATAAAGAAAGCCTTGTAGATGATCATCGCAACAATTGTATAAGAATTATGAATAATGTATTCACAGAATTTCAGTAGAATTTGAGATGAAGCAAGTTTTAAATATAAATGGATACCTAAATTATAAAAACACTGTACTTTCATTTTAAAAAAATGTCTTCGTTTCTCATCACTTTTTCGTCGTTTTGTTATTTGTAATTTACATTTATGTATACGTATCAACTTTAAAATTTCAACAAGTAGCTCAGACAAAAATTATGAGATTTATACTAAGTGTACAGTTTACAGAGGTAATTCTTTAATAATTTAAAGAAGATTACATATGCAAAACTATATTCTTCCCCAAATGTTTCCTGCATTTTACCATTTTTATTTTTATGGAAATGTTAAATATCCTGATCAATGAAGATGCTCAAACACTTCTCCATTGGATTCTGAACACGTCATACATCGAGGTTCGACATTTTTTTCAATCGAGATATTAATCTTAAACATTTCGCAAACTAATCACATTTTTCCACCACTTCGTCCTAATAATTTTTCAAGCAGACGATAATAACATACCAATGTTTGAATTTGTTTCTATATTTGAAACGTAACTCTCCTGAAAATCTAGTTCCACTTTGAACCAATTCATTTTTGCCTCCAACATTTTTTTTTTTTAATTGCAATCAGAAAAAACTTGTTCCAGTTCCGTGGCTAACTCTGTAAACAGTATTTTTTATACCTTTCAAGAAGATGACCACTGATGTACACAATCGAACTACTCGTTGGAAATAACCGCGACAACGCACATGGGGTTGAAGGGGAGGAGAGAGAGGCAAGCCTCAACAGCGCCGCGGGGAATCTCAATGTAATTTCGCGCTTTAAAATCGAATCGTTCGTTGCCAAGGAACAAAGTGATCTTGTTGAAAATAGAATCTTTCGCTTCGCGCCACTTCGTTAACGTTAACGTCATACAAAACGCGTTACACGCTCCGAAGCGCGAGATAACGCGACGTGGTTGAAGCAGTGGTGCGCCACGAATATAGCGCAACGTATGACTGACTGAACACAGGACGTATCACGTAGTGTTCTGTCGCGACTGTTAAATGATCGCGGTTCCGTTCTAACCCAAATCTTTGTTTGAATGAAGGCGTATCGTTCCACTTACATTCTTACGACAGATGGTAGTCTTTCGAAGCTTTTCAGTACACATTCCCTTTTGACTTGTTAAATTAATTCCATTTACGGAAGACTTTCCTAATGCGTGCCAGTCACCTACATCGTACCTCGTCTTTGTTATTACTTGATCCTGACAACATCTTACATCGAATATATACGATACTTGAGTAACGAATAGTATAAACAAAAAATTGACAGATGACACTTTATTTTCTGTGTGGTGTAAATATTTCAAAGTTAGGTAGGATCGACACAATTTTTGATGATATTTATGTAGCTTATAAAAATGCAACGATGTAATTCTTTCACATGCTTACATTTTTATACAAAATGTGAATTCATTGTAAAGCATTTTGCATAAAAACACAATGCAGTGTAGAAAATGTGCGTTACGGATTCATGAAAGTTGTTGAGTATGGGAAAAAAAGAAGAGAAATAATATATATTGGCTTTTTTTGTTTCTTATCCACGTTGGACTTTCAAAGGAAGTTAAACAACTTGTAATTCGAAGGGATGAAATCACTCTTTGAGAAAAATACTATGAAAAAAGAATTTAAACAAAATTGCCTCGCTTTTTAATATTCATAGAACCACATACGAATAATTATTCGTATTATCGTAAATTCTTTTAAATAAATTTATGTAAAAATACTACTCTATAATCTCTTTCCATTCGTATCATCTGCTTAAACCTTTTCTTCGATATCAGCCACCGTTCTGTAGCTCTTCCGCGGAAAAGAAATTAAATTTTTATCAAAGAATGATTACCTCCTCAAACCGTATTACAGTGTCGATCCAAACAATAGGAAAAGATAATTGTCTGTTACGGGTGAGTTATTGTATTTGCACACAAGGTTTCAACATTTCTTGGATTCTCAGATTCCAAACTTTTTTGTTTGAGCCTCATCGCGGTTACCAGAACGTAATTCTTCCTTAACCCAGATGCACGTCCGACTAAGGGTGGAATATTTCACTTGAAGCTTTATCGCGACAGCTAAAATGTCGCGATTCTTTCTCGTGAACGCGAGTTCCGTTACTCTCCTCGAAAGAACGCTAATGAAGGTGTCTCGGGTACCGTGCACGACGACCCATTAAATTTACCCACTGTAATATTAAACGAAGTTATTCCTGACCGTAGAAGTGTCGCCCTCGGACGAAAACGTACGAGAGAACTACACGCTCGTTGTCACGAATAATTCCAATACCGAGTGAACCGGTGAACTCGTATGCAACCGGACACACACCAACACACGCACACAATGCTTTATTTCGCGCGGCACAATTTACTCACGTAACTGAAAATGACTGTTTAGTATGGCCGAGCGCCAATTCATTGGGCCGCATCAAGAGGAAGCACGGAGATCATCGAAATGCTGATGCAAGCCAAATGTGACATTGAGGCGAGGGACAAGGTAACATTTTGCCAATAAATTTGTAACGGAAACGGACCGTTCAAACGGGAGATCGTCGAGAAGGAGAAAATGCAATCTAGTGTTACGTTCGTAAATTGTTAACGAAGTGTTAACTACGTTAAGCGTAAACTGCAACGGTGATCTTTCGGAAAATTAACAATGAAATTTCGAATGAATATTGTAACCGTGAGAAAGCTTCGTCAAATTTATAATTTCAGTCCTATTCGGTGAGTAAGTTTTGTCTGTGTTCAACGAGAACGGAGGTGTAAAGATTAACAAATGGAATGTAAAGAAACAATATGAATGTTCGTTTTAAAATGAATAAATTATTTGGTCCATCCAAAGCAAAAGTTATACAATTACGTAACTCTGGGACAGATTAACGCAAGTACAAACCTTTGTAACCTTTTAAACGAAGTTTCAAACTCTGGAACAAATAGGATTGTATATTTCCATAACCCTTCAAAACATTTACATTATTGATTTTAACATTGCGACAAACTTTCCCTTGATTTTGATCCGATATAAAAATTTTCTAACCCATAAGGAATTAAATGCAAACCGGTTCGACATACTATATGTACCGTACACTACTTATTCTCAGCAATAATGCAACTTTCGCACGTCTGAAAGAATGAAAATTACTTCTGGTAAAAATCTCTGAATAGTAATTACAAAATGCAAAAATTAATCATCTGTAGATACAAACGATGAACTTGTAATTTCTCCGGGTTTGCTTCCTCTTACCTATAAGTCTGATCTTACATAATAAAATTAAACGGAAATATATGGAGTATTACAATTACGCACACAATTAATGGTAAAATCAAATAAATGTTAAAATTTGAAGAAACGATTTAAAGAAAAAAAAAAATAGTATTTAAATACGTAATTACATTACCGTTTTGACCATAAATACGTGTATCTTTCCAATCCCGAGTAAGGACATTTAACTGGTTTCCAAGAATATCGGTGAAACGTTGCTCGAACGTTTACAATCTTGACGGGAATTTTGACAAGGGATAATTAAATTCTGTCTCTAATATTTGAAGTTTGGCATGCGCCCATTGCACATGGCTGCTTGGTACGGACACAGAGACGCCGTGAAGATGTTAATCAACGCCGGGGCAAATGTGTCTGCTGTCAACAAGGTATTCTCGTAATTACGCGAATAAATATTCATAACTTCCTCTAGATCTGTATAACATAGGATTAACCTGTCATCGGGCAACAGGCATTTAAATCAAATTAATTCGAGCCTCTCGATGTCCGCGGGAATCTTCTCGAGTCGCTCGTCGGGTGGAAAACCAACGAGAATCGAACTCTATACGGAAGAAACGCACGGTATCGTTGAATTCGGGTCACGATCCATCCTTGGATTACTTCTCCTGATAAAAATGTATCTCAAACGTGCCGAGCAAGACGTTTCTTTCGCACAGTTTGACAAAATTTCCAATTTTCTTTATTAAGACTCTCGAGAACGATCCGCGAGATTATTTGAAAAATTTCAACCCTCTTACGAGACGGTGCGATAACCGTTCCTCTTAAAAGTACTGGGTCGAACGAATCCTTGGATCTTCTGCAACACAACGGTGGTGTAGGTCAATGAGAAGATTACTGGCGCCAATTTGTGGTAAATGCTACTATTTGTGTGGGATCGACGGGATGGTTTTACAACTATGGGAATTATTAGAGAGATTCGATATCGTGATCGCTATTCGTTGTTCTCGGGTCCTGTTGTAATAATGTTTTTACGCTCGACCACACCCTAAGGTACGCGATATCTCTCGTACAGAGATACGCTGCGTCAACCATTGACTCGAGTCACTCTATTGCAATTACTGCCCCGTGTTCAACGGTCTTTCTTATACCGCTGAATTTGAGATCTACGTGACTTGTATACCCCGTTTTGGAGTTCTCGAGGGCATAGACCGACCATGCCAGACACCAACCAGTCGATGGGTCTCTACTATGTCCGAATCGCAGAAAATTCCATGGTCCCATCGACTACACACTTGTCGGTACAATCTTTGACCAGTCACGACGCACATAAATACGCGCGCGCATGTCCCTCATTACCATTCTCACATTTATGGCAATTATTTTGCTCGAAAATATGAAATTTGAACTGGTACACCAAGGTAAAACTCCTTGTTGATCGTGGCAGCGGTTCGTGTTCGAGGCAATAGAATATGTATAAATTTTTAATCGAATAACCGGTGAATGAAATGATTAAACGAACATTTATTAATAGTATTTCTTCGTGGTTACGTTGAACGGAACGCAAGGACTTTCGTTCGACCCAACAACTTTGACAAAATACGATAACAAAACATTTTTACCCCGCGGTAGATCAAAGGGAAGGACAACTTTTTGTTAATCGTGCTACGAGGGAAACGAATAGAATGCCATTCGTTTGAAGCACAACACTCGTAATATAAGTTTTCCTTTGCTGTAGAAACAATATACCCTTTTAATGTGTGCCGCCCGGGGCAGCAACGTCGGCGTAGTCGAGTACCTCGCAGAGGCCGTGGAATCGTTGAACGGCGATGCAACCGATTGCACCGGTGCAACTGCACTTCATCACGCGGCCAGTGCCGGTCATCCGACTGTGATAACCGCGCTCTCCAGCATACCTAAACTCGAGCTAAATGCAATGGACAAGGTAAGAGCTAATACACGTCATAATTTCCCTGTAGACGCGTAACAACATTACAGAGGACACTGTAGAGATCAGGCCGATGATAATAACTGAAACGAGAACGATTATTCTACATTTTAGTACAGCGCAGCCAGCATACGACCAAACGTATGATCAAAAATATAAAATATCATTCTTTATACGAATTTCGACTTGAAAAAAATTTCGAGTGCAGATCAAGGCCGAGTCACATAATTTTAGATATTTGACAAAGCTTTAGTTTGGACTCTAACCTGTTACAACCACACTTAATCTCTACGTAATCTGTAACACAAATAAAAATACATTCTTTACAAATTTTCTTCCTGAAAACAAGTGCCAAATAAGTGAAATTTATTACCAATTCTATCATCGGGGCCTTTCTACAATCTGTTGTTAAGTGGAATAGTTGGTACAATATTATTTGATTTGTTCTCTATGTAGTATATACATGTTTTTATTATTCGTTAAATGGTTCGAGAACACCACTAGTCCAATACCGAAAACGAATTGTCTCGATTGGACCAATTACGTGTTTCTGATTTATCATTTTTCCCAATATTGTGCAATGTTTCTCGAAATTCTGAATTACGTTACTCGAAGGCATATATATATAACGAACAATTTATTTTTCTTCTGATCATTCCTGAAAAATATTTAATTTTCCACATATCATCGAAAATCTACGAAGCGTTTTAAATTCGATAAACTTCGCTTATATTTTTCGTTGAATTTTAGAAGAGTGGCCAACAATTTTCGAAACGACATTTAACTTTTTTCGAAAAAGTTACATACCGTACGTATCCGATACGAGCGTACCTTCTCGAATAATCTCGAAAACGAAATTAAAACGAAAAACAGACTCCAATATTGCATTCTAAGAAAATCAATACTATTCCTCGGGCTGTGCAAGAGCTAGTGAACAAAATGTCACGGAAACATGTTAAATTGGTCGAGATAAGAATTTTTTGGTCGCCAATTCCAGGGAGAGATATTTCGCGCGACAAATGGTAAGCTATGTATTTCGAGAGCTTCGTCGCGATAATGTCACTGCGAGCGATTCAAAGAATTTACAATTTCTAGTCAGGGGAAAAGAGTTCCCTCGCATAAATTTATCTAAATTGCAAGCACGTATTTCGAGGTCCCTTTTACACCCCTCTCTCTCTCGTCCGCGGAAGTCGGGGAAGCATCGTTTTATTCATGAAGAAGCTGCTCCGCTGCGCTAAACATTCATCTTCGATCCAGGATCAACTTCCCCGTGACGCAAACACTCCAGGCTTCTAAAACCACTGCCCAGAGCATGAATACGTAGTTCGAACTTGCCCGTACATAGGTACACGTTTGCACATTACCTGTAACAACACGCTTCAAGGTGAGACGGTTGATTGAAACTCTGGATAGGAAACTGCGATACACAATAGCTCCGAATCCCGATAATGAAATTATAGCCGAGACGTTGATCGGAACGATCTTTCGAAATTCGAACTGAAAACATCGATAAGGATATTTACAAGGAATTAGAAGGAAAATTTCAATTTACAGAGTTCCGAATAACTATTTCGCAGCGTGTGCATACCGTTCTTTGGTCACGAGTACTTGCAATATCGTTTCTAACTTTCTCGTACAATTACTCTCGTGTTAAACATACTCACGATTTTTCTCGAGTCTTCCAGCGCTCTTCAACGGTAATTATCTCGATTGAGCGGTTATTCTTGCGGGCCACTTTTGAAAAATCAATTTTCCTAAATTGCATTTCCTTGTAGATTAATAGCTTGAAAATACGCTCGTTAAAGACTCGATTGAAATTCGTGAAAATAACAGAGTTATGTTTTACCGTGTTATTTTTCTTCGTTGGTATTAAACTAGAAAATTTATACGAATAAATCGATAGACCGTCTTCAAAACTCTGCCAGTCCGATAGTATTTTCATATCTCTCGTTGCTTCTAGTTCTTAACCGTACTATATGAATACATATTAGTATAATAGATTGGTAACTTAATTGGTTCTTTTTATTCAATCCATTGGGAATACCAAAATTACATCACCTGTAAAAATACATGTTTTATACAACGCAAACGCAATATTTAAATCTTTCAAACTATCGTATAGTTTAAAAATTTCAAATTAACGCCTTGAAAAAATGCTCTAAATTTCTCGTATTCTTTACAAGAATATACCATACAGAATACGGTCTCGCGGTCTCTCTCTCTCGAATCTTTATTAGCGAGCTGTAAACTTTTATCTCGATTCTCGAGAACGATTTCATCGTTACGCTCCAAGATATTAATATATTTCGAATTGGAACGAAAATACAAATATCCGCGCGCTGTTGGATGCAAGAGATTCTAATTTATGCGGAAACTGGTCCACGTTGCTTCTTCTCGATTCAGATACCGGGAAACTAGGTCTCCGGTATTAGCTATATTGCCTTCTTATCGCGAAGACAAGCGAAATCCCCGAAGGAGAGGGCACGAGCTGCAGCTGCGTGAATCCAACTGCAGTCCTTTGAGAGAATTTTTTATGGAACTCGGGCCTCCTACACCAGTCGATTTATCGTAATCCTTCTGGTCCGTGTACAGGGTAGTCCACTTGAAATGGGCCACCTTGAATCGTCGCTACTTTAAACAACGTAAAGTAGTTTCGTCAATAAAAATCCACCTCGGAGTCGTACAATCGCTTCCAAACGTGACCCATTAAAGTAGACGGTTTCCAGAACGTCCGATGTACGTCTGGATTTTTCCTCGAACGAATCAGAATCTTGACGATATCCGAGAACAGAAACGGATACGATAAACCGCAGTCCTTGAATACAGTTCTGTCGCAGCTTGCGTCGAAAGAACGACAGACACACGTACCGTTTTAAATTGGTAGCAGCGAGTAAATTTTACAATGACTTTTAGAAAGGACAAACACCGATACACTGTGCTTGCACGGAGGAACACCTGGAAGCAGTCGAGATCTTGATAGGGCTAGGAGCAAACGTGGACGCTCAGGACAACGAAGGAAATACGCCTCTTCACGTGGCTACCAGAACGAGGCATACAGCTATAGCTCAATTGTTGTTAAAGACTGGAGCGAACACCGAGCTGACCGATCAAGTAACTAAACGCTTTTTCTTCGTCAAAAGTCGAACGATGTACGAAACTTTCTCTTGAAACAAAGTTTCGAATTAATGCGAGCAATTATTTCATAAATGAGATCCTTTCATAAGTGTTTACGTACCTTGAGCAAATTTTATTTGAGAAAGAGTACGCATACGTGCCTAAAGAATATCAATTGTTCACAGAGTAGTCATCTTCTTGCGTGATTCTTTTCTTCTCGCTGAATTTATTTATAGATTTCCTTTTTGTAGAAATTGGTAAATTTATTCTCAAAAACTCGTCCAGTTAATGTCGGTGACTAATTTTGATTTCCAAAAAGTTATTTTAACCGTTATCGTAAACTTGGATGATACAACTGTCTCGGCAATATATTTTATTCGTTTGCACTCCTTTATCAAATTCGAAAAGTAGAGTTAGCCAGATTTCGTGCACTTTTATCTGAAAATTATCAAACGTCAAAACAGTGATGAACATCTCGAGGTTCGAACTGATAGAAATACGTTTATGTATATTTATATTGGGCTAAAAATTCGCATAGTTAAATACGCGAAGACTTATGAAACGATCCAATACTTTAACATTTTGACGGCCGGATAAAAATTTGTAAACTATTCTTTACATAAAACTTTAACACTGCTACTTTGTCAATATTGAAGTATCATCGTTATACACTTTCATAGTGAAATATAATTAAATAAAGATCGATTTTATTCGCTTACCTAGCTCGTTGGTATCGCTGTAAATATTTCAGCGAGAATTGACGTTCCAATCACAAATATCAAATATTTTCCAATTACAAATGCGTTAGATGAACGTCCACGATTGAACCAAAGACTGAGACGCAATTTCTTGACCGATGGACTTTTGTATAACAAAGTAAGGAATATCTTAGAATACCAAGCGAAGGGAATAATAATAACGAAAAAGTGGTAGTCACGGATACGTGACAGCGGCCCTCAAAGTGTTAAAAGGACTTGAACCATGCCTCGGTAGATCGTCTATCGTATCTAAAGATTGATAACGCAACGATCGAGTTGTTCGATAGAGTAACAGAAAGCAAAATCGTTTCAACTGTTTATTAGATGGGTTTCACTCCCCTTCACGTGGCTGCCAGTCAGGGCTGCAAAGGGATATTAGACTCGATGATTCAACACGGTGCAGCGCTCAATAAACAGTGTAAGGTACGCCTTCGATCGAGAGATACGGTAATCAGAGTCGAATAACTATCCGTGTTTGTGAATCGGTGTTGCAGTACGGAAACACACCCCTGCACTTGGCCTGTCAAACGAACGAAGTAGAAACGGTCGAGATACTGATTAATAAAGGCGTCGATCTGAATTGCTTGAACTCGGTGGGTAGAGCAATTACGAACATTCGCGTTCACGAATCGCGTACGTTTCGTTCGTTGGTTTCTGACACGAGATTCTGTTGCGACATGTTTCAGAGATTACAATCGCCGATTCACATCGCCGCCGAGATGGGCCACACGGACATCTGTGAGCTGTTGCTTGCAGCAGGTGCGAATATCGAGCAAAGAGAACAGGTGAACACTGATCGTACACCTTCCCTCTCCTCTTGTCCAATGTGTTTAAACGAATACCCAAATACCTTTCGAAGAATAGAAACGGATCTGGTCCAACACGGATTAAACCATTCGTGAAATTACATATATAGGATTTCTATTCAAGAGTCAGGACGTATCAGAAATATTTATACGACCAACACACGAGTAATGGACAACAACAACGATATCACGAGTAGACAAACCTTCTCGAGGTACTTCCCAATTAACCGCTCCCTACTGTACGCTAGACTCGACGTTCTCTCCCTTGAAACACACTATTCCAACAACAACCCCTGTTCAGAGCGAGAACCCTTTCTATACCTTTTTGTACACTCAAATTTGGGGCCTACGTGACTTACGTTACGCGTTTCAAAGATGTCGGCCGTACTGGGTAGCTCACGTGGGGTTGTTAGACGACAATCGGACAATGGGCCTTTATTGTGTCCGTGGCGCGGGAAATTCAAAGGTCCCATCGACTCACGACCAGTTACGACTCACCGAGTGGGTCACTAGTCCCCACTCGCGTTCCCTATTTCGAATTCGCGCATGCGCGTGCCCGCCATTTGCTAACATCCTACACATATACCCGCGGAACGAATCTTTTGCAATTCGAGTTGAGAGAAGGCCGTGAAATGTAAACGCGTCACCTCGTTAAAAGTTTCACGTTCAACGAATCATGCGCTTCGTTTGCGAGAAAGAGAATTCTAAAGAAATTCGACAACTTTTAATCGTACGAAACTTACAGATCATTTTAACGATAAAACTGATACACCACTCTCTCGAACTCCCGAGTTCGACAAGAACGGAACACACTTTCTCCATTAGAGACACTGCACGCCATAATATAAAGTTAGCACGTTGGCCGCGTATTTCGCAGTTTTATCCAGCTCGAACCGGAAGCACGAAGTCGAAATTGATTCCCAAACTTTTACACGAGCGACGCTACTTTCCACTTCGGACGCATTAAAGTCCAATTGAATCGTTAATAACGGTACACCGTGAAACGATGCCTCGTGCGGTTTGAACGTGAAATTTATTCACATTTGATCTCGCAGATATGAAATTGTTGCGTAGAAAATGATCGATTTTGCGGTGATCGTTTTTTTTAATTAATCGTGCTGACCAATGATACCTAGAAAATTGCACGATAGACATTTTACAAAACGATAAACTTTTACGGGACACGTATATAAAGAATCTTCCAGGGTCAAACAAACCATCCACCTCGTTTAATTAAAACCATTGCGCACGCGTATATATTAATCATTTCCGAGTGATCCGTCCTATTATTACGTTATTAGGTCAGCAAACATTTAAGACTGTGACGCAAATACTCCAGCCATTATAGCTGCCGATCTCTATTTAAACGACTTCTCGCGTTGTATTCCCCGTGCAATTCATTACATTACAATATATACGTATATTTAAGGTTGTATTGTTCACTTTGGAATTTTGATTTACTCCGAAGACGATTTCGAAACGGAATCATCGACGAAAAATGTCTTCAAAAAATCCTTTTTATAATAATGAAATAAGTACGCTTGTATCCAACTTATAGAAATTTTCTTCCTTAAAAAATCGACCATTTTGTATGCAACAACGTAACGCTATCGATCGTTATCCTTTCTTGTCGTTACAAGTTCGATAGAGATCAAACAAAGGTGTCGCGTGACAGTGTCTCGACTCGATCGAACGCGATCGAGGTAGGCGTCTCTTTGTACCGAATGTTAACTCCGTTGTAACATGGTCGCAACGAACTAACAAGACCGACAAAGCTTCGAGCAAAGTTTGCACGTCCGTAGACGCGAACGACGCGTTTCGAGCTAGATCAGCCACCGTCGAAATTTGGCGATTCCGTGTAACCCACGTCTACACAACTGTCGCCGTGAACTCGATAACAAAGTTAAAAACAAAGTTCTCTGGTTATTTGCAGAGCGGCAGAACGCCATTGTATATCGCGGCGAGGGGCAGTTTCACGGCCATCGTCGACATGATAATTAAAACCGCCAGACTGGACTATCCCGCGCCGGTAAGTGGCTAGAAAATCACCGTTTGTAAATATAAGTAAAAAAAAGGTCCCAAAATTATATCTGCTCCTAAGGAAATCTTCCTAATAAGGAAAAAACATCGCACAGTAGTTAAATTTTATTTAACTGGGAAATATGAAAGTTGGGTTCAGTAGTTACTGAACGTATGTTCATTTAAATTATTATTTATCAATTATTACTAACGAAGAGTGTTAACGAACGATTCAATCGTGAGAAATATTTAAAGTGTACTCGAACAACGTAACCGAAAGGATATCCATTTGTCGCGTAAACGACATTATTTTCTCCGTATAACGACGAACGATGATACGAATAAATGATTCGAAGGGAAACAATTATCCAGATAAAAATTTATTCGTGGTTAATGCACGATCGTGTTTTTCAGGAAGCTTCAACGTCCGAGAAGGAAATTCGAGATTTAACGCCAGCGAGGAGACGATGGCGCGAAGGATCGCGAGGCGGAAGTATCTCCAGCAATAATTGCGGGCTTCCGGAACACATTCGATCGGTACTGTGGAAATTGGCGTACAAACATCTGGGCCCCGAAGACTGGAAGAAGCTCGCGTTGCACTGGGCCTTCACACACGAACAGATTCGTGCGATCGAGCATCAATACACCGGTAAAATACGATTCCGAGTTCGTTTCAAGCGTGGACATTTTGCGAAGGACACGGGAAAACAAAAGGAAATAGTATCGCGCGAACCAAACCTGGGCACTTTTCAAGGAACGTAATTTCAAATGTATTGTCTTCCGTTATTTTATATTTAAAGTGCAATTCTGCTGTTGTTTCATTTCGAGAAGTAACCTTGAAGAATTATCATTTCAGATAATAAAACGATCTCGTAATTTGAAATATTCATCGCTCGAAATTAATCGGTGTTTCGATAACTTTCAAAGAACGTTGCGGGAAACGATAGAGCTTATTTCTTATTTCTTATTTTTATTTTAAATAAAATTTGCCCAGGTCTGGCACGAACGTAGCCATCGGATCGAGCAATCGTCAGAATTCACATCGAGGTACAAAAATTTAAATACCAGCGTCTAGTTGGTTGCGAGGAGACTCGAACAATAAAAAAAAAAACAAAGATCTAACAGCAGGTCGACGATTTAACGACGAGAGATATTTTGAAGTATTTTGCACCTCGATGTTCCTACCGTGCACCGAGGGCAGCCTTGTGAAAAGGACGATAAAGCTCCTATCGTAGGTCCTTCGAGCTACAAAGAGCACGGCTTCCGGATGCTGATGATTTGGGTGTCAGGATTGAGCCCTGACATTTCTATAGCGAAGGAACTCTGCGACGCTTTGTCTGCGGTAGATAAAAAAGCCGCGGCAGGTAAGTAATTTTTTACGGAACAATTTATTGTATTTACCGTTCGAGGTATTCTATTTTAGACGGTCCAAATAATCGATCTTTGAATTATCGTATTTTCTTGGTGCGTCGAATCTTAAAATTCTATTGATAAAGTGTTGATACTCGAGCAATTGCACGCAATCCATCGATAACTCCAGACTTGTTATTTTAACGAAAATAATTGCTTGAAATTATCTTTACGACTACTCGAAACACGAATAAATATCCTTGGAAAATTACAATGATTTGTGTACAATAGTTTCTTTTCTTTTTGTCGTTGATTCGCAAACTTTACCTTAGAAACGATCGTCTAAAATATGATCTCCCTGTAAATATCAATAGAAGTCTCTATAAAAATGGTTGCAGAATCGGTTCGCAAACACTTGGATCAAGAGAAGGAAGGAAAAGTGAAGTCAAACAAACAGCGTTGTCATAAATGCTCCATCGCTTAAACTCATCATGCCACGTATGTGGCACTCACGTTACAACACACACATATATATATACATATATGTATAGATATATATATACATATATATCTGTGTAGTTGCCGATTTTACCTTTTTTACGGTACAATGTGTCAATACGAAATCGCGGTTTCATAGTGAAATTGTGTATAAATACGAAAAGAATCAACGAAACGTGTTATACTAGGCAACGAAAGCTTTCGATGTCTCGTGAAATTCGACGAAAAACTTTCCAATCGAAGTCGAATGAAAATTCCCGCAAATGTATAAATTTTACAGTCACGTTTCGCGTGGATTGGAAAAACGTTGGGACATATTTTTGAGAAGTATCATCGTCCTGATAGATCGGTTTCGAGTAGTTTTCTTTTCTCTCTGGCGTTACTCGATTCGGTAACTTTTGCGACAAAATGAGCCGTCCTCTCTCGTTTCGTTTCTTGTCAAAATCGAACGTACTCTTCGATGGTCTCGATTCTGTTCTGTAACGGATAGATAAAACGGTGTATTCGAAATTTTAAACATAAAATACGTACCTTAAAGCAAGCACGAGCGATGCGAAGTTTTTGCAGGGCTTTCGATGTGATAAAAGAAAGAATTAGATTTAGCGCGTACTAAAAGAAAAAGAAAACATATGTCACAAAGCTTTCAATAATTGTACAATATCGAAAAACGACAATCTACATATCCGAGAAAAGTGTACAATTCAATAAACGTGTAATTAAGTGCGTAGAAATTTTTAAACGGGCGTTCCCCTGTCAATTTTTTTACACACAATTAAGATACTACGGAGACTAAATAATTAAAATAAGACAAGTTTCATTCGGATGTAATGCATTTATTTCGTCGTGTACACTCCTTTTTAACGATTACTTTCGAACATTTCGATACTCGACGCGGTTTTCGAAAGAAACTTGAACGATCTTACCATTTTGATCCACGAATACCGATCGTACGAACGAAGTGACAACTAGGAGATGAACAGAGGTGTGAGGAGCTGAGACGCAGGAGCCAGGAGAAGAACCCTAAACAGCGTTTTCTATTAAAATGTGAATGTTTATTAATCCATACGGAATAGTAATTTTTCTTCTATACTATAAAAGAATGCACTTCTTGCTCCTTCCACCCTCGCAAATATGTATGTATATTTATATGTAACAAAATATTACTAACGGTATCATTATTATTATTTTTATTATTATTATCATCGTATCATTAATTAATAATAACGGTTCAACTGCGTCGATGATAGAAACGGGACTTGAGTGCCGTCAACGGCAGTTCATCGTCGTATATCGAGAATTGTACAAATCGTACGCTAAACCAGGGACAATAAGTCGCGGCGAACTCCTAATCCTTAACAATACGATTAAACATTATCGACGTTGTTTGTTCGGCTAGCATCGTCATCGTTACAGTTACAACGAACACCAATGTGGCGCGCAACGAACGATTCGCGTCCTCGTAATACGTCAATCTTACGATTTCTTTTTCCGTGGCACTCGAACGCCTGAAAAACCAGCGGTATCTCGTACTCCATCGTGAACAACGCACGTGCCGGACGGTGAAAAGTGCAGTTGCGTCGCTCGTTTTACTGAAACACTGATACACATCCAAGGAAATATTCGTACGTGCACTCGGGGATTAGTTGGAACACGGTGACACGACACGACACGACACGACACCGCACGGTACGGCACGTAACACGACACGTCACGACACGGCACGACACGACACGACACGACACGGCACGACACAACACGACACGGCACGGCACGACACGACACGACACGACACACGGCGTCATATCCGTATTTCTATGTACCCGCGGCTCGTGCGTCGAGCCATGTTCCCGCGCTTGAAACACGTTAAGCAAATCTCGCTCGAAACAAAAAGCACGCATCGAATTCGAAAGCTCTTCGAGCGTTTCGAGCCACGACATCGCGCCGCACCCAAGAACGTAATTTTACGCGGGTAGTTTTGGGAACGAACGCGAAGCAATAAACAGAACGCGACACAATTCGCGGTACGATCGAACAACGATTCGGAATACAGTCTTGTGCACGCATATACAATGATCCGCTGTCGAGTTTGCGTCGAGGTACAAACGTTCGTCATCGGTTGCGCTTGGTCGTCGAATTACGATGCAAAGCCCACGGAATTAATTCGATGGGCGTTACTCTAGCCGCCATTACCCTAAAATTCTCGCGTTCACTACGTAACACCTTTTCGAACCGCGAGGAAACGTGTAACGAGTTCCGGGTTCGGGAATATTTTCCGAACACGGCAAAAAGAGAAATTGCTCTCGAACGACGATATCGTTTCGTTGCCTCGAATCGGCCGGAACTGAAAACTCTCGCGCAACGAACAATCGAGTTTCACGTGCGTTCCGCGACCATAACACACCCGCCGGACAGAACTCTCGAAACAAATGTGGACGGTCCGAGCGAATTGACGAAAAACGAAACACAACAGGCACGACATTCAATACGAGGGTACAACGCACGAAAACCATAAACGAATGGGAACAGACAACAGGGTGGAGACAGAGAGAAAAAAAAAAATATTTGAATCGAGACAAACGGGGGACCGGCTGGTTATTGAATAATTGAGAAACTCCTTAATTATCGCGGCCCGTTATGTGGCGAACGCGTGCTAAGCGCGCGCTTTTCCTTTCTTTTACCTCAAGTCCACAAGCCTCGCATCATCCAGTCAGAAAAATGAACAGGACGTCTAGGAAATAAACTTCCTACGGCAGAAATTGAAAAAAACAACGGATTAGGTTTTTTCATCGAACTGAACTTGATTTTGTCGCCGGTCGCGACTACTATAATACATTCAAGGAAAAAATCAAAAAGAGAGGGTGGGGGGGTAAATACCGTGTCGCATCGGACGATGATTCGATTCGATTCGATTTGTCGCGAGCGTGAAAGGAAAGGAGGCCCGCGAATAAAAGTAACGACGTGCTCCGTGTTATCATTAATCGAGAACATTAATCTACTTTTCTAGAGTCCATTCTATCCAACTACGGGAAGGAAGGCAAATGAAAATTAAAGAACAGGCGTGGTGGTGGGGGTGAGGGGTGTGAGGGGGTTAAAAAGAATTATAACCACGTTTTTCGCAATGAAGTACTCAAACGCTCTGTTATCTCTGGTCGAAGACTTAATGGATCGTTATGTTATCGTAAAATTCTTAAAACTAAGCTTACAATATCCACGCTTTCTATTTTGGACGAACGGGTGGTCTCACCGACTTCGCGCTTGAACCTTGTCAATATCTGTCTTCGTAATGTTTAAGAATAATAATTCTCGCTCGACGTACGCGTCATCGTCGTCGAGATTTCCACCGTCTTTTGTTTTTGTTCGTTTCGCGAAATGAGAACCAAACACTCGATCGAACCGATCCGAACGAAACGTTTTCGCGCGCAAAGAAAGAGACAATTCGAGAGGATCGGTCGATTGGAAAAAAAAAAAAAAAAAAATCATAGTCGGTCATACGAAATGTACTTTACTTTCTTCTTCTTTTTTTTCCCCCGAAACGTTCACGACGATCGATCATTTAAAGGAAAAGAAAAAGAAATCGCGAGAGCGACGCGACTTTCTCGAAGACGTTCTTCTTCAAGTCGTAGTCGAATTCTGACGATTGCTGCTCGCGCAGAATGATTGGTCCAATGCTTGGTATAACGACAGAGTCACCTTCTTCTTCCCCGCAAACGATCTCGCGACATTCCAGAAGGCTTGGTTCCTCGTCCACGAGCGGCTCTGGTCTCCCCCGAAAATCTTCTTGGCGTTTAAAAAAATGAAATGAACTACCGCTGCGCTCCGCGCCGTATACCTACGTATACCTACATGTACATACATACATATATATATATACACAGATATATATATGTACATATATATTCGTGTGCATGTGTGTGTGTGTGTGTGTATGTGTGTGTGTCTCTCTTTCTCTCTCTCTCTCAAGTGCGATTGCTCACGCGTTGTTAGCTTCGATCATTCACGGTGGTTCAACGGGACGTATCGATGAAAAAAGAAATATATATATATATATATATATATATATATATATATATATATATATGAACTATACAAAAAATGATGGCCTCGGTGGTAGTGATCTCGGCCTATTTATCCCGTTTGTAACGCGCACGGATGATCAAATGCATACGTGTTCCGCATGTGGTATGCAAACGAGCGCAAGTGCACGCGGTCGCGCGTACACCGATGACAGAGAAGAGGGGAAGAAGCGAAACCTCGCTCTAACGCCGGGGACTCGAGTTTGTCTTAATCCACATTCTAGCGACGGTAGGGATGGTAATTGTTGGAGCTGGATGAGGATCCCGTGTAACCCCTTTGGGGTCCACCGCCACTGTAGCTGTCGTTGGTTCCTGGGGCAGCAGGAACGCTCTCTAGTCTCGAGGATCCGTATACGGTGCCTGTTAGAATCGCATAAAAGAACGTAGTACTGTATGCCAGGACGCGGCCCAAGGACGCAATCAGGGAGAGAGTGATATATCAGAGAGCAGTGGCGCGTGTAATCGCGTATCCAGCGCGTTGCTGAACGCTGCGATGATCGAAGAGATCGATTCGAACCTTGGTTCAACGGAGTTAGTTTTTTCCTACGAGCGAACCGAATTCATACAACTCGATTGCGAACGATCGCTCAGTTTTTCCCCGATATTTCTCGTATCGCGGCCGCGACGAGTGCGATCTTTGATCAACGCGTGCAATTAATCTACACTGAATAAATCGTCAAGCTCTTCGATTACCGACTCGTTGGAATTTCGTACGGTCGACCGTTGCGTGAATCGGTGATTGAAAATATACGTAAATTGAAAGGCGACGCTGCGATGAAGGAGAATTTCAGAAGGTTCCGCGAGGATTTGCGAGGATCGGTCCGTACGCGAGGTCAATCGGATTTCATCGAGAATAACCACTCGCAAACGAGATCGTTCGTTTCCGTTCAACGTGGGAGAGGATCGCGGGATTATCTTACAAAGTTCTGTGAATACATGTATCGAATTAGTAATATGTGGTGTATTCGAATCAACGATACGTCGGTATTAATCTACACCGGTTTGCCTACAATTAATGTATAATAAAAAAAAAAAAAGAAAAAAAAACTTAAACCGTGCGAGTAAGAGATATAATATATCTAAGATGTCTCGTAACGTGCAAGTAGGAAAAGCTTATATTACGTCCTTAATAATCTTAATCGTAGTGCTTATAAATAAAACACCAGCGGCTTAAATATATGTATTCATAAATAAAACCATGATTTAAACAATTTCAATGTATCTCTTTCTCTCTCTCGCTCCCTCTCTTACAATTTTCAGTACAAAATTTATTTCTTATATCACGGGCTTAATAATTACTATAAAAGTATTTAGTACTATTTAGTTAACGGAGAAAGTTTGCGACGAAGTCCGCGGACACGAATTTTCGCGCGTGCTTAATGAAATTTAATCCGTGCCGGATAGAAATTAATTCGAATGAAACGTCACCGAGCTAGATCTCGAAAAAAGTTGCCCGTTTCACGCTCGAAACCACAAGACTAAAGAAACGTTTATTAAACTTCGGAGAAGAAAACAAAGCATTGGGTCACGGTGACCGTACCGGATATTCACTTTTAATTTCACGATTCACTTACTTCTTAAATAACTCTACAGACGCTCCTCGATAACATGATTCTGCCTTCGTAATAAGTCTACGTATAAGTCACGTATAAATAAAAAAAAAAAAAAAAAAAGAAAAAAAAAGAAAAATATTGAAATAGCTTAGACGCTACAAAGCTAACGTTTAAAAGGATCAATTGGTAAAATTTAATGTTATATAGATTAATGATGGATTCGTACAGCTAAATTGGCGGCCTTAATTAATCTTAATTTGTAAAAAGGACGCTTGCTTACACGCCGTCACTTGCACGTAACTTAGTATAATCCTTAATCGATAATCATCTTACGGGCTATAGTTGTCGTTCGGCTGAACAAACTCAAAAGTGGCCTGTATAAAATCAATTTTCGTCGTTAATAAGATCGTAAAAATCGGACGCGTCTAGTATAGACATAGGGAAGCAAGAGGATGGCCAGTTTCGACAACGATCGAATTCGTTTCCTTCGAATCTTTCACCCTGAAACTGTCTCTTATATTATCCTCCATCACAGCACCGCCAACCTCTCTCTTCTCTAATCTCATAATTTATAGGAACCTAGAGTCTTGGTATGTGTCTTTGATAGCCGATCGGGTATTTCTTTAGCGCCTGTAAGGATGGTAATTGGTGTGCTGAGTCAAGGAGAATCGCTGGGGACCCGGGGCTGCGTCTCCGTTCGGGATGAAGGTCGGACTTCCAGTTTCGGTATTTTTGAACTTTGGGATCGGGATGACGTCTGTGGGAAATAAAGGAGGGAATTAGGTGGTGCGCACCGGGCCGAGCGCGCCTTTCGTTAGGCGCGTTGATAACGTAAACAATGCGGATACAGAAAAGGACAAAGGAAATTTCAGTGGGCCCGTGTTTCGCGACGGCGAGCTAATTTAAATTTTAAAAGCTACGGTGCGCCTTCGTCGAATTTAAACGGTATCGCGGCCTAATGCACCAACTATTGTTACATCGAACGTAATTAATACTAAAGGAGCGTGGAAAACTGTTGAATTTTGAACGATAAAGGTACTTCACGGTGTTCGAGTGAACCAACAGTTTCTCGAGTTTTTGTCAATGTACGTCCAATTGAAAAAATTAAAATATTCAGCCTCTAAGGTACCGAAGAACACCAAGTCGCCTCGAACCTGAGTCTCTTCGAACAATTTTTGCCCGCATTGAAATCGCTAATCGCTATCGTACGCATAGTCGTAGAATTCCCGTGATATTGCGTTTCGTGCACGTTTAATCCCTCAAATATAGTTTCTGCCTCAGTTTCGAGGGGATATGGCGAACGCTGGAACGCGCATAAAACACTGCACCAATGAGAGGATAACGTCAACGATGCAATAAAGAATTCAAAAAAAATATTCTTTGGAACCATCTCTCCGTAACTCCATCCTAGATGATAAAACAATTTGCGCGCATACAACGGTTCGTATGCGGTCGACGTGTGGCAGCGTCGCGAACAAAAAAAAAAAATATATGTATATATATATATATAAAAAAAAAAAAAAAAAATCAAACGGAAGAGGAACCAGCGACTAAAAACGAAGCCTCTCCGAATCTATGGAAACGTCGGTTTAAAAAATATCGGTTTAAATGCCTGAAACCGAGTTCTGAGCTGATTGCAAAACAGAAGCGACAAAAAGAAGATAGAAGGCTGTCTAGAATAATTATCGACCAACAATTTGAGCGATCGGGGAAAGGATATAATATTATTAAAACTTGTTGAAAAAATTCGGAAAATGGGAGGCCCTTCTTGCCCGCACTCGCATGCTTGCTTTCATTCGCACGTCCGCTCATGCACTGTATGTTTTCTACATGATTTTTCTACGATATAAACAAACTTTGCGACCAAGAACGACACATTTCCCTCACGGCGCTCGTTCCACGATCATTGAGCCGAAAGTAAAAGGGTAACAAACGTCAACTGTGCAGTGTTTTAAGTCTCATAAGGAATTCCTAGTAGAAGTTAATATTACTACTTAAAACGAAAATTAATTAAACGGAGGGAGAAGATTGTTTGGATTCGATTGACAAGATTTTTTTTTTTCCATTAATATCATTTTCTATTTAATCATCCTCATAATCTATTTCCAGTATGTACTTTACGAATAATGATCCACTCTTTTTTTCTATATTATCATTATATCATCATAATAATTATCAGCATATCACCTTATCATCATTATATCATTATGTGTGTATGTGTGTGTGTATGTATGTGTGCGCGCGTGTGTGTGTAATTATAAATATCATCATTTATAATCGTTAATATTAATATTATTAATATAATACCTTAAGTATCAATTAATCAATTAATCCACTAGAAACATCATTAAGTATATTAATATATATTATACATTATGTATATTAATATATATTCTATATATTAATATATATATTTATATATATATATAAATGTGTGTGTGTATTTGATGAATAATAATAGTAATAGTAATGACAATAATTTATAATAATTAATTAATAATAATTAATAGTCGTAGTAGTAGTAGTAGCAGTAGCAGTAGTAGTAGTAGTAGTAGAAGTAGTAGTAGTAGTAGTAGTAGTAGTAGTAGTAGTAGTAGTAGTAGTAGTAGTAGTAGTAGTAGTAGTAGTAGTAGTAGTAGTAGTAGTAGTAGTAGTAGTAGTAGTAGTAGTAGTAGTAGTAGTAGTAGTAGTAGTAGTAGTAGTAGTAGTAGTAGTAGTAGTAGTAGTAGTAGTAGTAGTAGTAGTAGTAGTAGTAGTAGTAGTAGTAGTAGTAGTAGTAGTAGTAGTAGTAGTAGTAGTAGTAGTAGTAGTAGTAGTAGTAGTAGTAGTAGTAGTAGTAGTAGTAGTAGTAGTAGTAGTAGTAATAGTAGTAGTAGTAATAGTAGTAGTAGTAGTAGTAGTAGTAGTAGTAGTAGTAGTAATAGTGGTGGTAGTGGAAGTGGTAGTGGTAGTGGTAGTGGTAGTGGTGGTAGTGGTAGTGGTAGTGGTGGTAGTGGTAGTGATAGTAGTAGTGATAATGGTAGTGGTAGTGGTAGTAGTAGTAGTGGTGGTAGTAGTAGTAGTAATAGTAGTAGTAGTTGTAATAGTAGTAGTAGTAGTAGTAGTAGTAGTTGTAATAGTAGTAGTAGTAGTAGTAATAGTAGTAGTAGTAGTGGTAGTAGTGTTAGTAGTATTAGTAGTGTTAGCAGTGTTAGTACTGTTAGTAGTGGTAGTAATGGTAGTAGTGGTAGTAGTGGTAGTAGTGGTAGTAGTGGTAGTAGTGGTAGTAGTGGTAGTAGTGGTAGTAGTGGTAGTAGTGGTCGTAGCGGTAGTAGTGGTATTAGTAGTGGTATTAGTAGTGGTAGTGGTGGTATTAGTGGCGGTGGTAGTAGTAGTAGTAGTAGTAATAGCTGTAGCAGTAATAGTAATAGTACTGTTCGTTTCACGTGTCGTTGGGAGTAGGAAGCGGGTAGGACTGAAGGTTTTATATTGTAAAAATGTGTACTGAGCGAAAATGAAGCAGAAATAAACGATTCACGAGTGGAAACTGCCCGCCCCAACTGGACCTTCCCGACCCTCTTTTAAACTCTCGATGCATCGTTTCCTAACGAACCATCACTTTTTTTCCTCCCTTATTCTTTCCTCGTTTACCCTGAAATCGCGAAAAATATTAAATACCAAACTTGGGAGGTACACTTTCTTTATCCCTTCAACAAAAACACCCACTCTGTAATTACAACGTACTTCCGCTCCCTCTCATCGACCGGCCCTACCCTGTCCACGTAACCTTACTGCCTACCCTATTTGTTACTTCCTCTCTCTCTCTCCCTAAGTCCGCCTATTCGTCTGTTTCTCTGACACAAAAGTTTCCCAGCAAATCGCACAAGTGCCAACAGAACGTTTCGTTTCGTGCGTTCTCTAGTTCTCTCGTTTCGTTCTTTCAGCTGCCGTGTCTCGAATTTTCTCTAACCTTTACTAGATAACCGGTAACTACGTCTCGACACAATTCGTAGCTATTACATCTACAAACTTCTCTATTTGTAATTCGTTTGTAGAAGCAACGCGCGAACCGACATCTATGCACTCAAGTGTCCCAACTTCGTTCTCACCGATTGATTCTCCATCTTTGCCAATTGCTCCCCCATTTGTATCAGCTAAACTAATGTTGCTAAAATTAGTTAACGATCGTTAATCCGCTATTAAAACTACTTCCCGAGCTTTTTGCTGCTTTCGTTTCTTTTCACCCTTCCCTTACTCAACGTGCATCGCGTTACACGCGTGTATATCAACGGGAAACAAAATCAACGGAGCGAATCAATCGTAAAATTAATTGACGAGAAACCGATGCGATTGTTCGTAAACGATCGCAATGGAAAAAGTAAACCAGAATCGTCGAATGTCGCTTCGGCACGTATCTGTCGAAAACTCGAGGTGGTTGCGGTCGTAAGCGATTTGGAAATATTGCGCCGGCACTTTTTCATCACATCATCGCGATAAGCACTAACGGTTTAGCTATGATTCTTTTGCAAGTATGCAAGTACTTCCTATACGCACTATACACGTAATGCAGCTTAATAAAGTTTTACATTGTCTCACGTATCTTTACTTATTAGAGATTTGGCAAACCTTAAACCTGTACGACGCTGAACAGCACCACTTGTACGTCTTGTACAAACTATTTTCTTTGTATTACTAGAGTGTTTTGTGTCAACGTCACTGTATGTCGTCTCTGTCGTTACGCGTCGATAATTCATTTTTCCTTTTTTACACGCCCTCTTCTTTCTCGCAGTTACACCGACTCTTTCTTACCCGCGAATAAACTTTCACTCATTTTTATTTCACTTTCGCTTCCACTCTCGCTTTCGTTCTCACTCTCACTCTCGCTCTCATTTTCACTCTCACTCTCTCTCTCTCTTTTCTCTTTCTTTCCTTCAGTTCGTCGAGCTTTTCAAGAAGCTTTCCTCGATCATTCGAGTCTCACGTACGCGCAATCGCAGATTCATTCGTTTCGCGACACGACTCGTTGCATCAACGTAGCAGTACTACTTTTGCTTTCGTCGGTCGTTCACCGCATTCATCGTACATGCACATGCACCGATCATCTCATTCGTCAACGTACGTCTAACTCTTTTCCCTCCGGCAATTTAACGTTGTCAGCCTCCCAGTATTTCTTTCTTTCTTTCTTTCTTTTTTTTTCGTTCTCCCGTTACACATCTTGCTCACTAATAAAAGAATTAAAATTACAATGACTAATCAACGACTTAGATACACTTTTGTCTTTCATTTAAGAGTTACAGAATAATTATGATTCTCACGAGAACACAATGGTTGGCATTTGTTGTTTCGTTAAAAACATTCTTTCCATCGCTATTTTAATACGTCCATAAGCAACGGTCTTAACGAGTTTATACGCTTTATTTAATTAATTAGATAATTAATGGATACCTTAATTATTGATCCTACACGTGTCCCCATATCTCGCGGTCCAGAAACCACGATCTTACATTGGTACAATCGAGGGAGAAAATTCTACATAATATTGAGGTTGAGTTTGTTCTTTCCCCCCCACCCCCACCCCTCTCTCTCTCGTTCATCTTTCTGCGTTTAAGGTACTCTGAGGATAATCGTTAATTTATAATACATTTGTACACAACTTATCCCTTAATCAATAATTATATCGATTTACCTACAACGTCTCCCGGGTATTCTCACATTCGAAAATACGTCCCTTTCTATCCCTTTGTCACGCACACGTTCGATTCACGCATTCGCTCCCTCGAGTCTCGACACCCTTCCATCCCTTCCTCTCTTTACAGTTACTAATCGCACGATCGTTGACGATCGTACGATTTATAAGACACATTCAAAAAGCCTGCCGTTTCGTCGAAACGCCATTGTAACATTCGAAAGCAGCGTTCAAATGAGCAGAAAGTGTGAAAAGTAACGATAAGATACAACGAAGTATACCCGATAAAGAATGAAACAAAAGGAGAAAGAAGAAACCAAAGAGATTCGACTGTTAGTCACGCATCGACGAAACAAAACAATTGAAAAGTTCGTTTTCTCTTAGCACTATGATCCCCGTATCGTCCGAATAAAACGATCGATTATTAATTTTCCATTTTTCCTGATAGCACTTTCGGTGTACTTTCGTGTATTTATTGATCATCCCCCTTACCCGTGAAATCTATTTCGTAGTACTTAGCTTATTTTTCGAGTCACCCCTTAAACGGCTACAACTCTTCGATTCGTACGATCTATATCCTTAGGCGAAGGTAACGAGTCTCTTTTCAATACTCTTTCATCGAGTATTAAAATATTTAATAATAAACGTGATTAGTCGAGGATAACCTTAAAAACGGCGTCTTTTTCTCTTTTAATTAGTAGTTTGAGGAGCCCCCTGCCCCGCGACACGCGTTAATGTAATAATTCTCTGTTTAAATTGTTTATTACGCTTATTTATCTATCTACCCGTCTGTCTTTCTTATTTGTTACATTAGCTGCAAGCCCGTCCCCGTTTTACTTTTATACCCCCATTTGCTCTCATTCTCGCTGACGATTCGTCCTCATTCGTTCTTCCATTCTCTTCTTTACGCGGATCGCCGATTAAATTGTCTCTCTCGTTCCCTGTTTCGCTCACTCTTGCTCTCTTACACGCTCTTTCCTTTCTGCCCACCTCCTCTCTCACTCTCTCTCTTGTTCACTCTCTCTCTCTCTCTCTCTCTCGCTTCTCCGTCTCCCTCACTGTTGATTGATTTAATTAAACGCTACGCGGTCTCCTCACGAACTTAAGCTTACGCTGATAACGCGCTCGCTGCTCTGTAGCCTCGAGAAGCTGTAGATATAAACATTTATCCGGGAAGAATAGCAAAGCCATTGCTCGTAATCCGTGATCGTTAATTAATTAATTACCATATAAAATAATAACAACAACGGTACAGTTCCTCGTTTAAGTGATACTAGTCGTAAATAGTAGTAAGTAGTTTGATAAGTCGTAGCAGTACTTTGACACTTTTTTTTTCTTTAATCTTTAATAGTTCCTCTCCCTTTGTTATTTTCTTTTGCCCCTTCCTCGGGTTTTATAACCCTAAACCAAAAGTGACACGGCAATATTTCCAAATCGGCGTTCTATTCGCAGAAGAAAAAGCAGAAACGCGTTTAGATGCGGCTCAAGGTACACTGGATTTATCGTATTTTTTTTTCTGTTTTTTTTTTTTCTTTTCTTATCGTTTTCGTGTGAATCCACGGCAGACGCCTATCATCGATTACTCATCGGAGAACCTCGATTAAAGTGAATTTATCTTACGCACTTCTCGCTTAATCTGATTTCCTTAAAAAGAGCAACGGTCGTTGGACGTATTTTGCTCAGCGTAATGTACTGTAACAATTAAATAAGCTAAGAGTACCGTTTAAACGCGAAATTATAACTTACCATAGGATCGATTTACAATACAACGTATGCTGTACAATTTGTCTATTGCGTCTCTATGTACGCGCGTGTGTGTGTAAGGTTTTTTTTTTTTCTTTCATGTTTTTGACCGAGAGCGTCAGTCTTATTAGGACCGTTTCAAGGGACTCGACATCATCTTGGAATGAGCAAATTCTTCTCAGCCTTTTTGAACGACTATTTCGCACCCTTAATTCAGTCGTGGTTCGGGATAATTACATCGAACTAATTTAAAAGTAAGATATCTTAGCAAATAAAATTAAGGAATCTTAACACGGTTTATAGTTATCGAAAATTCATTCCAACCACTAACCGACCCTGATTTTTCGTCGATTTTCGTTTTAATTGTACGCGACCTCTTTTATCTCTATGCCATTGTTCTACGTACTTATATGATAGATGCACATCGAAACATTAAATATTACACGTTAAAGTACAAACAGTTATCTATGATAAAGATTAGGTGCATGCGCATACAGGACTCGTAAATACGATACAGAGCGTTTCGTTATCGGTGCGCACGTGTAACTCGCGGGGGGGTGAATTCGGCGCATCAAAATAATAAGAGTTTAATTTTGAATCGCGAGCTATTTGTTAAAAATAAAGTCGGACAGGATCCATGTTTCGCTAATGTTTGTTGTCTCATTTTGCAGCGATGAATTCACCCCCACAGAGTTGTACCTTTCAACAACGATACATCCTCTGTATATCGTGTCTTCCGAATCTCGTTTCTTTTTCTTTTTTTTTTCCTTTCTGGTCGTCGTGTATGCCGATTTAGTCGAACAGTGTATAAGGTATAGGCATATGTATACGTGCGCGCGCGCGCGCGCGCGTGTGTGCTTGCGTGCGTGTCTGTGTGTCTGTGTGTGCGCGCGTGCGCGCGTGTGTACACATACATACATACATACATACATACACACACAGCGCGCGCCTCTAATAAGAATAAAATGATTTATAATTGAGTTTATCGCAAGCGAACACTTGTGAACACATCCCTCGTACTCTATTCTTCCTTCGTTCGCGATGTTTTTTTTAATAGTGTCCACACCAAGCAATAAGAAGAAAGAAAGAAAAAAGAAAAGAAAACACAAAGAAAAAAGAAGAAAAAAAAACAAAGAAGAGAACGAAAACGTTTTCGTGGTCGTCACATTTGCATTTCGAGTCTCGAACAATCGAAATCTTCGGCAGAGTCGCGCGAATGTCGCGTTCGTCGCGGCAACATTCGTCGTCACGTTTTAAATGCAAGGGCGAGAACTTATACATTCCGACGAATCGATCAGTTTAATGGAAAGATTATGCTGCTGCGTCCACGCGTACAACCTGAAAACGGTCACTCGTTTTATAATTCGGCAATTAACCATTACTTTAAATCCCTTATTTAATTAATATCCGTTAGTAACGATCTAATAAGTTTTGTATCTCTCTGATCTGGACGTACCGTCTAAATATTAACCAGTAAATTCTATACAAAGAGTAAAAGTATCGATTTAAGGCTCGTTTATGGTTCTTTCTTACCCAGAAATCTTATTTCCCCCCCATCTGCCCGCTACCTTTCTTTGCAACCCATCATCTTTCAAACCCCTTCGTTTCAGTCGCTTGCTACATTTGTATTTCTGCCCGTCTCCGATATCTCTAGGAATTACAATTACAATTAACTAGTTACTTAATTTAAAAACGTTTCTTTTGGGTCCCGAATTGCTTACTGTCTGACTTACTTAAGAGAACGGTCTAAAACGTGAGCTACTATAGGATTCTCTCGGTCGCTGTTTTAAACAATTTTTCACTGCGCGAACGTCCGGTGTAAATCATGCTCTAAAAATTGGGTGGGCGGAGGGGGCAAGAGGAATTTTCTTAATCGATTAAAATCTCAGTCTGAAACGTCCGTCTTGATTCCGAACCCGTAACGTCGGTCTCTCAGACGACGCGCAAACCATTGGTCGTATTTCGTTCGCGTTCGCGTTCGTGACTGTAACATCGTTAAAAGAGAAGAAACGGACAGAGCAACGTATCCACAAAAGCACACGTGATCTGAGAAATGGACGTTAAACGTCGAATTTCCGACCGACAAAGAACGTTCGATCGTACAAAATAGCTAGGCTAATGAATTTCTTTTGATTTGTCGTGTAACCCACGGTCGCAGAAGTAGAAAGAGGCGTTTGCTGTCGATTGTATGCGAACGCGTCTGTACCTGTACTTAACTATATCATATACTGCGTGAA
Organism: Ptiloglossa arizonensis; assembly: GCF_051014685.1. NCBI lineage: Eukaryota > Metazoa > Arthropoda > Insecta > Hymenoptera > Colletidae > Ptiloglossa > Ptiloglossa arizonensis. Next base: position 4,421,156 of record NC_135059.1, on the reverse strand, counting down.
AACTCGTAAGCGTTACCCCTTAGCGGTTAATCTTTACCATTAGAGGAATAATACCGTAAGTTATTATGTAATACGTAAATACAACGTAACGCATGTTTATATATACATTACAACACTAACAACAATATTATTACAACCGCGGGAAAAGTAGATTCGTCGTCGACGATGATCGATATCAGCTAACGAGCGAAGGACTTATTACGAAAGGACCGACGTTTTAGGAACAAAGAAGAAGCAGCTGCCGCCTCGTCGAGAACCACTGTGTATAATAATCGTTAATTACAATGAGGTGTATATATATATATATATGTATTTATATATATTCGAGAACTGCTTACGAACAATTTAAAAAACAGCTGTCGCGCGTGTTGGTTTCCTCTCCCTTGATCGCGTTCCTTTTGTCTCTCTTTCTCTTTTTTCTTTTAATTCTAAGTGTACCCTAACAGATGCCTGCGAGTAAATCGAATCCAAAAAGTGGTAGATTTAAAAAATTTCTAGCGGAAATTGCCCCGTTCTTTCCCCATTTCGTTTCGATCGTGGCGCTGTCTCTCGTCCGCGCGTCCCAAGAACAAAAAAAGAAAAAGAAAAAAAAAAACAAACTCGTGGCTTGAAATTCTCTCGCGTAACAACTCGGCTCATTGACACGATATTTGTACGATTTGTTCTCTCGTCCCTCGAAATTGATCGCGTCGTTTCTACGGGGATAGTGAACGCGTTCACGTTACGGACAAACGCGACGATCGCGCGAGTTTCGCGTCACGCGGCTGCAAATGTGACGACGTCCGTGATGCGGTCTGTGGTGTATGTCCTTTCTCTTTCTCTCCCTGCGTGTGAATATATATGTGTCTGTATATGTGTGTGTGTTTTTTCCACGAGATATCGTCCTGCGAGTTCACGAATCCCTCGAACACGTAATTCCTGGTATATAGATCAGCGAAGCGAGAAAAGTGGAAATTACTATTATCAGCGATGCATTTAACAACAATTAATCGAAAGTTCTAACGTAATGTGACAATAAACTGCAATGATAAATCGTCTGTGATAATAATAAGGAAAGTAGTAGAGCGATAGCAATAGCGATGATATCTACCATAGAAAATACAGCGACAGCGGTGAATAAATAACAGAAGTAGCAGCATTTTAATACAGCGATTTGCGATTAACCCGCGCGCTAGTATACGTATGTAGCATTTGCCCAATTTTGCTTCTCAATGGTCTCTACTTTTTGAACAGGATCTCGCGCGTGTGTACGTACACGTGTACACGTAATCTCGAGTACCGTATTTATACGAAAAACAGATAACGATTCGGTGAATAATTGAAACCCGACGTATTACGGTTAATCAAACGATGTGTTGTACCATCATTAAACGTGTCATTCAGGGAGGTACGATTACGCTCGGTCTTCAAGTAAAAATGTATCGAATCAACTAAAGCCTAAGCTATTGTTAAAAATCGACGCGCGCGCGCGATCCGTTAAACGTACCTATACAGTAAACGTAAATGTTTCGTTTTAAAGGCGCGCGTTTTGTTCGATTATCAACGTGTATAATAGGATCGTGCTACCTTCTTCTTAATCTGTAGAATTAATCGATTACCATCTTACATTCGTGCACTTTCTTTCACTCTCTCCCTACTGAACTCGGTTCCTTTCATCTCCACCGTCAACTTTCCCTCCCTTTTTTGTTTCCACTTATTCCCAAGTAACGTCATCGCCTTACGACGAATTTATTTCGTAACAAATTATCGATCTTCCTAAGCAAACTAATCGTTTTTGCTCCGATATTCATATCGCCCTCTGCCAACTTTTCTGAGCGTTTCGCGCATTTTCAACTTTTACATCCCCTCCCCTCCCCCTCCTCACAACCACCACAACTATCGCTCTCTCTCTCTCTCGTACTACTCAATAAAGAAAAAAAAACGGAAAAAAGTGTGTGTGTGTGTGTGTGTGTGTATGTGGGTGGGTGGATGTGTGTGTATGTCTGTGAATGCGTGCGTGCGTGCGCGTGTATTATACACATACGTACATATGTCGACATATACGTGTGCACGAATGGTCGTGCATGGAAAATGTACGTACCTTTAAAAAAAAAAAAAAAAATAAATAAAATAAAATAATAATAACGTACGCCCCTAAATCGATATATTGTCTCCTTCTGCTTTTTAAAGGTATACATTTACACGAGCAGACATACGAGTGCGTGTACATACATATATGTTGCAATGAATAATACAGATACATGATAGAATAGCATGTAAACATGTGTTTCTCTCTCAACATCTCTCTCTCTGTGTGTAATAATAATAGTAATAATAATAATAATAATAATAATCATAATAATAATAATAATAATAATAATATTAATAATAATAATCATAATCATAATCATCGTTACTATCAGTTAACGCGCATAATATTATAATGTTCATCGCGACAACACTCTCTCTCTCTCTTTCTCTCTCTTCCTCACTTTCGTTATCTCTCTGTAAATATTTCTATTTCGCTCTGAATTTCGCTCACGATTATTACTCCTACTTATTAATCCTTTCCCTTCCTCCTTCTCACTTTATCCTGTCTTGTATCTTTTTTTTTTCAGCTTGTTTCTCGCTGCCTCTCTTGCGCTGTCTTTCTCTTTCTCTTTCTCTTTCTCTCCCACTCTCTCTCTCTCGCGCGCGCTCTCTCTCTCTCTCTCTCTCTCTCGCTCTCTCTCTTGACTCTACATCTTTATCTCGACTGTTCCTTAAGGAGAACCTTAAGGGCAGAGGCAATGCGCTTTGGCCTGGTACACGGTTTACTGGTACTGTGCTGACAATGGGATGTTCGACTTTATCCGATTCGAATCTGAAAAATTTCCTTGGAAAATTCTCTCCTTTTGATCTCATCTTCTCTTTCGCATAGGATTTTTCGGGTTCGTCGAAAAATTCAGCTTCGTGGCTCGTTAATTATCTTCGGAAAGTCGGACACCCCTCTCGGTACAGAGTTTGTTTTTTTTTTTTATTTCCTCTATAGTCTGGGGCACTGGGAATAAGATGGACAGAAAGCGTGCGAGCGTAAAGATCCTTAAATGTATCCCTTATTTCTGAGGTAAAACACGACGAACGTGGATACGTTTTCGCAGCTTCGATGTCGCATTGGCCAGACCGATTTCTTTCCCGTTCTCGGTCCACACGGCTGATGCGACCGAATCTCATCAACGCATTATTGTATCGTTTTCTTTTCATTTTAGTATGTACTCTTGTTCCGCGTTAACTATCGTTCCACTATAATATTCTAATCGTTCGGCTCGTAGGGGGGCACGATCTTACCAATGTAATGCTAAACGTTACAAGTATACAGGTCATGTTATTACAGTTAACAATTTCATTTATTATCGTTACAATCGTCGACTATATTTTCCCATTACGTTTATTTACCTTATATTTCACACTAAAATATGATAAAAAGTAGATCGATCGATTTCTCGACTCGTTTCGATGCGAGACAAAGCATTCCAAACTGTAGGAATTCCATTCACTAAAGCGCGAAAAATCGTATTACATTTTTCTCTTTTCATCATTTTCCTCGGTCGTTCTCGAGCGAAATGAAGACAGCGGCTTGCACGTAACGCTTCGCGACCAACGTCCACCGTTACAGTCATCGTAAGGAACTTTCCTTTCAAGTCGAGGAACAGCGTGTCATATGGAGATAAGCATCTACAATATCGTTGCTTTTATCAGATAAAAACATAACGTATTACGTTTGCAGGCACTGCAGCTTATATTTATTGTTTCACAGAGATTGTGTATACTACAGTAATCTAATAACGTACTCAGCGATTTGCAAAGAAAACTCCTTGTGTTCACGGGGACGGTGACCGTCGTTCGCAAAATGTTAACACCTTTCCCGTTCAAATTGAATCGTTTATTGTTTCTTTATGTATCTCTAGTTTTCCGACGGCTCTCGAGTAGCATCCCGCGAAGTAAAGTCTTTCATTATGTTCGCCTGTTCTATATTCGATCGTTCCTTCGATCCGCTAATGCACTCACGGTTTCGTCAAGAACCTCTAATTTCTCTCCCCATTGCATTCACCCTCCGTCCCATCCTTTAGTCTCTGAATATGAAAAGCATTTAATGCGTTGTGAAGTGAAATGATGCGACGTGACGTGACGTGATCGTGGTTTCGTGTGTGTATGTGTGGGTGTATGGGTGTGTGTGTGTCTGTGTGTTGATTTTCTTCTGTCCGCACATGTCGTTAAATAGTTTAGGTATAATAAACCCTCTACGTCGATATAAGTTCTCTTTCTCTGACACTTATAGCAGGGCACTTAACATAAATGTACATTTAGAATTTTCTCTCTTATGTAAAACTCACTTGTATGTGTCTGTCTGTTGTGTACGTTTCCCCTTTGCTACTATAAAAATCTTTTATTATTTTCTTCTTCCATCACGACAACACGATTACATTGTCCTTTTTAATTAGAATTTAATTCCTTAATTGCTTCTATGTAAACGTAATTTAGAATATCTTCGGTGTGTGTGCTTGTGTATGCGTGTCTTCAGTGTTTACGTCTCTATATGCGTATTACATATATGACACACATTCCCCCCTTCTTATTATTAAAATCTCTTGTCTGAAATCGTGTGTATCTTTTTCCATAATTTCGTATCATTTTACCAGTACTGCAACCAACGACGTTACGTGTATGTGTGTGTGTGTGTACACATACATACTTACATACAAACGTACATACGTACGTACATACATACATACATACATACATACATACATACATACATACATAAACACGCGCGCACACACACACACGTATTCTCTCTCTCTCTCCCCCTCCCTCTCTTCACACACTCCCACTAATTGTTGTTGAACTTTATTGCGATCAAACAAGTGTCGCGACATTAATTTTTTGCTTGTTCTGCCTGACGATAATAAAGATACTTTGCAACAGCTCGAGAAGTTAAAAATTCTGGGGCCGTTAATCGAACACAAGGAAACCGATGACAGACGAAGAATTGGCTCAGGCAGTGGTATGTACTTATTCACCGATGGGAATTTGTGCTTCGATCGAGTAAACTATTGATTTTTTTAAACGTTAAAACTACATTCCGTCCGACAAAGGTCTGTCCCGAACGTTATTCCTTACACCTTGTAAAAATGCCCACGAAAAATGATTCGTGTTTCTATGTCGAGATCCGCGACAAACATTTTCTATCGTGCTTCGACGCTGCCATCTCGCCACTTTAACAACAAACAAGAGGGAAAACATGAATGTCGAATGATCAATTGAAAATTAATAATAAGCATGTAAAAAATGCAATGGCCAATACGTCGTTGTGGTACCAACTAATTACATTAATATCCATTAAAGATACGATAAAACTCATTGATAAAAAACGGTTTCTCGTTATAGATTACAATATGAGTAGTAAGTATTTAAGTATAATTATTTAATTATATGACCAGTCTTCAGTGAGCGGGACGTCAAGTATGCGTTAACGTTAAAAACAGACATGTAACGCCCCCGGAATTATAATATATTTATCGTTTTTTCCTTGCTTTAAATATTGAACGCTTAACTTTTTCCTCTTCGCGAACGTAACGTATGCATATCCGTAAAATTAAAAGGTTCAACATGCGTGCACTACCTAATTAAATTAAAGACGAAAGTGGATATCTAAATATAAATTACGTCATCGAGAAATTCGTTCGGTGTAAAGTAGAAAAGAAAATAGAAACAAAAGCGCAAACGGACGATGATTAAGAGAAGATTAAGTTACGAAATGCATGAAGAAATGGGTAAACGGTATAGTAACGTACGGAAAAAGATCGAAGAATGAATTTAATCCTATGACTGTGAACAAAGATGAAAAATATTAAAATACGTAAACATATAAAAAGTTACCTCTATCTTGTTTGTAAAGTCAAAAATTTTTTACCCTCCACGTTGCGAGTGTCTTAAGATAATAATGAAAAAATTAATCTAACAGCTGTCTGGAGTTTTCAATACTTAAGTCTTAATGTACAAATAAAGTGGTCTCAGTCCTACAAATCGACAATAAATATTAAACGGTAAAATCCATGCTCTCTAATACACGATGTAGCCCAAGATCGACAGTCTTCTCTCGCCCGAAAAACAATAAGGAAAACAAATATATCGGCCTAAAAGCGTATACGTATAATGACTCACGGAAAATGTAGCAATAGGTGAACCTAGCGAGGGAGAACTTACAAAACGAAAAAAGGCAGGGGAAAAATAGAAACGAGGAAAACAGACATTAACAACCCTGAGAGCAAGCCGCAGTTCGCGAGTTCGCGAATACGACAGGTAGTAACAACGGCTAGAATCAAAGTATATTTCCCTATTTGCTACGTATTTACGTTAATTAGATGCATTATCTCTGTATTGAAAAATACTAATAATATTGCGTTAAATATAAATATATTATCTGTTATAATTATTTAATCGTCAATTATTTCCTGTCATCATTTTGTGTGTCTGTGTGTGTGTTTTTCAAATCCATTGCTACCACTTTCGCTCGTTACTTCGATACTATATACTTCCAACCGTACCCTAAAATATACGTATGTACACGGTGCGGCAAGGCAGCCATTTTTCTAACTTTATATCATTTCTTTTCCCATTACTTTTTACTTCGTTCCGCGCTAGAGTAAATTTAAAAATCCCTCTGAGACTCGTTAAATATAATATAAATTAATTTATCTCGCTTACCGATTTCAACAAACCCATTAATTATCGTTAACGCGTCTATAAAACAAATGTATTAATAATCACTCCCTCCCAACGCTTTGCATACACTTAAAAATCTTTAAATTTATCATACGCTTTAACTTTATTTAAAAATTGATAATATAGTAGTAAGGAATACAATTATTGTAGTTAGTTAGTAATAACTATAATCATAATCGATATACTAGTGGTTCTTGTTTACGTTCGTTTATTATATTACTTTATAAAATAAGTTCTGAAAAAACAGCCGTAGAGATAAAACTTCTTTTTTTTTTCTCTCTCTCTTTCTCAATCTATTAAATTTGCCGCTCTCTTTTTCTCTCGCTCTCTCTCTCTCTCTCTCTCTCTCTCTCGCTCACGCTCGCTCATCTTTCTCTCCCTCCTCGTTCTCCCACTCTCTCGCTCCTCTCAAGTAGGTATTAAATAACGTATTATTCGGAACAACCACAAAGTCACCGCTACTTTCTTCCCCTTTCACGTGTATCTATTCAATTTCTTAATTAATACACTATTATTCGGATGTTCAATGTAACCTGTGACCTATTTAAATTAATTTCTTTACTCCTTTTAATTCGTGTAAAACAGTGTACGTGTTAAATGTGTATATGTGAGAGTACGTACATATTACGTGTTCCGTGTAATTACCATAACAATTAGTGTAAAAATGGTTAATGTTTGATTGAGCTCCCTACTTGTCATCTCTTGTCTTCTCTTGTCTTTAGTTTAGTCAAGTAAACGTGTTATTGCGTTGATCCCAGAAGTTTCCACGAGTCGCGTTTGTTATGCTTTCTCTTCATCCCAGTGACTTTTACGTATCCCTGTTCTACAGCACTACACGAGACTGTTAACAAGAACTTCAACAAGGAATTACACCGAATTGAAACGCAAAATGGTATCGAACGGTTCAATGATTGTATGTACAGAATAAGTACAGCGTACAATTGGGAAATGTCAATCGATAGCGAAAACCTCGATCGCTTCTAGTTATCCGTTATATTTTAATGCGATGGAGACGACAATAAAAAGACAAACGAAACAGAAGGGACAAGTATAAATTTAACTTTCGTCGCGAGTTAAACTGCGTTTACGTTGCGAAAGGTTACCGAAATTTGACAAGAAAAAAGAATAATCGCTATGAAGAGACACTAATCGTATTGAGATCATAACGAGGAAGCTTACTCAAATTGCTGGATCCATTATTGTAGCCTACTAATTACCATGTGACATTGTAAAAAATTTAAAAATTACATTAGAGCGTAATACTTGCGATTTCTTATTGACAAAAGTAAGACACAACGCGACCCGCTCAGTAATAAACATGAGCACATTTGAGAGCATTCTTCCGAAATATTTCTTGTTTAGAACTATGGTAAATCCTACAGAGTAAATACAATTAAGTCATATATTTAATCAGGTAGACTTTTCAGATCGACGCCCCCCGCCGAGAAAAACCGCACACAAGTTTATACAAATACCCCTCCCTCCATCCTTAGATACCGTGATCTCATCTCTAATCATCTAAAATTTAAAAACACTTATAAGCATCATCGTACAATATTTGTAATTATCATAGACAGTAATAATAGTTGTGTAATAGTAGTGCAATCGTAGTAGTTGCAGTAGGAGCAGTCGCAACAGTAAATAGTGATAAATAGCTGTAAATAGTTTTATAATGGTAATAGTAGTATAATAGTAATAATTATTATAGAAGTCATAATAATAATAGTAACAATAATTGTAGCCTTAAACGTGCCTAATAATTAACTATTATAAATCCGAGGTAAAAAATAAACTAGTTTCCACATATTTGATGCAATACAGCCGTACAGAAACCCGTCTGACGGTTAAGAAGTTCTTATGATATAATTCTTTTACGTTCGTTTTTTATTTTAAAATTCATCGTCATCGTTCGCGTTTCCATTCTCGTCCTTTTCCTTTCGAACGCAATAAACTCCACGTATCAATTGGAAATGGAAAAGGACCAGACGAAACCAATTATAGAGAAAGTCAAAAGCGAAAGACAGTAGAAGAAAAAGGAGTAGACAATATGTCTAAGACAACTACTATAGTGATATGACGTGAAAAAGTAAATAAAGAAAGATGCGTAAGAAAACTGCACCCTGCTGTCAAAGAGTTATAGATTATACATACATCATATTAAAATGATCTATTTTTATTTTACACTATCTCTGTAGTTTAGGTATATGACCGTGGGACCACCTCACTTAATTATTTCATTAATTACTCGTTACGTTTTTCTTTTTTTTTTTTATCCTTCGGTTATCCAGCATAACAACTATTTAATAAATACGAGATCGTGGAGGGACGGGTGTCTCAAATGTGCAAGTCAAACGTTGACCTTCCACTGGAGACCATTAATAATATTAGAGTTCTTTTATTTATTATTCTTATTTTCAAATTACCGAAGAGTGTTTACTAAATGTATATAATAAGGAGGTGAACAAGCATCGAAATTTGTGCCATCCACTGAGAAGAAATTGTCAAACGAGATCTCATTCACCCCCGCGTAAATGCTGTTAAGTAATAATGATTCAGCATTCCTCGTTCTTTACACTCGCTTTTTACTGTTTTTACGTCACTTAATTCCAACTCGATCTAGTTTATTCTTATAATACTTCTATGTTCCGCTTCCTACCCTCTATCCCAGTGCCATACACAAAATTCGCTTGCACCATGGGTGTCTTAATCGTAAACTCTTGATCTGCCTTCGTTTTATGAGTTCTTTTCCTGTTTCTTTTTTTTTTTTTAGTACTTTTTTTTTATTTTATTTTATTTTTTTTTTTTTATTTTTTTTTTTTTACCTCTCTCTTGAAAAAGTATGATAGTTCTGTTCCTTTTGCTGTTTTCCAGTTTATTTCGATACCCGACAAGATCATGGGCCGTTCTCGCGAGCGATCAATGAAATCAATGTTTCGAGCAACCTAACACCCTCTTTTCCTTGACGCTTCCGTTTTACAAACTTGGGCAGATGCTGCCGTCTCTTCTCTCTTTTTAATGCCGAAAAAAGATATGTCGTAAAATATTATTGGATCAACTGAGAATACGACCGCTCGCGAACGACATGCTGGCTCGGCTGAGACATTCTTTGCGTGAAACGAACGATATAATTCAACACGACTAATAATATCAAATGTGGCAACAAAGAAATATTCCGGCTGCAATACTCCGAACCGACACAATTCTATGAGCGATATCCTAGATTCTATGAAAAAAAAAAGAAAATATTAATATCATCGAACTCTCTAAAGAAAACATACCGGACTCTCGAGCACCAAGACGTTCAACGATTCGAAACGAAAGTCTTTGCTTCCAATCTTTTTGAGCAAAATTACAAAGAATGTCCCAGACTCGGGCGCAGATTCACGATCGATATACAAGTTGCGTTTTCCCCGAATATGTAATAAGAAATAACCCACGAGCAAGGCCAAGCCATTCAGCGCATCTCTCCATCACGGATCAATTAAAATTGTCATGAGGTTTGCCACTCTTTGAAATCAAAGCCTTGCTGGGGTTTAGGGGCGCTGGCGGCATACCCACCTTGGTTACTTTCTCCTCCCTGATATGGACGCTGATAACCGGTGTCAGCGTAATTACCATATCCGGAGTACCCAGTATAATCCGGAGTCTTAGCTGAACTGCTACTGGACCCAGGTGCACCTGAACCGGTGGTCTGTCGTGAATACATGTCACCTGGAACATTGATTTTCAACGTGATATTATCTGCCCTTACCACTTACCGCGCCTCATTTATTCAGAAGCTGGAACTACTTTTCCGACAATGTGGTAGATACATTTTCGATACTTTTCGTCGTACGTATCGTTAAATATTAACTATGGTGAATCTATGACCGAAGAAAGGGTTCGAACAACACCTCGTTGCATGCATCGATAAACATCCGTGAACTCGTACGAAAGGGGAGAGAACAACTAATTCGCGTTCGTGAAATTCTAAGAAATGAAAAGTATCTAAAATATATCTAGATTTTTTTTATTTATTTACAAATACGCGTGCGTGCGTGTGCGTGTGTGAGTGTGTGTGTGTGTGTCAGTATGTGTGAGCGCGCGCGCGTGTGCGTGTACGTGTGTGTTTAAAATAGCGTAATTATATTTATACAAAATACTGAGACCAGTACATTTGGACTTGGATACTAAGCATATTCTGCTCCGTTTACTATTTGATAATCGTTAAGTATGCTCTGCGGACAATTACAAATGCAACTTACATAAAAGTAATTTCATAAAGGATTTCCAGGGAAGTAAAACTTATTACACAGAACAAGCAGAAAATAATACTGATCTCAGGGTTACCCAAAACGAATTGATGTCTCTTATTACTTCGAAACCGAGTTCTTCGCTGGCAAATCGATTTGGAGCGATCAAAGAATGAAAATATTGTTGGAAACTTGTGTTATCAAGAAGACATAAATTCGTCGCAAATTCTGCTGGTAGGCAATAAAGGAAATGAAAGGAGCGAGAGTAGGATTGCACTATCATACATTACTGTGAATCGATCGTTTTTAGAAAAATTTGAATCGTAACTGTTTTGCAATAACGTCTTAGAATGGAAGATACACGGACACATTTGAAAAATTAGTTCCAAATACCTACTCTATTTCTAATAGTGCCACGACAATAATCAACTAGTGGAAATATTCAAAAATGACTTGTTAAAGGGGTACTGGCCGGCTATTATTTCTAGGAGGTACTATTGAAAAAAAAATGAAAAAGAAAAACAACCAACGTAAGTAGAAAGAAAATACTTGTATTGGTTTACATAGGACGAAAAGGTGATCAGACATTTAACTTAAAAAAAAAAAAAAATAAAAAAATAAAAAAATAAAATCAAAAGTGAAATGACGGATGAATAAGTGCGAAATTCGAATGATTACTACATTTGCTAGCTAACAATCATAAGCATAAGAAGTATTCTAAGCGTAGCTCCAATCTGATGTTACGTTTTCTACATCTAAATATCGCAAATTTTCTCAGCTATATGAACCTCTTTCAATATCGAGTACATACTTGTATAATTCGTATGATCAAAAGTTACATGCTTTTGAAATTCTATACGCAACAAATCAAGCGTTAGATATACACGAAAATCAAAATCATCGGTTAATAAAGTAAATTGAAAAATCTGCAAGTATTGGAGGAGTTTGGAACCGCGCAGGATGTAACCTGTGGACAAATTCTATTTGGTCTAACAAAAAAAAAAAAAAACCAAAAAGAAAGGGGAAAAAAAAGAAAAAATGAATGTCGATTTACGATATACTTTAAAAAAAAAAAAACAAGTGCTTCGTTAACGTTCTCCCAACCCTTGTACGCGAAATGGCTTGTCTCTACCCCAAAATCCAAAAAGCCGATTACATTAGTATTTGTTAACAAACAGCGACATTAACGCGGTCACGTCCCAAGAGGATACGATACTTAGCGACAAACGTTTAACGACCGAAAATAAATCTCCAAGGGATTGGCTAAGGCTCGCTTTAACAAACTAAAGAGAAAAAAAAAAAAAAAAAATAAAGAAAATAGAAAACGAAACAGTAGATGTTTTGAGTTAGGCTCGATTAGATGAAACTGGAGCTGTATGATGCGAAAGGGTGGAAAGAGGAAAGACTTTGTTTGACTGAGCTTGAAGACTCACCCTGCGGGCCAGAGGGGTTCGAGTTGGAGTTGGGCTGCGAGGAGTTAGGCTGAGGGGGCTGAGGTGGTGGCTGGGTCCCAGGAGGTGGCCCATTCTGTGGCATGTTCCAGGAGTTCCAGGAACCCCCGGGCCCGCCCCCCGCAGCCCCGCCAGTACCCGCCGTGGGCCCGTAGCCCCCTGAAGCGGCCGCCGCCGGCCCACCTGCGATCATCAACCACACAAAACACGTGTCACCGACCACCGTCGTCTTCTGATGCTTTTTTTTGTTTGTTTGTTTGTTTTTTTTTTTTTTTTTTTTTTTTCAGGGCACATTTACACTGCTGCGACGTTGCTCTGTTACAGAACACGCGTGAAACCCTTAACACGGATCAACTTATAATTGGCCAACGATCGCAAGAGCACCAATTGCGCGCGAATTTATGATTCTCTGCGCGCTAATCGTGAACAACAACAATCGCGAGCGACTTGCGGTTGTTCCTGCAAGCGAGTTCGAAAGCAGATGATACGCATGATTCTACGTTGGGTGTTCGTTTCTCAAGGGGGTACGAGGGTACGAGAAGCGTAAACTCTAAAGCGGGCACAAACCCATTACTTATCTCTTGCGCTACTTGTGTTCACGACTTTAATGAATTCCTATCACTGATGTTTACCCGGTGATACAGCGAATCCCCGTTGTATGAAATTACATCGTACGTGTACAAACATTATCAAACATTTAATGATCACTAAACAGTTTGGACAATTTCGAGACTGCTGTCAGATTTGCACAAACGGATGGTTAAACTGTGTTCAGATTTTCTTTGGTGAAATTCGAGAAATTTTGAAGTCACAAATTTAAAATTGAAGGACACTTTTTCCGAGAAGGTCGCTATCGTGATGTGGTAGGTGTAACTCGTCTTTTGTAAATACGCAGGCCGATATTTCTCGTGCGATCCGATGTAGCTAATTGTCATCTGTAAGTGCATCAAGTGTATTCTGCACCGTTTGTTGAAACGCGCGGCTCGTCGTAGCAGTGTAAACGTACCCTAACTTGGTCAACCACTTCAGTGCCAAGCATGCACCGGTGAGCGGTGTTTTAATCGAATTATGATATTTTAAAAGGAATACTTTTTAAAACGCGAGCACGTGTGCCCACCGTTTTCCGGTGACAATTTCAAAACTGCTGGAAAAGATATGTGGACTTTAAGCAACAGACTCCAAAGCGTTTCAATCACTTTTGTACAATGTCTATCGCTAATAGTGAACTTACCTCTGAGTCTTCTCTTCTGAAATAATGTGGTGACAGTTTCTTCTGCAGAACAGTGAAGGTAAATTTATTGAATGGATATGTTTCTATGAATGTAAGTATTTTAATTCATAACACGCGTATAGAGCTTGCCCGCTCGTTGCAGTCTTGGCACTTAAATGGGTTAATTTTGCTTATGAAATGTTTTTTTTTTTTTTTCTAATCTTTTTAACGCTACTCGTTCAATGCCGTTCGGATTAACCCATTGGGCCGGTATTTGTTCCGCGATCGCCGTGGATAGAGTGTGACATTTAATTTTGCATATTGTTGCAGCATACGTTTGAAAAAGTTAAACATTAATTTCTTAATAACTATTAGAGACATAGGTCCAAAACTCAACCAACGATTAAATTAGGATATCAATATATTTATTAAAATTGAATATTACAAAAGAAAATCACGACTGACAATTACGTTAGAAATCTATATTTAAAAATGGATAAAAGTTCGCCTTTCTTTGTATAACTAGAAATACTTATATTTAAAAATTGTCAACAGTATAATACATTTTCAAACACTCGGGAACATGCAAGGGAACTAAGCAAATATTCGCATTCCCATGTAGTTTCGCTCCTAATTTTGTGTTTTGAGCACATCTGTGTTATTTGGACGAGTGGACGAAAACCAATGAATTCTTTAATAATTGAAAATGCAAGAAACAAACGACAACTCCGATAAAGATGGGCGATTATTATTGAAATAGGATAACAAAACATCGGAACCAGTAGGACTCGTGGTAGCGAGTGTAACATCGCAATCGTGCACCACGAGTCAAACTCGTTACTTCGGCCCAAAGGGTTAAACGTTCATGCTTGGCTCTCGATAGAAAATCAAGCACAAACTTTATAGATAAGATTATGAGGTCCAATGTTTCTAAAGTGTTTATTATATCGATTCAGACTCAGGGAAAAGGAAATTCTAACATAGAAAAATAAATACCACACAACAAATTTCAACTATAATTACATCTTAAGTTTGGAATAATGATTGAATTTCTCGTTTACGCAAATGGTAAAACAATACGTTACGTTTGCATCGTAATGAGATTGTACGTATTTAAGTATTGCATCGAAACGCAATTTGTAATAACATTGGAAACTGCACAATATTTAAAAAAATATATATACACATCGAGCGAATAATGAGCCCAAATTGACATAATTTGACATTCATTTGATATTTATGATGTCCTATTGTATTCTCTTTCCATAATATAACCTCCAGGGGGCATCGAAAAAAAAGTGATAATTAATCGTACATTATAGGTATTTGTTTTCTCATGTTCTTATCTTTCTCTTTCTTCTCCTAACATCTCCAAGGAGGATGGAGGGGGAGAGGACAGGATCAAAGTTATTGTTAATCTTTATAACTATGACCTTATCGTGTGTTGTCCTTAACGAATGCGTAAATGGTGTTGACATTGCCGAATGAATAGTCTTAAAATGAATTATCATTACAGCAGTGTTATGCGAATTAGAGAATCAACATTATCACCATTTTCAACTTATTGCAATTAAAACACTGTGTAACTTGATAGTTATAGGGTATAATTACCCTATTTCGCGGCAATTAAAATTACATTCGTAATTTTATCAATTACGTCCCGCGTATAATTTGAAAGCTACAATGAATTAAACTTGTTAAATTTGTAGCAAAGTAAAGGATAATTGAGCTCCAAGATTAAGACATACTTTATAGTTTCAAAAGTAAGATGTATCCATTGATATCATTTTATCCAATTCATAAGTTCGAATTTGAAAAAACAGTAACTAAGAATTAGAATAAATAGAGTCGGAATTTGCCTTAACAACTTACCATAACTTCCATAACCTTGTGTAGCTGCTGCAGACTGAACATTGTAACTGCTACTCCACTGGTGATGGGGCGGGGGTGGAATTTGCTGTTGCTGAGGTGGGCCAGGAGGTGCACCCCAACCCTGAGAGTTGTACTGAGTGGTATACCCAGCGTATCCACCAGTCTGAGGGCTGGTACCCCAACCCTGATACTGCTGCATCATGTTTCCCGGTGGTCCCATCGGACCACCCATCATAGGTCCACCCATTTGTCCATTTGGACCACCCATAGGCCCCATATTCCCAGCCATTCCCATCGGAGGTCCACCGGGTTGTGGTCCCCACTGACCCTGATGACTGTCGTTCATTTTATTAGAAGAATCTCGTGGCTCGGCACGTTTAATTTCAACCTGAAACAGGAAAGATAAAGAGGATCGTATTAAATGTCACGTTGCAATTTAATGCAACTTCTATCATTTTAACTACAAGAATTATGTAATAGGTCTCCAATTTTGATAGAACTAAAATAATCCCATTGTTGCCATAATAAATTTTCTTTTTTTATAAATATACAATTATCTAAGGTTTTAAAACTCGCCAAGTCTTACATAAATTCTAAATATATTCTAATTTTTATCTTTTATATAACGCATAATTTATGGTATTCTAAATCTTCATTTCTTTAAAACTGACACTTATATAATAGTAACTAAGCATACAGCCATTAAGCGTAACATAGTATGAAAAAATTGTGTAAAATAAAATAAGTACTATAACTAACATTAATATATACATATAAATATACATGTACGTATACATATACATGTACGTATACGTATACGTATACATATACATATGCATACATATATACATATATATATATGTATATCTCTATATATATATATATAAAAAGCTATGTGGTACATAATAATAAATTATTCTAACAGTCGTACTTATTATTATTTTACATTACAGTAATCTAATAATGTATATGCTAATGTGTAGGTATGCTATACCTGTTTTCCATTTAAGTTGACGAAATGCTCAGCTACGCACCGGTCCACAGCATCTTCATCCTCGAAGCTGAGAAAGCCAAATCCTGCCGTCCAAACGTGACAGTATATCAAAAATTGCCCCATACATTTATACAACAAATACATTCTTTCATGTAACCCAGACTCCTGAATTTTTATCCTCATATTATATACTATCAACGTTACAATTTATTTTTGTAAATTTTTATTTGTACAAACTGGTCCACTACATCTAATTACTTTCGTTGCACGAACGATAATAATAGTCATTAGTTCCAATTTAGTATATTTTTTGTAGTTTATATATAAAAGTTATTATAGGTAATTTTAATACCAATTAAAACATGCACCTTCTAAAATTTTTAAGTACTTATTATTACTATTCACCTTATATGTTTGTAAAGCTTAAAATACTTAATCTAACAAATGTATGATGGCTGTTTTAAAGAAGCTTTTTAACTGTATTTCTCTTCAGTTACAAGTGTTTAAATAAGTGTAACACAAATGAAAGTTATATGTTTAAAATTACATAATATTAAAATAATGGTTTTCAAAGGTACGGATTATACCAATAGACATTACACTCCTATTGTAGAAACTTCTAATCATGTTTAACGAAAACATTTATTAAATGATTAAATGGTTTTGAGTGCATGTTGTTTTAAACATTAATTGAACAAGAAAATCGATATTGTTAGAAAAATAAAACGAGCGAAAGAAAGTTTGGTCGAACTCGTCGAGCATACTAACTTCTTGAATGCAGCCACCAAATATGAATAAATATTCAAAGAAGAAAGAAATAGTCTGTCATCGTGAACATGGATATCTACTAAATGTTTATTCGTAAGGATACCAATGTAAGGCAAAAATTTTTGTATACTAAAAAGCCACTGAAATTATTAATATCCTAATTTATGTAAAGATATAGTAATTATAAACTGTAGACTAATATTTAAGATTAATTTTTTATACAATATATACTGGTTAAGGATAAGTATAATTAAATGAGATTATTATTCAATGGATAAGAAATAGATGGATAATACCTAATAAAGAATAGGATTTACAACGTATCTTACTAGTAACTTAACTTCGACTTAAGTTATGTACATTTAACTTATGTACTTAATAACCTATTCTTAATAAAACTTAGCCAAAATCACAATATGTATAAATACATTTAATGTAATTTAATATAACATAAAGTATCTTAATGTTCTTTAAGGTAAGACAAGGCGAATTATTAAGAGTAGCAAAGTAGGATAAGAACACTACATAAATAACTATGTATATTGTATATAAGTTTCAATCTCAGGATCTTAAAGTATTTCATAAATATATGTCAAAAACAAACAATATTAATTAAGAAGTCTATGAATAAGGATGTATTAATTATAATTATTATGGAGAAATAAGAGCAGGGTTGTTACAAAAAAGAAAAAATGGTAATCAAGCAGGGAAGTTCAATGTCCATTTATTATTGACTGGCTTAAGCATAGAAACATATTCACCTTTTAACTAATTACCCACTAGTTCTAATATTCATATTTAATCTTTACATTAATAACTGCAGAAAATTTTGATGTACTTTAAATGGGTGTGCTGCATTCAAGTCAGAATTTTTGATTCGAACAAAATATTATGTTTTACGCATGCTATACAATACATGCATACACGCATTATATTTTTATAATGCACATGATACATGCTACTTGCGTTAACATAGTATTAGGAAAAATTTATTTCAAAAATTCTGACTATATTCCTGGCCACGCAATAAATAAGATGACAAAAATAATCAATTTTAAATATTTACAAAGCATTGTCTTTCATAGCTTCCATAAGAGAAAAAATACAGATGTATACGAGTGTACAGAAAGACGTATAACATATTTTTTAACAAATTATTGTTCTATAATTAATAAACACACCAAAACGATTGCTATGGAAACTACTTCCAATAATGCCACTGTAAAAAAAAGTAATAACAATTTCTGTAATGCACTCACCCCTTGATTTCTTTTTCTCTTGGTCATACATAATGACAACTTCCATAACCTTGCCAAAGCGAGTAAAGAAGGACCTCAAGTCGGTCTCTGTCACGTTGCTCGGTAAACCCCCAAGGAAAACTTTTGGGAAACCGCCGCTACGCTTTGGCTTTTGTTGAGTGCGTGGATTGCAGGGTTTGGGATCGATCTGTGACACAAGAAACGAACAATACATTAAACTGCTTTGTCATTCCGTACACATTAAAATAATATTCCTATTGATTTTAAAAGCGATACTCACAGTGCGTCCATCAAGTTGATGAGGTCCATTCTGAAGAACCAAAGGAACATTAGCTGGATCGCTAAATGTTACAAATCCAAACCCACGACTGCGACCGGACTCACTGTTTTTCATAACAACACAGTCAATTACCTCGCCATAGCGGCCAAAGTAACGCTGAAGATTTTCTTGCGTCGTCTCCCAGGACAAACCGCCAACGAACAGCTTTCTATAACAAAAACAATTAAACAATTACAATTAACAGAAATACACAGACTGTAATTACATAAGCGGTATTAACTAGAAAAACCTGAAAACAATACAAATTCGTATATACTTACTCCATAATCGTCACTGTATAAATTTTCAATTAAATTTATTTTAAAATAAGTTAAACCAAAATGGTTTATCGAAAGATTTACTTGAAAATATGTACAGAAATAATATCGAGGAAGCAGAAAAATCGATAAATACAAGTTAACAATTATTAACCTCGTTAAATAATATTAAATATAAAAGAAAATATTTTGGATTTAGAAAAAAAAGGTTTCTTATCTACATAGAATACGTAATTTAGATTTACCAAATGACGAAATCTTCGCTCCGGTGATATGAAATTTGTAACACGCGCAATGCATATTTCAGAACATATTTTTTATCCTAACAATGATGAAAATTTACTATACAATACGTAAAATTGAAAGTAGAATAGCTAGATTAAACGAATACCTGTCGATAATTGCAGTTAGTCGAGCGTGTGCGAGAAGAAAATCACACAGCTAGAGTATTGAAATGCACTCTAATCTTTCAGGATATAGAGCATAAAAATAGAGAATCTAGAGTTAAAGGATGTAACGAGTAACGATGCGGTAGCGTACTTTCACGGTGAAATAAATCGAAAATCTATGATTTTCTCATCTAACGTTTTCTTATTTGCGTATTCCCTTAAAAACAAGAGAGTTTGCCGGATGAAAAGAGCCGGGCACACGAAAAGAACACCGTGCAAAGAACCGGCATCGGTGAATTATTCCCCCCTCGCGAGAAAAACTACACATTCAACCGCTCGTTGCTTCCAAGGAAAAAAGGTTGGCTTCACGTTCGTCTCGTACGATTTCATCGATACGCGAAGTCTGATGACGTTTTACAACATGGAGATAAGCGATATAACTCAAGATCGAGCAAACACCAAGGGGGAAAGGAGAGATACGAGGTAACTGCAATACGCAAATGGAGATCCACGCAATAAACTCCACGGTCCGTGAACGCGTCCCGATCGAAATTTCTCGCGTAAAAAAGCGTTCACGAATGGTCGTCGATACGCAATTTGTACTCACCCCTTTTCGTCGTCGTCCATTTCGGTCTTCACTCTCATAATATTTCACTTAAAACTACGAGAATGTTGTTAGTATTAGGGCGCGAATGGGAATATGGCACGATGCTTAGCGCGGACGAGGGTAATGGCTCCCCACAATGAACGCGACGTCGAGAACAGAATGTAAACGTAACGAAGCGACTCGCGTCATTTCCGCCGACCGCTAGTCAAATCAGCAACCGTGGACGGTCGCGACTCAGGTACGAACGTAAAGAAACATTGCGCCCTCTAACAAGATGGAGACCACGATCTCGTATTTTATTTTCGATAAACGTGAATACGTTTATTTCTTCACGAGTAGTACGTATTAAAAAAGAGTAAAATATTATTCTCGTTATTAAAAGGGTCGAATATTGGTAAAAGTACGAGTCGTGCGCTCCGATTCGCGATATATTATCGATAAGCTTCGTATTGACACAGCCCTGAGAAAAATATCGCGTATTGCCAATGGGTCTAGCCCTTAAGGAAACAATCGATAAAACAGCTAGCAATAATTTTTTGCTCGTAATACGAAAGATTGAATAGAAAGTACAAACGAGTCAATATATTAGTTGAATACAGTAGTGCGTATGGGTTCAACGATCTGTCGTCACATAGCTGATTCCCGCCATTTTGTTCTAAGATTGGCGGCAAGATTTAATTCGTCCACTATCCGATTTCCGAAGAACGTTCGAATAATCGTCAAGGATTCGAATAATAGTTTTGTTCGATCGATTTCACGAATAAACGTTTTTGAAAACGAAAACGACATTGAAAATAAATCGATCGTTAATTTCGAATTTTATTAAATATAGAACAAGATAATAATTTTCCTCTTACATAGAACGCAATCTTCCAGCCGTTGCATAATGCATAAGAACCACCATATTGTGCAATACATTAGTCTTTCTACCGGTAATAATTTCATAAGGCACTCGTGCAGAACGATGCAAGCATTAAGTCCGTGTAATTTTATACGTTGGTACTGTGAAATTTAATTAAGAACGGATCGCTCAAATTGGAAGTTAAATACAAAGTTCGGGTAATAGTAATTTCACAGGGAACGCGACGTACGCATCGTAATTACGTTAATAAATGTATCGAAGAAAATAAATAACGGATAATTCGAACGATTCGAATATTCCCTGAATATTTCTTTCTTCTTTGCGTTTTAACCATTCGTGTCATACAGAGGTTGAGACTCTTATCTGATAAAATTGCGATAATAAGAAACCCGTACAATTAAACGTTCATCGAAAACTTGCCTCAAAAATCTATCTATTACTCCGAAACAACTTCCGATTTCGATGAATCGAATCGAATTTTAAACGATCCTCGATCAATTCTGCGAAACGACAAAAGACATTCCCGGTTCCTGTCTCACGTGTGCCAACAATTCGTCTCCGTCCTTGCGTTTCCCCATACGTTGTCAACGATAAGCAACTTTTCAGAACCGTGAACTGTGCACGCTGCCGAGATATCGTGCCGAATGTGTGTCTGAAACCGAAACCGTCGCGCGCATAAAATTCGAGGAATCGGTTGGTCCGTCTTCTCCGTCTTCTCCGTCTTTCCGGTCGATGAATTTCCGCAAGCGCTAAAAATAAAAACATTTAACGTACCCCGTCTCGGTTAGACTTTCCTGCATCTTACGATTCATCCATCGTAGCTGAATCGATTTCGTGGAAAATCTACAGGGCCCGAAAATATTCAATAAACGTCCGAACGTTATTCAACGAGCGAACCTACGATCGATCGTCGATTAGGGTCGAACGAATCATCGTTAAAGACTCTCAGCGAGTAAATTGGAGTTTCTGATATTTTTAAAGCACACCTACGCGTCGCTCCTTCGCGTCTCGATCCCAATCGTTCCGGTCGAACAAGGATCGAGCGTGGTGTACAGAAGATAATATGAAATTCACGAAGCGTAAAGGTAGTTCAATTCGCTTAAATTTCGACGGAAGTTCCTGCTTTACCGAACCGGTCAGACTATAATGTGTCAGCATCGACTATTCTTACCAGCGGTGTGTACAACAACGATTTTATACTTGCTACATTTCAGAACACACGCGTCGAAGAACGTACGCGTACATTGTATATTTATTGTAGGTACGTGAGCGCCTCGTTGCACAACACGCGAACGAGATATACGTTGCGTACACATCTTGGTTCTCTTTGAGCTCGCTCCAGCAAACACGTGTGCACTGGCTATCAGCCCGTTGAACAAGAGACGCGACCATGCTGTGTAATAACGGAATCACGGACAATCGGCTGTATTCGTGTAGCTAATTAAACGAGAACGATATCGAAAGTAATTGGCCATACACGATGCGAACTACCTACTCGTTCGAAACAGGAGTACGTATACTCTCCTGGCTTATCTTTCGCTCGCTGAGGATAATTGGACCGCCGAACAGATCACGATTCAAATCCGCCTTCGCGAATATGGAACTGTGGAAGTAAGCATCGCACTTGGCGATGGATTTCGGCGAGAACAGATATCCCGTTTACCATCGACGCGTGTCATTGGCCGTGATTGCGAAACGTTCTCACAGATAAGAATATTTTTAGAGGGTCGTCGTTAGATCTGAAGAAAAAAAAAAGAAGCAGAAACGCGCGTACTCACGTGTACAACTCGGTTGCGACTCGTTCCCGAAAAAATGTCAGTAATGGGCCTCGTATCGATAATCCGGCGTCGATTAAAAATAGAAAACGTTCCCGGCTCCGTTCCGAGGAAACGCGGTACACGATCGATTTTCGATGCCTAGGCGGTCGATACGACACGTCGAAATGGAACACGATTTTACGGTTAGTTTGCTGTTACACCCGTCCCGGGTTGATTCGTGCGAGTGGCCACGGAAGACGATATCCATCCGACGAGATTCCAGACGCGTCGAGGAACCGACAAAAAACGCGCTCGGTGGGATACCGGAGTTTCTTACATAATTTTTCGTTCACCGCTCTTCTTCTGTATGCGCGCACGTGCATCTGGAAATCTCGAAGAATTCAGCCAACCGGCAGGCGTGACCACCGCGGCGGATGAAAAAGGAGTAGGGAAAAGGAGGCAGAAAAGGGCCGAATCGGAGGTGGTCGAAGGTTGCCGAGGTCAGGAGCGTGGCGCGAAGCCTGCGTATCGGCTGGTTTCCTCCGTATTCGAACGAAAAGTTTCGCCGCGTACGTCGAAGAGCTTAGTATACCACGGCGAGCCGATCACGCTGCCTGGCTCCTGGCTGGTCGACTGCTTACCCGACTGCTTGCTCGGTCGCTTGACTGCTAGCCGGGCCGGTCTCGTCTCGTCTCGTCTCGTCTTGTTCAGTCGTCGTGCCAACATCCTGCTCGTAACACGTCCGCGGTCGGTGTCGCTACGAGCCGAACCTTTCCACGTTTCTTTCGTCGTTATCGCGTTTACGATTTCTGTCATGCCGTGGCCGACACGGGGGGGGTGTCGGTAACGCCTCTCTTTTTTTCAACGACACGAGCCACGTGCACGCCAAACGAATCGGCCCGGAGAAACACGAAACGAAGAAGTAAGTGTGGATCGTCCAATGTAACCGAGCAATTTCGACCGCGCCCGTGTTCCAAACACGCCGGAGAACCAGGAGTATCTATCGGTAAAAAACAAAGAAACGATCGTCGAAGACCGTAGAAGGTGGTACATTTGCGCGCGAAACGATCCGAGTTCTCCCGCGAGAAGTGATCCGACGATAGTCTCGTGCACGATCGTTCAAACGTGGCATCGCGATCGATGCGAAGAGATTCGATGAATTTTCACGAGTCGGCTCGCCCGAGTGGACCATTTCCGCGTCGATGAATTTAGAAACGAACCACCGGAGTACAAAGGATATTTGTTTAGAAAATCGTGCCGCAGCGCGACGAGATCGTTCAACCGTGAACCGGGGAATCGTTCCGCGAACCGTAAGCCTTCCGTTATCGTCGCGGTGGAACGTGAAAAGCCGATGACTCGTCGTTACTTCTACCGGTTGATCGAACAGCCGGTTGTCTTCGACGTCCAGTCACGACCGATGGGAATCTGGTCGGTGACCGTGCCCGTGCTCTCTGCGATGATCCCGGCTTGGACCGACGTCTCGACGTCTGTGGGAACAATTACTTCAATTACCACGTACCGCGTAACATTCCCAACAACGGCCGCGTCGGATCCGTTCGATCGAGTCCGGTCACTCGAAAACACGATCCAGGTCTAACGCGAATCAACAACCACGAAGAATCTGACCGCAACCGGTGTGTATCTTATCTTACACGGTTACATTGTCGCGGGGACACATCTCGGTGTGCGCGAATACGTCGCGAGCGCAGATGTAATTTCAATTAATCCCCCGCGAAAGTATCGGGTTCCGTTGCCAATTCCTTCTCGTAGAATCGTATCACCGCACCAATTTCTCAACAGTTGCCCGCGAAGGGTCGCCGCATACGATTTCGTTCGTTCGTTTGCGTGGTTCGCGTGGCCCCTTTGTTGCACCGCGTACGGTGGTAATTTCAACGGACAACGTAGGGTACACGACGACTCATCGATGCTCCATCGCTTTCGCGGAGACCACGTATGTAAGTCGATGAACCGGCGTTTCTCGAACTCGCTTCGAGCCACTTATCGTCGCGGGTTTGTCCCGGTCTTCTTCGTCGTAATGAACTAGACGTCGTGGCCTGTTGCAGTAGGAACTAGCGGTGATCTGGAGCTGACTTTCGGCTTAAACCGGTTCTCCCGCCTTTCGTACTCTCTCTCTCTCTTTCTTTCTGTATCTATCTCTCTCTCGTTTGTCCATGCACGTAGCTTCGAATCGTATCCTTTAACGGGACGAACAGCGGGATTTCGTAGATTCGTGAATTCGTGGATTCGAGCCGTGCGTAATCGCATATTATCGAACACCATCGTCGTCATCGTCGTCGATATCGATTCCACGCCAACGCGTGTAACACCATCGAATTCGTTCGATAAACCTCGATTTCTCCGTTTTCTCCCCCCGTACGCGAAAACAAACGTGAAACGAAATTACGAAATTTTTGTACGCGCGCGAACTCGATCCCGCGCTCAAAATATTATCTTCGACCCGAATCGTTATTTTAGCGCGTTCCTTCTCCGAACCGATAAGATTAAAGGTGCGAACGAGCGTTCGATTCCCATGTAACGTTCCACGTGGAACGTTTACGCGAAGCGGGGAATAATTTTCATTTACAGTGAATTTTAACGGGAATTTCCTGCCCTCCGTGTACAGTCGCGAGATGATTGTGAGAACGGAAACGGGTTGCGCGAATAACGACCAGGTACAATCGACGATGACCATCAACGACCTTGCGCGTTCAACGAATAATCAATTTACAGTTAACAAGAAAGTTCTCTCTCTCTCTCTCTCTCTCTCTCTCTCTCTCTCTGTTTTTGTAATTAACGCGACTGTCACACGACGACGTGTCGATTTGGTTTTTCGCATCGTTCGAACGAGACGTTCCTCGTCGTTGCTCTTTTGGCAAGAGGAGAGATGTCACGGCTTAAAATTCGATAACCGCCCGCATTCGAATATATAGTATAGTATATATCAGCGTGCTTGGAACCGGTTTCGCCAAGGGACAATTCTTTGTTTACGCCGATTTAAGAAATACGTTTCGGCCAACCGTGTAGAAGACGACCCAAGGGAAATCTGTGTCTCCCGCATTATCGTAACGAAGATTAGTCATCGCGACGTGTTCGAATGTAATTCCGTTGAAATTCTCGCGATAACGTTGTAACTGGAACGCGAGAAATATTTTAACAAACGCCTCTTGACGAACCAGAGAACGTGGGCCAAGCATTCGGACCAACGTCAGAGAACACTCGGAAAGATTCAACGTGCATTCCGTTGTATAGTCTACGAAAATAACAGAACCGCGCGGTTAATTCACCGAGAACGTCTCATAAACCCTGGGTTCTCATTTCTGGACACATTATTGTACTCCCTTTGACGTATACTTGTGATTTTCTTCAGCAGCACAAAGCACGCATTGTGTGTGTTTTTCTTATCGCTGTTTACGAGAGAGAGAGAAAGAAAAAAAAAAGAAACCTTGGTCCCGTAAAAAGAAACTTGGTAAAAAGTACCAGTAGTTGACACTTTCCAAAAAAAGCAGGATAAAAATAAGAATCGTGACTTTCGTATTTGTAATTGAAAACCATCATTGGAGAACCACGGTATGTGCGATCCTTGCTACGTTACTGTGTAGTACAACAATGCGTAGTAACGACGTATGCTCGTAGCGAAACAAGTAAGTATCGTTTCAAGTCTCATAATTTTCGTATAACGCGTTCGATGAAGAAACGTGCACGAAAGGGTAAAGATCGGTCTCGTTTCGCTTTGTACTTGTTTCAATTAAAAACTGTTCGTTTAAAACGCTCAACAAGTCTTCGATTAACTGATTCGATATCACTGGATTTCAATTTTTGGGGTATGCCGAGCTTCCATCGTTGGTCTATCTCTGAATTCGACACTTTGGATATTTTTAAACATCCATCGGGCTGGTCGAGCGATGACGCTAATAGTTTTTTTTTATTCTATCGTTCCTCGTCTTTGAAATATACGCTGTATTACGATCTTTCTATCGTCTTTTGCGATATTTACCCGCTTTTATCGGTAAGAAAACATTAACACAGAACCCTGTGTCGCTGAACGAAAAGTCGGCAAACATTCGAACGATCTTTTCCGTCCTTGAATTAAAAACGTCTAATTATATCTTCAATTGGACCGTATACTTTCTTGTGTCAAAGGTATCAGTGTTGTTTATGGCTTTGTTCGTAGAACTGCTCGTTCAACGTAGTTTCGACGTTGCTCGCTTCTTTTACGTCTCTCCTTTAACGGAGCACGGAGTCAACTGTTAAATCATCGACAGGTCGAGTACCGGAATGTCCGGTGTTGGCGAATCTCAATTACCGTAACATTTGAAGAATTTCGTTGATGATTCGACGTAATTACGTAACACGCATCTGGTCAGTATTGGCCTTGTGAGACGATCAAGGAACAATTGGCACGCGATTCCGCAAATTTAACACGATCGTTCCGTAAAATTCAATACAGACGTTTTCGCGCCAAACTACTGACGAGTGTACCTTCATTGAATAGATTCGAGCCATACGCGTCGAACGTTCGATGACTTTCGATTGAAATGTTCTAATCGGATTCGACTCCGTAACTTTTGCCATTCGACACGACGAGCATTTTGATCGACCGTCTCGAGATCGATAATTGTCTGGTCGAGCCATACGCAGCCGGGCATCGACGCGACGAACGAATACGAATTATCGTTTCGAATATGTCGCCGCTACGTTCGAAGGGTTACGGAATACTTAATAAACCGGAGGTTAACCTGCGATCTAAAAAAAAAAAAAAAAAATAATGAAAGAAAAAGTCAGCGGTCCTTGATCGCTGACGTACAATTTAAGTGTTGTCGCTTGGCACGTGAGCGACCCCGATACCTCGAGGAGGCACTTGTACATATTGATCGTATCAATTTTAGTTCGCGAATCAACGTTCGCTGAATATACTCGTTATCAAATAGTTGTTCGTGTTCCTTTTAGATTAACATGGACACCAGATTCGTCAGCTGCTCGGGAACTCCCGGAGTGTTCGCGCTGTTCAGCAGAATTCGGTCAACGGAATCGAGGAAAGGATTCGATGTAAGTTGCACGTGTGTTTATAATTGCCACGTTACGTCATATTTCTGCTCACGCTATCGACTCTATAAAGGTAATCAGCGTTTATTAGCATTTCACTCGGCCCCGGCGTAAAAAGAATAAATGGCTGACCAAACAACGAGTGTCTTTGTGCTCTTACCGGGAGCGATGAAAAATACACGCGGTCACAGTTTGTTCTCCGAATGGCAAATACACGCTGACCAAAGGTCCGTGGACGCGGGGGGAGAGATCGTCTTTGAAACTTCTCGAATACCGATTCGGTTGGGACATCGAAACGTCTTTGCCTCTTTTTCGATTCGAGAAATCTTACGAGACGCATGTCCAATTGAGAACGTACGCCGACTTTTGTACCGCTCGTGGATCGTTAACGCGTTGATTGTCACGGTGGTCGTTGATGACGACCGACGCTTCGAATTTACGAAACGTCTTTAAACGTTCACACGACCAACGAACCGCAATTACTCGTCAACTCCTGAATTAACGTATCACAGTTTGAAAGAATCTCGAGAACATCGCCAAACATGGAAAACCAGCGTGACAGTGAACGCGTTAAAAGAGACAATCGTGGTACGGGATCGAAAAAATGGAATTTTTTTTTTTTTTTCGCACGTTTACGAATAGTTGCAATTCTTGCGTGAAGTTTGCGAGTTCTCCTCGGATTTTCGAACCCCCCCGAGCGTGAATCTTTTCACAAGAGTGAAAAGGCAACCTCTCGCGTTGCCTGTTCATAAAAGTGACGTTTTCACCGTATGGTTTTACTCGACACCTACGCGATAAACGATCGTACGTGGCTCTGTTATTTTTAGGAATTTTATTAATTCTTTCAGGGGCACATTTTTAAGACCCCGAGCTATAAAAAACGGGAAACAAAACAAAATCGATTCCCTCGTCTGAAATTACCAGACTGCTCTCTTGATGCAAAGTCTACGATACAAAAATCTTCACGATCAACAGGTCTGAGTGGAATTCGTGCTCGGTGCGGCTAAAAGGAGCAATGGGATCGCTCGTAGTGTACCCGACAATCGCAATAATTAGCACGTTGGAGTCATTAAAGAAGACGGCGGCGAACGTTGAAACGATGACGATGAATCCAACCGGAGGTCCAGGGACCCCGGAAGAGTATCAATGGAGGAGGTGACGTATCACCCAGTGATGCGTAAACGACGTGGATTGGCCAGCGCCGTTCTGGGCCTGACAGTGGGCCTTCTCCTAGGCTTTTTCATTCAAAGTTATCGGATATTTTCATCGAACCATCACCAACGGGCCAATATTTATGCGTCCTCGATACCCGGGCCACGTGTGCCGCCGATCGAGCTCCCGGCACGGAACCTACCTAAACTGAACGAAGACGAGCGGATAAACAGTTCCACGACCAGTCTGGTCTTCGTGGGCGTCATGACAGCCGACAAATACCTCGACACGCGAGCCAAAGCTGTCTACGAGACCTGGGGCAAGGAACTTCCGGGGAAAATCGCGTTCTTCTCGTCGGAGAGTTCCACCGTTCCTAGCAACTGTCTCGATCTGCCGTTGGTACCGTTGCCGCGCGTCGACGACACGTACCCGCCCCAGAAAAAATCGTTCATGATGCTGCAATACATGTGGAACAATTACGGCGATCACTTCGAGTGGTTCCTGAGAGCGGACGACGACGTTTACGTGAGAACCGATCGTTTGGAGAAGCTCTTGAGGTCGGTCGACTCCAGAAGGGCCATGTACATCGGTCAAGCTGGCAGGGGGAACTCCGAGGAATTCGGCTTACTGTCGCTGGAGTACGACGAGAATTTTTGTATGGGCGGTCCGGGTGTTATTCTGTCCAGGGAGACCTTGAGGAGAATCGTGCCGCATATCAAGTATTGTTTGAGACATTTGTACACCACCCACGAGGACGTCGAATTGGGAAGGTGCGTGCAGAAGTACGCCGGTATACCTTGCACCTGGAGCTACGAGGTAATTTCGTTTCTTCGTTTCGTTTGGTTCGTTTTTGCTTGGTCGCGTGGACTACTTGAACGCTACTCGTCGTAATCTTTACCCTCGTGTTCCGTTTCGTTCTTTTCACGATCATAACCCTGCGTTGTCCAGCTCGGTGCGTCTCACTACCGTTCACATAACATTAAATCTATTTTCGGTCGTCCTCCTTTCTTCTCTCTCCTGGCTCGTCCGCGCTCGTCCGCGCTTGTACGCGCTTGTACGCGCGCGAGCGCACACGCAACACCATCGGCGGCTGTAAACGTGCACGGCGCTTGTAATTTGTTCATCTACACGGGCTCGCGGTTCATTAGAATGCCGGGTTCTCCCACAGAACGTAACGTGTGTACGTGTCATACGCGTTGGTGCTTTCTACGCGCACGAACCGTTCGCTGAGTCAGACATCGACGGAATCCCTTTCCGAGTTAACGGTATTTAAACGCGAAGTTCGACGTTTACGCGAAAACATCATTCGTTTGCGGATGTTCCATCATTTTACGGAACGTCTCTCGATTTCGTCCAGATACGTTCAAAAGTTCGTTTTATTCGTTAAGGGTAAACACGGTCGATCGTTCGAAATGTAAATCGTCACGAAAACTGATGTGTCCCGTTCTTATGGAATTTATCGAGTTCCCCGTTAATCGTTCCTTTGTAAACGTACAAGGTTGACACTCACCGGATCCCCAATACGTAATCACACCGAATTGTCTGCGACTAGTCTACAGTGTCATCGGTAGTCGACACCTGCTGGCATGAAATGTTCTAGTACTCGACCTGTTTTTTATTCTAAACTCTTGCGCTGTTAGAGAAAAGATGTATGAAAAGTAAGCAACATCGAAGGCACACAAAAACAAACGGTGCGTTTCGATGAGTATAACTGAAAACGGTACTGAGCATTGAAAAAAAAGAATCTTACATTGTTCTGTCAAGTTTGACAAAGATTATGCCACATTCGGAAATCGATTACCGTAAAAACTTGAACCATCTTCGAAAATCGAAATCGAGCGATCTCGGTTCGTTGATCGAACGTCACATCGAGGACTTCGAACGAAAAGATCGAAACAAATCCACGAAAAAGATGAGATTTATTTTTTTCTTCGTTTACGCGAAATTTCGATACGATGTTTACCTGTTTCGTTACGAACGTTCGCGGTTACCGGGCATATTCTAACTGTTCGGGGAGGACGATGTAAAAAGGATCGCAGATACCGTGTCTGTCCAATGATGTGTTTTTTTTTTTTTTTTTTATTATTACGAATACGACCTCCAAAGCTCCTATTTCCATTCTTTTTTTTCCCCGCGAGTGGCAACTACCGCTGCATGGTCAACGACTGCTACTTTTACTTCGGTGATAGTCGTCGAAATAATTTAATCCCTCGGTACCAAGCAGTGGAACAATGTTAGCACAGTTAAAACGCGCTCCGTATGGTACGTATTACAGGTTTAAATACATAAGCTACGCATCTGCATCATATACAGGGTACGTTATCATTGGGTTAACTCGGAAGGTACAATGCACAGATGAGGATGTTAGTCGTTAAGTACAAGCGAATAGTACCCTGCTAACCCAATGGCCAGATCGAGTCATCCTTTTCCATCTTGACACTCAGCGTTAGGTCGAGGCGCTTAAGTAACAATTTGTGGCACGAAGTGCTTGAATCTTCGAGCTCCTCCTTGCAATAATTTAATCGAACTGCACGGTTGCGCTCAACGTTGCGCGACATTCAGTACGTTATTATGTCACACTGTTGGCGACGACATCGACAGAAACACGATCCAATGAAACACTTTTCATCCTGTCTGTCCGTTGTTTAAAAGTTATTTTGAATTGAGGAAATCCTAATAAAAGAGACCGAAAAAAAAAAAAAAAAAAAGAAAAAAGATTCGAATCGTTGACGGGAGAAGATAGGAACTGCTCGAATCGAGCAATCGGTCCAAGCTGCGAAGAGAGGATCGGAGCTTCGACGAGTTTAACGATCGGTTTTGCATCACTGTGCTCAAGAAATACGTCAGGTATCGCGGTGGATCGCGTTGGAACGACTCCGTTTGAAAGGTAAAATGCACGGATGAGGATGTTACTTGTTAGATTCGAACAAATCGTAGCCAGCTAACCTCCTGGCAGTCCGTTCGTTCTCGTCTTGACGCTCGACGTAAGGTCGAAACACTTAATAGCCCATTCGTACGACATTGCAATAATCGCAAAGCGTTTCTCCTGGACTTTTCGCGCGTTCGTTCCGTCGAACAATTGATTCATTGAGACGCGTTAGGTTCGCTACGATGTATTCACGGTTCGGTATTCACAGGATTGGTTAAACGTTTCCTCCCACGACGCGAAACTTTCTAGACAAGGCCGAGATCTCTTTCGAGAATATAGTTCACCTACGAGAGAGTTTTCTTTCGTTCGAGACGCACGAATCGCTGGAAAGGAAACATCGTTGCAGACGAAGGATACGTAACACTAGAACGAGTCACTGCAACGGGAGACACCACACCCAGTCTCACGGGTCGATTAGCATTTGTTCCGTGGGCCAGGGTTTCAGTCAAGACGCAGCTTCGCGTTCTTCCTAAGAATTATTATCGGTCCGTGCACCCACAGGAAGTTCATAGTTTAACTTTAACTCCGGTTCTGTTTATGTTAATTGTTAACCGTCCAAGCTCGCTACCGTGTCCCTTCGAAACGCGTTAATTCGATAACTGGTGACGCGCGGTCGCAATAGTACCGCGATGAAAATTAAACGACGAAAATACGTCGATTCGCGACGCGTCAACGTACCTTTCCCAGTGATTGTGATTCCTCGTGGTATCGTTTCGCGCAACGTATCGAGATCTCGTTCGAAACGAAATCGTAATCGGGAACGTCGACGATTCGAGATCTTCCAGAGAGGAGAACAGTCTCGCGTTGACAGTCCGTCTATTTCCGTCACTTTAATCTTAATTGCAGCTGGCGATATTCGATACGTACACTGTTACAGATGCAGTCCATTTTGTACCACAACAGCAGCGGTGCCCAGGCATTCACCGGAAACCTGAAGAAAAAAGAAGTACACCGCGCCATCACTTTGCATCCTGTTAAAAGCCCGCCGCACATGTACAGGCTTCACAATTACATGAGGGTTGGTAGATCGGTGAGCGTAACGTTACCTGTGATCGTTCGCCGCGGTCGTACACGAGATTCTGTTTCCGTTTCCGCAGGGACTTCGGATACAGGATCTGCAGCAAGAGAGGCTCAACGTTCACAGAGATATATACACGATGGCCGAACAGTTGGGAATGAGCGTGAAGAATCTGAAGAATTTCGAGATTGCGAAAGGCGTACCGCTGTTCCCGGTCGATCCTCACTCGAAAGAATATCCCGGTGACACGGAAATATTAGGTAAATAGGTTTGAACCGTGACGGATCGAACGTTAACTTTGACGAAAATTTAACGAATTTTCCGTGTTGCTCGCGACACGACGCGCTTGAACGCGCGATCACATAATCTCGTCCTTGCGGTAGGCATTTGAATCGTTTCCGTGGATGTGCGTTATTAATAGACCCACTTAGGATGATTAGCTCGTGCGAATTGATCGCCGGACAGAAGCGGCGATGCTGAAACCAGGCACGACACGATTCGTTTCAGCCCATCAGACGGGGCGATCAGGATTTCGATCATGATTCGACTCATTTCCATCTTCTTCATTTACGGCGTACGATTCGTGAATGGCGTGTAACGATCCGTGGTGTACGTCGTATACCACGGTTTCCCATCGACGATCACGCCGCGTCACCGAGAATTTAAACTCGTTAATTGAACCGATGATTAGAACTCGTGGTTCGACGATTGCGAACAAACGTAACGAAAATTCACTCACCGTGCCAAGTATACGTATAATTTCCAATTACGGGTTTAAAATTGTACAGAGTTTTAAGTGGGGAAAAGAACGAAACATTCGGAACAAATCGACGAAGAAAAGATAGTACTCAGAGATGAAAATTGAGCATCGAAAAGAGTATATCAAAGATATCGATATTTTCGATTAATTAGAGTTTTCAACGATTTAGAAATGTATACACAATTGTAGAAATGATACGTCTGAATAACTTTCCAAAAAGACAGGAAAAATGTTCGATCGTTTCGATCTCTATTCGTGATTATTATCCTTCTTAAGCGTTTTCCCACTGAACCGAGAATTGCAATCGTTTGCGCAGGTGTTCCGGCAGGACTTCGCTCGTTCGAACCAACGACCAGCGACGAAGTGATTCCCTGGGATTTTCTTTCGAGGTCGGAGTACAGTTTAGCGGATTCCAATCCCAGGAGAAGGATCCACAGCGATATAAAGGAGGGTCTGGAGGACATCACGAGAGAAGTGATGGCCTCCATAAACGCTTGCTCGCGACAGCGTGGCAGAGTAGTCGAGGAAAGGTCAGCCCTATACGGATACAGAAGAGTGGATTCCTACGGGGCCGACACGATACTGGATCTTCTGCTGGTGTATCGGAAGTACAGAGGCAGAAAGGTCACGTTGCCCGTCAGGAGACACGTTTATCTCCATCAACATTTCACTGGTACCATTTTACGTTCCTGAACCATTTTTTACGTTTCTGGAAATCGATCGCGTACAAGCGTACGAGGATCCGTAGCGTCGTTTGAGAGTATTGCATCGTTTTTCGTTTTATTCGCTTGCAGGACTGGAAATACGAGAAACGGTGAACGGAAAGGAAACCGACGAGACGGAGAACGGTCAACGAAACGACAAATCCTTGCAAAACTTATTCCGCGGCGGTTTCCTGAACCTGAATTTCAACTCCAAGGAAGAGGATCCGGTCACGGCGAAGATCGTCCATTTTATTCTACCTTTGGCCGGAAGGCACGAGGTTTTCCAACGGTTCCTACAAAACTACGAAGAGATCTGTTTGACCAGTGGCGAGAAGACGGCGTTGCTGGTCGTTCTTTATCGGCACAAAACCGAGAACTCGTACAATCGTACGATCGATCTGATCGAGCAACTCAAGTACAAGTATCGTAGCACGAGTATCGATGTTCTGCCTGTCGCGGGAGTGTTCTCCAGGGCGAGAGCCCTCGATCTCGGTGTCTCGAAACTGAGAAACGACGATCTGATGTTCTTCGTCGATGTTGATATCGTGTTCACCGGGTCTGCTCTTTATAGAATACGTGCGAACACTCTGTTGGGTAGACAGATATATTTTCCGGTGGTGTTCAGTCAATACGATCCTCGAATCGTGTACGGTGACGCGAACGGAAGGGACACGTTCGCCATTGACGAAACGTCCGGTTATTGGAGACAGTTCGGATTCGGTATCGTTTCTTTGTACAAACAGGATTACAGAACCGTGGGCGGTTTCGATCTGTCGATTCGTGGATGGGGTAAAGAGGACGTGGACTTCTTCGAGAAGGTGATCAAGTCCAACGTGAACATCTTCAGGGCAGCCGATACGAATTTGGTACACGTATACCACGAGGTGGAGTGTAGCAAAGATCTCTCGGACACTCAGCTGTCCATGTGCATGGGAACCAAGGCTGACACTTACGCGGGTATGGAGACACTCGCCAAAATGATTTACGAGAATCCGGATGTACTGAGATTCGCCAAAGCCAGAAGAGCGAACCTGACGAACTCGGTCGCCTGAGATTTTTTATTTTCCAAACACGCCCGCGACGACTTCGGTGTTGTTAAAGTGGATGGCGCGTCGTCGATTCTGCGACGCCAGAACGTCTTTTAGCTAGGACATTTTGTAAATATACACACGGCGTGATTACGATTCTCTTTTTTTTTCTTTTTTTTTTTTTTTTACGCGGGAGTGTACGCACGAGTACCAGGATATTTAAAAGTCGATGCGAATTCACCAAAGCCATTACCGTATGAGTTCGATACTGTAATTACGTTCGTACCGCACGTTTCCTACATCGATACAACTGAACGCGATGCTGAGATTTAATTTAACGACTAAAGAAAACGTATTTAACGAAACGGATGTTACGTTTCCGAATCGTGTACGCAACGATCGTGTTATCGTTCTAAGAATATTGTTATCGACACACGCACGATGTTGAGCTCGTGGAACAGGAAACGAGAGTTGAACGAAATTTCGTTCCACGTTTTAACAATTACCAAATACTCTGTGTATCGAGAAAAGGATCCCGGCGTTATTTGCGCTACGATTGTGATGTATCGCTTTCGAATTGCTGTCAGCGTACAAATACCAGCGCCGAATAATTTTCATTTCTTGCGGCAAAAAGTATATTATTCAATTTTTTTCCTTTTTTTTTTTATAAACGATTATATCGTACGACGAAGTGGCACTTCGTGCCGGTTACGGTGACTTCGATTTTCGAGATACGAAAAATCGGCTCAACAGTTACTGGCTGTTCCACGCGGAAAGATGATTGCGCGAATGATTAACTTAAGACGATTTAAGATGCCAATACTCCTAAGAATGTTATATTAAACCAGTTTTCTAAGTACATGTGATATTATCGTGCCTTGTATAGATCATTATTCGTAAATTTTACGTACTGCCTGTTTTATCGTATTTGTACCTATACGCGTATAGTTGTAAAAATCTGGCACGCAAGTGCCGCGACTTGCATAATCATTTATGCAATTCGCATTTCGAGCGCTCGCTAAGATGCTTCGACATTTCATTGGATTCCGAATAAAATTTCTCTATTGAATAATCGCGTTGCGTCAATTGCTACACCTGAACAAACAAACAAACAATTTCCGTGGAACGCTTCGTACATTTCGACGAGAGGATTCTACCATCTTTCTTTGTTTCTTTTATTTACCGACTTTGTCCACCGTATTGAAGAAAGTAACAAATAGAGAAACAGAATGCAAGTGAAAGACACATTGCATTTTAGGGAAACAATCTCAACCGTGAGCTTGTGATCTAATTTAAAAGTAAGATGAACGATAGAGTACTGCTTACGAACGAGTATATGGATATAGTATATGGATAATGAAAATAAATAAAATAACGACGAGCTATGGTGTTTAAAAAGAAATGTAGATATCCATCGAACATACAATATCAACTGGGAGAGAGTTAAGATACAAGATCAAAATTTGAAGGTGCGACGAGAGGGTACAGGAATATTTAAAGAAGGGTAAAGGGTCAATTGAACAGGTAGATAATAGTTTGAGGCAAGATCAGGTGTCAACGAGGCTAGAGAAACGAAGAATTCATCATTGTCACATCTGTGACCGAGCAGATCATTCAGACAGAGTAGAGCGAGGAAGTGAGCATGTACGATCGAGTTACAAGAGCCACGTGAATAACACATGGAGACACGAATTTCAAGAATGTCGATCGGGAAAACCTAGTCGACAAAAAAGAGTATATATCCAAGTTGTAAGAATCAAAGAAGAATACGATCAAAGATAGAGAAAGTATTTTAGAGTGGGTTAAAAGGCACAAAAGAGAACGATGATGGTCGAAACATCAAGATGGTTGTTGCATCAAGGTATTCGAGGATAGGTTACATGGTAAGCAACGTGGGTCAAAAATTTCAATCGCTCGAGTGTCATCGATACACGCAATTGACAGCTATCACAAACATTTACTCCCCTCGCTGAAACATCGGTAGATCTGCTCGCAACTCGATCCGATCTTGTCTCTCGAAACGATCGTTTACAACGCAGCCTGCACCTTTGCATTTCGAATGCGTCTTTTAACCCTTTGCACTCGAAGCGTTTTCGCTACCTGAAACTGGCGCCCCGATAAAATCTTTTAAATCGCAAAATTAATACGGAATGGAATATTTTTATTTCAATACTTGACATACATATGTTTGCGTCTTAAAAGTGTGTAACACCTAATTTCCAATTTGAATTTCGAGTCACAAAATTTTCCCGAATTGGAAAAAGTACACTGAATTGTGTGGTGACCGAGGGTCTCCTCTCGAGTCAAAGGGTTAACTTGCAAGGTCGTGCTCAAGGTCTCTTTAAGCATCTGGTCGAAAGCTTCCAATTGATAAAAAATTGGAATTAATCGATACCTATCGTGTCTTTCCTCTTCCTTCCTTTTACGAAAAGGAAAATCCCTGACAATCCATCCGGTGAGGGATTCCCGACTCTCGACGGGT
Source organism: Ptiloglossa arizonensis (assembly GCF_051014685.1). Lineage (NCBI taxonomy): Eukaryota > Metazoa > Arthropoda > Insecta > Hymenoptera > Colletidae > Ptiloglossa > Ptiloglossa arizonensis. The sequence continues at coordinate 4,383,298 of NC_135059.1, read as the reverse complement.
ATCGGTTGCGATCAACGTTAAAGGAAGAACAATATAGACGGCAATAATTGTGAATTCCATACCGCGATGGTGCGAAACGACGCTTCCTGATGCCTTTGATGTTTCAGCAAAACAATCGTAAATACGACGACTATAAAATACCACACTATCACCGACTCATTACCATTAATTGGATACCCAGTGACAACTTCCCTGTTGCGAAGTTATTCGTTTCGATAGAATCTAACTTTCTTTGTTCTCGTCAATTCATGCCGATCCGGATAAAATACGGCGTCGCCTGTGATGCTGAAAAGTCGCGAAAAATACAAAGGAATTGCGATCGAACTTGAACGTTACTCTGTCGACGAAAGATAGTGTATACGGACGAAAACAACAATTAGATCCCTCTAAATCCTCCGTGTTGATCGTCAGCTGTCTCTCTTTTTCTCTTCTGTCGTTTATCTTTCTCTAGTATCTCGTTCGCTTCGAGTCTACGTGCAATGCAAATTTTCCTCGAGAATCCTGATGTAATTCTATCTTGGTGCTGTACGATGCGTCTCAGAGTTTCAACCATTACGTTTCTGCGCCGCGTCGTTCCACTTTTTCACATTTAAGTCTTTTATTTCCCTCTTGTCGGGTTTTATCAACCCACGCTCAGCTCGTACTGTCTCAATTGTTGGTGATTTCCTTGTTTGATTCTTATTACGCGCTTTACGGTCCCCACCTATCATTTTCCGCTATTATTCGTTGGTTCTTGCAATTCGCGGAAATTCGATCGTATTGCTTCATTCTTTCGATGTCATCGCTGAGGTAGTGGTGTTTTCGTTTTTGCTGTCTCGTTTAGAAAAATCCCTTGCCTCGAAGGCTGCTATTTATTCGTTTACTTTTCTCTTCCCCGATTCGTCTTTGTATAACGAGAACGCTCCAAACGCCAGATGTCCAAATCTGTCCCCTCTTCCCGCGCTACCAAATACCAGACCTCTGTTTCGTACATATCTGCCCACTATTTCAACTCTAACCTGGTCGACTTACGTTTCTAAAATTCCTACACTTCTTCTAAGCGCTGTTTTCCATTTCCATTCCCAATCGATAATTTTCCTCTTCGTCTAGTACCTGGAGCAATTTTTCTAATCAATTATATCGTTCATCTTACATTACTACTATTAAAGTAAATTAGAAAAGTCAGCCTACGAAACAACGATTCTCCAAAGTATCGTACCTCTGTACGATTCTCGATTTTTTATTATCCAAGGATAATTCTGCTCCCAAACCGTGTATATATCGAACCGAAATACGTCACTTCTGAGAAATTTCTATTCGAAAGAAAAAGAAAGTTTCGTTGAAAAGTGCAGCAGAGCGATTGCTCGTCGCTGCATCGTACTGTTCGAACTTATCGGAACACGTGCCGTTTCGAGCGTACGGTTCTTCGCGGATGATCGTCTTCTCGCGTATTCGAGTTCGTCCATTTGCTTCGGTTCTCGTCCCGATTACGAAAAATAAAGCGCTCGAGTAAGCAGAAGCGCGGCAAAGAATAAAAATCGATAGGAAAAATCCAGTCGCGGAGTGTCGGATTCATTACTGACCACGCAACACTTGGAAAATGATAATTTATGGCTCAAGATCAAGACCCTGGCTTATCGTTTGGCATACATGCGGCAGACGGCATCTGTCGTACGGTGAAACGAGTCACGTCGCATTGAAGCGCGGAACTTCGTCGCGGTCGCGTTGCCTCGACCAGTTTCGCCCGAAGGAGACTTGTTATTGTTCGGTTTTCGTTACGAACTTGGCGAAGATCGTCGTAGGTGAAACCAAATCGAACATGAAACTGTGCTCGATCGTGTCGATATTGGTCGTTGGATGCACGATGAGCATCCAAAGCGACGGGAAGATCTTGGCGGAATGCGACGCGGTGCGGGAGCTCCAACGTGGTCGAATCTCGAGAAGTCTCATCGGCAATTGGGTCTGCCTGATGGAGAACGAGAGCGGCTTGAACACTCAGCTGATCACTGGCCCGAAGACAGCATCCAGCTACAGCTACGGTGTTTTCCAGATCAATAGCGCCAAGTGGTGTTCCAGGGGACACGCGGGTGGTGTTTGCAATAAACGATGCGAGGATTTCGCCGACGACGACATACAGGACGACATTGCCTGCGCGAAGAAAATTTACAACCAAGAGGGATTCAAAGCGTGGAGCGGCTGGCTGAAGAACTGCAAGAACAAACCGTTACTGAACATAGGTATCTGCAGTGGGAAACGACGATGACTTCCCGTTGAATTTTCGTACAAACAAGCACGAGCCATGACACTGATATTTAGTTTCGACCGTTGAGATTTTTAACGTTCATCTTAGAACCGAGCGTACGTACCGGTGATTGAGAAGATGGAGTGAATCGGTAATATTTATATTATCGTTTTTCCATGATAGTACAACGATACTACAACGATACTGCTCCCGTATCTTTAGTTAAACCATTTTCATAATTATCGGCACGTATGGTACGCGTACTCTCTGTTGTTTAATTCTGTCCGACGGTATTCATTATTCACGCTGAGGCGAATTAGTAAATGTTTCGTTGATAAAATTTTCCAATCTACCTCGTGTACCAATTTTCGCGTACACTTGCACGTATTGATGTATACCGTTGAAATATATTTTTTATACGTAAAACTCTGCAACCGTTTCTTTTACATATTATATTGTATATTATATTTCCCGTTGTTTTGGATGCCCACGCGACCTTCTCTACGGTTCATTTGCGATTACTGCAACGATTTCACCGTTATATTTAACAGCTGTCAGATAATGTCAGGTGTTCGCTAATAATAATCTTCTTATCGTTTACTTACCTACGAAGGACGGACGATAATTATTCCAGAAGGAAACACCGTTATCAGTTACGCTCGTTTCCAAAAAGAAACCGTATCCGACGAGTGTATCGCCGAGTTGCTAAGTCTATCAATTATGTAACGGGTGATACGTCACGCATCGACCGCCACAAACAGAGATAACAGTTTCAAAACAATAACGAATGTAAGAGGACATTCCGATCTGAGCTTCCGGTAAACGAACAGACTAATTATTCGATGATTATAATATTTGTAGATCAAGGTAGGTAAATGTACTCGGTAGTTGGCCATTTAAGAGAAGGTTTGTTTTTACTTTCTATGGAAAGATTGAAATCACAGATCGTAGAATCACACGTCAACAATTCCATATGTTCCAAAATGAGAAAAGTCGTTTGCATCGTAATCGGACCAAACCGGTTAGTTTCTGAAAACATTCTAAATACCTGATTCAGAAACTGAAGCATCAGAAACCAGCATCGGAATCTAAACAATCTTCAAAATTGACACGTAACGATTGCACTAGTTTTCGTTGCACTAATCTAGTAGACACATCGGCCCTTCTAAATGATTAGTATCGTTCCAAGAAACACAAAAGGAAATGGGTAAAACAGAGTTGCTTTTTCTGCTCCGGGCTTTATAAGCATTTCCTTACTAACTTCTTTAAGTAAATGACGAAATTTAAAATGACATTTACCTATTTCACTAACAACATTCACCATTACTACACATGTTGTAATTATTTTGAAACAGTGACGTATTAAGGATTGCACATACCATTGCTATCGAACGATGTTTTTCTATTATAAATAGAATTTCTTATTTTCATCTTTATTTCTTTCTGGAAGTATGTTACCGACACGTGATCGATTATTGATAAGTTTACCGTAACGCGATTCGATAGCCATTGTGAATCAAGAAATAAGAAACGATTAAATCAATAATAGCCCAAGCTCGAGGTATTTTCAATTCTTTAAATTTAAAATTCAAAACACACGAACATTTAAAGATAAATGAACCAAGAAAGTTTTATAGCGATTATAATCTATTTTCTGTTATACGAATTGTTAAATTGTTATTCCGTCCTTTTCCTATTGGAATTTTTATTAAATATATTCTAGTGTGTCTATGATAATTATTACATTTATTAAATGTTCGCCATTTAAATATTACTTTCCATTTAAAGTTTTTTATGTATCATGCGGCAAATTGATGATTCTCTTTTTATTCATTTTTGGCACACAGTCGCAAAATAATTTGTCTCACCTAATCTAAGAGGTCACCGTCAATTTAAACGCGTTGCTCGACTTGGTAAGCAGAATTGGTCGAAATAAAATGCTTTAGAAATTCTGACTATTAGACTCACAAAACCAGGCGTGATGAGATTGCAAACATTTCTTCCCAATTTCGTACACTATTCGGAATTAGTATCACGATATTCCCTCTTTCGAAAGCGAATTTAATTTCGAATAAAACGAAGCCCAAGAATTAATCGAACCAAGTGCATTTGAACGTTAATTTGAATCGTCAAACTGTATTTTTCCATCGGTGTAATAAACTTCATCGTTCCAAATTTTTATCATCCAATCGTGGCTTTCTATCTTTCATTTCATTCATTTCTTTTCGATGTTAAAGAAACCGAGTAATTTATATATAAAATGAAATCTTCAATTTCAAATATCAGCAATTTTGTTATAAATTATTATGTTACAAATATCCACGATCAAAGAACACCGACAAATTTCTTTTAAAATGTCTCTTTTTGTTCTTACTCTGCTCTTCGAAGAATGTATTTTTGGTATATCGATAAATCACAATAAAGAAAAATACAATGACCAATTTTGTAAATAAATTCCAATGATTTACCGGAAAAGATTCCGCACGTGTTCAAAATATTTACGCGATGAGTATCCTAGTGGTGTTTGTTCTTGTCAATTAACGCCGATCCAGACAAATTTCACCGACAAATTTAAATATCACTTTCCATTTCAAGTAAAGTTTTTTATGCATCATGCGGCAAATTGACGATTCTTTTTTTACTAATTTTTGGTACACAGTCGCAATATAATTTCTCACACCTAATCTAAGAGGTCGCCATCAATGATCGTATCAAAGAACACCGATAAATTTCTTTTAAAATGCCTCTTTTTGTTTTTGCTCTGCTCTTCGAAGAATGTATTTTTGGTATACCTATAAATCACAATAAAGAAAAATACAATGACCAATTTTGTAAATAAATTCCAATGATTTACCGGAAAAGATTTCGCACGTGTTCAAAATATTTACGTGATGAGTATCCTAGTGGTGTTTGTTCTTGTCAATTCACGGCGATCCAGACAGAGGACAGTAGCGTTGCAGAACTCGTGCGACAGAAAGTTGTAAACGGGCCCTATCACAACCTGAGTCAACTGGTCCGCACGCTTATAGGGGCCTTAAACTTGAAAAAGACAGTTAAGAACTCTGCGCACACTCGTAACGACTTCACGATTAGGTATTATCAGTGGTTTTCATACAAAAAGGAATGTTACCAAGTGTTGTCACCGATCTAAAACCGAACTCATCGATAAGAATTATTTAGCAGATTTTGATTTAAACCCTACACTTTTAATCGTTCGAACAATCCGTTGCATCAATTCTGTACTAACGTACTAGCGAATAATTGATGAAAATTCAACCAATGATTAATAGTGTCGCATCTAAAGCAGAATACGTTGCTTTAGCTTGATCGATGAGTTCAACTGGCAGATTCGCGGCGAAAGATAGTAACATTGCTCTTTGTAACAAAAATATTACTTAAGGTAAAAGTACCAGCAGTTGACCATTGTAAAAAGTACAGGCACTTGACATTTTCAAAAAGAAAGGACGAAAATGAGAGCTCCAGCATATTCTTCAATCCTTAACGCGTCAGCGTTTCAAAACAATTGTGATATGTATAGTAACGGCAAATGTTTACAGTAGAATAAGCAATATTTAGTATTTAATAATTTTCTCAAAGAAAGAGAAATTCCAATACCTTCTGTGCTCTTTTTCAGCGAAACTTTTCGTTTGAAAGGTTGATTACATCGATTAAATGGTACAATCGCTAGATTTCAATTTTCGAGGATATTCGAGAATCGTTCTGTCGATGATCAATTTTTAAATACAGCGTTTAGAGTGTTTTTAGAAGTTTACCGGGTGTAGATCACAATTATTCTGCAAGTAACTCTTTTTGTTTACTTTCTTCATCTTTGAAACACGCGCCACACTATCGTTCTTATAATCTTTCTCACCATTTTGTTTTCTTTTCTATTTACTATTCACTTTTTGAAAGCGAAGATTGGAAATGTTCATTCATCAGAAATGTTCATATTCTATTATATGAATTGAGTTTTCCATCGAGGTAAACTAACCGAAAAGTTTCTATAAAACTACCTAATTCTATCTTCAATTACATCTAGTAACTTCATTTCTTGTTACTAGTTTCATTTGTCGAACAGTTCCCTTTCCTTGCATCTCACCTTTAACGGTCCAAGAGATCTCGCCCGCCGAATTGACAGCAGGTCAAGTACGTACTAAAATTTTCGATGTCAACGATATCGACCATCGAAACGCTTTAAAGTTTTTATAGAAAAACCGATACAGTTACGTATACCACATCTGGTACCGTTTCGACTCGTAAGACGACAAAGGTACAAGTAACTGGTGATCCTACATCGTTGCGATCTTTTCGTAAGAATTGAAAACGATCTATAAGTTATCGTGACAATTTGCGCGCAATTCAATGTCTGGTAGGTTCCAGTCTTGGCGAAATGACGTGGCGAATGACACTCCGTGGACCAAACGCGCGTAAAGTGACACCGAAAAACGAAACCGGCTAGGTGAACAAAGACGCGACTCGTCTGGCTTCTTTCCGTACAGGCCGCGCTTAGGAAATGATAATTTGTCGCTGAAGCACAAAGTTATCGCGTAACGTTCGCCACGATACAATCGGAGAGGCAACACACGTCACGTTTAATCGCGACGCATACACGTCGCGGTTGCGTTGTATATCGGATACTTAGTTGCGACACATCCTCCAATTGCCGGCACAAAAGACCGAAAGTGATCCCCGTGGAACGAAGAAACACGGAGATGAGATTTTTGCGGTTGTTGGTAACGATCGCGGCGGTCCTGGCGATCGAGGTTCAAATCGAAGCGAAGATCCTCACCGAGTGCGAAGCCATGCACGAGCTCCAACGAGCCGGGACCTCCAGGACCTACATCAGCTCTTGGATCTGTCTGATGCAGAACGAGAGCGGTATGAACACGCAACTGATCACCGGACCGAAACGTGCCTCCAGCTACAGCTTCGGGATATTCCAGATCAACAGCGCCAAATGGTGCTCCAGGGGACATTCCGGTGGCATCTGCAACAAACGTTGCGAGGACTTCGCGAACGACAACATCCAAGACGATATCGTGTGCGCGCAACTGATCATGGATCGCGAAGGATTCAAAGCTTGGGACGGCTGGACGAAGAACTGCAAGAACAAACCGTTGCCAAACATTTCCAAGTGCAGACGTCGATGACGAACACCGTGACACCGGAAAACGATACTCGTCGCGTCATTTGGTGTTGTCGAACCATTCGGTGGTAGTAACGTGTCTACGGACCGTACAACTTCGACGACGAGAAAGGCCGTACGGTGTTGTTTCTGTCCAGTCCAGGCACTCGATAGTGTCTGGCGAGCGACTCTACCGATGTATAAATAGGACTCGTGTACAGGAATCCGTGAGAAACAATGACGTTCCGTAACGACCGAAAGCGTCACACCACAGTTCGACCATTTGCGTGCGAGTACAAAGTTCACGTATGCGTGACATTCACTTCGAGTTTCAAGCGATAAAAATAATAAATCGAAAGAGAGAGAAAAAAAAGAAACCTTGTTTACACCGGTGTATCTATATTAACCAGCATTTGAATACACATCGATGAAATATATTTGATTTCGAGAAAAAACCAGCGAAACGATTTCTATATATCCCCGAAGTTGTGGCTGTTTGTGGAACGATAATTGGCAACGGGAGCGATTATTTTGTCATTATTGCGATAATTTCGCCATCGTTCGTAAAAGGCGCTAGGTAACGTCTACGGTTTGAAAACTTCTCTTATCGCGATATTGCCTATGGAGTGGAACAGGTAATTATTAAACTTTGAAATAGATTTATCAAGTGCTTCTTCTTAGAAGCCGAAGTTATCAGATAAAGTAAAGTTGTAAACCACTGGAAAGTCAAACACCGTCGGAGATTATTGTTTCAAAATAGTGGAAAATACCGTACAAATACGTCGCGAGTGTTTTCACATAATGCGAAATCGACGACTTACGATGCCCGATTACCGAACGAATGAATATTCGATGATCGTTCTATTTGCACGGTAATGAGATCCACTGTATGCATTGTATCGCACGTCGCATTGGTAAATAGAATTATACGAGAAAAGGAGAGCGTATCTTA